>NC_079503.1:48819734-49444734 GCF_030052815.1 Hevea brasiliensis | reverse complement strand
CAATCTGTCAACTATAACCCATACTGCATCATGACTACTCTGTGTCCTTGGAAGTCCTGTAACAAAATCCATAGTTATTCGTTCCCATTTCCACTGCATGCGACAAAGGATGTAACAAACTAGCTGGAACTTGATGTTACGCCTTTACTTAGCGACAAGTTAGGCATTTGGAAACGAATTCAGCTATATCTCTTTTCATGCCCATCCACCAGTAATGCTCTTTCAGCCCTCTGTACATTTTAGTTCCACCAGGGTGCATAGCAAATGGAGACTCATGTGCTTCCTTCATAATGATTTGTCTCAATTCCACATCACTAGGAACGCACATTCTGCCCAGATGTAGTAATAAACCATCCTCTCTCACAGAGAATTCAGGTTTCTTGCCCTGCTGGACTTCTTTCAGCAGCTTCTGATACTTTTCATCACTCTGAGCAACCATTCTGATCTGATCAATCAACACTGGCTGTACATGCCAAGCAACTACTGTCTGTCCCTCATCATCAATCTCTAAACTGGCATGTTATGCTTTCAATTCACATACCATGGACATAGGAGAAACTCTGAGATTTGCCATAGTCTTGCGACTTAAGGCGTCAGCCACTACATTTGCTTTCCCTGGCTGATAGTCTATTAAGCAATCATAGTCTTTGATGAGTTCTAACCATCTCGTCTGCCTCAAATTCAATTCCTTCTGGGTGCCTAAGTACTTCAAGCTCTTGTAATCTGTGTAAATGTAGCATTTCTCTCCATACAGATAGTGTCTCCAGATCTTCAGAGCAAAAACAATAGCTGCTAACTCCAGGTCATATGTTGGGTAATTCCTCTCATGCGGTTTCAGCTGGCGTGATGCATAAGCAATGACATTCCGATCTTGCATCAGTACACAGCCTAACCCATTGTGAGAAGCATCACTATAAACTGTGTATTCTTTACCCGGAGTAGGTAAAGTGAGGACTGGAGCTTTAGTCAAACACCTCTTCAACTCATCAAAACATTGCTGGCATTTATCTGTCCACTGAAATTTTACATCTTTCCGAAGCAGTTTGGTCAGTGGAGAAGATAACATAGAAAACCCCTTCACAAACCGACGGTAATATCCAGCTAGACCAGCGTGAATTTACGTGATGTTCTGGCGGCTTCCAATTAAGGATAGCTTCTACCTTGCTGGAATCTACCTTGATCCCTTCAGCTGACACAACATGTCCCAAAAAGGAGATTTCTTTCAGCCAAAATTCACATTTTGACAATTTGGCGTATAGTTGTTTCTCCCTTAAAGTCTGCAGTACAATCCGCAGATGTCTGTCATGCTCCTCTGCATTCCTTGAATATATCAAAATGTCATCAATAAACACCACCACAAATTGATCAAGATATGGTTTGAAGATAGTGTTCATCAGATCCATAAAAGCAGCTGGAGCATTTGTTAACCCGAATGGCATTACTAGAAACTCATAGTGGCCATATCGAGTTCTGAAAGCAGTTTTTGGAATACTCTGCTCTTGCACCTTCAACTGATAATAACCAGATTGCAAATCAATTTTGGAGAATACAGCTGCACCCTTCAACTGATCAAATAGATCATCTATGCGAGGCAATGGATATCTGTTCTTTATTGTCACCTTATTCAACTGCCTTTAGTCAATGCATAAGCGGAGAGTACCATCCTTCTTCTTAACAAACAACACTGGTGCTCCCCAAGGTGACACACTAGGGCGGATGAAGCCCTTTTCAAGTAATTCTTGCAACTGTATCTTCAACTCCTTCAACTCCACTGGTGCCATTCTATATGGCGTTATGGAGATTGGATCCACACCAGGCATAACATTAATTTCAAACTGCACTTCTCTTTCCGGAGGTAATCCTGGCAATTCATCAGGAAACATATCTGGAAAGTCATATACTGTAGGGATGTCCTTCAATGCTGAACTCCCCACTTGGGTGTCTACCACATGTGCCAAGTAGGCTTCACACCCCTTTCTGATCATTTTTCTGGCTAGTGCAGCCGAAATGATGTTTGATGGCAATAACTGCCTCTCCCCTTGTATCACCACATCACTGTACTGAGGAAGGCCAAAAGTGGTATCTTGACCTCTGATCATGAAGGCAGGCGTGAAAAACACAAGATTATACCATTGAATTCAAAAATTTTCACCTAGGGTCACATGCACTATGCAAGATTTATTTTTATCTATTTGATTTCAATGATAAACAACATATTAAAACTCTTTTAATATGTTTTTGGATCTGTATTTTCCATTTAAGATTTTAAAATTGATCAGATTAATTTTAGAACCCTAGATTAAATCAAGAACGATTACACTAACCTCTTGATGCACTGCAGCGTGTCTGCGCCTTTGAGATTCGTCTTCAGGACACCAAATGTTGTCCCTCTAGCTTGTCCACACCAAGAACACCTATGGCAGCCCTTGAGCAGCTTCTAAATCCTTTTCTATTAATTAGAAATTCAAGTTTTGCCTTTTAAGAGATTAGAGATGTAAACAGGACACTAGAAACAATTTCTAGTGTTCTTAATTCAAGAGATTGATGGCTAATCTCTTTGAATTGATGAGAGATGAAGAGAAATAGCTGGAGAGGCTCAAAGTGGCGTGACTATTGAGAGGAGAGGCTGCTGGTTATGTTTTCTTTTCATAACCACACTTAAATAGCTAGGTTAACACATTAAACCCTAGCCACATGTCACCTTTTGATTAGCTCTAGGTTTAAGTGACCCAATCACATTGTGCCAAGTGTCAAACCTATATTTAATCTTGATTTTAATCATCCTACATGATTAAAAAACATTTGGCAAGCCTATGTGTTATGCCATGTGTCACCATCTCATGGTGCCACGTGTCACACTGTGAAATGACCAAAATGCCCCTGTGTCTTAATTTTGAGTTCTCAACCCAAAATAATTATTTTTCTTCTTCTAATTAATTTATATCAAATATAAATTAATTAATTAATCTCTATTAATTAATTTCTCATCAATTAAATTCATATTTAAACACTTTAAATATAAATTTAATTTATACTACACATCCAATAATCTAGATTTGGTTTCAAGTCATGCTAGGGACTTTGCAATTTAATTGCAAACCAAATCTATTTAATTAATCAATTAAACTCTTTAATTAATTAATTAAATCATATTTAAATAGGTGATAACTTGTGTATGTGTGTGACTTACTAGGCTCATCACTAATTGGCAATGAGACATGATATCAACTCTTAATATCATCAGAACTCTTTCTTACCATAAATGATTTCTCTAAATCATTTTATGAACCTCATAGACCATGGTTAACACCTAGCATAGCATGCCATGGCCACCCAATTAGTAATAAGATTTACCTTAAATGAACCTATAATCATATGTTACCATGCACTAGAATCTCTCTGTTACAAAATCCCAACTCAAGCTTGAGTCATGGTTTATGTCAAACTCCATTTGCTATGAATATTATGTTCTCTTTTAATTCCAGTTCTTGATTAAAAAGATTTTCTCATCAGAAACTCTTTTACGAATAAATCTATCTATCTGGCAGGAACTTGAAACATCAAGAACAATTAAATGAACATAGGATTTTATCTCTATTTACTTAGAGAACAGATTCCATCTTGATCAACACCTACCTCCATATATAACTAGCAGGAGCCAACACATGCCCATATACCCATACATAGTACAAGTATGAAAGCGATATCAAACTCAAACTACCTATATACAAGATAAGCTGTGCTATCTCAGTCTAAAGATTATATGCCTTGATATGATTTATGTAAAAAAATTGAATAGAGTAAACTCCATGTGCTTGTCATAAGTGTAACTGGTTCGGCCTACTTATCATTTATAAGTGCCTATCATGTTTGTTATATGGCATGAGACTAACCATTCCATCTTATTTATATCTCATATAAATAACTTGGGAACAAACATGAATACAATCTTTACGGATAAGTCATGTCCTTATTATGAAGTATCCTCGATTGTGAACCTATTTATGATACTTTGTGCTAGAAATATTGTCACTCATATTCTTAACAACTTAAGAATAATATTTTTAACAAAATATCAATGGACCTTTTCTATTGCACATAAATATATTATGTAAACGGAAAAGTGGAAATGCCTTTTATTATTAAAAATATGTACTATATACATACTAAATGATATGCTATAGGGCATACTACTAAAATTCTCCCACTAGCACTAGAGTCATTCATTATAATATCTTAGACCTTTCTTCTCAAGATGTCGGTCTAAGCGAGTGCGTGACATAGGCTTAGTGAATGGATCACTGGATTTTCGGTGATGCTATTTTCTGCATGGCTACATCGCCTCGCCCAACTATTTCTCCGATAATGTGGTAGCGCCTTTCTATGTGTTTGGATTTACGGTGAGACCTTGGTTCCTTAGCTTTGTATGTTGCTCCATTATTGTCACGGTGTAATGGAGCTGCGACTCAATGGAAGGAACTCTTGTAAGTTACATTCGAACTTCTTTATCCAAGCGACTTCTTTTCTGACATCGATGCGATAATATACTCACCTCGATGAGTGGAATCTGTGATCGTGCTCTGTTTGGAACTCTTCCAACCGATGCACCTCCATTACAAATGAACACATATCTAGAGGTAGACTTTCTATCATCAATATCGATTGGAAATCGAATCGGTGTAACCATCCAATTGCAAGTCTCCACCTCCATTAATCAAGAATAAATCCTTAGTTCTTCTCAAGTACTTAAGGATATTCTTGTGACTATCGATGTTCCAAACTGGATTGGATTGATACCGCTAGTCAAACTAACAAAGATATGCGATATCAGGCCTAGTACACAACATTGCATACATTATACTTCCAATAGCGAAGCATATGGAATCTGGCCATCTTATCTCTTTCTTGAGTGTCTTTGGAGACATCTCTTTAGAAAGATGGATACCATGTCTCACTGGTAACAATCCTCTCTTGGAATCAAGCATGTTAAACCTCTTTAACACCTTTTCCAAGTATAGACTTTGGGATAAACCAATTATTCTTTCGCTTTATCTCTATAGATGCGAATCCCAAGAATATAGGTTGCCTCCCTAAGTCTTTCATGGAGAATGTATTTGACAACCATACCTTTATAGTCGTCAACATACTGTGTCATTACCCATCAATAGTATGTCATCCACATATAAGACAAGGAAAGTGATAGCACTGTCACTAACCTTCTTATATACACATGGCTCATCCTCATTTTTGATAAAACCAAAGGATTTAATGGCTTCATCAAAGCGGATGTTCCAACTCCTCGAAGTTTGTTTCAACCCATAAATGGATCGCTTTAGCTTGCATACCTTGGAACCATCTTGGGATTCAAATCCCTAGGTTGTTCCATGAAAATGTTTTCTTCAATGTATCCATTGAGAAAATTTTGACATCCATCCGCCAAATCTCATAATCATAGTATGCAGCTATTGCTAATAAAATCCTAATTGATTTAAGCATGGCAACAGTGAGAAAGTCTCCTCATAATCTATTCCTTGCCTTTGGCGAAACCCTTCGCTACTAGCCTTGCCTTATAGGTCTCTACCTTTCCATCGAACCAATTTTCTTCTTGAAAACCCATTTGTTCCCTATAGGTATAATACCTTGGTGGGTCAACAAGATCCCAAACTTGATTCTTATACATGGAATCAATCTCGGATTTCATAGCATCAATCCATTTTGAAGAGTCTATATCGATATAGCTTCTTCATAGGTAAGTGGATCATCTCCATGATCTACTTCTTCATGAGTAGACAATTCTTGTTCTTCTTCATGAAGAAAACCATATCTCACCGGTGGGTGAGATACCACGGTTGTTCTACGAGGAGCATTTGTAGATGTTTTATCAACGGGTATAGATTGACTAGATGGATCTATATCCATCGATCTGTTGGTTGGTGAAATTCTCCAATTCTAACTCTATTTGCCTTCCTTTGCCTCCTTCTTGAACAAACATTTGTTCAAGAAATGTGGCATCTCTACTTATCACAACCTTTTGTGAAGTAGGCAAATAAAAATAATATCCAAAACTATCTTTTGGATATCCAACAAATCGACCTCTTTACGATCTGGTCTCCAATTTATCGGTGTTGACTTTTGATATAATTTGGACAACCCCAAATCTTAACATGCTTAAGACTTGGTTTTCTTCCATGCCATATCTCATAAGGTGTGGAAGAAAGCGATTTTGATGGAATCCTATTCAGAATATATAAAGTGATTCTAATGCAAATCCCCAAAGGAGATTGGCATATCGGTATAGCTCATCATACTACATACCATATCCAATAAGTACGGTTTCTCCTTTCAGATACACCATTCGGTGTGGCGTTCTGGAGAGTCGGTGAGAAACAATGCCATGCTCTCTCAAGTATTCATCAAATTCGATACTCAAATATTCACCTCCACGATCGATCGAAGAGCTTTAATATTTTTTCTGTTTGATTTTCTACTTGATTTAAATTCTTTGAACTTTTCAAAAGATTCATGTTTGTATTTCATCAAATACAAATACCCAAACCTTGATTTATCATCGGTAAAGGTAATAAAATAATGAAAGCCCCTCTAGCCATTTCTTTAAGCGGACCACATACATCACTATGTATTAGTTCCAAAATATTTTCACTCTTAGCCTGTCCAACAAAGGGTGATCTAGTCATTTTGCCACGAGGCAAGATTCACAAGTTGGAGTAGGCTCAGAGCCCAATGAGATAGAATCCCCATTTTCTCCAATTTTGTAATCCTATCTTCTGCAACATGACATAACCTTAAGTGCCAAATATATTTTGAACTTGAGTTGTTTTTCACCACGGCATTGCTTTCATTTAGATTGCTATACTCTGGCCAGTGGAAACATTTTCTTACTGGTAATGGAAACACTTTCTTATTGGCAATGGAAACACTTTCCTGTTGGCAGTGGAAACACTTTCCTTTGCCTTCATCAGCTTTAGTCTTCCTTTTCTGTTTAGCTATTTTCTTAGAAGGACCAGGAATCTGAGGTTTCTTTTTCTTATTGCCCTTCTTCTTGTTGGACTTTCCAGCCGAAGAAGATGCAACCAAAGCTACCTCTTTTCCTTTATTGCCTGGCATATTCTTTTGTGCAATAACCAGCATGTTGAGTAAACCAGCTAAGGTGCATTCCTGTTTAGTCATATGGAAATTTGTCACAAAATTTCCCAAAAGTCCCAGGAAGGGACTGAAGGATCAAATCCGTTTGTAGTTGGAAATCCATGTTGAAGTTAAGATATTCCAACTGCTCAATCAGTCGAATCATCTTGTGGACATGATCCCCAACATTCTGTCCCTCAGACATCCTCATACGGAATAGCTGTCTAGATATCTCATACCTAGCATTCTCTTTGTGCTCACCATACAACTCTTGTAGGTGAAGGAGGATCTCACTCGCACTCTGCATGTTCTCATGTTGCTTTTGTAACTCATTACTCATGGAAGCAAGCATGTAACACTTAGCTCTCATATCATGCTCCTTCCACTTGTCCAAAGTTTCATGTTCCTCGTGTGTGGCCTCTGGAGGTAAGGGACCAGGAACATTTGAATCTAGAACATATCCTATATGTTCAAGGTTCAGGACTAGTTTCAAATTTCTTAGCCAATCAGACAGATTAGGTCCTGTCAACCTATTGTGATCAAGTATGCTTGCAAGGATATTGGATGGTGGTGGTTGTTTTGTGCTCATTTTTATCAGAAAATTAAGCTGAGAAAATAACAGATTAATTAGTAAATGTATCATGTAATTAACCAAAATGATTATGGTCTTTTAATCAAATTGGTCCTCCCACTAACTTAGCGAATCCTACACTTCCAAAGTAGAAAACGGAAATCCTAGTTGGATGGATTTCTAGTGGGTGATTGAATTCTTATAATTCTATTGATCATCCTCAGGTACATCCATTATTGGAATTACAATAAACTATAAGTGAGCAACTCCTTGCCCATCACATCTCATGTCAGGTTCAATCCTTTTGCTAGCCCCTTGTAACACCCCTAAGTTCGGTAGTGCGTTCTGCTGCTCCAGTGACGGTGTTGTCGGACAGCTAGGATGCCTAGAACCACACTTCAATGAGTGAGGAGACATAAAATAATGAAATACAAGAAAAGAAAATACAAGAAAAACAAAGGAAAAATAATAGCAAAGAAATGTGATCAAGTTAAGCGGTAGGAAACCTAGCGATGGGTGGCATGCCAGGAAGTCACGGCGTGGACCGTTGGTTGGCCACGGACTGCGGGAACCACGGAAAACATTTTTGGGACATAAATAGACCCTTGTTGAAGAATAAATATCATTAGAAATATCAAAGAAAAATTAAATAATTAGTACAAAGAAAAGTGAGAAATCGAAAAATAGACAAAACCCTGTATCTAGAAAATCGAGAACGTAACTTGAGCAGGGCATTATGGTCATTTGACGTCGAAGTGTCTTTTGACCTAAATGTCCATTAAAAATAAATAATATTACACTTAGAAAATAAAATAAAAATTAATTTGGTGGTACCTAAAGTAAATAGCTAAAATCAAGGGTTTAATGTGGGATTAAATGAAAGTTTAGCTTAAAATATGATTAAAATTGTGAGTGGACCACTAATGCATAAAATAAACATATAATAGGGCAGCTGTAACTCCACTAAATCAGCTGAACTTCATCTTCCTCAAAGTGATCTCAACATTGCCGTGAATGAAGGTGAGAGGAAAAACCATGGCCATTTCTCATGCAAGCTCTCTTAACTCTCCATTTTCAACTCCAATCTCTTAAGTTCCTTCATGAAACTTTGTCTACTCATCACAAGGAAGAGTTTGATACTAAATTTGAGAAGTTTAAGCAAGGTTTAACAAACTCCAAGCATAAGGTAAGTTCATAATTTTGAAGATAGCTTTGTTAAGTTTTGTGTGCATGTTATGGGTGTTGGTTTTGTGAAGGAAATTTTGAAGTTTAAATAGTTATTGAGATAGCCATTTTTGGACAGCCATGGGGTCACACATTTGATGATTTATTATGCATATAATTGATGAGAAATAATGTTGATCATGGTAAATTAATAACCTAGTGAATTATTTCATGTTTATATGGTGATTTATGCACTTGGATGGGAATTGGTAACTTGGACAGCACTTTGATGTTGAAGGACAAATTTGGGCAGCCTTGGGGACACTTGAATAAATGTGTATATTCATGGGAGTGTTGGCAGAATTGTGGCATTAAGGAATGAAGGATATGTGTATGAAATTATTGTGTAAAGTGTATGTGAGATTTAGTGGTGTTTAGGTGTGTATGTAATGGTATTGAGATATTGTAAATGTGAATTATATTTGGTGTGTTGAGGGTAATGGTAATCTGCCCAAAATAATGTTAATGTAAAGTAGATTATACTGTGGTTAATGTACCAAAACAGATTGGTAGGGAAGTGAACCAAATTGCAAGGTATATGTGTGTTTGAAGTGGGGTGTGAAATGCATATTGAGGGCAGTGTACATTTTAGCCCATAACCTGAAATGTGTAACCTCAATTGGTATGAGACCAATTTGAGGTGAAACTAGGCACAAAATGTGCCAACTTTCATTGAGAAACCATACCAAAATTCTGCTAGCAAGTTGATGTGAAAAATGACCAATTCGGATTAGGTACACTTGATACCTAAAACTGACCATTTGGGCAGCAGTGAGTATTTAGGCCATAACTCACTCAAAACAGGTCCAATTGACCTGAAATTTTAACCATGAATAGTTAAGACCCATACCTACAAGTCTTATGAAGACACCAAAACCCAGAAATGACCAGAAGCAAGTCAAAAAGCTTGCACAAGTTCGGGTCCAAAAACTGGCCGAACCAAAGTTGACCAAATTGACCAAAAAAATGACCTAAAATGGTACCATTTGACCAGCAAGAGTGTAATGACCATAACTCGGTCTACTTAACTCGGATTTACCTGAAATTTTGCACCGAGGTCCATAAGACCTAAATCTACAAGTTTGTAGTTTCGACCGAGACCCGAAAACCGAGGGAACTAGATCGTCCGGTTAGGTCAAACCAGTGTCCCGGAATCCAGCAATTTGCATTAAAATGCACTAAGCAAGGAAATGACTTTGGTAAAACATACCAAACCTAAAACCCTATCAAATGTGACATATTAACGACACTAAAACCTAATTTACCTAAAGCATAGCGAGGGTCGGTATATTAGGTGATTAAGTGAATAATTGAGTTGATGCATTATTTACCAAACACCATCGATAGAGACAGTTTAAATTAGTACTGAAACACTTCAAATTGTGTTTCTCAGTTACCAAAGACTCAGGAAAAGGAAAGGAAACACTGAGTCCAGATCAGGGGGACAGTCATCAGAGGTTTGTGCACAACAACTATTTCTCTTGAATTTTTCAATTGAAATAAATATTGACTATTTGTATATTATTGTTTTAAATTGTGGAAATGTGTTTGATGAACACTTATTGATTGAAAAACATTGTGAATGGTTTGAAACTGTGAAAAATTGTTTGAATGATATTGACGGATACTTATTGATTGAAAAGCACTGTAAATGGTTTTTGTGGAAATTGAAGTGAATTACGAATTGTGTTGCCATTTTGTGAATGAAATTATAACTTTGGAAATTTATTGGATTCTTACGGATCATTTGAATAAAATGTTTGGAATTGTTTGACTCACAATTGGCATGACACTGATACTATGTTCCTCCTCCATTAATGGGGTGAGTGTGATTATTCCTCCCTCTTTGACTTACCAGTCTAGGGTGAGTATGATTATGTTCCTCCCTCTTTGACTTCCCAGTCTGAGGTGAGTGTGGATGAGTACTCATTAGATAGCTAGCTTCCTCCCTCATTGATTTCGATTATTGGGGTGAGTATGTCTTGTCGTGGTGTACAACACGGCATATATGGAAAAATTTGTGTCATGACCTAAATTGTGTTATAGATTGGCAACCTTTGTATTCTTGATTATTTGATCGAATTGTGTTATTATGTATTGTGAGATTGTGAAATTGATTTAAACTCTTATTGACATATACTGTCTATTGAATTCAACCATGATCTGACTTATTGAAAATTATTGTGATATTAACAAATGGAGTTTAAATTCTTGTTGACATTTATTGTCTTGAATTTAACTATGGTTTTAAGTATCCACTATTGATATGATTTATGAATTGTGATTTACAATTTGTATTTGGTTAATGTTGTGCTTTGAGACATTGTCTCGTGATAGCTTTATTCTTTATCGCGGTAGAGACAGACAGGCGTGAGCTAAGTGCTAGTATCGCCAATGAGAGATTTTTGGGTATAGTGAGTATACCACATGTGGCATTTTGTCTTGTAATGTATATTCACTGTATGTATATTTTGTTCTTGGTTTTGGCGATTTGTAAATTTAAGTTATCTGATAAAGTTGTAAAATAATTATGAGTTATTTGGCTTGTAAAAATTGTGTTATATCTTTGTATCTTAGTCTTTGAAAATCACCGTGGATTTGACTTGAGAAATGTGTTGTGTTGATAAAAATGTTGGAGTTGAGATTTGAAAATATAGTGAAGTGCTTTTTACAAGTTTACTGAAGAACTGTTTTGTCCAAAAAACAAATGGCATCATGCCAAAATATTTACAGATAATCCCAATAAATCAAAAGAGTTAGTTCTTTCACATCAGTTCACCAAAGTCTATCACACTGTAAATAGTGCTCACCACTGTAAAAGAATTAAGAAAAGTTTTTAAAATCCCTTGTAGTGTATTTAATGGATTATCAGTAGACGGAGTTGGTAATTCATTAGGTATACTACGGGATCATGTTATGCCTTACAGAGGGGTAGGGTGTGACACCCCTAATGCTCAAAATCTCAGGTACATCCATTATTGACTTATCTTGCATTAGTTAAGTTGATCCCATTGAGCGATAATTATGCAAATAATTTTAATGTCCTCAGTACATCCAATATTGGCCACCAAACCATTTACATATTTACAACATCTCATGCTTAACAATTATTCTTAAGAAAATCTCTTAAATTAATTGCATCTCATGCAACTATTTAAAATTTCTTAAAATAATTGCCCCAATGGAGGGCTTATGTTATAATTACTTTAATTATAGCATTTCCAACTTAATCATTTGTTTGGAAGATTTTATAGCCATCCTAATTACTATTAAGGTCTCACTTTGCACATTATCCATTTAGCATGCATATATCATATAATTGCATACATACCCATACATCTCATGAATTCATGGATAAGCGATAAATATGGTATGATCATGGACTTTCTAAGGGATTCAATTCGAGCCACCAAGAATTGAATCGGGCATTCCTAGGTGCATTTCATTCATTCATTTTACAAGAGTTGCTGAAGGAGTACATAATCAACACTTGATATTGAATTCCTCCCCTTTGGTCCCACCAATGCTCTTGACCTCCTTGAACTTCTTGCAATCCAATATTACATGGTAATCCTTGGCATACCAAAGGCGAATTTACAAGAACTTAAATAAATGAAATTACAACCCAAAAATTATTACAAACTTAATAATACATGCCCAAAATAAATTAAAATAAATTAATTAATTTACAATCCCAAAGAAACATAAAAGAAATAAATCCAATCACATTGGTCTTTTATAGTCCATGATCATCCATCATGCATATCACTATTTAACAATTAAATAAAACATACATACTTAAATTAAATTGGATATCTCATATTCAACTTAAAAATCTAGATTTGAATATGATTCAAATAAATTTAAAAATTCAGATTTGAATCTCATTCAAACAAATTTAAAAATTCAGATTTGAATCACATTCAAACAACTTTAAAAATTCAGATTTGAATCACATTCAAACATTTTTAAAAATCAGATTTGAATCACATTCAAATATTTTTTTAAAATCAGATCTGAATTTTATTCAATCAATTTTAAAAAATCAGATTTAAATATGATTCAAACAATTTTAAAAATTCAGATTTGAATCACATTCAAACAACTTTTAAAATTGATTTGAATCACATTCAAACATTTTTAAAATTCTGATTTGAATCATAATTTAATTGTGTGATAAAAATTCTAATTAAACAATTTAATTAGAAATAAAATGGATCTTAAATCATACAACAATTGCACATTCACCATCCATTTACCATTGCACACCATTGTGATGCATCAACCATGCGCACCATGGTGTTCAACATTTGTGCCGCCACTTTGACTTTGCAACCAGCAATAAACTCTTGATCTCATGATCAAACACACAATTAAATCATATAAACATCAATCTAAATGGCAAATATAGTGGCTCTGATACCAATTGAAGGCAGGCGTGAAAAACACAAGATTATACCATTGAATTCAAAAATTTTCACCTAGGGTCACATGCACTATGCAAGATTTATTTTTATCTATTTGATTTCAACGATAAACAACATATTAAAACTCTTTTAATATGTTTTTGGATCTGTATTTGCCATTTAAGATTTTAAAATTGATCAGATTAATTTTAGAACCCTAGATTAAATCAAGAACGATTACACTAATCTCTTGATGCACTGCAGCGTGTCTGCGCCTTTGAGATTCGTCTTCAGGACACCAAATGTTGTCCCTCTAGCTTGTCCACACCAAGAACACCTATGGCAGCCCTTGAGCAGCTTCTAAAGCCTTTTCTATTAATTAGAAATTCAAGTTCTGCCTTTTAAGAGATTAAAGATGTAAGCAGGACACTAGAAACAATTTCTAGTGTTCTTAATTCAAGAGATTGATGGCTAATCTCTTTGAATTGATGAGAGATGAAGAGAAATAGCTGGAGAGGCTCAAAGTGGCGTGACTATTGAGAGGAGAGGCTGCTGGTTATGTTTTCTTTTCATAACCACACTTAAATAGCTAGGTTAACACATTAAACCCTAGCCACATGTCACCTTTTGATTAGCTCTAGGTTTAAGTGACCCAATCACATTGTGCCAAGTGTCAAACCTATATTTAATCTTGATTTTAATCATCCTACATGATTAAAAAACATTTGGCAAGCTTATGTGTTATGCCATGTGTCACCATCTCATGGTGCCACGTATCACACTATGAAATGACCAAAATGCCCCCGTGTCTTAATTTTGAGTTCTCAACCCAAAATAATTATTTTTCTTCTTCTAATTAATTTATATCAAATATAAATTAATTAATTAATCTCTATTAATTAATTTCTCATCAATTAAATTCATATTTAAACACTTTAAATATAAATTTAATTTATACTACACATCCAATAATCTAGATTTGGTTTCAAGTCATGCTAGGGACTTTGCAATTTAATTGCAAACCAAATCTATTTAATTAATCAATTAAACTCTTTAATTAATTAATTAAATCATATTTAAATAGGTGATAACTTGTGTATGTGTGTGACTTACTAGGCTCATCACTAATTGGCAATGAGACATGATATCAACTCTTAATATCATCGAACTCTTTCTTACCATAAATGATTTCTCTAAATCATTTTATGAACCTCATAGACCATGGTTAACACCTAGCATAGCATGCCATGGCCACCCAATTAGTAATAAGATTTACCTTAAATGAACCTATAATCATATGTTACCATGCACTAGAATCTCTACATTTACAAAATCCCAACTCAATTTGGAGTCATGGTTTATGTCAAACTCCATTTGCTATGAATATTATGTTCTCTTTTAATTCAGTTCTTGATTAAAAGATTTTCTCATCGAAACTCTTTTACGAATAAATCTATCTGTCTGGCAGGAACTTGAAACATCAAGAACAATTAAATGAACATAGGATTTTATCTCTATTTACTTAGAGGAGCAGATTCCATCTTGATCAACACCTACCTCCATATATAACTAGCGAGAGCCAACACATGCCCATATACCCATACATAGTACTAGTATGAAAGCGTTATCAAACTCAAACTACCTATATACAAGATAAGCTGTGCTATCTCAGGTCTAAAGATTATATGCCTTGATATGATTTATGACAAAACATTGACAAGAGTAAACTCCATGTGCTTGTCATAAGTGTCACTGGTTCGGCCTACTTATCATTTATAAGTGCCTATCATGTTTGTTATATGGCATGAGACTCACCATTCCATCTTATTTATATCTCATATAAATAACTTGGGAACAAACATGAATACAATCTTTCTGGATAAGTCATGTCCTTATTATGAAGTATCCTCGATTGTGAACCTATTTATGATACTTTGTGCTAGAAATATTGTCACTCATATTCTTAACAACTTAAGAATAATATTTTTAACAAAATATCAATGGACCTTTTCTATTACACATAAATATATTATGTAAACGGCAAAGTGGAAATGCCTTTTATTATTAAAAATATGTACAAGATACATACTAAATGATATGCTCTAGGGCATACTACTAACAAGTCAATCATGGCATGATGCCTAGCTAACCAATCCATGCCCAAGATGATATCATAATCTCTGAAGGGCATTTCAATGAGATCAGACAGGAAAGTGTGTCCTTGGATCACCAAAGGACAATCTCTATACATTCTATTAACCCTGACTTCCTGTCCTAGTGGACTCGTTACTAGCACCTCAAAGTCCATTTTTGTACATGGAACAGCAATGCAATCAATGATGCTAGTACTCACATAAGAATGGGTAGAACCCGGATCAAATAACACAAACACATTTTGGTTAAAAGTTGAGAAGGTACCAGCCACAACATCAGATGTCTCTGCCTCTTCCCTCTGTCTCATGGCATAGACTCTGACTGGAGCACTATTTTGCTCTGATTGTTTTACTGTGCCTTGGCTGCCTGCTGGGTTACCTCTACCCCTGCCTCTACCTCTGCTGTGAGCTTCTGGTGGCAGGGCTCTGAACTGACCCTTCTGCAGTAGTAGGAGGTGGTCCAACTCTGCGACTACTGGTGCAGTCCTTGGCGAATTGTCCGGTGCCTCCACAGTTATAACAGGCTCCAATAGCCTTATAGCATATCCCACCATGATTTTTTCCACAAGTTTCACATTGGCGGGGAGGGTAGGAACCTCAGTACTCTGTGACCGGATAGGGAGGTCTCTCACGAATATCTTCCCCTACGATTTCTTGCCACCTCTGCCATGTCCCCATAGTTTTTCTCTTCCCGGTATGATCACTGGAACTGCATTCTCTGACTTTCCCTCTTTCTCTGTCTTCTCGATCTCTTTTTTCGGAGCGGTCTCAAACTCAACTCTTTCCAACTCTACGGCTTGAGAAACAAGTTCGAGAGAAGTTAGTGTGTTTGAAGCCGATCAATGTACTACGATCTTGGGCTTCAAGCCGGTTTCAAACCTCTTGCATCTCTCTCCTGGTAGCAAGCAAACTTCTTGCATAATGGCTCAGTGGGAAAATTCTCTTTCATACTCATTACATTCTGTTCCCTGTTTCAAACTTAGGAACTCTTGCGGCTTACGGTCTACATAAGCATCGAGGATATATTTCTGCTGAATTCCTGAGGAAGTCATTCCATGTTAACTGCAGCTCTACGGTATGTGGGAATGGTTTTCCACCGATCATAAGCATCCCCTGTAGTAAGGACCTTTGAGTATTCAAATCTAAGCTCTTACGTACAATGTAGCTTCTTGAACACCCTATCCATCCTCTCTAACCATTGTTCAACTTCTAGAGGATCTCATGTCCCTTAAACTCTATAGCCCCATACTTCATCAATTTATCATCTTGCTAGTCGGAGGCTGTGGTTGTACCAGCAGTGTCTGTATTGGGACTTGAGTAGGCGCATTACTAGCCATTTGTTGGAACATTGCGACCATCTGCCATGCAGCGAGCAGAAAGCTGCGATGCTGCGGTGAACCACTAACATTTTGTAGGCACAGGGCATCCCCTTGCACCTCGGCCTCAATAGATTGATCATTGAGCGATCATCCTCTTCCATATTCAATGCGAGGATTTAAGATCTCTGAACAAATAACACAAGGAGATTTCCTCCCGTTAGTGCATATTTATAATGTAATGTCTTGTATGTATCAAACAATGATATTGAGCGGTTGTACTATGAAGAAAGAATATTCAAATAATAGGTGAAAGCAATTTAAAAACTTTGCTCGATACCACTAAAACATGTCACACCCTACCCCTCTGTAAGGCATAACATGATCCCGTAGTATACCTAATGAATTACCAACTCCGTCTACTGATAACCCATTAAATACACTACAAGGGATTTTAAAAACTTTTCTTACTTTTTCTACAGTGGTGAGCACTATTTACAGGTGTTAAAGACTTTGGTGAACTGAAATGAAACAACTAACTCGTTTTATTTATTTTGAATTTATGTAAAAATTTTTGAATAGTGCCATATATATTTTGGAAAAAACATTTATTAAGAAAACCTGAAAAAAAAAAAAAACACTTCAATAATTTTCCAAATCTCACCTCCAATACATTTCTCAACACAACAATTTATCAACTCAATTCCATAGAAATTTTTCAAAGTCTGAGATAAGGAAATATAATACAATTTTTACAAGTCAAATAACTCATAATTAATTTACAACTTCAAGGTACAATTTGAATTTACAAACTCAAAACCAAAAACAAAATGTACATACTGTGTCATACATTCTGATTACAAAATGCAAAATCTTGGTATACTCATTATACGAGGTAATCCCTCATTTGGATGTATATGCGGCCTAGTCTGCTTTACATGCGTCTCTCTACTGCGACGGCAATAAAAGCTATCATTTGAGACAATGTCTCGATGGTGCACAACATTAACCAAATACAATTTAAATCACAATTCATAAGTCATGTAAATAGTGGATACTTAAAATCATAGTTAAATTCAAGGCGAATTGTCAACAAGAATTTAAACTCCATTTGTCAATATCACAATAATTTTCATAAGTTAGATCATGTTTGAATTCAAAAGGCAGTATATGTCAATGAGAGTTTAAATCCATTTCACAATCTCACCATACATATCAATAAATCACACTGACTTAATCATGATCCATAGTTCAATTCGTCCCAAAAGCCAATGGCTAATGAGGTATTCAATTCGTCCCAAAAGTCGATGACTAATGAGGAATAACATAGCTAGCTAGCAAAAATATGAGTACTCATCCAATTCGTCCTCAACAGGCACACACCTCAACACTTTAGCCAGAGAGGGAATTCAATTCGTCTCACTAGACAAGCTAATGAAGAATACAATCAATATACATGATATTGTGGTTTCAAACCATTTCCAATGCTTTTAAATCAATAAGTATCCATCAATGTCATTCAAACAATTTCTCACAGTTTCAAATCATTTACAATGCTTTTCAAGCAATAAATATTCATTCAAATACATTTCCACAATTTAAAACAATAATATACAAATAGTCAATATTTATTTCAATTGAAAATAATTCAAAAGAAATAGTTGTTGTGCACAAACCTCTGATATTTGTCTCCTGGTCTTGACTCAATATTTCTTTCCCTTTTGCTGAGTCCTTGTTAACTGAGAAACACAATTTGAAGTGTTTCAGTGCTAAATTAATTTGCCTCTAACGATAATGTTCGATAAACAATTCACTGAATACTTTTATTTGCTTAATCACCTAATATACCGACCCTCGATGCGTTTTAGGTAAATTAGGTCTTAGTGTCAATAATATGTCACATTCGATAGGGTTTTAGGTTTGGTACGTGTTACCAAACTCAATTCTATGTATATTGCGTTTTCTTGCATTTTATTGCAAATTGCTGGATTTCGGGATACTAGTTTGACCTAGCCGGACGATCTAGTTCCCTCGGTTTTCGGGTTTCGGTCAAAACTACAAACCTGTAGATCTATGTCTTATTGCACGCGGGGCAAAATTTCAGGTCAATCCGAGTTAAGTAGACCAAGTTATGGTCATTATACTACTGCTGGTCAAATGGTATCAATTTAGGTCAATTTTAGGTCAATTTGGTCAACTCTGGTTCGGCCAGTTTTTGGACCCGAACTTGTGCAAGTTGTTTGACTTGCTTATGGTAATTTATGGTCTTTGGTGTCTTCATAAGACTTGTAGGTATGGGTCTTAACTATTCATGGTTAAAATTTCAGGTCAATTGGACCTGTTTTGAGTGAGGTATGGCCTAAACACTCACTGCTGCCCAATTGGTCATTTTTCATGTCCTAATTGCACCTAATCCGAATTGCTCAATTTCTTAGGTCACCTTGCACGTAGAATTTTGGGATTTTTTCTCAATGAAAGTTGGCACAATTTGTGCCTAGTTTCACCTCCAATTGGTCTCATACCAATTGAGGTTACACATTTAAAGTTATAGGTCTATTTGAACACTGTCCTCTATGTGTCTTTCAAACCCCAATTCAAACACACATTTAACTTACTCTACCTTAAATCCCCATACCCAATTCTGATTTTATACCATTCCATATTCATTTATCACTTCTTACTATGGTCAATTTGGACAGAATACAAACATTCTCAATACATCAAATACAACCCTAAACCACAAAGTCCAAATTTAGCAATATATGTACATAAATACACCTAATCATTACATATAATTTCCACTACTACTTTACATACACATTCATCAATTCTTCTATGTCAACATTCTGCCAACACTTCCATCAATACATACATTTATTCAAGTGTCCCCAAGCTGCGAAATCTTCTTCAACACCAAATTGCCCTACAATTCATCAATTCTCATCCAAGTGCCAAAAATCACCATATAAATATGAAGTAATTCACTAGGTTATTAAATCATCATGATCAACACCATTTCTCATCAAATATATGCACAAATATCTCATCAAATACATGACTCCATGGCTGTCCAAAATGAACACAACAATAACTCTTCAAACTCAAAATTTTCTTTCACAAAACCAACACCCATAACATGCACACAAAACTTAACAAAGCTATCTTCAAAAACACTAACTTACCTTATGGTTGGAGCTTGTTAAACCTTGCTTAAACCTCTCAAATTTGGTATCAAACTCTTCCTTGTGATGAGTAGACAAACTTTCATGAAGCCACTTAAGGGATTGGAGTTGAAAATGGAGAGTTATGAGAGCTTGCATGAAATCGTTAATGGTGGATTCTTCACCTCTTCATTTCGGCTTGGATGGGAAAATGGGAAGATGAAGTTGCTGCTGGAGATAGTGGACTTACATCAGCCCCATTTAGTGTTTAATTAATCCTATAGTGGTCCACTAACTAGGTTTAAATCATATAATAATCTAATTGTTCACTTAATCCCACATTAACCCATGATTTTAGCTATTTACTTTAGGTACCACCAAATTAATTTTTCATTTCATTTTCTAAGTGTAATATTATTTATTTTTAATGGACATTTAGGTCAAAAGACACTTCGGGATGTCAAATGACCATAATGCCTGTTCGGGTGGCATTCGATTTTTCGGTAACAAGTATTTTGTGCATTTTCAATTTCTCACTTTTCTTTGTACTAATTATTTAATTTTTCTTTAATCTTTCTAATGATATTTATTCTTCAATAAGGTTCTATTTAAGTCCTAAAAATGTTTTCCAGGGTTCTCATGATCCGAGGTTAGTCAACGGTCCACGTAGTGAGTTCCCGATCTGATCACCCATCGTTAGGTTTCATTTCGTTTAACTTGAGTACCTTTCTTTGCTATTATTTTTTCTTTGTTTTTCTTGTATTTTATTTTCTTGTATTTCATTATTTTATGTCTCCTCCCTCATGTCAAAGTGTAGTTCTAGGCATCCTAGCTGTCCGGACAACATTGGTCACGGAGCAATGAGAGCACTCTAGAACTTAGGGTGTTACATGCACAAACCTTATCTGAGTCACCTCTTGGCCTTGACTCGATACTTCGGGTTCTTTCCTGGTATTCTTTTTCACTGAAACACACAATTTTACAGTGTTTCAATACCAAAAATTGTCATAAGTCAAAAAATAATTTCAAATCTATTTTTAATGTGCTCAATTTAACGTTCATTGAAATTTATATTTTGGGTTTCCTATTCACAATACTATTCACACCAATTTGTTGACTTTCTAATGCTTAATAGGTATGGGAATTCTAATTTCACCCACATACCACATTTTGGTTACCTAATTTGTTGGTTTTGGTTGTTTTCTCAAACTTTAAGTCTCTTAAGCACTAATTTCAAATTTTTAGTTTTGGTGTTTAGTTTTGTACTGTTCCATTGGTCATGTTGCTATGATAATTTGGCTAAGTTTTCTTCATAGAAGTTGTTCCTTATTGTCTTAACTGTATTTTCCTTTTTGAATCACTCCATTTGGAGTTTTTAGTACGCCATTTGAACATAGTGGCTGGATTTGGTGTTTCCTACAGTGCAGGCAAATTTTGGACTATGGCAGTTTTTATATATTGATTGCAGGTGGTTTTTCAAATAGATTATCGTCAAAATTTGGGTTTATTTTGTTTATGAAAGTTGTAGGGCTATGTCTTAGCTTTCTACTGGTAAAAATTCAGGTCATTGGGACCTTCCTAGACTATATCAAACCCTAACCTAGTGAATGAATTTTCTATTTGGTCCCTCAACAATTAATTTTGTTTGATTTCCCTCAAATCTAAATTAATTCAAGTAGATATGCATGAATATAAAGAGAAATCAAAGAATGGATAACTAACCTCTTTGTGTGGCTTTTCTCTCTTCCCAAATTTCACTTCTTTCCTATTTTTTTTCCACTTCAAATCTTCTCTTCCAATGGCACTTAGAAGGTTTCTAGGCTTTTTACTAAGATTTATGGTGGGAATCAAGTGTTTGGAAGCTTGATTCTTTGGTTGTTAATGGTGGATGAGAGAGAGAAAGAAAGAGAGAGAGAGGGAGGATTTTTTTTATTGGAGAAGAAGACAATTCTTTTTTTTTCTTTTAAATTTTTAACTTATTAATACATAATTATCCCTAAAATTTCAATTTTTAAATATTAGGTTTATTACATCATGCTTATGTCATGCATGAAGTCATAAACTTTTTGATTTTTGGATTTTTCATTTCTTTTTCATTTCTTTTCCATTTACTTCCTTAATTTAATTCTTGATCCTGAAATTTTCTTTTCTCTGATTTTATTGGGCCAGTTAGGTCGAGTCGACTCTAAGGATGAATTGACTAAATTGCCCCTAGCTGGTTCGATCCTGTTTGTAAGTAATTCAATATTTCTTCCGAATCCATGACCTAATTATTTGACCTACTTAACAATTCTTTTTTGTGATTTTCTTTTTTATATTGTGTTCACAATGGTCCTAAGGACCACGACGTCACATTTTACAGTTCAAAATTTGAGTTTAGGTAGCGTCATGATCATTCAGAAAGTCACCCATCATGTGACTCTGGCTCATTTAACTTTTTGTGTTATATTTTTTTCTTATTTAAACTTAGCTATTTGGCAATTACTAATTATTTTTGTTCAGGGCTTAACTAGGTGTCTTAGATGTGGTTCTAATCCTCTTAATTGTTCGGACTGACACCGGTCATTGGAATAGTAAGATGTACCAGGTTATGCAAATAGGGGTGTTACAAGTGAAGTATTCAAATATGTTATCATGAAACTGTGGTTTCAAAACTATCTTAACAATTTACCAAACATTTATTGCCATTTCAAACAAATACTAGTATATTTTCAATAAATTAAGTCAAAAGCATAACATGCATTTCAATCACCATTTTGCAATATAAGTAAATCACAATTCATTACATGCACTTTGCAAACAAATTTTAAAGAATATTTATGTTGTGCACAAACCTTAAGCGAGTCGCCTCTTGGCCTTGACTCAATGCTTCGAGTTCTTTCTCGGTATTCTTTTCCACTGAAACACACAATTTCTGATGTTTGAGTATTATAAATATCATAAGTCCAAAAATAATTTCAAATCTAACTTTATTATACTTAATTTGACGTTCTTTGAAATTTGTATTTCAGGGTTACTATTTATGATACTATTCAAGTCATTTTATTGACTTTCTAATGCTTAATAGGTATGGGAATGCTAATTTTACCCACATACCACATTTTGATTAGCTAACTTGTTGGTTTTGGTTGTTTTCCTCAAATCTTAAGTCTCTTAGGTGAAATTCCAAAATTTCAGATTTAGTGCCCTGTTTTTGTAACATCCTCATTTTGTAGTCAGTACATTCTCTTCATTACGACGATTAATGTACCTTGGAAAGTCGAATGTCTAGAACTACACTTAGCTGATAATGATTAGACACATAATGATGAAATAAATAAGAATAAAATACAAGAAAAATCAAAGACAAATGAAGAGAGAAAATGAAGCTAAGTTAAGCAATGACACCTCGTGATGGATGATCGCCTTTGGGAAGGCCGTTGCCGACCCGAGGACATGAAACCTCAAATTTTAATTTCGGGACGTAAGTAAAGGTCTATTGAATGATACTTGACACTAGAATGTGTAACGAAAAATTAATACCTTAGTACAACAAAAACTGAAAAATCGAGAAATAGACAAAAATCGGTATTATCGAAAAATCAGGAATATAACCCAAAGTGGGGCATTTTGGTCATTTGACACCTAGAGTTTCCTTTTGACCTCAATGTCCATTAAAAATAAATGATATTACACTTAGAGAGTGTCATAAAAAATTAAATTGTGATACATTATAAGAATAGTGAAAGAAATGGGGGATAAAATCTAATCTATGAAACTTTGAATAATTAACATTAAAATCCAAGTTAGTTCTCTACTAACTCTTAATTTTGGACACTTAAATATTCCTTTGGGATAGCAGAACCATCATCTTCCACCTTGAGAAATAACCAGCCAAGAGAAATGAAGTTCACCATGGAAATCACCATGGATGCCCCACATGCAACCTCCATGGGTGCATGATCAAGCCACTATTTCTACTTAGTTCCTTCATTAAAGCTTGCACACACACCTTGGGCAGTATGTTGGAAGCAAAAAGAAGAGCATTTGATGAAGTTTTTGTGAAGCTCAAAAAAAAGGTTAGTGCTAGTTTTCATCCCTTGCTTCATTAAAGTTTGTATTAAGGTTGAGATGAGTTGGATCTTTGAAGAAATTTGAAGGATTCGATGAGTTATTGATATATTTAATTTTGGACAGCCATGAAAGTTTATTGTAGTTGAGTTTTCTTACCTCTAATGGATGGAAATTAAGGTTGATTAACTTAAATGGAAGTGGTAGTAAATTAATATCCAATGATGTGCATGTTAGTGCTTGAATTAAGGGTTTGAATATGGGTCTTGATGCTTTGGCAAACTGCCATGTTTGGCAGCCTATTAAATCATGAATTTGTGTGTGAATATGTAGTTTATTAATGAAATATGCTAGTATTAAATTGTGGGCAGTATGTGTAAGTGATATTGAAGTATGATTATGTTGAAGTGTATGTGTAATATTGACATTGAGATATGTTGAATTTTGGTGGAAGTGAATATTGAACTTAATGGTGAATTATGTGCATTGAGCACTTGAATATTCTGCCCAAAATTGTTGCTGGAATTGTGTACAATATATATATGGAAGTGTTATTGATTGAATATTGAAGTAATGAAGAGGAGAAGGAATATCAAATTGGAAGTGTATGTGCTTTGTGCAGGTTGTGTATTGAAGGCAGTACCTAAATTAGGCCATAAGTGCCAAGCTGTGAATCAATTGGTATGAGGCCAATGGGGTGAAACTAGACACCAAATAGGCCAACTTTCATGTAGAAATGTTCTGAAATTCTGCCTAGAAACTGACCTTAAAAATGACCAAATCCGGAATAGCAACCTTGCAACCTAGATTTTTGACCATATGAACAGTAGTCCTTGGAATGACCATAACTCACTCAAAACAGATCCAATTGACCTGAAATTTTTACCATAGTTAGTTTAGACAAAGATCTACAAGTTTGTAGTTTGGACCAAAACCCAAAAATCGAGGAACTAGGTAGTTTGGCTAGGTCAAAATAGTACACGAAATCGATAAATTGCAATAAAATGCAATACACTTGGAAATGAAATTGGTAACATATACCAACACTAAAGGGCTATAAAATGTGACATATTGGTAAAATTAGAATTGACTCACATAGAGTGCATCAAGGGTTAACATTATAGGTTGATTAATGAAATGAATTGAAGGAAATAGTACTAAGAGAAATAGGACTTTAAGCTAGACAAATCCAGCACACAAAAATTGAGAAATTGACCAAATTTTGCACAAAAGGTGCAATCTATCAGCTTTAGTAAATTGACCATATCTTGTTCTATACAACTCATAATGACCTGAAATTTTGCCCGAGTGCAATAAGACATAGAGCTACAATTTTGCTTCTTTGACCAGAAGCTAAAAGCCAAGGGAAATAGGACTTTAAGCTAGACCAATCTAGCACACTAAAATTGCAAATTGGTAATTACATAAATGATGCTTGAAGTGATTTGGCAATGAATGCCAACTTGTGAAAAGGATAAATTGCATTATATTGACAACATATTGAATTGTAAATTGTTATATGTTGATGCTTGAATCAACCTATCACGATGCATAAAAGGTCAATAATTTTATTGACGATGAAAACATAAAGATGTATAAACTCTATGAATAAACAATTAAATATGTAACATTGTAATATGCCTAATTTGCCTAGTTGACTAGTTTGGATAGGTTGGCATGCCAATAGGATTACGGTACATTACGTAAATGACTTGGCGTCATATTGTATTTTATGGCTTATTATGCCATACTATGATTTTAGTAGCCTATGGCTATCTGATTGTGTTATTATACTCGGCAATGCGATTGATTCTATGGCTTTTTAGCCATCTTGTTTACGGGAGATACTTTGTGGCCGATGGTGTGGCGGCCAGTACTAGGTACCCGTGCTAGTGTATCCGTTTATCGATGCAGTCGGTGTATAGGCTACATGGGCGATCAATTAAAACATTATTCAATTGAGAGTTAAGTTAAGTTAAATATCACGAAAATTTGAGTACAATTAAATTAATCATTAAATGAAATGAGTAAAAGAGATTAATGTGAAACATAACAAAGATACAATTTGCGAACCTTAGAGACTTAAAATACAATCTGATTAGAATAATTTATTCCTCTATATCTGAATTATGAGTTACTTCTTTCTTTATTTGTATATATTATTTCTTGTTATACTATTACACAACTAATCAGAAATGATTAGAGAGATGTAATTGCTTCCTCGCGCAGTCTTGAAGAGTAAAACCGATGGTATTGGTGAGATTTTGGAGTCGGATCTGCATAAGTGTTAGAAGAGTTCAAGATTGTCACCTCCTTAGCAATGCATGTAGATAGGGCTCATAATTATACATGTTATGTATTTTGTTCATTCTAAGTATATTGTAATTTCATTTGTATATACTTTACTTGAAAAATTTATGTACTTAATTTTAAAATTATATAAGTTAATGAATTGTAATATTTCTGATTTCTTAATTGATTTTATAATCATAATGATTATGAATGAGATTGAGTGTAAGAAATTTTGAGAAATTGATGAGATATTATTGAGATAAATTGAGCTATGAATTTGAATATGTTGTGAATTGTCTTTGGCAGGTTCAAAAGAACTGTTTGTCCAAATTACAGCCGACACTTTATCGGATTATCGTTAAAATTTTTGAAATTTCCAAATTAGTTAGATTTTGATAAAAGTAAAAAAAAAAAATGCCTAAACCTTAAATAAAGTTTTTGAATAAATAAATCAAGAACTGTAATGAAATCAGTTAAGATCAGGTGCTCCGACACTCCGTGTAACACACTTTGCTTAGCTACACTGTAAACGGGTGAGGGGTGTTACATTTAGTGGTATCAGAGCACGATTTAGGCATTCGTAGGCACAGATAAGTAGAAAGAACTAGTGTGCATGCATGCATTGCATGTAACACCCCTAAGTTCGGTAGTGCGTTCTGCTGTTCCGGTGACTAGTGCTGTCCGGACAGCTAGGATGCCTAGAACCACACCTTGATATGAGAGAGGAGACATAAAGAATGAAATACAAGAAAAGAAAATACAAGAAAAACAAAGGAAAAATCATAGCAAAGAAATGTAACCGAGTAAGTGGTAGGAAACCTAGCGATGGGTGGCCATAGGAAGTCACGGCGTGGACCGTTGACTAACCACGATGCGAGGAACCACGGAAAAAATTTTAGGACTTAAATAGACCCTTGTTGAAGAATAAATATCATTAGAAAGATCAAAGAAAAATTAAATAATTAGTACAAAGAAAAGTGAGAAATCGAAAAAGCAGACAAAACCGGTATCTAGAAAAATGGAGCGTAACTTGAGCAGGGCATTATGGTCATTTGACATCCCGAAGTGTCTTTTGACCTTAATTTCCATTAAAAATAAATAATAGTACACTTAGAAAATGAAATGAAAAATTAAATTGGTGGTACCTAAAGTAAATAGTGAGAATTAAGGGTTTAATGTGGGATTAAGTGAAAGTAACTTATAATATGAATTAATTAGAGTAAGTGGACCACTAAGAGAATAAAATAAACACATTATGGGGCTGATGTAAGTCCACTATGTCCAGCAGCCACTTCATCATCTTCATTTACCATCCAAGCCGTGAATGAAGGAGAGAAAACTCCATGGACATTTTCATGCAAGCTTGATCCCTCCTTCCATTTCAACTCCAAACACTTGAGTTCCTTCATTAAACTTTGTCTACACATCACAAGGAAGATATTGACACCCAATTTGAGAAGTTTGGTGAAGGTTTAGCAAGTTACAAATAAAATAAGTTTGCATTTTTGAGAAATCCTTTGTTAAAGTTTTTGTGCATGTTATGGGTATTAGTTTGGTGAAGGAAAATTTTAAGTTTGAAAGGTTATTGTTATTTTCATTTTGGACAGCCATGGGTCACGTTTATGATGAGGTATTTGTGCATATAATTGATGGGAAAGAATGTTAATAATGGTGATTTAGTAACTTAGTGAGTTATTGCATGTTTATATGGTGAATCATGCACTTTGATGGGAATTGGCATATGAGTACGGCAATGTGATGTTGATGAATGTTTTGTGGCAGCTTGTGGACACTTGAGAAATGGTGTATATTGAAGGAAGAGTGGGCAAAATATTGACCTAGAAGGATTGATGATATGTATGTGAATGAATGTTGTAAAGTGTATGTAAAGTTTGTAATGTTTAGGTGTGGTTGTAATGGTATTTAGAAATTGTAATTGTGAATGATATTTGGTGTGTTGAGGTGATTGGAATCTGCCCAAAATAATGCTAATGTAATGTAGAAAATGTTTTTAGTAATGTGCCAAAACAGTTTGGTAGGGTATGGAAGTAAACCTTGCAAGGTGAGTATGTGTTTGAAGTTGGGGTGTGAAATGCATATTGAGGGCAGTGAATATTTTAGCCTATAACCTTGAATGTGTAACCTCAATTGGTATGAGACCAATTTGGGGTGAAACTAGGCACAAAATGTGCCAACTTTCATTGAAACCATGCCAAAATTCTGCTTGCAAGGTGATGTGAAAAATGACCAATTCGGATTAGGTACACTTGAGACCTAAAACTGACCAATTGGGCAGCAGTGAGTGTTTAGGCCATAACTCATTCAAAACAGGTCCAATTGACCTGAAATTTTAACCATGAATAGTTAAGACCCATACCTACAAGTCTTATGAAGACACCAAAGCCCAGAAATGAACATAAGCAAGTCAAACAACTTGCACAAGTTCGGGTCCAAAAACTGGCCGAACCAGAGTTGACCAAATTGACCTAAAATTGACCTAAATTGGTGCCATTTGACCAGCAGTAGTATAATGACCATAACTTGGTCTACTTAACTCGGATTGACCTAAAAGTTTGCACCGCGGTCCATAAGACATAGATCTACAAGTTTGTAGTTTCGACTGAGACCCAAAAACAGAGGGAACTAGGCCGTCCGGCTAGGTCAAACCAGTATCCCGGAATCCGACAAATTGCAATAAAATGCAAGGAAACGCAGTATACATAGAAACGAGTTTGGTAAAATGTACCAAACCTAAAACCCTATCAAATGTGACATATTAACGACACTAAAACCTAATTTACCTAAAAGCATAGCGAGAATTCGGTATATTAGGTGATTAAGTGAATAATTGAGTTCGGTGCATTATTTACCAAACACCATCAATAGAGACAATTTAATTTGATGCTGAAACACTTGGTGTGTTTCTCGATTAACAAGGACTCGGCAAAGGGAAAGAAATCTGAGTCAAGACCGGAGACAAATATCGGAGGTTTGTGCACAACAATTGTTTCTTTTGAATTATTTTCAATGGAAATAAATATTGACTATTTGTATATTATTGTTTTAAATTGTGGAAATGTGTTTGATGGACACTTATTGATTGAAAAACATTGTGAATGGTTTGAAACTGTAAAAAAAATTGTTTGAATGATATTGATGGATACTTATTGATTGAAAAGCAACGTAAATGGTTTTGTGAAAATTGAAGTGAATTACGAATTGTGTTGCCAATTTGTGAATGAAATTATAACTTTGGAAATTTATTGGATTCTTACGGATCATTTGAATAAAATGTTTGGAATTGTTTTGACTCACAATTGGCATGACACTGATAATATGTTCCTCCTCCATTAATGGGGTGAGTGTGATTATTCCTCCCTCTTTGACTTATCGATGCAGGGTGAGTATGATTATGTTCCTCCCTCTTTGACTTCGATCGAGGTGAGTATGGATGAGTACTCATTAGATAGCTAGCTTCCTCCTCATTGATTTCGATTATTGGGGTGAGTATGTCTTGTCGTGGTGTACAACCACGGCATATATGGAAAAAATTGTGTCATGACCTAAATTGTGTTATTGATTGGCAACATTGTATTGTTCAATTATTTGATCGAATTGTGTTATTGATTTGCAAAAGGTATTATTCATTTATTTGATCAAATTGTGCATGAATTGGCAATCTGGTATTCTTAAACTATTTGACTAAATTGTGTTATTATGAATTTTGATAATTTGTGAATTGGAGATTAAATTCCTTATGACATTCATTGTTTTGAATTTAACTATGGTTTTAAGTATCCACTATTGATATGATTTATGAATTGTGATTTAAAATTTGTATTTAGTTAATGTTGTGCACCTGAGACATTGTCTGTGATAGCTTTATTCTTTGTCGCGGTGAGCCAGACAGATAGAGCGTGAGACTAGAGTGCTAATCTACCACGAGAGATTTTGGGTATAGTGAGTATACGCATTTTGTATTTTGTAATGTAATGTATATTCACTGTATGTATATTTTGTTTTTAGTTTTGAGCGATTGCAAATTCAAATTGTACCTTGAAGTTGTAAATTAATTATGAGCTATTTGACTTGTAAAAAGCGTATTATATTTCCTTATCTCGGACTTTGAAAAATTTCTCTGGATTTGACTTGAGAAATGTGTTGTGTTGATAAAAATGTTGGAGTTGAGATTTGAAAATATATTGAAGTACTTTTGAGTTTTACGAAGAAGCTATTTTGTCCAAAATACAAATGGCACATTGCCAAAATTTTCTGAGATATTCCAAATAAATCAAATGAGTTAGTTGTTTCACTTGATTCACCAAAGTCTTTCACACTGTAAATCTGCTCACCTGTAAAAGAAGTAAGAAAAGTTTTAAAATCCCTTGTAGTGTATTTAATGGATTATCGATGAAGCGGAGTTGGTAATTCATTAGGTATACTCTGGGATCATGTTATGCCTTCTGAGAGGGTAGGGTGTGACATGTTTTAGTGGTATCAGAGCAATGGTTTTAAAGTGAATTTCGAACTATGAATTTGAAATCTTTTTGTCGGTAACTACAACTGCTCAAATGTTTGATACATACAGTACATTACATTATAAATATGCACTAACGGGAGGAATCTCCTTGTATTATTATGCAGGAGGTGGAAATAAATTTTGATGCATTAGTGAATAGTCCTTTAGGATAAGGATTATGATTACAAGTGAAATTTGTTTTGGAAGAGTTTATCGGCTAAATGTATTTTCTGACACACCATAAAATTATAAGCTATTTGTCGTGCCTACTTAATGTAAGTGATGAGGACGTAAATGTAAGATGCAGTCATGGAATAGCTCTAGATGAGGGCAAGGAGGATACTATTAGAAATAGCCAATGGATATTGTAATCAGAATAAGATTCGAATATCAGTGAATTCAAAATGAATAAAAGATAACACAGTTTGATCTATTGGGATGTATCGTAGTAACTATGCAATGTTCTTGATGTTTATACTGTAAGCTCTGATTCTGATCTTGACTTGAGATTATTGTGTAGAGCTACGTCTACAGATAGTATATCTAGATGAGAATAGTTGCCAGCATCTGTTTTGGTATAGTTATGCGGGAATAATTTAATTATTAGAAATAAGTTTGAAAATCCTACTTAGGGATCCAAAACTTAAAAGTTAGAATATCGAAGGTTATAGTTCAGTACAAAAGAAGTTATAGAATATTGTGGATAAAAGAGCTATGGAAGTAGAAATTTGAGCAGTTGATCCATATATAACAAAGAAATATTACGAATGTGAGGAAGACTATGGAGTAGAATGGTCGGAGGACCCATGGTGATGAATGATTCTAACATGACCTCAAGGGTCATTCAGAAGGAACGTGAACGAAATATTAGACTACACAATAGTTTGTGGAGTTTGGTGTTATCCAAACAAAGTAAACATTATATTAGATTGTTAAAAGTCTTATACAAATTTGAGAAAAAGAAGATTATACGATCATATAGAAAGGAGAAATAAACGTATGACTATTGTAAGATGGCTACTGGGCAAAAATTTCGTGGGCGAAATTTATTTAAGGGGAGAATTGTAACACCCCTAAGTTCGGTAGTGCGTTCTCATTAGGTGACGTCTTTGTCAGGACGACTAGGATGCCTAGAACCACACCTTGATATGAGTGAGGAGACATAAAATAATGAAATACAAGAAAAGAAAAAGAAAAACAAAGGAAAAATCATAGCAAAGAAATGTAACCGAGTAAGTGAGTAGGAAACCTAGCGATGGGTGATCTTGACAGGAAGTCATGGCGTGGACCGTTGACTAGCACGGATGCGGGAACCACGGAAAACATTTTAGGACTTAAATAGAACCTTATTGAAGTATAAATATCATTAGAAATATCAAGGAGAAATTAAATAATTAGTACAAAGAAAAGTGAGAAATCGAAAAAGCAGACAAAACCGTGTTCTGAAAAATCGGGAACGTAACCCGAACAGGGGCATTATGGTCATTTGACATCCCGAATTGTCTTTTGACCTAAATGTCCATTAAAAATAAATAATATTACACTTAGAAAATAAAATGAAAAATTAGTTTAGTGGTACCTAAAGTAAATAGCTAAAATCATGGGTTAAATGTGGAATAAGTGGGAGTTAAGTTTATAAAATGATTAAATTTGTGAGTGGACCACTAATGCATAAATTAAATACATAATAGGGCAGCTGTAACTCCACTAAACCAGCAGAAATAGTCATCTTCTCGAAAACAACCTAAGTTGCAGAATTGAGAGGAAATGAAAAAATACCATGGCCATTTTTCATGCAAGCTCTCTTAACCTCCCATTTTCAACTCCAATCCTTTAAGTTCCTTCACAAAAAATGGTCTACACACCACAAGGAAGATATTGATACCAATTTTGAGAAGTTTGGTGAAGGTTTAGCAAGTTACAATTAAAGGTAAGTTTGCATTTTTGAGAAATTCTTTGTTAAAGTTTATGTTCATGTTATGGGTGTTAGATTGGTGAAGGAAAATTTTGAGTTTGAAGGGTTATTGTTGTTTTCATTTTGGACAGCCATGAGTCACGTTTTTGATGAGGTATTTGTGCATATAATTGATGAGAAATAATGTTAATCATGGTGATTTAGTAACTTAGTGAATTATTTCATGTTTATATGGTGAATTATGCACTTTGATGGGAATTGGTATATGGGACGGCAATGTGATGTTGAAGAATGGTTTGTGGCAGCTTGTGGACACTTGAGTAATGGTATATATTGAAGGAAGTGTGGGCAGAATATTGACCTAGAAGGATTGATGATATGTATGTAAATTAACATTGTAAAGTGTATGTAAAGTTTGTAATGTTTAGGTGTATTTGTAATGGTACTTAGAAATTGTAATTGTGAATGATATTTGGTGTGTTGAGGGTGATTGGAATCTGCCCAAAATAATGCTAATGTAATGTAGAAAATGCTTTTGGTAATGTGCCAAAACAGTTTGGTAGGTAAGTAAACAAATGGCAAAGGTAAGTGTGTGTTTGAAGTTGGGGTGTGAAATGCATATTGAGGGCAGTGTATATTTTAGCCTATAACCTTGAATGTGTAACCTCAATTGGTATGAGACCAATTTGAGGTGAAACTAGGCACAAAATGTGCCAACTTTCATTGAGAAACCATGCCAAAATTCTGCTTGCAAGGTGACCTAAAAAAATGACCAATTCGGATTAGGTGCAATTAGGACCTGAAAAATGACCAATTGGGCAGCAGTGAGTGTTTAGGCCATAACTCACTCAAACCAGGTCCAATTGACCTGAAATTTTAACCAAGAATATTTAAGACCAATACCTACAAGTCTTATGAAGACACCAAAGCCCAGAAATGACCATAAGCAAGTCAAACAACTTGCACAAGTTCGGGTCCAAAAACTGGCCGAACCAGAATTGACCAATTTGACCTAAAATTGACCTAAAATGGTACCACTTGACCAGCAATAGTGTAATGACCATAACTTGGTCTACTTAACTCGGATTGACCTGAAATTTTGCACCGCGTGCAATAAGACCTAGATCTACAAGTTTGTAGTTTCGACCGAGACCCAAAAACCGAGGGAACTAGATCGTCCGGTTAGGTCAAACCAGTGTTCCGGAATCCAGCAATTTGCATTAAAATGCACTAAACAAGGAAATGACTTTGGTAAAACGTACCAAACCTAAAACCCTATCGAATGTGACATATTAACGACACTAAAACCTAATTTACCTAAAACGCAATGAGGGTCGGTATATTAGGTGATTAAGTGAATAATTGAGTTCAGTGCATTATTTACCAAACACCATCGATAGAGACAGTTTAATTTAGTAATCAAACACTTCAAATTGTGTTTCTCGATTAACAAGGACTCAAAGAAAAGGGAAGGAAACACTGAGTCGGATCGTGAGACGATCATCGAGGTTTGTGCACAACTAGTTTTTAATCGATTTTGTTTTGAATATTTCATATGATTAAATGATATATTTTTCTTATGAATTATGTTTACCAAGCATTGGATTTAATTCAATGATTATTGAAATTGTTATAGTATGTATGAATTCACTTTGTGAAATGGTATTTCCACAAGTATTAAGCATTGTTATGGATTGAACAAATTATGTTTTGGAAAATTGTGATAGAACATGTTTTGAATTGTGATGGCAATTTTCATGGAAAAATGCAATTGTATGATTTGAATTGTGATGAGCATAAAACTTTATTGGATATTGAAATTGACTTTGAATCGAATTGTATTGTGATTTATGCTCACTAAATGGATTGTGATATTGTTTTATATCTCACTATAGATGCTTGACTAGGTTATTACCCGTCTCTCATTTGTTGAGAAGACAATGGAGTTAGTTGTGTTTTGATTACCATGGTACGTGCACAGGCTTAGATTTTCCTCTGATTTGAGGTTAGATCTAAGTTTATTTTATCGTTATGGCCCTTGCGGAAGATTCATTATTGTGATGGTACTGTGCACGATGATTCGACCTCCCCGACCATAGGGAGTTAGAATCAGATTCGACCTCCCCGACCATAGGGAGTTAGAATCACATCGAATATGGCCCTTTCGGATTAGTCTTGCATAGTTAGTGAGATAAAGATTGATTTTTGAGATACAACATGGTTTTTGAGATGCATAATGACTTTTGAGATACAGTATGATTTTTGAGATACAAAATGATTTTGAGATACAGAATGGCTTTTGAATGGTAAGGAATGGTGATTTCAATTATGATTTGTGTGTAATTGATTTTGTTGGAATTACTTAAATGGATAGTCAAGATTTGATAAATTGAATTTTGTGCTCCAAGTTATTTATACAAATGATTTACATTATTGGCAATGAATATTTTGAGTTGTGAAATTTGATCGATTCAGATTCTCAAATTATTTATCAGAAAATTTGTCAACGATATTGTACTATGTTTTAAATTATAGTTGTGCACCATCGAGTTCACCACTCAATGATAGCTTTGTATCTCGTCGCAGTAAGCGAGCATAGAGCGTGATTAAGTTGCTTTGAGGATACATTCAGATCACCTGGTATATCATAGATATACCCATGTACATAGGTTTTGATGTAAGCATGTAATAATATGTATGTAAATTATTTGAGCATTGTATAGAAACTCTTGTAAAATATTTTGGTATGTAATTAAATGTAAATTATCGTGAATGTAAATGAGATTTCATTTACTTAAATAGTTTTGTATTATATTTCTTGTATCTCAGTCTTTGAAAAATCACTATGGATTTGAATTGAGAAATATGTTGTGTTGAGAAATATATTGGAGTTGAGATTTGCAAATACATATTGAAGTGCTTTTACTGAGTTTTTCAAGAACTGCTTTATCCAAAATACGATGGCACTCGCCAAAATTTTTACGAAACTCCAATTAAGTCAAATGTGTCGCTTTATCACTTGTTCAAAAAGGTTTTAACACCTATAAATAGTGCTCACCATGTAAAAGAAGTAAGAAAAGTTTTGAAAATCCCTTGTAGTGTATTTAATAGGTTATCGATGACGGAGTTGGTAATTCATTAGGTATACTACGGGATCATGTTATGCCTTACAGAGGGGTAGGGTGTGACATGTTTTAGTGGTATCAGAGCAATGGTTTTAAAGTAAATTTCGAACTGTGAATTTGAAATCTTTTGTCAGAACTACAATCGCTCAAATGTTTGATACATATAGTACATTTACATCATAAATGTGAACTAATGGAGAGGAATCTCCTTGTGTTGGTTGTACAGAATAGAAAATTCTGTGAGAAAATGGAAGAGAAGAATGAGATAATAGAATGCAGTGATGGCGGAAGAACAAGTTGAAGCCCCACTCCACAAAATGTCGAATTCTGATTGTACTGGGCTTTTACGGTACAAATTATCGCACAAATGGCCCAAAGAATGGCCACTTTCTTTCAACAAATGGTCGATAATCACACCAAACCCAATTACAGACCCAAACTCCACAAGGGCAACATGAAATAGAGAAGACGTAGAAGCCTATAGGTCAGAGATCGAACAGTAATTTGAGAAAGAGAAAAGAATTTAAGGAACCCCGAGCTCAGGGATACGATAGAGGTGGATCATTAAGAAAGAGACCACCAAGGTCCAGTCGTCGAACAACTAGAAGTTCCTACCCTTCCCGCCTATGTGAAACTTGTAGAAGATATCATGGTGGGATATGCTATAAGGCCCTGAGCCCGCTTGTGGAAAACTTGGACACTTTGCTAAAGATTGTACTAAACCACCTCGACCGCTCTGGATTTCACTGCATCACAATCGAGTCAAGATAGAAATAGAGTTGGTACTCCTCACCACTATAACACGTTGAATCAACCCGAATATGGTAGCACACCAAATGAGCGCCCACTATGCGCCAAGGAGAAAGAGAAACTTGGATGTAGGCTGGTAAGTTCTTAATTTTTGAAAGAAACAATTAGTTATTATTTGATCCCAAAGACTACTTAGTTGTGTGTTAGTGTCGAACTATATGTTCGTTGTTATTCCTTCTGAGGAATAAATTTGATGTATTAGTGACTAGTCTTTTAGGATCAAAACTACAATAACAAGTATGATTGACATTAATTTTGGAAGAATTGTTAGTTAAAAGTATTTTCTAACACATCAAAAAATTATAAAGCTAATTGGCGAGCCTACTTGATGTAAGGCAAGAGAACCTAAAAGTAAGTTACAGTAATAGAATTGCTCTAGATGAGGGCAAAGATGTTCGTTAATAATTAGTAATGGATATTGTAATCAGAATCGATTTGGGATATTAGTGGATTCGAGAAGGATAAGATATTAGAAAACCTAGTCCATGAGGTTATAACGTAGTGACTATATAATGTTCTCAATGTTGGTATTGTAAGCTGCAGATTATAGTACCGACACGGGATTATTGTGTAGAGCTACGTGCTTCCTTGTGGTATAATAAATTAAGAATAATTGTAAGTAATTTATAAATTGATACAGTTGCACCCGAATAGAGTACTATTACTAGAAATAAATGTGAAAATTTTAGTCAGAAATTTAAAACTTCAAAACTAGCCTATCAAATGATTACACTTGTAAGGTAGCTAGAGTCAGTGACTCAGTTATATTAATGTGAACTACCTGTACCACAGTAATTGCTATAAGCTTAGAGATATCAGTACGACTTATCATCCTCAGACGGATGGACAGTCGAAACAAGTGATTCAGGTAAATTTTGAAACTCGTTGAGTTTCTATAAATAATGAAATGAAATGATAATAATAACCTGTAAAATGTAATAAACCCTCGAGAATATACTGAGAACTTTTGTCCTTGAATCCGAGGGGAGATGGGACAGATACATCCCACTAATAGAATTTGTATACATTAATAAGTGTCAAGCTAGCATACAAGTGGCACCCTATGAAACATTGTAAGGGAATAGATAACTATGGATTTTGTGATGAGATTTCCGAGGACACAGAATAGTCATGATGCAGTATGGGTTATAGTTGATAGACTAACCAAATCTACTCACTTTTTACCATTCTAAATGGACTATAGTTGGAAAGATTGGCCAGATTGTACATATATGAGATTGTAAAATTGCATGGAGTGCCAGTATCAATTGTGTCTGACAGAGATCCTAGGTTCACTTCTAGATTCTGGGGTAGTCTTCAGAGAGCCCTAGGAACTAGATTGAACTTCAGCACAGCATTCCACCCACAGACAGATGGCCAACCTGAAAGAGTTATTCAGATATTGGAGGATATGCTACGGGCTTGTGTGATTGAGTTTGAAGGTAGTTGGGATACACACTTGCCTTTGATTGAGTTTGCTTATAACAACAGCTATCAATCAAGCATTGGGATGCCTCCGTATGAAGCTTTGTATGGTAGAAAGTGCAGAACTCCCCTATGTTGGGATGAAATAGGTGAAAGGAAGATGATTGGGCCAGAAATTGTTCAGCAGACAGAGGAAAAGATCAGATTGATTAGAGATAGACTTAAGGCTACATCAGACCGTCAGAAGTCCTATGTTGATATAAAAGAAGAGATATTGAGTACGCAGTGGGTGATAAGGTATTCCTCAAAGTTTCTCCTTGGAAGAGAATTATGAGATTTGGCAGAAAGGGGAAACTGAGTCCTCGTTTCATTGGACCATATGAGGTTCTGGAAAGAGTGAGTCCTTTGACATATCAGTTGGCATTACCTCCAGAGCTAGCAAGGATACACAGTGTCTTCCATGTGTCCATGTTAAGGAGGTACAGATCAGACCCATCTCATGTACTATCAGTTGAAGAGATTGAAGTAAATCCAGACCTCTCATATGAGGAAGAACCAATAAAAATTCTGGCTTATTAGGTGAAACAGCTGAGGAACAAACAGATACACCTGGTTAAAGTGCTGTGGAACCATCATTCAGGCCAGGAAGCTACTTGGGAACGTGAAGAGGATATGAGGAGACAACACCCACAGCTATTCAGAGACTAATGTTGTAAAAATTTGAGACGAAATTTATTTAAGGGGGAGAATTGTAACACCCTAAGTTCGGTAGAGGGCGCTCATCGCTCGGTGACTGTTGTCCTGGACAGCTAGGATGCCTAGAACCGTACTTCAATATGAGTGAGGAGACATAAAATAATGAAATACAAGAAAAGAAAAACAAAGGAAAAAAATCATAGCAAAGAAATGTAACCGAGTAAGTGAGCGGAAACCTAGCGATGGTGATCAGAGGAAGTCACGGCGTGGACCGTTGACTAGCTCGGATCATGGGAACCACGGGAAACATTTTTAGGACTTAAATAGAACCTTATTGAAGTATAAATATCATTAGAAATATCAAGGAGAAATTAAATAATTAGTACAAAGAAAAGTGAGAAATCGAAAAAGCACAAAACCCGTGTTACCAAAAATCGAACGAATCTTAACAGGGGGCATTATGGTCATTTGACATCCCGAATTGTCTATTGACCAAAATGTCCATTAAAAATAAATAAAATTACACTTAGAAAATAAAATGAAAAATTAGTTTAGTGGTACCTAAAGTAAATAGCTAAAATCATGGGTTAAATGTGGAATAAGTGGGAGTTAAGTTTATAAAATGATTAAATTTGTGAGTGGACCACTAATGCATAAATTAAATACATAATAGGGCAGCTGTAACTCCTCTATACCAGCTGTAATAGTCATCTTCTCCACAACAAGCAAAGTTGCCGAATTGAGAGGATATGAATAATTACGATGGCCATTTTTCATGCAAGCTCTCTTAACCTCCCATTTTCAACTCCAATCCTTTAAGTTCCTTCACAAAAATGGTCTACACACCACAAGGAAGATATTGATACCAATTTTGAGAAGTTTGGTGAAGGTTTAGCAAGTTACAATTAAAGGTAAGTTTGCATTTTTGAGAAATTCTTTGTTAAAGTTTATGTTCATGTTATGGGTGTTAGATTGGTGAAGGAAAATTTTGAGTTTGAAGGGTTATTGTTGTTTTCATTTTGGACAGCCATGAGTCACGTTTTTGATGAGGTATTTGTGCATATAATTGATGAGAAATAATGTTAATCATGGTGATTTAGTAACTTAGTGAATTATTTCATGTTTATATGGTGAATTATGCACTTTGATGGGAATTGGTATATGGGACGGCAATGTGATGTTGAAGAATGGTTTGTGGCAGCTTGTGGACACTTGAGTAATGGTATATATTGAAGGAAGTGTGGGCAGAATATTGACCTAGAAGGATTGATGATATGTATGTAAATTAACATTGTAAAGTGTATGTAAAGTTTGTAATGTTTAGGTGTATTTGTAATGGTACTTAGAAATTGTAATTGTGAATGATATTTGGTGTGTTGAGGGTGATTGGAATCTGCCCAAAATAATGCTAATGTAATGTAGAAAATGCTTTTGGTAATGTGCCAAAACAGTTTGGTAGGTAAGTAAACAAATGGCAAAGGTAAGTGTGTGTTTGAAGTTGGGGTGTGAAATGCATATTGAGGGCAGTGTATATTTTAGCCTATAACCTTGAATGTGTAACCTCAATTGGTATGAGACCAATTTGAGGTGAAACTAGGCACAAAATGTGCCAACTTTCATTGAGAAACCATGCCAAAATTCTGCTTGCAAGGTGACCTAAAAAAATGACCAATTCGGATTAGGTGCAATTAGGACCTGAAAAATGACCAATTGGGCAGCAGTGAGTGTTTAGGCCATAACTCACTCAAACCAGGTCCAATTGACCTGAAATTTTAACCAAGAATATTTAAGACCAATACCTACAAGTCTTATGAAGACACCAAAGCCCAGAAATGACCATAAGCAAGTCAAACAACTTGCACAAGTTCGGGTCCAAAACTGGCGAACCAGAATTGACCAATTTGACCTAAAATTGACCTAAAATGGTACCACTTGACCAGCAATAGTGTAATGACCATAACTTGGTCTACTTAACTCGGATTGACCTGAAATTTTGCACCGCGTGCAATAAGACCTAGATCTACAAGTTTGTAGTTTCGACCGAGACCCAAAAACCGAGGGAACTAGATCGTCCGGTTAGGTCAAACCAGTGTTCCGGAATCCCAGCAATTTGCATTAAAATGCACTAAACAAGGAAATGACTTTGGTAAAACGTACCAAACCTAAAACCCTATCGAATGTGACATATTAACGACACTAAAACCTAATTTACCTAAAACGCAATGAGGGTCGGTATATTAGGTGATTAAGTGAATAATTGAGTTCATGCATTATTTACCAAACACCATCGATAGAGACGTTTAATTTAAATCAAACACTTCAAATTGTGTTTCTCGATTAACAAGGACTCAAAGAAAAGGGAAGGAAACATCGAGTCGGATCGTGAGACGATCATCGAGGTTTGTGCACAACTAGTCTTTAACTGATTTTGTTTTGAATATTTCATATGATTAAATGATATATTTTTCTTATGAATTATGTTTACCAAGCATTGGATTTAATTCAATGATTATTGAAATTGTTATAGTATGTATGAATTCAGCTTTGTGAAATGGTATTTCCACAAGTATTAAGCATTGTTATGGATTGAACAAATTATGTTTTGGAAAATTGTGATAGAACATGTTTTGAATTGTGATGGCAATTTTCATGGAAAAATGCAATTGTATGATTTGAATTGTGATGAGCATAAAACTTTATTGGATATTGAAATTGACTTTGAATCGAATTGTATTGTGATTTATGCTCACTAAATGGATTGTGATATTGTTTTATATCTCACTATAGATGCTTGACTAGGTTATTACCCGTCTCTCTCATTTGTTGAGAAGACAATGGAGTTAGTTGTGTTTTGATTACCATGGTACGTGCACAGGCTTAGATTTTCCTCTGATTTGAGGTTAGATCTAAGTTTATTTTATCGTTATGGCCCTTGCGGAAGATTCATTATTGTGATGGTATCAGGCACGATGATTCGACCTCCCGACCATAGGAGTTAGAATCGATTCGACCTCCCCGACCATAGGAGTTAGAATCACATCGAATATGGCCCTTTCGGATTAGTCTTGCATAGTTAGTGAGATAAAGATTGATTTTTGAGATACAACATGGTTTTTGAGATGCATAATGACTTTTGAGATACAGTATGATGATTTTTGAGATACAAAATGATTTTGAGATACAGAATGGCTTTTGAATGGTAAGGAATGGTGATTTCAATTATGATTTGTGTGTAATTGATTTTGTTGGAATTACTTAAATGGATAGTCAAGATTTGATAAATTGAATTTTGTGCTCCAAGTTATTTATACAAATGATTTACATTATTGGCAATGAATATTTTGAGTTGTGAAATTTGATCGATTCGATTCTCAAATTATTTATCAGAAATTTGTCAACGATATTGTACTATGTTTTAAATTATAGTTGTGCACCATCGAGTTCACCACTCAATGATAGCTTTGTATCTCGTCGCAGTAAGGCAGCATAGAGCGTTGATTAAGTTGCTTTGAGGATACATTCAGATCACCTGTGTATATCATAGATATACCCATGTACATAGGTTTTGATGTAAGCATGTAATAATATGTATGTAAATTATTTGAGCAGTTGTATAGAAACTCTTGTAAAATATTTTGGTATGTAATTAAATGTAAATTATCGTGAATGTAAATCTGAGATTTCATTTACTTAAATAGTTTTGTATTATATTTCTTGTATCTCAGTCTTTGAAAAATCACTATGGATTTGAATTGAGAAATATGTTGTGTTGAGAAATATATTGGAGTTGAGATTTGCAAATACATATTGAAGTGCTTTTTACAGGTTTTCTGAAGAACTGTTTTATCCAAAATACAGATGGCACTCTGCCAAAATTTTTACAGAAACTCCAATTAAGTCAAATGTGTCAGTTTTATCACTTCAGTTCAAAAAGGTTTTTAACACCTATAAATAGTGCTCACCACTGTAAAAGAAGTAAGAAAAGTTTTGAAAATCCCTTGTAGTGTATTTAATAGGTTATCAGTAGACGGAGTTGGTAATTCATTAGGTATACTACGGGATCATGTTATGCCTTACAGAGGGGTAGGGTGTGACACCTTTCTTCTCAAGATGTCGGTCTAACTGAGTCTGTGACATAGGCTTAGTGAATGGATCAGCTGGATTTTCAGCTGATGCTATTTTCTGCATGGCTACATCGCCTCGCCCAACTATTTCTCTGATAATGTGGTAGCGCCTTTCTATGTGTTTGGATTTCTGGTGAGACCTTGGTTCCTTAGCTCAGATGATCGCTCCATTATTGTCACAGGTAATGGAACCGCGACTCAATGGAAGGAACTACTGTAAGTTCTCATTCTGAACTTCTTTATCCAAACGACTTCTTTTACAAAGATCGATGCAGAATATACTCGACCTCGATGAGTGGAATCTGCAATGTGCTCGCTTGGAACTCTTCCAACCGATCGCACCTCCATTACAAATGAACACATATCTAGAGGTAGACTTTCTATCATCAATATCTGATTGGAAATCAGAATCAGTGTAACCATCCAATTGCAAGTCTCCACCTCCATTAATCAAGAATAAATCCTTAGTTCTTCTCAAGTACTTAAGGATATTCTTGACAGCTATCCAGTGTTCCAAACCTGGATTGGATTGATACCTGCTAGTCAAACTAACAGCATATGCGATATCAGCACTAGAACACAACATTGCATACATTATACTTCCAATAGCCAAGCATATGGAATCTGGCCATCTTATCTCTTTCTTGGTGTCTTTGGAGACATCTCTTTAGAAAGATGGATACCATGTCTCACTGGTAACAATCCTCTCTTGGAATCAAGCATGTTAAACCTCTTTAACACCTTTTCCAAGTATAGACTTTGGGATAAACCAATTATTCTTTTCGCTTTATCTCTATAGATGCGAATCCCAAGAATATAGGTTGCCTCCCCTAAGTCTTTCATGGAGAATGTATTTGACAACCATACCTTTATAGTCGTCAACATACCTGTGTCATTACCCATCAATAGTATGTCATCCACATATAAGACAAGGAAAGTGATAGCACTGTCACTAACCTTCTTATATACACATGGCTCATCCTCATTTTTGATAAAACCAAAGGATTTAATGGCTTCATCAAAACGGATGTTCCAACTCCTCGAAGTTTGTTTCAACCCATAAATGGATCGCTTTAGCTTGCATACCTTGGAACCATCTTGGGATTCAAATCCCCTAGGTTGTTCCATGAAAATGTTTTCTTCAATGTATCCATTGAGAAAAGTCGCTTTTGACATCCATCCGCCAAATCTCATAATCATAGTATGTTATTGCTAATAAAATCCTAATTGATTTAAGCATGGCAACAAAGTAGAAAGTCTCCTCATAATCTATTCCTTGCCTTTGGCGAAACCCTTTCGCTACTAGCCTTGCCTTATAGGTCTCTACCTTTCCATCAGAACCAATTTTCTTCTTGAAAACCCATTTGTTCCCTATAGGTATAATACCTTCAGGTGGGTCAACAAGATCCCAAACTTGATTCTTATACATGGAATCAATCTCGGATTTCATAGCATCAATCCATTTTGAAGAGTCTATATCTGATATAGCTTCTTCATAGGTAAGTGGATCATCTCCATGATCTACTTCTTCATGAGTAGACAATTCTTGTTCTTCTTCATGAAGAAAACCATATCTCACTGGTGGGTGAGATACCCTGGTTGTTCTACGAGGAACAGCTGTAGATGTTTTATCAACGGGTATAGATTGACTAGATGGATCTATATCCATCTGATCTGTTGGTTGGTCAGAATTCTCCAATTCTAACTCTATTTGCCTTCCTTTGCCTCCTTCTTGAACAAACTGTTGTTCAAGAAATGTGGCATCTCTACTTATCACAACCTTTTGTGAAGTAGGCAAATAAAAATAATATCCAAAACTATCTTTTGGATATCCAACAAATCGACCTCTTTACGATCCGGTCTCCAATTTATCGTTGTTCACCTTTTGATATAAGCTGGACAACCCCAAATCTTAACATGCTTAAGACTTGGTTTTCTTCCATGCCATATCTCATAAGGTGTGGAAGAAACTGATTTTGATGGAATCCTATTCAGAATATATAAAGCTGATTCTAATGCAAATCCCCAAAAGGAGATTGGCATATCAGTATAGCTCATCATACTACATACCATATCCAATAGGGTACGGTTTCTCCTTTCAGATACACCATTCACCGTATGGCGTTCTGGAGGAGTCACCGAGAAACAATGCCATGCTCTCTCAAGTATTCATCAAATTCAGTACTCAAATATTCACCTCCACGATCTGATCGAAGAGCTTTAATATTTTTTCCTGTTTGATTTTCTACTTCAGATTTAAATTCTTTGAACTTTTCAAAAGATTCATGTTTGTATTTCATCAAATACAAATACCCAAACCTTGATTTATCATCAAGAAAGGTAATAAAATAATGAAAGCCCTCTAGCCATTTCTTTAAACGGACCACATACATCACTATGTATTAGTTCCAAAATATTTTCACTTAGCCCTCATCCAACAAAGGGTGATCTAGTCATTTTGCCCTCAAGGCAAGATTCACAAGTTGGAGTAGGCTCAGAGCCCAATGAGGATAGAATCCCCATTTTCTCCAATTTTGTAATCCTATCTTACGCAACATGACATAACCTTAAGTGCCAAATATATTTTGAACTTGAGTTGTTTTTCACCACGGCATTGCTTTCATTTAGATTGCTATACTGCCGTGGAAACATTTTCATCGGTAATGGAAACACTTTCTTATTGGCAATGGAAACACTTTCTGTTGGCGGTGGAAACACTTTCCTTTGCCTTCATCACCTTTAGTCTTCCTTTCTGCTTAGCTATTTTCTTAGAAGGACTGTGAATCTGAGGTTTCTTTTTCTTATTGCCCTTCTTCTTGTTGGACTTTCCACCAAGAAGATGCAACCAAAGCTACCTCTTTTCCTTTATTGCACGGCATATTCTTTTGTGCAATAACCACATGTTGAGTAAACCAGCTAAGGTGCATTCTGTTTAGTCATATGGAAATTTGTCACAAAATTTCCCAAAAGTCCTGTGAAGGGATCAAGGATCAAATCCGTTTGTAGTTGGAAATCCATGTTGAAGTTAAGATATTCCAACCGCTCAATCGAATCATCTTGTGGACATGATCCCCAACATTCTCGTCCCTCGACATCCTCATACGGAATAGCTGTCTAGATATCTCATACCTAGCATTCCTGCTGTGCTCACCATACAACTCTTGTAGGTGAAGGAGGATCTCACTCGCACTCTGCATGTTCTCATGTTGCTTTTGTAACTCATTACTCATGGAAGCAAGCATGTAACACTTAGCTCTCATATCATGCTCCTTCCACTTGTCCAAAGTTTCATGTTCCTCGTGTGGCCTCCGGAGGTAAGGGACCAGAACATTTGAATCTAGAACATATCCTATATGTTCAAGGTTCAGGACTAGTTTCAAATTTCTTAGCCAATCGCATGATTAGGTCCTGTCAACCTATTGTGATCAAGTATGCTTGCAAGGATATTGGATGGTGGTGGTTGTTTTGTGCTCATTTTTATCGTAAAATTAATCGCAGAAAATAACCAGATTAATTAGTAAATGTATCATGTAATTAACCAAAATGATTATGGTCTTTTAATCAAATTGGTCCTCCCACTAACTTAGCGAATCCTACACTTCCAAAGTAGAAAACGGAAATCCTAGTTGGATGGATTTCTAGTGGGTGATTGAATTCTTATAATTCTATTGATCATCCTCAGGTACATCCATTATTGGAATTACAATAAACTATAAGTGAGCAACTCCTTGCCCATCACATCTCATGTCAGGTTCAATCCTTTTGCTAGCCCCTTGTAACACCCCTAAGTTCGGTAGTGCGTTCTGCTGCTCCAGTGACCAGTGTTGTCCGGACAGCTAGGATGCCTAGAACCACACTTCAATGAGAGTGAGGAGACATAAAATAATGAAATACAAGAAAAGAAAATACAAGAAAAACAAAGGAAAAATAATAGCAAAGAAATGTGATCAAGTTAAGCGAGCCGGGAAACCTAGCGATGGGTGACCGCACCGGGAAGTCACGGCGTGGACCGTTGATCGCCCTCGGATCATGGGAACCCTGGAAAACATTTTTGGGACATAAATAGACCCTTGTTGAAGAATAAATATCATTAGAAATATCAAAGAAAAATTAAATAATTAGTACAAAGAAAAGTGAGAAATCGAAAAATAGACAAAACCCGGTAATACCGAAAATCGAGAACGTAACCCGAACAGGGGCATTATGGTCATCTGACGTCCCGAAGTGTCTTTTGACCTAAATGTCCATTAAAAATAAATAATATTACACTTAGAAAATAAAATAAAAAATTAATTTGGTGGTACCTAAAGTAAATAGCTAAAATCAAGGGTTTAATGTGGGATTAAATGAAAGTTTAGCTTAAAATATGATTAAAATTGTGAGTGGACCACTAATGCATAAAATAAACATATAATAGGGCAGCTGTAACTCCACTAAATCAGCTGAACTTCATCTTCCTCAAAGTGATCTCAACATTGCCGTGAATGAAGGTGAGAGGAAAAACCATGGCCATTTCTCATGCAAGCTCTCTTAACTCTCCATTTTCAACTCCAATCTCTTAAGTTCCTTCATGAAACTTTGTCTACTCATCACAAGGAAGAGTTTGATACTAAATTTGAGAAGTTTAAGCAAGGTTTAACAAACTCCAAGCATAAGGTAAGTTCATAATTTTGAAGATAGCTTTGTTAAGTTTTGTGTGCATGTTATGGGTGTTGGTTTTGTGAAGGAAATTTTGAAGTTTAAATAGTTATTGAGATAGCCATTTTTGGACAGCCATGGGGTCACACATTTGATGATTTATTATGCATATAATTGATGAGAAATAATGTTGATCATGGTAAATTAATAACCTAGTGAATTATTTCATGTTTATATGGTGATTTATGCACTTGGATGGGAATTGGTAACTTGGACAGCACTTTGATGTTGAAGGACAAATTTGGGCAGCCTTGGGGACACTTGAATAAATGTGTATATTCATGGGAGTGTTGGCAGAATTGTGGCATTAAGGAATGAAGGATATGTGTATGAAATTATTGTGTAAAGTGTATGTGAGATTTAGTGGTGTTTAGGTGTGTATTTAATGGTATTGAGATATTGTAAATGTGAATTATATTTGGTGTGTTGAGGGTAATGGTAATCTGCCCAAAATAATGTTAATGTAAAGTAGATTATACTGTGGTTAATGTACCAAAACAGATTGGTAGGGAAGTGAACCAAATTGCAAGGTATATGTGTGTTTGAAGTGGGGTGTGAAATGCATATTGAGGGCAGTGTACATTTTAGCCCATAACCTGAAATGTGTAACCTCAATTGGTATGAGACCAATTTGAGGTGAAACTAGGCACAAAATGTGCCAACTTTCATTGAGAAACCATACCAAAATTCTGCTTGCAAGTTGATGTGAAAAATGACCAATTCGGATTAGGTACACTTGAGACCTAAAAACTGACCATTTGGGCAGCAGTGAGTATTTAGGCCATAACTCACTCAAAACAGGTCCAATTGACCTGAAATTTTAACCATGAATAGTTAAGACCCATACCTACAAGTCTTATGAAGACACCAAAACCCAGAAATGACCAGAAGCAAGTCAAAAAGCTTGCACAAGTTCGGGTCCAAAAACTGGCCGAACCAAAGTTGACCAAATTGACCAAAAAAATGACCTAAAATGGTACCATTTGACCAGCAAGAGTGTAATGACCATAACTCGGTCTACTTAACTTGGATTTACCTGAAATTTTGCACCGCGGTCCATAAGACCTAAATCTACAAGTTTGTAGTTTCGACCGAGACCCGAAAACCGAGGGAACTAGATCGTCCGGTTAGGTCAAACCAGTGTCCCTGATCCAAAGAATTTGCATTAAAATGCACTAAGCAAGGAAATGACTTTGGTAAAACATACCAAACCTAAAACCCTATCAAATGTGACATATTAACGACACTAAAACCTAATTTACCTAAAACGCAACGAGGGTCGGTATATTAGGTGATTAAGTGAATAATTGAGTTCAGTGCATTATTTACCAAACACCATCGATAGAGACAGTTTAAATTAGTACTGAAACACTTCAAATTGTGTTTCTCAGTTACCAAAGACTCAGGAAAAGGGAAGGAAACACTGAGTCCAGATCAGGGGGACAGTCATCAGAGGTTTGTGCACAACAACTATTTCTCTTGAATTTTTCAATTGAAATAAATATTGACTATTTGTATATTATTGTTTTAAATTGTGGAAATGTGTTTGATGAACACTTATTGATTGAAAAACATTGTGAATGGTTTGAAACTGTGAAAAATTGTTTGAATGATATTGACGGATACTTATTGATTGAAAAGCACTGTAAATGGTTTTTGTGGAAATTGAAGTGAATTACGAATTGTGTTGCCATTTTGTGAATGAAATTATAACTTTGGAAATTTATTGGATTCTTACGGATCATTTGAATAAAATGTTTGGAATTGTTTGACTCACAATTGGCATGACACTGATACTATGTTCCTCCTCCATTAATGGGGTGAGTGTGATTATTCCTCCCTCTTTGACTTACCAGTCTAGGGTGAGTATGATTATGTTCCTCCCTCTTTGACTTCCCAGTCTGAGGTGAGTGTGGATGAGTACTCATTAGATAGCTAGCTTCCTCCCTCATTGATTTCGATTATTGGGGTGAGTATGTCTTGTCGTGGTGTACAACACGGCATATATGGAAAAATTTGTGTCATGACCTAAATTGTGTTATAGATTGGCAACACTGTATTCTTCAGTTATTTGATCGAATTGTGTTATTATGTATTGTGAGATTGTGAAATTGATTTAAACTCTTATTGACATATACTGTCTATTGAATTCAACCATGATCTGACTTATTGAAAATTATTGTGATATTAACAAATGGAGTTTAAATTCTTGTTGACATTTATTGTCTTGAATTTAACTATGGTTTTAAGTATCCACTATTGATATGATTTATGAATTGTGATTTAAAATTTGTATTTGGTTAATGTTGTGCACCACTGAGACATTGTCTCAAATGATAGCTTTATATTGCCGCAGTAGAGAGACAGACAGGCAAAGGCTAGGTCGCTAGTATCGCCAATGAGAGATTTTGGGTATAGTGAGTATACCACATGTGGCATTTTGTAATCAGAATGTATATTCACTGTATGTATATTTTGTTCTTGGTTTTGAGCAGTTGTAAATTTAAGTTGTACAGTAAAGTTGTAAAATAATTATGAGTTATTTGGCTTGTAAAAATTGTGTTATATCTTTGTATCTTAGTCTTTGAAAATCACTGTGGATTTGACTTGAGAAATGTGTTGTGTTGATAAAAATGTTGGAGTTGAGATTTGAAAATATATTGAAGTGCTTTTTACAGGTTTTCTGAAGAACTGTTTTGTCCAAAATACAAATGGCATCTTGCCAAAATTTTTACAGATATTCCAAATAAATCAAATGAGTTAGTTGTTTCACTTCAGTTCACCAAAGTCTTTCACACCTGTAAATAGTGCTCACCACTGTAAAAGAATTAAGAAAAGTTTTTAAAATCCCTTGTAGTGTATTTAATGGATTATCAGTAGACGGAGTTGGTAATTCATTAGGTATACTACGGGATCATGTTATGCCTTACAGAGGGGTAGGGTGTGACACCCCTAATGCTCAAAATCTCAGGTACATCCATTATTGACTTATCTTGCATTAGTTAAGTTGATCCCATTGAGCCAGTAATTATGCAAATAATTTTAATGTCCTCAGGTACATCCAATATTGGCCACCAAACCATTTACATATTTACAACATCTCATGCTTAACAATTATTCTTAAGAAAATCTCTTAAATTAATTGCATCTCATGCAACTATTTAAAATTTCTTAAAATAATTGCCCCAATGGAGGGCTTATGTTATAATTACTTTAATTATAGCATTTCCAACTTAATCATTTGTTTGGAAGATTTTATAGCCATCCTAATTACTATTAAGGTCTCACTTTGCACATTATCCATTTAGCATGCATATATCATATAATTGCATACATACCCATACATCTCATGCATTCATGGATAAGCAGTAAATATGGTATGATCATGGACTTTCTAAGGGATTCAATTCTGAGCCACCAAGAATTGAATCAGGGCATTCCTAGGTGCATTTCATTCATTCATTTTACAAGAGTTGCTGAAGGAGTACATAATCAACACTTGATATTGAATTCCTCCCACTGGTCCCACCAATGCTCTTGACCTCCTTGAACTTCTTGCAATCCAATATTACATGGTAATCCTTGGCATACCAAGGCGAATTTACAAGAACTTAAATAAATGAAATTACAACCCAAAAATTATTACAAACTTAATAATACATGCCCAAAATAAATTAAAATAAATTAATTAATTTACAATCCCAAAGAAACATAAAAGAAATAAATCCAATCACATTGGTCTTTTATAGTCCATGATCATCCATCATGCATATCACTATTTAACAATTAAATAAAACATACATACTTAAATTAAATTGGATATCTCATATTCAACTTAAAAATCTAGATTTGAATATGATTCAAATAAATTTAAAAATTCAGATTTGAATCTCATTCAAACAAATTTAAAAATTCAGATTTGAATCACATTCAAACAACTTTAAAAATTCAGATTTGAATCACATTCAAACATTTTTTAAAAAATCAGATTTGAATCACATTCAAATATTTTTTTAAAAATCAGATCTGAATTTTATTCAATCAATTTTAAAAAATCAGATTTAAATATGATTCAAACAATTTTAAAAATTCAGATTTGAATCACATTCAAACAACTTTTAAAATTCAGATTTGAATCACATTCAAACATTTTTTAAAATTCTGATTTGAATCATAATTTAATTGTGTGATAAAAATTCTAATTAAACAATTTAATTAGAAATAAAATGGATCTTAAATCATACAACAATTGCACATTCACCATCCATTTACCTTTGCACACCATTGTGATGCATCAACCATGCGCACCATGGTGTTCAACATTTGTGCCGCCACTTTGACTTTGCAACCAGCAATAAACTCTTGATCTCATGATCAAACACACAATTAAATCATATAAACATCAATCTAAATGGCAAATATAGTGGCTCTGATACCAATTGAAGGAACGGAAGCGTGAAAAACACAAGATTATACCATTGAATTCAAAAATTTTCACCTAGGGTCACATGCACTATGCAAGATTTATTTTTATCTATTTGATTTCAACGATAAACAACATATTAAAACTCTTTTAATATGTTTTTGGATCTGTATTTGCCATTTAAGATTTTAAAATTGATCAGATTAATTTTAGAACCCTAGATTAAATCAAGAACGATTACACTAATCTCTTGATGCACTGCAGCGTGTCTGCGCCTTTGAGATTCGTCTTCAGGACACCAAATGTTGTCCCTCTAGCTTGTCCACACCAAGAACACCTATGGCAGCCCTTGAGCAGCTTCTAAAGCCTTTTCTATTAATTAGAAATTCAAGTTCTGCCTTTTAAGAGATTAAAGATGTAAACAGGACACTAGAAACAATTTCTAGTGTTCTTAATTCAAGAGATTGATGGCTAATCTCTTTGAATTGATGAGAGATGAAGAGAAATAGCTGGAGAGGCTCAAAGTGGCGTGACTATTGAGAGGAGAGGCTGCTGGTTATGTTTTCTTTTCATAACCACACTTAAATAGCTAGGTTAACACATTAAACCCTAGCCACATGTCACCTTTTGATTAGCTCTAGGTTTAAGTGACCCAATCACATTGTGCCAAGTGTCAAACCTATATTTAATCTTGATTTTAATCATCCTACATGATTAAAAAACATTTGGCAAGCTTATGTGTTATGCCATGTGTCACCATCTCATGGTGCCACGTATCACACTATGAAATGACCAAAATGCCCCTGTGTCTTAATTTTGAGTTCTCAACCCAAAATAATTATTTTTCTTCTTCTAATTAATTTATATCAAATATAAATTAATTAATTAATCTCTATTAATTAATTTCTCATCAATTAAATTCATATTTAAACACTTTAAATATAAATTTAATTTATACTACACATCCAATAATCTAGATTTGGTTTCAAGTCATGCTAGGGACTTTGCAATTTAATTGCAAACCAAATCTATTTAATTAATCAATTAAACTCTTTAATTAATTAATTAAATCATATTTAAATAGGTGATAACTTGTGTATGTGTGTGACTTACTAGGCTCATCACTAATTGGCAATGAGACATGATATCAACTCTTAATATCATCAGAACTCTTTCTTACCATAAATGATTTCTCTAAATCATTTTATGAACCTCATAGACCATGGTTAACACCTAGCATAGCATGCCATGGCCACCCAATTAGTAATAAGATTTACCTTAAATGAACCTATAATCATATGTTACCATGCACTAGAATCTCTCTGTTACAAAATCCCAACTCAAGCTGGAGTCATGGTTTATGTCAAACTCCATTTGCTATGAATATTATGTTCTCTTTTAATTCCAGTTCTTGATTAAAAGATATTTCTCATCATAAACTCTTTTCTGAATAAATCTATCTGTCCTGGCCAGAAACTTGAAACATCAAGAACAATTAAATGAACATAGGATTTTATCTCTATTTACTTAGAGGAACAGATTCCATCTTGATCAACACCTACCTCCATATATAACTAGCAGGAGCCAACACATGCCCATATACCCATACATAGTACTAGTATGAAAGCAGTATCAAACTCAAACTACTTATATACAAGATAACCGTGCTATCTCAGGTCTAAAGATTATATGCACTGATATGATTTATGACAAAACATTGACAAGAGTAAACTCCATGTGCTTGTCATAAGTGTCACTGGTTCGGCCTACTTATCATTTATAAGTGCCTATCATGTTTGTTATATGGCATGAGACTCACCATTCCATCTTATTTATATCTCATATAAATAACTTGGGAACAAACATGAATACAATCTTTCTGGATAAGTCATGTCCTTATTATGAAGTATCCTCGATTGTGAACCTATTTATGATACTTTGTGCTAGAAATATTGTCACTCATATTCTTAACAACTTAAGAATAATATTTTTAACAAAATATCAATGGACCTTTTCTATTACACATAAATATATTATGTAAACGGCAAAGTGGAAATGCCTTTTATTATTAAAAATATGTACAAGATACATACTAAATGATATGCTCTAGGGCATACTACTAACAAGTCAATCATGGCATGATGCCTAGCTAACCAATCCATGCCCAAGATGATATCATAATCTCTGAAGGGCATTTCAATGAGATCAGACAGGAAAGTGTGTCCTTGGATCACCAAAGGACAATCTCTATACATTCTATTAACCGACTTCTGTCCTAGTGGACTCGCATTAGCACCTCAAAGTCCATTTTTGTACATGGAACAGCAATGCAATCAATGATGCTAGTACTCACATAAGAATGGGTAGAACCCGGATCAAATAACACAAACACATTTTGGTTAAAAGTTGAGAAGGTACCAGCCACAACATCAGATGTCTCTGCCTCTTCCCTCTGTCTCATAGCATAGACTCTGACTGGAGCACTATTTTGCTCTGATTGTTTTACTGTGCCTTGGCTGCCTGCTGGGTTACCTCTACCCCTGCCTCTACCTCTGCTGTGAGCTTCTGGTGGCAGGGCTCTGAACTGACCCTTCTGCAGTAGTAGGAGGTGGTCCAACTCTGCGACTACTGGTGCAGTCCTTGGCGAATTGTCCGGTGCCTCCACAGTTATAACAGGCTCCAATAGCCTTATAGCATATCCCACCATGATTTTTTCCACAAGTTTCACATTGGCGGGGAGGGTAGGAACCTCTGGTACTCTGCTGACCAGATAGGGGAGGTCTCTGTCCTGAATATCTTCCCCTACCAGATTTCTTGCCACCTCTGCCATGTCCCCCATAGTTTTTTCTCTTCCCAGTATGATCACTGGAACTCTGTTCTACTGACTTTCCCTCTTTCTCTGTCTTCTCTGATCTCTTTTTTTCTGGAGCAGTCTCAAACTCAACTCTTTCCAACTCTACGGCTTGAGAAACAAGTTCAGAGAAGTTAGTGTGTTTGAAGCCGATCAATGTACTCTGATACTGGGCTTCAAGCCAGTTTCAAACCTCTTGCATCTCTCCCTGCTGGTAGCAAGCAAACTTACTGCATAATGGCTCAGGCGGGAAAATTCTCTTTCATACTCACCACTGCTTCCCTGTTTCAAACTTAGGAACTCTTGCGCCTTCGGTCTACATAAGCATCGTGGATATATTTCGCTGAATTCCCGAGGAAGTCATTCCATGTTAGCACTGCAGCTCTACTGCATGTGGGGAATGGTTTTCCACCAGTCATAAGCATCCCCCTGTAGTAAGGACACTGAGTATTCAAATCTAAGCTCTTCTGTACAATGTAGCTTCTTGAACACCCTATCCATCCTCTCTAACCATTGTTCAGCTTCTAGAGGATCTACTGTCCCCTTAAACTCTATAGCCCCATACTTCATCAATTTATCATACTGCCTAGTCGGAGACTGTGGTTGTACCACTGGTGTCTGTATTGGGACTTGAGTAGGCGCATTACTAGCCATTTGTTGGAACATTGCAGCCATCTGCAAAGCGAACTGAGCAGGAAACTGCGGTACTGCAGGGGCTGGTGCAGCTGAACCACTAACATTTTGTAGGCCTGGGGCATCCCCTTGCACCTCAGCCTCAATAGATTGATCGACTGAACGATCATCCTCTTCCATATTCAATGCGAGGATTTAAGATCTCCTGAACAAATAACACAAGGAGATTTCCTCCCGTTAGTGCATATTTATAATGTAATGTACTGTATGTATCAAACAATGATATTGAGCAGTTGTACTATGAAGAAAGAATATTCAAATAATAGGTGAAAACAGAATTTAAAAACTTTGCTCTGATACCACTAAAACATGTCACACCCTACCCCTCTGTAAGGCATAACATGATCCCGTAGTATACCTAATGAATTACCAACTCCGTCTACTGATAACCCATTAAATACACTACAAGGGATTTTAAAAACTTTTCTTACTTTTTCTACAGTGGTGAGCACTATTTACAGGTGTTAAAGACTTTGGTGAACTGAAATGAAACAACTAACTCGTTTGATTTATTTGGAATTTCTGTAAAAATTTTGGCAGAGTGCCATCTATATTTTGGACAAAACAGTTCTTCAGAAAACCTGAAAAAAAAAAAAAAACACTTCAATAATTTTCCAAATCTCACCTCCAATACATTTCTCAACACAACAATTTATCAACTCAATTCCATAGAAATTTTTCAAAGTCTGAGATAAGGAAATATAATACAATTTTTACAAGTCAAATAACTCATAATTAATTTACAACTTCAAGGTACAATTTGAATTTACAACTACTCAAAACCAAAAACAAAATGTACATACAGTGTCATACATTCTGATTACAAAATGCAAAATCTTGGTATACTCATTATACTGTAATCCTCATTGGATGTATATGCAGCCTAGTCTGCCTGCTGTCTCTCTACCGCGACAATAATAAAGCTATCACGAGACAATGTCTCAGTGGTGCACAACATTAACCAAATACAATTTAAATCACAATTCATAAGTCATGTAAATAGTGGATACTTAAAATCATAGTTAAATTCAAGATGAATTGTCAACAAGAATTTAAACTCCATTTGTCAATATCACAATAATTTTCATAAGTTAGATCATGTTTGAATTCAAAAGACAAGATATGTCAATGAGAGTTTAAATCCATTTCACAATCTCACCATACATATCAATAAATCACACACTTAATCATGATCCATAGTTCAATTCGTCCCAAAAGCCAATGGCTAATGAGGTATTCAATTCGTCCCAAAAGTCGATGACTAATGAGGAATAACATAGCTAGCTAGCAAAAATATGAGTACTCATCCAATTCGTCCTCAACAGGCACACACCTCAACACTTCAGCCAGAGAGGGAATTCAATTCGTCCCACTAGACAAGCTAATGAAGAATACAATCAATATACATGATAGCTGTGGTTTCAAACCATTTCCAATGCTTTTAAATCAATAAGTATCCATCAATGTCATTCAAACAATTTCTCACAGTTTCAAATCATTTACAATGCTTTTCAAGCAATAAATATTCATTCAAATACATTTCCACAATTTAAAACAATAATATACAAATAGTCAATATTTATTTCAATTGAAAATAATTCAAAAGAAATAGTTGTTGTGCACAAACCTCTGATATTTGTCTCCTGGTCTTGACTCAGTATTTCTTTCCCTTTTGCTGAGTCCTTGTTAACTGAGAAACACAATTTGAAGTGTTTCAGTGCTAAATTAATTTGCCTCTAACGATAATGTTCGATAAACAATTCACTGAATACTTTTATTTGCTTAATCACCTAATATACCGACCCTCGATGCGTTTTAGGTAAATTAGGTCTTAGTGTCAATAATATGTCACATTCGATAGGGTTTTAGGTTTGGTACGTGTTACCAAACTCAATTCTATGTATATTGCGTTTTCTTGCATTTTATTGCAAATTGCTGGATTTCGGGATACTAGTTTGACCTAGCCGGACGATCTAGTTCCCTCGGTTTTCGGGTTTCGGTCAAAACTACAAACCTGTAGATCTATGTCTTATTGCACGCGGGGCAAAATTTCAGGTCAATCCGAGTTAAGTAGACCAAGTTATGGTCATTATACTACTGCTGGTCAAATGGTATCAATTTAGGTCAATTTTAGGTCAATTTGGTCAACTCTGGTTCGGCCAGTTTTTGGACCCGAACTTGTGCAAGTTGTTTGACTTGCTTATGTTCTTTTCTGGGATTTTGTGTCTTAATAAGACTTGTAGGTATGGGTCTTAACTATTCATGGTTAAAATTTCAGGTCAATTGGACCTGTTTTGAGTGAGTTATGGCCTAAACACTCACTGCTGCCCAATTGGTCATTTTTCATGTCCTAATTGCACCTAATCCGAATTGGTCATTTTCTTAGGTCACCTTGCAAGTAGAATTTTGGTATGTTTTCTCAATGAAAGTTGGCACATTTTGTGCCTAGTTTCACCTCCAATTGGTCTCATACCAATTGAGGTTACACATTTAAAGTTATAGGTCTATTTGCACACTGTCCTCTATGTGTCTTTCAAACCCCAATTCAAACACACATTTAACTTGCTCTACCTTAAATCCCCATACCCAATTCTGATTTTATACCATTCCATATTCATTTATCACTTCTTACTATGGTCAATTTGGACAGAATACAAACATTCTCAATACATCAAATACAACCCTAAACCACAAAGTCCAAATTTAGCAATATATGTACATAAATACACCTAATCATTACATATAATTTCCACTACTACTTTACATACACATTCATCAATTCTTCTATGTCAACATTCTGCCAACACTTCCATCAATACATACATTTATTCAAGTGTCCCCAAGCTGCCGAAATCTTCTTCAACACCAAATTGCCCTACAATTCATCAATTCTCATCCAAGTGCCAAAAATCACCATATAAATATGAAGTAATTCACTAGGTTATTAAATCATCATGATCAACACCATTTCTCATCAAATATATGCACAAATATCTCATCAAATACATGACTCCATGGCTGTCCAAAATGAACACAACAATAACTCTTCAAACTCAAAATTTTCTTTCACAAAACCAACACCCATAACACGCACACAAAACTTAACAAAGCTATCTTCAAAAACACTAACTTACCTTATGGTTGGAGCTTGTTAAACCTTGCTTAAACCTCTCAAATTTGGTATCAAACTCTTCCTTGTGATGAGTAGACAAACTTTCATGAAGCCACTTAAGGGATTGGAGTTGAAAATGGAGAGTTATGAGAGCTTGCATGAAAACGTTAATGGTGGATTCTTCACCTCTTCATTTCGGCTTGGATGGGAAAATGGGGAAGATGAAGTTGCTGCTGGAGATAGTGGACTTACATCAGCCCCATTTAGTGTTTAATTAATCCTATAGTGGTCCACTAACTAGGTTTAAATCATATAATAATCTAATTGTTCACTTAATCCCACATTAACCCATGATTTTAGCTATTTACTTTAGGTACCACCAAATTAATTTTTCATTTCATTTTCTAAGTGTAATATTATTTATTTTTAATGGACATTTAGGTCAAAAGACACTTCGGGATGTCAAATGACCATAATGCCCCTGTTCGGGTGGCATTCCCGATTTTTCGGTAACACCGTATTTTGTCTGTTTTTCAATTTCTCACTTTTCTTTGTACTAATTATTTAATTTTTCTTTAATCTTTCTAATGATATTTATTCTTCAATAAGGTTCTATTTAAGTCCTAAAAATGTTTTCCAGGGTTCTCCGCAGTCCAGGGTTAGTCAACGGTCCACGCCGTGAGTTCCCAGTGCGGTCACCCATCGTTAGGTTTCCCGGCTCGTTTAACTTGAGTACCTTTCTTTGCTATTATTTTTTCTTTGTTTTTCTTGTATTTTATTTTCTTGTATTTCATTATTTTATGTCTCCTCCCTCATGTCAAAGTGTAGTTCTAGGCATCCTAGCTGTCCGGACAACATTGGTCACCGGAACAGCAGAACGCACTACCGAACTTAGGGGTGTTACATGCACAAACCTTATACGAGTCACCTCTTGGCCTTGACTCGATACTTCGGGTTCTTTCCTGGTATTCTTTTTCACTGAAACACACAATTTTACAGTGTTTCAATACCAAAAATTGTCATAAGTCAAAAAATAATTTCAAATCTATTTTTAATGTGCTCAATTTAACGTTCATTGAAATTTATATTTTGGGTTTCCTATTCACAATACTATTCACACCAATTTGTTGACTTTCTAATGCTTAATAGGTATGGGAATTATAATTTCACCCACATACCACATTTTGGTTACCTAATTTGTTGGTTTTGGTTGTTTTCTCAAACTTTAAGTCTCTTAAGCACTAATTTCAAATTTTTAGTTTTGGTGTTTAGTTTTGTACTGTTCCATTGGTCATGTTGCTATGATAATTTGGCTAAGTTTTCTTCATAGAAGTTGTTCCTTATTGTCTTAACTTTATTTTCCTTTTTGAATCACTCCATTTGGAGTTTTTTAGCCCACGCCATTTGAACATAGCTGGCTGGATTTGGTGTTTCCTACAATTCTGGGCAAATTTTGGACTATGGCAGTTTTTATATATTGATTGCAGGTGGTTTTTCAAATAGATTATCGTCAAAATTTGGGTTTATTTTGTTTATGAAAGTTGTAGGGCTATGTCTTAGCTTTCTACTGGTAAAAATTCAGGTCATTGGGACCTTCCTAGACTATATCAAACCCTAACCCTAGCTGAATGAATTTTCTATTTGGTCCCTCAACAATTAATTTTGTTTGATTTCCCTCAAATCTAAATTAATTCAAGTAGATATGCATGAATATAAAGAGAAATCAAAGAATGGATAACTAACCTCTTTGTGTGGCTTTTCTCTCTTCCCAAATTTCACTTCTTTCCTATTTTTTTTCCACTTCAAATCTTCTCTTCCAATGGCACTTAGAAGGTTTCTAGGCTTTTTACTAAGATTTATGGTGGAAATCAGGAATTTGGAAGCTTAAGGCTTTGGTTGTTAATGGTGGTTGAGGGAGAAAGTAAGAGAGAGAGAGTGAGGACGTTTTTTTTTTTAGTGAAGAAGAATACAATTCTTTTTTTTTCTTTTTAATTTTTAACTTATTAATACATAATTATCCCCAAAATTTCAATTTTTAAATATTAGGTTTATTACATCATGCTTATGTCATGCATGATGTCATAAACTTTTTGATTTTTGGATTTTTCATTTCTTTTTCATTTCTTTTCCATTTACTTCCTTAATTTAATTCTTGATCCTGAAATTTTCTTTTCTCTGATTTTATTGGACAGTTAGGTCAGGAGTCAGCTCTAAGGATGAATTGACTAAATTGCCCCTAGCTGGTTCGATCCAGTTTGTAAGTAATTCAATATTTCTTCCGAATCCATGACCTAATTATTTGACCTACTTAACAATTCTTTTTTGTGATTTTCTTTTTTATATTGTGTTCACAATGGTCCTAAGGACCACGACGTCACATTTTACAGTTCAAAATTTGAGTTTAGACTGACGTCGCAGTCATTCCCGAGAAAGTCACCCATCGCTGTGACTCCTGGCTCATTTAACTTTTTGTGTTATATTTTTTTCTTATTTAAACTTAGCTATTTGGCAATTACTAATTATTTTTGTTCAGGGCTTAACTAGGTGTCTTAGATGTGGTTCTAATCCTCTTAATTGTTCGGACTGACACCGGTCATTGGAATAGTAAGATGTACCAGGTTATGCAAATAGGGGTGTTACAAGTGAAGTATTCAAATATGTTATCATGAAACTGTGGTTTCAAAACTATCTTAACAATTTACCAAACATTTATTGCCATTTCAAACAAATACAAGTAAATTTTCAATAAATTAAGTCAAAAGCATAACATGCATTTCAATCACCATTTTGCAATATAAGTAAATCACAATTCATTACATGCACTTTGCAAACAAATTTTAAAGAATATTTATGTTGTGCACAAACCTTAAGCGAGTCGCCTCTTGGCCTTGACTCAATGCTTCGAGTTCTTTCTCGGTATTCTTTTCCACTGAAACACACAATTTTACAGTGTTTCAGTATTATAAATTATCATAAGTCCAAAAATAATTTCAAATCTAACTTTATTATACTTAATTTGACGTTCTTTGAAATTTGTATTTCAGGGTTACTATTTATGATACTATTCAAGTCATTTTATTGACTTTCTAATGCTTAATAGGTATGGGAATGCTAATTTTACCCACATACCACATTTTGATTAGCTAACTTGTTGGTTTTGGTTGTTTTCCTCAAATCTTAAGTCTCTTAGGTGAAATTCCAAAATTTCAGATTTAGTGCCCTGTTTTTGTAACATCCTCATTTTCGTAGTCCGTACATTCTACTGTTCTGACGATTAATGTCTGCCCCGGAAAGTCAGAATGTCTAGAACTACACTTCGCTGATAATGATTAGACACATAATGATGAAATAAATAAGAATAAAATACAAGAAAAATCAAAGACAAATGAAAGAGAGAAAATGAAGCTAAGTTAAACGAGCCGACACCTCAGCGATGGATGATCGCACTGGGAAGGCCGTTGCCGACCCCAGGACCGCGGGGAAACCTCAAAATTTAATTTCGGGACGTAAGTAAAGGTCTATTGAAATATAATTGACACTAGAATTATTAAAGAAAAATTAATAAATTAGTACAAAAAAAAATGAAAAATCGAGAAATAGACAAAAATCGGTATTATCGAAAAATCAGGAATATAACCCAAAGTGGGGCATTTTGGTCATTTGACACCTAGAGTTTCCTTTTGACCTCAATGTCCATTAAAAATAAATGATATTACACTTAGAGAGTGTCATAAAAAATTAAATTGTGATACATTATAAGAATAGTGAAAGAAATGGGGGATAAAATCTAATCTATGAAACTTTGAATAATTAACATTAAAATCCAAGTTAGTGCTCTACTAACTCTTAATTTGGGACACTTAAATATTCCTTTGGGATAGCAGAACCATCATCTTCCACCTTGAGAAATAACCAGCCAAGAGAAATGAAGTTCACCATGGAAATCACCATGGATGCCCCACATGCAACCTCCATGGGTGCATGATCAAGCCACTATTTCTACTTAGTTCCTTCATTAAAGCTTGCACACACACCTTGGGCAGTATGTTGGAAGCAAAAAGAAGAGCATTTGATGAAGTTTTGGTGAAGCTCAAAAAAAAGGTTAGTGCTAGTTTTTCATCCCTTGCTTCATTAAAGTTTGTATTAAGGTTGAGATGAGTTGGATGCTGAAGAAATTTGAAGGATTCGATGAGTTATTGATATATTTAATTTTGGACAGCCATGAAAGTTTATTGTAGTTGAGTTTTTCTTACCTCTAATGGATGGAAATTAAGGTTGATTAACTTAAATGGAAGTGGTAGTAAATTAATATCCAATGATGTGCATGTTAGTGCTTGAATTAAGGGTTTGAATATGGGTCTTGATGCTTTGGCAAACTGCCATGTTTGGCAGCCTATTAAATCATGAATTTGTGTGTGAATATGTAGTTTATTAATGAAATATGCTAGTATTAAATTGTGGGCAGTATGTGTAAGTGATATTGAAGTATGATTATGTTGAAGTGTATGTGTAATATTGACATTGAGATATGTTGAATTTTGGTGGAAGTGAATATTGAACTTAATGGTGAATTATGTGCATTGAGCACTTGAATATTCTGCCCAAAATTGTTGCTGGAATTGTGTACAATATATATATGGAAGTGTTATTGATTGAATATTGAAGTAATGAAGAGGAGAAGGAATATCAAATTGGAAGTGTATGTGCTTTGTGCAGGTTGTGTATTGAAGGCAGTACCTAAATTAGGCCATAAGTGCCAAACTGTGAATCCAATTGGTATGAGGCCAATGGGGGGTGAAACTAGACACCAAATAGGCCAACTTTCATGTAGAAATGTTCTGAAATTCTGCCTAGAAACTGACCTTAAAAATGACCAAATCCGGAATAGCAACCTTGCAACCTAGATTTTTGACCATATGAACAGTAGTCCTTGGAATGACCATAACTCACTCAAAACAGATCCAATTGACCTGAAATTTTTACCATAGTTAGTTTAGACAAAGATCTACAAGTTTGTAGTTTGGACCAAAACCCAAAAATCGAGGGAACTAGGTAGTTTGGCTAGGTCAAAATAGTACACCGAAATCCAGTAAATTGCAATAAAATGCAATACACTTGGAAATGAAATTGGTAACATATACCAACACTAAAGGGCTATAAAATGTGACATATTGGTAAAATTAGAATTGACTCACATAGAGTGCATCAAGGGTTAACATTATAGGTTGATTAATGAAATGAATTGAAGGAAATAGTACTAAGAGAAATAGGACTTTAAGCTAGACAAATCCAGCACACAAAAATTGAGAAATTGACCAAATTTTGCACAAAAGGTGCAATCTATCCAGCTTTAGTAAATTGACCATATCTTGTTCTATACAACTCATAATGACCTGAAATTTTGCCCGAGTGCAATAAGACATAGAGCTACAATTTTGCTTCTTTGACCAGAAGCTAAAAGCCAAGGGAAATAGGACTTTAAGCTAGACCAATCTAGCACACTAAAATTGCAAATTGGTAATTACATAAATGATGCTTGAAGTGATTTGGCAATGAATGCCAACTTGTGAAAAGGATAAATTGCATTATATTGACAACATATTGAATTGTAAATTGTTATATGTTGATGCTTGAATCAACCTATCCACGATGCATAAAAAGGTCAATAATTTTATTGACCAGTGAAAGGCATAAAGATGTATAAACTCTATGAATAAACAATTAAATATGTAACATTGTAATATGCCCTAATTTGCCTAGTTGACTAGTTTGGATAGGTTGGCATGCCAATAGGATTCTGACAGCTGTTCTGTAAATGACTTGACGTCATATTGTATTTTATGGCTTATTATGCCATACTATGATTTTAGTAGCCTATGGCTATACAGATTGTGTTATTATACTCGGCTTAATGCCTGATTGATTCTATGGCTTTTTAGCCATACTGTTTACACACCAGGAGATACTTTGTGACCGATGGTGTGACGGCCCGAGGTACTAGGTACCCAGTGCTAGTGTATCCGTTTATCCAGTCTGGTCAGTGTATAGGCTACATGGGCAGTCAATTAAAACATTATTCAATTCAGGCAGTTAAGTTAAGTTAAATATACGAAAATTTCAGTACAATTAAATTAATCATTAAATGAAATGAGTAAAAGAGATTAGTAACAGAAACATAACAAAGATACAATTTGCAGAACCTTAGAGACTTAAAATACAATACAGTTAGAATAATTGATTCCTCGATATCTGAATTATGAGTTACTTCTTTCTTTATTTGTATATATTATTTCTTGTTATACTATTACACCACTAAGCAGAAATGCTTAGCGCGATGGAATTGCTTCCTCGCGCAGGTACTGAAGGTAAAACCAGTAGACTGTTGACTGAGATTTTTGGAGTCCAGATCTGCAGAAGTGTTAGAAGAGTTCAAGATTGTCACCTCCTTAGCAATGCATGTAGATAGGGCTCATAATTATACATGTTATGTATTTTGTTCATTCTAAGTATATTGTAATTTCATTTGTATATCCTGTACTTGAAAAATTTATGTACTTAATTGAAAAATTATATAAGTTAATGAAATGTAAGAATTCTGATGTCTGAATTGATTGTCTAATCATAATGATTATGAATGAGATTGAGTGTAAGAAATTTTGAGAAATTGATGAGATATTATTGAGATAAATTGAGCTATGAATTTGAATATGTTGTGAATTGTCTTTGGCAGGTTCAAAAGAACTGTTTGTCCAAATTACAGCCGACACTTTATCGGATTATCGTTAAAATTTTTGAAATTTCCAAATTAGTTAGATTTTGATAAAAGTAAAAAAAAAAAATGCCTAAACCTTAAATAAAGTTTTTGAATAAATAAATCAAGAACTGTAATGAAATCAGTTAAGATCAGGTGCTCCGACACTCCGTGTAACACACTTTGCTTAGCTACACTGTAAACGGGTGAGGGGTGTTACATTTAGTGGTATCAGAGCACGATTTAGGCATTCGTAGGCACAGATAAGTAGAAAGAACTAGTGTGCATGCATGCATTGCATGTAACACCCCTAAGTTCGGTAGAGTGCTCATTGCTCGGTGACCAGTGCTGTCCGGACAGCTAGGATGCCTAGAACCACACCTTGATATGAGAGAGGAGACATAAAGAATGAAATACAAGAAAAGAAAATACAAGAAAAACAAAGGAAAAATCATAGCAAAGAAATGTAACCGAGTAAGTGAGCCGGGAAACCTAGCGATGGTGATCAGACCGGAAGTCACGCGTGGACCGTTGACTAACCCTCGGATCATGGGAACCCCGAAAAAATTTTTAGGACTTAAATAGACCCTTGTTGAAGAATAAATATCATTAGAAAGATCAAAGAAAAATTAAATAATTAGTACAAAGAAAAGTGAGAAATCGAAAAAGCACAAAACCCAGACACTAAAAAAATCGAACGAATCTAACAGGGCATTATGGTCATTTGACATCCCAAGTGTATTTTGACCTAAATTTCCATTAAAAATAAATAATATTACACTTAGAAAATGAAATGAAAAATTAAATTGGTGGTACCTAAAGTAAATAGTGAGAATTAAGGGTTTAATGTGGGATTAAGTGAAAGTAACTTATAATATGAATTAATTAGAGTAAGTGGACCACTAAGAGAATAAAATAAACACATTATGGGGCTGATGTAAGTCCACTATGTCCAGCAGCCACTTCATCTTCTTCATTTACCATCCAAGCCGTGAATGAAGGGAGAGAAAACTCCATGGACATTTTCATGCAAGCTTGATCCCTCCTTCCATTTCAACTCCAAACACTTGAGTTCCTTCATTAAACTTTGTCTACACATCACAAGGAAGATATTGACACCCAATTTGAGAAGTTTGGTGAAGGTTTAGCAAGTTACAAATAAAGGTAAGTTTGCATTTTTGAGAAATCCTTTGTTAAAGTTTTTGTGCATGTTATGGGTATTAGTTTGGTGAAGGAAAATTTTAAGTTTGAAAGGTTATTGTTATTTTCATTTTGGACAGCCATGGGTCACGTTTATGATGAGGTATTTGTGCATATAATTGATGGGAAAGAATGTTAATAATGGTGATTTAGTAACTTAGTGAGTTATTGCATGTTTATATGGTGAATTATGCACTTTGATGGGAATTGGCATATGGTACGGCAATGTGATGTTGATGAATGTTTTGTGGCAGCTTGTGGACACTTGAGAAATGGTGTATATTGAAGGAAGAGTGGGCAAAATATTGACCTAGAAGGATTGATGATATGTATGTGAATGAATGTTGTAAAGTGTATGTAAAGTTTGTAATGTTTAGGTGTGGTTGTAATGGTATTTAGAAATTGTAATTGTGAATGATATTTGGTGTGTTGAGGGTGATTGGAATCTGCCCAAAATAATGCTAATGTAATGTAGAAAATGTTTTTGGTAATGTGCCAAAACAGTTTGGTAGGGTATGGAAGTAAACCTTGCAAGGTGAGTATGTGTTTGAAGTTGGGGTGTGAAATGCATATTGAGGGCAGTGAATATTTTAGCCTATAACCTTGAATGTGTAACCTCAATTGGTATGAGACCAATTTGGGGTGAAACTAGGCACAAAATGTGCCAACTTTCATTGAGAAACCATGCCAAAATTCTGCTTGCAAGGTGATGTGAAAAATGACCAATTCGGATTAGGTACACTTGAGACCTAAAAACTGACCATTTGGGCAGAAGTGAGTGTTTAGGCCATAACTCACTCAAAACAGGTCCAATTGACCTGAAATTTTAACCATGAATAGTTAAGACCCATACCTACAAGTCTTATGAAGACACCAAAGCCCAGAAATGACCATAAGCAAGTCAAACAACTTGCACAAGTTCGGGTCCAAAAACTGGCCGAACCAGAGTTGACCAAATTGACCTAAAATTGACCTAAATTGGTGCCATTTGACCAGCAGTAGTATAATGACCATAACTTGGTCTACTTAACTCGGATTGACCTAAAATTTTGCACCGCTGTCCATAAGACATAGATCTACAAGTTTGTAGTTTTGACCGAGACCCAAAAACCGAGGGAACTAGGCCGTCCGGCTAGGTCAAACCAGTATCCCGGAATCCGACAAATTGCAATAAAATGCAAGGAAACGCAGTATACATAGAAACGAGTTTGGTAAAATGTACCAAACCTAAAACCCTATCGAATGTGACATATTAACGACACTAAAACCTAATTTACCTAAAACGCAACGAGGGTCGGTATATTAGGTGATTAAGTGAATAATTGAGTTCAGTGCATTATTTACCAAACACCATCAATAGAGACAATTTAATTTGGTACTGAAACACTTCGAATTGTGTTTCTCAGTTAACAAGGACTCAGCAAAAGGGAAAGAAATACTGAGTCAAGACCAGGAGACAAATATCAGAGGTTTGTGCACAACAACTGTTTCTTTTGAATTATTTTCAATGGAAATAAATATTGACTATTTGTATATTATTGTTTTAAATTGTGGAAATGTGTTTGATGGACACTTATTGATTGAAAAACATTGTGAATGGTTTGAAATCAGAAAAATTGTTTGAATGATATTGATGGATACTTATTGATTGAAAAGCACTGTAAATGGTTTTTGTGAAAATTGAAGTGAATTACGAATTGTGTTGCCAATTTGTGAATGAAATTATAACTTTGGAAATTTATTGGATTCTTACGGATCATTTGAATAAAATGTTTGGAATTGTTTTGACTCACAATTGGCATGACACTGATAATATGTTCCTCCTCCATTAATGGGGTGAGTGTGATTATTCCTCCCTCTTTGACTTATCACCTGGGTGAGTATGATTATGTTCCTCCCTCTTTGACTTCCCAGTCTGAGGTGAGTATGGATGAGTACTCATTAGATAGCTAGCTTCCTCCCTCATTGATTTCGATTATTGGGGTGAGTATGTCTTGTCGTGGTGTACAACACGGCATATATGGAAAAATTGTGTCATGACCTAAATTGTGTTATTGATTGGCAACATTGTATTGTTCAATTATTTGATCGAATTGTGTTATTGATTTGCAAAAAGGTATTATTCATTTATTTGATCAAATTGTGCATGAATTGGCAATACGGTATTCTTAAACTATTTGACTAAATTGTGTTATTATGAATTTTGATAATTTGTGAATTGGAGTTTAAATTCCTTATGACATTCATTGTTTTGAATTTAACTATGGTTTTAAGTATCCACTATTGATATGATTTATGAATTGTGATTTAAAATTTGTATTTGGTTAATGTTGTGCACCACTGAGACATTGTCTCAGCGATAGCTTTTTATTGCTGTCGCAGGTAGACAGACAGATAGGGCAGCAGACTAGGCTGCTAGTACCGCCAGCGAGAGATTTTTGGGTATAGTGAGTATACCGCATTTTGTATTTTGTAATGTAATGTATATTCACTGTATGTATATTTTGTTTTTGGTTTTGAGCAGTTGCAAATTCAAATTGTACCTTGAAGTTGTAAATTAATTATGAGCTATTTGACTTGTAAAAACTGTATTATATTTCCTTATCTCAGACTTTGAAAAATTTCTACGGATTTGACTTGAGAAATGTGTTGTGTTGATAAAAATGTTGGAGTTGAGATTTGAAAATATATTGAAGTACTTTTTACAGGTTTTCTGAAGAACTGTTTTGTCCAAAATACAAATGGCACATTGCCAAAATTTTTACAGATATTCCAAATAAATCAAATGAGTTAGTTGTTTCACTTCAGTTCACCAAAGTCTTTCACACCTGTAAATACTGCTCACCACTGTAAAAGAAGTAAGAAAAGTTTTTAAAATCCCTTGTAGTGTATTTAATGGATTATCAGTAGACGGAGTTGGTAATTCATTAGGTATACTACGGGATCATGTTATGCCTTATGAGGGGTAGGGTGTGACATGTTTTAGTGGTATCGAGCAATGGTTTTAAAGTGAATTTCGAATCGTGAATTTGAAATCTTTTGTCAGAACTACAATTGCTCAAATGTTTGATACATACAGTACATTACATTATAAATATGCACTAACGGGAGGAAATCTCCTTGTATTATTGTACAGGAGGTCAGGGAAATAAATTTTGATGCATTAGTGACTAGTCCTTTAGGATAAGGATTGTGATAACAAGTGAAATTAGTTTTGGAAGAGTTTATCGGCGAAAAGTATTTGCTGACACACCATAAAATTATAAGCTAATTGGCGAGCCTACTTAATGTAAGGCATGAGGACGTAAATGTAAGATGCAGTAATGGAATTGCTCTAGATGAGGGCAAGGAGGTTACTATTAGAAATTGCTAATGGATATTGTAATCAGAATAAGATTCGAATATCAGTGAATTCAAAAAGAATAAAAGATAACAAAGTTTGATCTATTGGGATGTATCGTAGTAACTATGCAATGTTCTTGATGTTTATACTGTAAGCTACAGATTACAGTACTGACTTGAGATTATTGTGTAGAGCTACGTACTACCCGATAGTATATCTAGATGAGAATAGTTGCCAACCGCATCTGTTTTGGTATAGTTATGCCAGGACAGAATTTAATTGTTAGAAATAAGTTTGAAAATCCTACTTAGGGATCCAAAACTTAAAAGTTAGAATATCGAAAGGTTATAGTTCAGTACAAAAAGAAGTTATAGAATATTGACAGATAAAAAGAGCTATGGAAGTAGAAATTTGAACAGTTGATCCATATATAACAAAGAAATATTACGAATGTGAGGAAGACTATGGAGTAGAATGGTCAGAGGACCCATGACTGATGAATGATTCTAACATGACCTCAAGGGTCATTCAAGAAGGAACGTGAACCGAAATATTAGACAACACAATAGTAAGAGGAGATTGGTGTTATCCAAACAAAGTAAACATTATATTAGATTGTTAAAAGTCTTATACAAATTTGAGAAAAAGAAGATTATACGATCATATAGAAAGGAGAAATAAACGTATGACTATTGTAAGATGGCTACTGGGCAAAAATTTCGTGGACGAAATTTATTTAAGGGGGGGAGAATTGTAACACCCCTAAGTTCGGTAGAGTGCGCTCATTGCTCGGTGACTGATCTTTGTCCGGACAGCTAGGATGCCTAGAACCACACCTTGATATGAGAGAGGAGACATAAAGAATGAAATACAAGAAAAGAAAATACAAGAAAAACAAAGGAAAAATCATAGCAAAGAAATGTAACCGAGTAAGTGAGCCGGGAAACCTAGCGATGGTGATCAAGACAGGAAGTCACGTGGACCGTTGACTAACCCTCGGATCATGGGAACCCCGGAAAACATTTTTAGGACTTAAATAGACCCTTGTTGAATAAAAAATATCATTAGAAAGAACAAAGAAAAATTAAAAAATTATTAAAAAGAAAAGTGAGAAATCGAAAACAGACAAAAACCCAGAATACCTAAAAATCGAACGAATCGAACAGGGGCATTATGGTCATTTGACATCCCGAAGTGTCTTTTGACCTAAATTTCCATTAAAAATAAATAATATTACACTTAGAAAATGAAATGAAAAATTAAATTGGTGGTACCTAAAGTAAATAGTGAGAATTAAGGGTTTAATGTGGGATTAAGTGAAAGTAACTTATAATATGAATTAATTAGAGTAAGTGGACCACTAAGAGAATAAAATAAACACATTATGGGGCTGATGTAAGTCCACTATGTCCAGCAGCCACTTCATCTTCTTCATTTACCATCCAAGCCGTGAATGAAGGGAGAGAAAACTCCATGGACATTTTCATGCAAGCTTGATCCCTCCTTCCATTTCAACTCCAAACACTTGAGTTCCTTCATTAAACTTTGTCTACACATCACAAGGAAGATATTGACACCCAATTTGAGAAGTTTGGTGAAGGTTTAGCAAGTTACAAATAAAGGTAAGTTTGCATTTTTGAGAAATCCTTTGTTAAAGTTTTTGTGCATGTTATGGGTATTAGTTTGGTGAAGGAAAATTTTAAGTTTGAAAGGTTATTGTTATTTTCATTTTGGACAGCCATGGGTCACGTTTATGATGAGGTATTTGTGCATATAATTGATGGGAAAGAATGTTAATAATGGTGATTTAGTAACTTAGTGAGTTATTGCATGTTTATATGGTGAATTATGCACTTTGATGGGAATTGGCATATGGTACGGCAATGTGATGTTGATGAATGTTTTGTGGCAGCTTGTGGACACTTGAGAAATGGTGTATATTGAAGGAAGAGTGGGCAAAATATTGACCTAGAAGGATTGATGATATGTATGTGAATGAATGTTGTAAAGTGTATGTAAAGTTTGTAATGTTTAGGTGTGGTTGTAATGGTATTTAGAAATTGTAATTGTGAATGATATTTGGTGTGTTGAGGGTGATTGGAATCTGCCCAAAATAATGCTAATGTAATGTAGAAAATGTTTTTGGTAATGTGCCAAAACAGTTTGGTAGGGTATGGAAGTAAACCTTGCAAGGTGAGTATGTGTTTGAAGTTGGGGTGTGAAATGCATATTGAGGGCAGTGAATATTTTAGCCTATAACCTTGAATGTGTAACCTCAATTGGTATGAGACCAATTTGGGGTGAAACTAGGCACAAAATGTGCCAACTTTCATTGAGAAACCATGCCAAAATTCTGCTTGCAAGGTGATGTGAAAAATGACCAATTCGGATTAGGTACACTTGAGACCTAAAAACTGACCATTTGGGCAGCAGTGAGTATTTAGGCCATAACTCACTCAAAACAGGTCCAATTGACCTGAAATTTTAACCATGAATAGTTAAGACCCATACCTACAAGTCTTATGAAGACACCAAAGCCCAGAAATGACCATAAGCAAGTCAAACAACTTGCACAAGTTCGGGTCCAAAAACTGGCCGAACCAGAGTTGACCAAATTGACCTAAAATTGACCTAAATTGGTGCCATTTGACCAGCAGTAGTATAATGACCATAACTTGGTCTACTTAACTCGGATTGACCTAAAATTTTGCACCGCTGTCCATAAGACATAGATCTACAAGTTTTTAGTTTTGACCGAGACCCAAAAACCGAGGGAACTAGGCCGTCCGGCTAGGTCAAACCAGTATCCCGGAATCCGACAAATTGCAATAAAATGCAAGGAAACGCAGTATACATAGAAACGAGTTTGGTAAAATGTACCAAACCTAAAACCCTATCGAATGTGACATATTAACGACACTAAAACCTAATTTACCTAAAACGCAACGAGGGTCGGTATATTAGGTGATTAAGTGAATAATTGAGTTCAGTGCATTATTTACCAAACACCATCGATAGAGACAATTTAATTTGGTACTGAAACACTTCGAATTGTGTTTCTCAGTTAACAAGGACTCAGCAAAAGGGAAAGAAATACTGAGTCAGGACCAGGAGACAAATATCAGAGGTTTGTGCACAACAACTGTTTCTTTTGAATTATTTTCAATGGAAATAAATATTGACTATTTGTATATTATTGTTTTAAATTGTGGAAATGTGTTTGATGGACACTTATTGATTGAAAAACATTGTGAATGGTTTGAAACTGTAAAAAAAATTGTTTGAATGATATTGATGGATACTTATTGATTGAAAAGCACTGTAAATGGTTTTTGTGAAAATTGAAGTGAATTACGAATTGTGTTGCCAATTTGTGAATGAAATTATAACTTTGGAAATTTATTGGATTCTTACGGATCATTTGAATAAAATGTTTGGAATTGTTTTGACTCACAATTGGCATGACACTGATAATATGTTCCTCCTCCATTAATGGGGTGAGTGTGATTATTCCTCCCTCTTTGACTTATCGATGCAGGGTGAGTATGATTATGTTCCTCCCTCTTTGACTTCCCAGTCTGAGGTGAGTATGGATGAGTACTCATTAGATAGCTAGCGTCCTCCCTCATTGATTTCGATTATTGGGGTGAGTATGTCTTGTCGTGGTGTACAACACGGCATATATGGAAAAATTGTGTCATGACCTAAATTGTGTTATTGATTGGCAACATTGTATTGTTCAATTATTTGATCGAATTGTGTTATTGATTTGCAAAAAGGTATTATTCATTTATTTGATCAAATTGTGCATGAATTGGCAATACGGTATTCTTAAACTATTTGACTAAATTGTGTTATTATGAATTTTGATAATTTGTGAATTGGAGTTTAAATTCCTTATGACATTCATTGTTTTGAATTTAACTATGGTTTTAAGTATCCACTATTGATATGATTTATGAATTGTGATTTAAAATTTGTATTTGGTTAATGTTGTGCACTACTGAGACATTGTCTCGTGATAGCTTTATTCTTTATCGCAGGTAGACAGATGAAGCGGAGACTAAATTCGCTAGTACCGCCAGCGAGAGATTTTTGGGTATAGTGAGTATACCGCATTTTGTATTTTGTAATGTAATGTATATTCACTGTATGTATATTTTGTTTTTGGTTTTGAGCAGTTGCAAATTCAAATTGTACCTTGAAGTTGTAAATTAATTATGAGCTATTTGACTTGTAAAAACTGTATTATATTTCCTTATCTCAGACTTTGAAAAATTTCTACGGATTTGACTTGAGAAATGTGTTGTGTTGATAAAAATGTTGGAATTGAGATTTGAAAATATATTGAAGTACTTTTTACAGGTTTTCTGAAGAACTGTTTTGTCCAAAATACAAATGGCACATTGCCAAAATTTTTACAGATATTCCAAATAAATCAAATGAGTTAGTTGTTTCACTTCAGTTCACCAAAGTCTTTCACACCTGTAAATACTGCTCACCACTGTAAAAGAAGTAAGAAAAGTTTTTAAAATCCCTTGTAGTGTATTTAATGGATTATCAGTAGACGGAGTTGGTAATTCATTAGGTATACTACGGGATCATGATATGCCTTACAGAGGGGTAGGGTGTGACATTGCATTCATAAGAGTCGAGGTGACACTATGCAGATCTGTTTACTTTTGATTATTCAAGGTTAAGATATGGACTTAGAGCCGCAGAGGGCATTAGAAAAAGAGGTAGAAAACCTAGTTCATGAGGTTATAACGTAATAACTACATAATGTTCTCGATGTTTGCATTATAAGCTGTAGATTACAGTACAGACATGAGATTATTGTGTAGAGCTACGTGCTTCCTTGTGGTAAAATAAAATAAGAATATTTGTAAGTAATCTATAATTTGATATAATTATGCCCAAATAGAGTACTATTACGGGAAATAAATGTGAAAATTCTAGTCAGAAATTTAAAACTTCAGAACTAGCCTATCAAAAGACTACACTTTTAAGGTAGCTAGAGTCAATGACTCGGTTACACTTATGTGGACTACCATTACCACAAAAATTGCTATAAGCTTTGAGAATTCAGAATGGCTATAAATTAGAAAGAACACCTTGAGGATGAAGATATTTGGACATAGATATGGAGTCTTATCAGTATTTTAATATTTTTGACAGAAAGGAATGATGTAGGTATTTGAGAATACATTTAGAAATTGTATTGATGCTCTCTCCGGAAGCAAGAATAGATACCTTCCATTGACGGAGTTTGTGTATAGTGATATTTATTAAATAAGCATGAAGATACCAAGGTATAAGGTCTTGTATGAGATAAATGCAGAATACCTAGACAAAGGGTAATTTAACAGAGTTGGAATTGGTAAAAGAGACAGAAGGACTGGTAAAGAATCCTAGTATGAGAGATCAAGAAACTAATGAATAATAGAATTTCATGAGTAGGAATACCAAAAGGCAGAGGAAAACAATGATGGAAAAGTGAATAAAATTATGAGACAGCGATATGCTCGGTTGTTTGAATCAGATGAATTTCGAGGACGAAATTCCATTTTAGAGGGGAAGAGTTGTAACATCCTCATTTTCGTAGTCCGTACATTCTACTGTTCCGACGACTAATGTATGCCCCGGAAAGTCAGAATGTCTGGAACTACACTTCGGTGATAATGAATAGACATATAATGATGAAATAAATAAGAATAAAATACAAGAAAAATCAAAGACAAATGAAAGAGAGAAAATGAAGCTATGTTAAACGAGCCGACACCATAGCGATGGGTGACCACACTGGGAAGGCCATTGTCGACCCCAGGACCGCGGGGAACCCTCAGAATTTAATTCTAGGACGTAAGTAAAGGTCTATTAAAATATAATTGACGCTAGAATTATTAAAGAAAAATTAATAAATTAGTACAAAGAAAAACGAAAAATCGAGAAATAGACAAAAATTGGTATTACCGAAAAATCGGGAATATAACTCGAAGTGGGGCATTTTGGTCATTTGACACCTAGAGTTGCCTTTTGACCTCAATGTCCATTAAAAATAAATGATATTACACTTAGAGAATGTTGTAAAAAATTAAATTGTGATACATTATAAGAATAGTGAAACAAATGGGGGATAAAATCTAATCTATGAAACTTTGAATAATTAACATTAAAATCTAAGTTAGTGCTCCACTAACTCTTAATTTGGGACACTTAAATATTCCTTTGGGACAGTAGAACCATCATCTTCCACCTTGAGAAATAACCAGCCAAGAGAAATGAAGTTCACCATGGAAATCACCATGGATGCCCCACATGCAACCTCCATGGGTGCATGATCAAGCCACCATTTCTACTTAGTTCCTTCATTAAAGCTTGCACACACACCTTGGGCAGTATGTTGGAAGCAAAAAGAATAGAATTTGATGAATTTTTGGTGAAGCTAAAAAAAAAAGGTTAGTGCTAGTTTTTCATCCCTTGCTTCATTAAAGTTTGTATTAAGGTTGAGATGAGTTGGATGGTGAAGAAATTTGAAGGATTCGATGAGTTATTGATATATTTAATTTTGGACAGCCATGAAAGTTTATTGTAGTTGAGTTTTTCTTACCTGTAATGGATGAAAATTAAGGTTGATTAACTTAAATTGAAGTGGTAGTAAGTTAATATCCAATGATGTGCATGTTAGTGCTTGAATTAAGGGTTTGAATATGAGTCTTGATGCTTTGGCAAACTGCCATATTTGGTAGCCTATTAAATAATAAATTTATGTGTGAATATGTAGTTTATTAATGAAATATGCTAGTATTAAATTGTGGGCAGTATGTGTAAGTGATATTGAAGTATGATTATGTTGAAGTGTATGTGTAATATTGACATTGAGATATGTTGAATTTTGGTGGAAGTGAATATTGAACTTAATGGTGAATTGTGTGCATTGAGCACTTGAATATTCTGCCCAAAATTGTTGCTGGAATTGTGTACAATATATATATATGGAAGTGTTATTGATTGAATATTGAAGTAATGAGGAGGAGAAGGAATATCAAATTGGAAGTGTATGTGCTTTGTGCAGGTTGTGTATTGAAGGTAGTACCTAAATTAGGCCATAAGTGCCAAACTGTGAACCCAATTGGTATGAGGCCAATGGGGGGTGAAACTAGACACCAAATAGGCCAACTTTCATTAGAAATGTTGCCGAAATTCTGCCTAGAAACTGACCTTAAAAATGACCAAATCCGGAATAGCAACCTTGCAACCCAGATTTTTTACCATATGAACAGTAGTCCTTGGGATGACCATAACTCACTCAAAACAGATCCAATTGACCTGAAATTTTTACCATGGTTAGTTTAGACATAGATCTACAAGTTTGTAGTTTGGACCAAAACCTAAAAATCGAGGGAACTAGGTCGTCCGGCTAGGTCAAAATAGTACACCAAAATCCGATAAATTGCAATAAAATGCAATACACTTGGAAATGAAATTGGTAACATATACCAATACTAAAGGGCTATAAAATGTGACATATTAGTAATATTAGAATTGACTCACATAGAGTGCATCAAGGGTCAACATTATAGGTTGACTAATGAAATGAATTGAAGGGAATAGTACCAAGAGAAATAGGACTTTAAGCTAGACAAATCTAGCACACAAAACTTGAGAAATTGACCAAATTTTGCACCAAAGGTGCAATCTGTCCAGCTTTAGTAAATTGACCATATCTTGTTCTATACAACTCATAATGACCTGAAATTTTGCCCGAGTGCAATAAGACATAGAGCTACAATTTTGCTTCTTTGACCAGAAGCTAAAAGCCAAGGGAAATAGGACTTTAAGCTAGACCAATCTAGCACACTAAAATTGCAAATTGGTAATTACATAAATGATGCTTGAAGTGATTTGGCAATGAATGCCAACTTGTGAAAAGGATAAATTGCATTATATTGAAAACATATGGAATTGTAAATTGTGATATGTTGATGCTAGAATCAACCTATCCATGATGCATAAAAAGGTCAATAATTTTATTGACCAGTGAAAGGCATAAAGATGTATAAACTCTATGAATAAAGAATTAAATATGTAACATTGTAATATGCCCTAATTTGCCTAGTTGACTAGTTTGGATAGGTTGCCATGCCAATAGGATTCTGACAGCTGTTCTGTAAATGACTTTACGTCATATTGTGTTTTATGGCTTATTATGCCATACTATGATTTTAATAGCCTATGGCTATACAGATTGTGTTATTATACTCGGCTTAATGCCTGATTGATTATATGGCTTTTTAGCCACACTGTTTGCACACCGGGAGATACTTTGTGACCGATGGTGTGACGGCCCAAGGTACTAAGTACCCAGTGCTAGTATATCCGTTTATCCAGTCTGGTTAGTTTATAGGCTACATGGGCAGTCAATTAAAACATTATTCAATTCAGGCAGTTAAGTTAAGTATATGAAAATTTTAGTACAATTAAATTAAACATTAAATGAAATGAGTAAAAGAGATTAGTAACATAAACATAACAAAGATACAATTTGCAGAACCTTAGAGACTTAAAATACAATACAGTTAGAATAATTGATTCCTGGATATCCGAATTATGAGTTATTTCTTTCTTTATTTGTATATATTATTTCTTGTTATACTATTGTACCACTAAGCAGAAATGCTTAGCGCGATGGAATTGCTTCCTCGTGCAGGTACTGAAGATAAAACCAGTACACTATCGACTGAGATTTTTGGAGTCCAGATCTGCAGAAGTGTTAGAAGAGTTCAAGATTGTTACCTCCTTAGCAATGCATATAGATAGGTCTCATAATTATACATGTTATGTATTTTGTTCATTCTAAGTATATTATAATTTCATTTTTATATCCTGTACTTGACAAATTTATGTACTTAATTGAAAAATTATATAAGTTAATGAAATGTAAGAATTCTGATCTCTGAATTGATTGTCTAATCATAATGATTATGAATGAGATTGAGTGTAAGAAATTTTGAGAAATTGATGAGATATTATTGAGATAAATTGAGCTATGAATTTGAATATGTTGTGAATTGTCTTTGGCAGATTCAGAAGAACTGTTTGTCTAAATTACAGCCGACACTTTATCGGATTATCGTTAAAATTTTTGAAATTTCCAAATTAGTTAGATTTTGATAAAAGTAAAAAAAAAAAAAATCGTAAACCTTAAATAAAGTTTTTGAATAAATAAATCAAGAACTGTAATGAAATCAGTTAAGATCAGGTGCTCCGTCGCTCCGTGTAACACACTTTGCTTGGCTACACTGTAGATAGGTGAGGGGTGTTACAGCTTTGCACTATTCCATTGGTCATGTTGCTGTGGTAATTTGGCTAAGTTTTCTTCATAGAAGTTGTTCCTTATTGTCTTAAATTTATTTTCCTTTTTGAATCACTCTATTTGGATTTTTGTAGCTCTAGTTGTGGCCATTTGAACTTGGCTGGCCGGATTTGGTGTTACCCAGAATTCTAGGCATTTACTGGTTAATAATAGTTTTTGGACAGCTTATGGTCAAGTTTTGGGTTTGTTGTCTTCATGAAAGTTGTAGGGCTATGTCTCAGCTTCCAACTGGTAAGAATTCAGGTCATTTGGACCTTCCTAGACCAAGTTATGGTCATTTATGTAACCACTGTTCATTTGGTCATTTTTGTACAGGTTAGTTTGCTGATTTTGGATTTGGCCTAATTGTTCACTAAGTTATGGTCACTTTCTGGGCATGATTCCTAAATGAAAAATGTGCCATTTTGTGTCTAGTTTCATTTCCAATTGGCATCTCACCAATTGGGTTGGTAAATTTTCAGTTTTGGTCCCTGAAGGGACTTAGGTCATGCTGCCTGCAGATTGACCCTCTCCAATTCAAATTGGAACTTGGTTCCAACAATTCATACACACTACAAATGGTCACAACTGACCATTTCTTAACTCAAATAAGGTCAATAACATAATTTGGCCAATTTTGAAATTTTTCTTCAATTTTTCACATGTTTAAAGCCCTAGCTACACACAAAGTTCAATCTAATGCAATTTAAAGTCTGTATTCATGTTCTACACACCTAATTCACCTCAAATAACCATTCAAAACTATCAAACTCATTCATATCAAACCTTAACCCTAGTTGGATGAATTTTATGTTTGGTCCCTCAACAATTGTTTTCTTTTCATTTTAAGTTAATATCTAAGTTACTTGAGCTAAACACACAAATAAGAAATCAAAATTTTCAAAGTAAATTTCTTACCTCCACTTGAATGTCCAATTCTTCAATTCTCTTCTTTTTCCCTTTTCTTTGTTTCTTCAATCTTCTTTTCTAGTTGAGATAGCAAGCTTTTATGGAAAATTTTGGGGAAATTTAGGGTTGTGTATGGAAAATCAAGCTTGAATCAAGCTTCCATGGTGGATTGTCAATGGAGGTGGCAATGGGAGGCGCGGCCAAAACTTAAGGAAAGGGAAGAAGTGATTTTTCTTTTTAATTTTTACGTATTTTAAGTGTAATTTTATGTATTTGACTTGGTCAAAAAAAGTTGAGAAAATAAAATTAATTTTTGACATCACAATGATGTCATCCACATGATGCCATATACCTTTTTCTTTTCTTTTTCAATTTTCCTTAATTTTTCATTAGTTCTTTAATTTAATTCTTGATTCAAAAATTTTCATTTCTCTAATTTTATTAGACAGTTAGGTCAGGAGTTAGCTCTAGGGGTGAATTGACCAAATTGCCCCTCGCTGGTTCAATCTGATTTATAAGTTATTCGATATTTCTTTCGGATCCCTGGCCTAATTATTTGATCTGCTTAACAATTCTTTTTCATGATTTTCTCTTTTTCACTGTGTTCACAGTAGTCCTAAGGACCGCGGTGTCACATTTTACGGTTTGAAATTTGAATTTTGACTGACCTCGCAGTCATTCCTGAGAAGGTCACCCATTGCTGTGACTCCCGGCTCATTTAACTTCTTGTGTTCTGTTTTTCTTATTTATACTTAACTATTTAGCAATTACTAATTATTTGTGTTCAGGGCTTAACTAGGTGTCTTAGACGTGGTTCTACTTCTCTTACTTGTCTGGACCGACACCAGTCAACAGAATAGTAAAATGTACCAGGCTGTACAAATAGGGGTGTTACAACAAAACAGTGGTAGAATATGAAAGAGAGTTCTCCCAACTAAGTCACTATACAGGAGGCTTACTTACTACCAGCAGATATAGGTGTAAGAGGTTTGAGGCTAGTTTGACACTGAGCATTAGGATGCAAGTAGTGGGCTTTTGATATATGAATTTTTTAGATCTGATTTCATAGGCTCTCGAGATAGAGAGAGTAGAACTTTAGGTGATAGCTGATAAGGGAGTGAGAGATAAAGAAAAGAATGTGAAGACAATTGTTCAAAGTACAAGTAGTGGTTTAGGGAAGAGGAAGAATTTTGGGGGACCTAGTACTCACAAATTTAGCAGAGGCAGATCATCAGTGCAGAGGCCAACTGAACCTAGTCAACAGATGTCTAGAGGAATATCATCTGTACACATATGTGATACCTATGGCAAAGTGCATGGGGGAGTTTATTATAAGGCCATAGGAGCTTACTATAACTATGAAGGAACTGGACAGGGATTGCACCAGTGCACGTAGACCTATGCCATACACCACAGCAGAGGGGTCAATTTAGGATTCTGCTCTAAGAGTTTCACAGTCTGCTAGTAGAGGTAGAGGTAGAGGCCAAGGCAATAATATCGTTAGTCAGGGTATAGTAAATCAGCCTAAACAGAGTGATGTACTAGCTAGAGTATATAACATGCGTCAAAGAGAAGAGGTAAAAACTTCTGATGTGGTGGCTGGTACATTCTCTATCTTTGATCAAGATGTATATGTATTGTTTGACCCTGGCTCTACTCATTCCTATGTTAGTGCTAGAGTTGTTTGTTATACTGCTATTCCTTATGTGAGAATGGATTATGATGTGTTGGTGACTAGCCCATTAGGAAAGGAGGTGAAAGTAAATAGACTATATCGGGATTGTCCATTAGTGATTCAAGGCCACACATTTTTGTCTGATTTAATTGAGATGCCTTTCAAGGATTATGATGTTATTTTAGGCATGGATTGGCTATCCAGGTACCATGCAATGATTGACTATAGATTGAAGACAATCACTTTTGGCCTCCCTGAGTATATAGATGTGGTGATACAAGGGGAGAGGCAGTTATTGCCCTCTAATCTCATTACAGTTGCACTAGCTAAGAAGATGATTCAAAAGGGGTGAGAGGCTTATCTAGCTCATGTGGTAGATACACATATGGGGAGTCTAGATCTTAAGGATATCCCAATATTTTCTGACTTTCCAGATATTTTTCCTGGTGAATTGCTAGGATTACCCCCAATAAGAGAAGTACAGTTTGAGATTGAGGTTATGCTTGGAGTGGAACTAATATCCATCACTCCATATAGGATGGCACCTGCAGAATTAAAAGAATTAAAGGTGCAATTACAAGAATTGCTTAATAAAGGGTTTATATGCCCTAGTGTGTCACCGTGGGGAGCGCCAGTGCTGTTTGTTAAGAAGAAAGATGGTACTCTCTATCTATGCATATATTACAGACAACTAAACAAAGTGGCAGTGAAGAATAGATATCCTCTACCTAGGATTGATGATTTGTTTGATTAGTTAAAAGATGCAACTGTGTTTTCCGAAATAGATTTAAGATCGGGGTACTATCAACTGAGGGTGCAAGAGAAAAGTATTCCAAAAATTGCTTTTAGGACTCGATATGGTCATTGTGAATTTTTGGTGATGCCATTCGGGTTGACTAATGCTCTAGCTACATTTATAAGCCTGATGAACACCATCTTCAGGCCATATCTTGATCAGTTTGTGGTGGTGTTTATTAATGATATTTTGATGTATTCGAAGAATGTGAAGGAGCATGATAAACACTTAAGAATTATATTGTAGATCTTGAGGGAGAAGCAGTTGTCTGCCAAATTGTATAAGTGTGAGTTTTGGCTAAAGGAGATTGCCTTTTTAGGGCATATTGTGTCAACAGAGAGAATTAAAGTGGATCCTTGTAAGGTGGAAGCTATTCTCAATTGGAAACCGCTGAAGAATGTTACAAAAGTTCACAGTTTCATTGGTTTAGCTGAATATTATCACAAATTTGTGGAGAGATTTTCTATGTTGGCATCTCTATTAACTAAGTTGCTATGGAAAGATGTAAAATTTTAATGGACTGAGCGGTGCCAAAAGAGCTTTGATAAGCTAAAACGGTGTTTAACTGAAGCTCCAATCTTGACTTTACCTACACCAGGTCAAGAGTATACTATCTAAAGTGATGCTTCTCATAATGGACTAGGCTGTGTGTTGATGCACGATAGAAATGTCATTGCCTATGCTTCACGCCAGCTTAAGCCACATGAGAGGAATTATCCCACCCATGATTTGGAGCTTGCAGCAGTTGTCTTTGCTCTTATGATTTGGAGACATTACTTGTATGGGGAAAGATGTTATATTTACACATATCATAAAAGTTTGAAATATTTGGGCACTCAAAAAGAACTGAATTTGAGTTAAAGGAGATAGTTGTAGTTGATAAAAGATTATGATTGTTTGATTAATTATCAGCCAGGGAAAGCTAATGTAGTGGCAGATGCCTTAAGTTAAAAGACCATAGCTAGCTTAAAAGTTTCACCCTTATCTATGGTGCATAACTTAATGAAGGAGTGGAAGCATGGAAATTAGTGCATTGGAGCATTGAATTTCAAAAATTTTCTTTTAGGATTTCATGCATTATGCCACATCTCTTATGAGCCTAATTAATTTCAATGCTCAATTGCATATTAAAACACTTTTAATATGTATTAGGATCTTTATTTGCCATTTAAGATTGTGAATTAACAAATTAATTCAATTAGACCCTAGTTTAAAAGAGGAATTTGGGCACTAACCTCTTTGATGCACTATGGATGTAATTGGCACCTTTAGGAAGCTCCTAGGACCCCAAGTGTTGTCCCTCTAGCTTGTCCACACCAAGATCACCAATGGGCAGTCCCAAATTTTTCTTCTCAAGCCTTGCCAACCAATTATAATTCAAGGTTTTGCTTTTAGATAGGTTATATATATGCATAGGACATTAGAAATAATTTCTAGCAATTTTAATTCAAAGGGAATGGAGTGATTCTCTTTGAATTGATGAGAAAGCAAGAAGAGAAGAGGGAGAGCCCTTTGTGCCATTCCATATATGAGAGAAAGGAGAGGTGGCTAAATTTTCTTATAACTTCTCTTTATATACTTTGGTTAAATAATCACTTAAACCCTTTGCTACATGTCACCACCACATTGCATCTTATGTTTAATTAACTTAATCTCATTAAGCCAAGTGTCAAAGCTAGACTTAATCTTGACTTTGATCATCTTACATGATAGGAAGACAAATTGCAAGTTTATATGGTGCCATGTGTCACCATCTCATGGTGCCACATGTCACCATGTGAAATGACCAAATTACCCTTATGTTTTAATTTTGAGTTCTCAACCCAAAATAATTATTTCTCCTCTTCTAATCAATTTATATCAAATACAAATCAATTAATTAATCTCCATTAATTAATTTTTCACAATTAAATTCATATTTAAAGACTTTACATATAAATTTAACTTATACTATACATCCAATAACCTAGATTTGGTTTAAAGTCATACTAGGGACTTTGCAATCTCATTGCAAACCAAACCTATTTAATTAATTAATTAAACTCTTTAATTAATCAATTAAATCAAAATTACTTGGTGATTAACTTGTGCATATGTGTGACTCACTAGGCTCATCTGTAACATCCTCCTGGTAGCAATTCCGTACATTCTACTGTTCCAGTGACCAGTGTCGGTCCGGACAGCTAGAACGTCCGGAAAAATATTTAAACCAAAGTGAAGAACCATAATTAACTCAAATACTAATAAGAAAAATTTAGTAAAAATTTCAGAAATGAAATAAAACTAAGTCAAATGAGCCGGTGCCCAAGCGATGGGTAACCCAGAGGGAAGTTGCGGTTCTCGCAACGAGGAGCCCTAGACCCGGGGGAAAAATTATAAAATAATTTTTGAGACTCCAGAGAAGGGTCATTGAGGTTCCTATGGCATTAGAATGCCAAGAAAATATTTAGAAAAATTTTTCAATCGGTACAGACAATTTTGACCCGTTAAGCCAAACGGAGGGCATTTTGGTCATTTCGCCTTCAGAGACAATTTTTGACCGACTTGTCCAGTTAAGTAAATAATTATTATGATCTAAAATATGAATAAATATTACTAAAAATTAAAGTGAAAATGAGTAGAGAAAAGAAGAAAAGAAAATGAAAGAAAAACCTAAATATGACATCACATGATGTCATTTGGAAGGCTTCCACCAATCACAATCCAACAAGCCAAATTATAAGAGATAAAAACTAATTAAAAAGAGACAAAATGAAAGACCAAATATGCACTCCCATCTTCATCCTTGGGCAGCCAAAACGTAGAGAAAGAGAGGAGAGGGTTTCCACCATAGTTCAAGCTTCCAAGCTTGGAAACCTTGCTTATCTTGCACCAAAAACCCTAGATCCCTTCAATAAAAATTACCCCCACACCTTGTAGGAGTGTTTGGCAGCCAAGAAAAGCCAAGAAAGTGAAGGAATTGCTTGGGAAAATTCTGCTAAAAAAAAAAGGTTAGTGCTAACTCTTACATTTTTCTTTTTATTCCATGTTAGGAAGTTCAAGTGAATAAGAAATTGTTAAGAAATTGAATAAAACACTTATGTAGGAGTATGTATGAATGCTGGCAGCCAAGAGAAGGTTAGGGTATTGATGGTTTAATTGCAATTAAGTTGGTATATTAATGTCAATTAATGCATATATATGAATTGGAGTTTAATGGAGTTGAATTTTTTTGAGTTTGTATGAGAATGAGATTTGATCAATTAGGGTTAGTATGAAAATTGGAGATATTGTGTTTAAATGATTAATGGACATTCTAGTGGTCAATTAGTGACCATTTAAGGCAAGTTAATCATAATTTGAAGTGAGTTAATGCATGGCAAAACTGAAATGAAAGGCTGCCCAATGAGTGCAGCAGGGTGACTGAAATTTCAGTCCACTTGGACTGCCATATCTTTGGCTGTGTTGGTCCAATTGGTGTTTGGCCAATTGGACATGAAACTAGGCTTATAATGGCACATTTTTGCTGAAGAAACCATGCCCAAAAGACCAAAGCAAGAGGACCAAAAGTTGGCCCCAATCTGGACACCCTGCAACAGCATCTGCAGAAATGACTAAATGAATAGTAACTGTTCATTTGGCCATAACTAACTGTAGATATGGTCAATTGACCTGAAATTTTTACAGCAACAAGTTAAGACATAGACAAACAACTTTCATGAAGAAACCTACCCCAAATTATGATCAGAACCAAATCAAATCATTGAGCAAAATGAAGTTTACTGTACTGAGATTTCCAGAATTTTCATTTGAGCAGTAATGTTTGGATGGTTATAACTCTCTCTAGAAAACTCGGATTTAGGCGATTCTTGAACCGATGGAAACCTAAGGCATAGTAGAACATTTCATATGAAGAAAGTTAGACCAAATTATGAACTTAACTTAGTCAAATTAATGACCAAAGTTGGACCAAAATCTGCAAAAACCCAAAATTTCAGCAGGAACAGTACACGTGAACAGTAAACTTATTTTGGCCATAACTTGAGCTACAAAACTCCAAATGGAGTGATTCAAAAAAAGAAATTCAACTAGACAAAATAAGGAACATTTTCTATGAAGGAAGTTTTGTCAAATTCCAACATTAAATCGACCAATGAAACAGTGCAACTTCGGAGCACCAAAACCGAAAATTGGCAATTTTGCCAAAATGACCTAAGCTTTGAGAAAGTGACCAAAACCAACAAGTTTTAAATGAAAAATATAGTATGTTTGAAGTGCCAAAGTCAATGTACATATTTTCTATGCAAAAGTCAATATTTTAGTTGACTAATGAAGTGAACAGTGACATGAAAACTTGAAATAAGCTTGGAAATGGATTTGGTAATTGATTCCAACAAGTTTTAAATGCAAAATGTGGTACATAGGGAGTGTTAAAACCAATGTACCTATTGTCTATGCAAAAGTCAACATTTTTATTGACCAATGAGGTGAATAGTGACACCAAAACTTGAAATTCAAAACTTGAAATTAGAAATGCATCTAGGGGACTTTAAATTGCAATTGGCAATTAATACTAGTAAATGTAAAACTCAAAATGTGGGATCTTGGTGTAATTAGAATTAATATATCCACTAAGTATGAAAAAGTCAACATTTTGGTTGATTAGTAAGGTGAATAGTAATCAAAATGATTAGTAAATTAAGATGAAAACCTAGAACCAATTCTAAGCTTAAATGCTTAGAATTGTATGACAAATGTAGACTATGCATCCTAGTCAAAATTGTTAAAAAGGAATTAAGGCCATAAATTTGAAATCCATGAAATGTTTATGGATTACTTGAAACATGAAAAATAAGTCACCTAATTGATGTGAATAGATAGTTAGGGCTTATATGCCCATCACAAATGGAATTCATAAAATATTAGTAACTCAACTTGAAATATAAAATTTGTAATTACATAAGTAGATTCTTGAATGTATAAATGAGAAAGGAAAAATGTTTTGAATACAATGGTACATGTGAACCATTGTTTAGAATTGTGATCAATATGAATAACATAATGAATGGATAAATAAACCATATTAATGTATGAATGAGACATTAGTTCTCATTATTGTAAAGAGGAGAAGTATTTTGAGTACAATGGTATAAAAGAATAATTGATGTGAATTGTGATCATATAAATGATCAAATGAATGTATGAATTATGATTGAAATTTATCATGAAATAATGAAGTCATAAAGCACAATATATTAACATTTTAAAATATCAAATGCCCTAGTATACCTAACAAGATTGGTTTGGATAGTTTGGCATGCCAATAGGGTATTGTTTTAGCAGTACTGCGAAAGGCTTTATGCCTGTATTCATGGCTTTATGCCCGTATTCATGGCTTTTATGCCCGATTTCATGGCTTTTATGCCCGATTATGTGATATCATGGCTTTTTAGCCATACTGACTGCATACATGGTAGACGTTCTGCGTCCCATTGTAACACCCCTAAGTTCAGTAGTGCGTTCTACTGTTCCGGTGACCAGTGCTGTCCGGACAGCTAGGATGCCTAGAACTACACTTTGTTATGTGTGAGGAGACATAAAATAATGAAATACAAGAAAAGAAAATACAAGAAAAACAAAGGAAAAATAATAGCAAAGAAATGTAACCAAGTTAAGCGAGCCGAGAACCCTAGCGATGGGTGGCCTTTGGGAAGTCACGGCGTGGACCGTTGGTATTACTGGACTACGGGGAACCCTGGAAAATATTTTTAGGAGATAAATAGACCCTTATTGAAGTATAAATCTCATTAGAAAGATTAAAGAAAAATTAAATAATTAGTACAAAGAAAAGTGAGAAATCGAAAAACAAACAAAACCCGGTAATACCGAAAAATCGGGAATGCCACCTGAACAGGGGCATTATGGTCATTTGACATCCCGAAGTGTCTTTTGACCTAAATGTCCATTAAAAATAAATAATATTACACTTAGAAAATGAAATGAAAAATTAATTTAGTGGTACCTAATACAAATAGCCAAAAATGGAGTGAAAAATGTGTAAATAACACATTTAAGCTTATTATATTGTTAAATGGGTGAGTGGTCCACTAATGAATAAATTAAACATGTAATGGGGCAGGTGTAAGTCAAAAATGCCATCTGAATTCTTCATCTTCTCCAATTCTCCCAACATTGCCGAATTGAGAAAAGGATAAGTCCACCATTAACGTTTTCTCCAAGCTCATCTAATCCCTCATTTCAACCCCAAATCACTTGAGTTTCTTCATTAAACTTTGTCTACACATCACAAGGAAGATATTGACACCAAATTTGAGAAGTTTGGTGAAGGTTTAGCAAGTTACAATCAAAGGTAAGTTTACACTTTTGAGAATTCCTTTGTTAAACTTTATGTTCATGTTATGGGTGTTAGTTTGGTGAAGGAAATTTTAAAGTTTAAATAGTTATTGAGATAGCCATTTTTGGACAGCCATGGGGTCATGCATTTGATGATTTATTATGCATATAATTGATGAGAAATAATGTTGATCATGGTGATTTAATATCCTAGTGAATTATTTCACATATATATGGTGATTTATGCACTTGGATGGGAATTGGTAAATTGTAGGGCACTTTGATGTTGAAGGACAATTTTTGGCAGCTTGGGAACACTTGAGTAAATGTATGTATTCATGGAAGTGTAGGCAGAATATTGACCTAGAAGGATTGATGGATATGTATGTAGATTGATATTGTAAAGTGTATGTAAGATTTGTAATGGTTAGGTGTGTATGTAATGGTACTTAGAATTTGTAAATGTGAATTATATTTGGTGTGTTGAGGGTAATTGTAATCTGCCCAAAGTAATGTTAATGTAAAGTAGAATATGCTTTTGGTAATGTACCAAAACAGATTGGTAGGGAAGTGAACAAATTGCAAGGTAAATGTGTGTTTGAATTGGGATTTGAAAGACATATAGAGGGCAGTGTACATTTTAGCCTATAACTTTAAATGTGTAACCTCAATTGGTATGAGACAAATTGGAGGTGAAACTAGGCACAAAATGTGCCAACTTTCATTGAGAAAACATACCAAAATTCTGCTTGCAAGGTGATCTAAGAAAATGACCAATTCGGATTAGGTGCAATTAGGACCTGAAAAATGACCAATTGGGCAGCAGTGAGTGTTTAGGCCATAACTCACTCAAAACAGGTCCAATTGACCTGAAATTTTAACCATGAATAGTTAAGACCCATACCTACAAGTCTTATGAAGACACCAAAGCCCAGAAATGACCATAAGCAAGTCAAACAACTTGCACAAGTTCGGGTCCAAAAACTGGCCGAACCAGAGTTGACCAAATTGACCCAAAATTGACCTAATTTGATACCAATTGACCAGCAATAGTGTAATGACCATAACTTGGTCTACTTAACTCGGATTGACCTAAAATTTTGCACCGCGGTCCATAAGACCTAGATCTACAAGTTTGTAGTTTCGACTGAGACCCGAAAACCGAGGGAACTAGATCGTCCGGCTAGGTCAAACCAGTGTCCCGGAATCCAGCAAGTTGCATTAAAATGCACTAAACAAGGAAACGAGTTTGGCAAAACGTACCAAACCTAAAACCCTATCGAATGTGACATATTAGCGACACTAAAACCTAATTTACCTAAAACGCAACGAGGGTCGGTATATTAGGTGATTAAGTGAATAATTGAGATCAGTGCATTATTTACTAAACACCATCGATAGAGACAGTTTAATTTGGTACTGAAACACTTCGAATTGTGTTTCTCAGTTAACAAGGACTCAGCAAAAGGGAAAGAAATACTGAGTCAGGACCAGGAGACAAATATCAGAGGTTTGTGCACAACAACTATTTCTCTTGAATTTTTCAATTGAAATAAATATTGACTATTTGTATATTATTGTTTTAAATTGTGGAAATGTGTTTGATGGACACTTATTGATTGAAAAACATTGTGAATGGTTTGAAACTGTGAAAAATTGTTTGAATGATATTGATGGATACTTATTGATTGAAAAGCACTGTAAATGGTTTTTGTGGAAATTGAAGTGAATTACGAATTGTATTGCCATTTTGTGAATGAAATTATAACTTTGGAAATTTATTGGATTCTTACGGATCATTTGAATAAAATGTTTGGAATTGTTTTGACTCACAATTGGCATGACACTGATACTATGTTCCTCCTCCATTAATGGGGTGAGTGTGATGATTCCTCCCTCTTTGACTTATCGATGCAGGGTGAGTATGATTATGTTCCTCCTCTTTGACTTCCCACCGAGGTGAGTATGGATGAGTACTCATTATATAGCTAGCTTCCTCCCTCATTGATTTCGATTATTGGGGTGAGTATGTCTTGTCGTGGTGTACAACACGGCATATATGGAAAAATTTGTGTCATGACCTAAATTGTGTTATTGATTGGCAACATTGTATTGTTCAATTATTTGATCGAATGGTGTTATTGATTTGCAAAACGATATTATTCAATTATTTGATCAATTGTGTTATTGATTTGCAAAACGATATTATTCAGTTATTTGATCAATTGTGTTATTGATTTGCAAAACGATATTATTCAGTTATTTGATTGAATTGTGTTATTGATTTTCAAAAAGATATTATTCAGTTATTTGATCGAATTGTGTTATTGATTTGCAAAAAGGTATTATTCAGTTATTTGATCAAATTGTGTATGAATTGGCAATACGGTATTCTTAAGCTATTTGACTAAATTGTGTTATTATGAATTTTGATAATTTGTGAATTGGAGTTTAAATTCCTTATGACATTCATTGTCTTGAATTTAACTATGGTTTTAAGTATCCACTATTGATATGATTTATGAATTGTGATTTAAAATTTTTATTTATTTAATGTTGTGCACCATCGAGACATTGTCTCAAATGATAGCTTTATTCTTTGTCATGCAGATAGAGGCAGACAGGCGTGCAGACTAGTTGCTAGTACCGCCAATGAGAGATTTTGGGTATAGTGAGTATACCACATGTGGCATTTTATCAGTAATGTATATTCCTTTGTATGTATATTTTGTTCTTGATTTTGAGCAGTTGTAAATTTAAGTTGTACAGTAAAGTTGTAAAATAATTATGAGTTATTTGGATTGTAAAAATTGTGTTATATTTTTGTATCTTAGTCTTTGAAAATCACTGTGGATTTGACTTGAGAAATGTGTTGTGTTGATAAAAATGTTGGAGTTGAGATTTGAAAATATATTGAAGTGCTTTTTGAGTTTTTCAAGAAGCATTTTGTCCAAAATACAATTGGCACCTTGCCAAAATTTTCTGAATATTCCAAATAAATCAAATAAGTTAGTTGTTTCACTTCAGTTCACCAAAGTCTTTCACACCTGTAAATAGTGCTCACCACTGTAAAAGAAGTAAGAAAAGTTTTTAAAATCCCTTGTAGTGTATTTAATGGATTATCAGTAGACGGAGTTGGTAATTCATTAGGTATACTACGGGATCATGTTATGCCTTACAGAGGGGTAGGGTGTGACACCCATGGTATGACGGCCCGAGGCACCGCGGTGTCCAGTGCCAACGACCCGTTATCCAGTCCAGTCGTCTAGTATAGGTTACTTGGGCAGTCAATTAAAGTATTATTCAATTCAGGCAGCTAAGTTAAGTTAAGTATAATGAAAATCCAGTACAATTAAATTAAGTATTGAATGAATAAGCAAAAGAGATTAGCAAAAGAAACATAACAAAAATATAAATTGCAGGACCGTACAGACTTGAAATACAATACAGATAGAATAAATTATATACCTGCTAGTATTACTGAAAAGTTATAAACTAAGCACTTCCAAAGAGGAACAAACTAGTATATAAGATCGTTGATACTAGAAATACCATACCAAATTAAATTAATTCTTGAGTATCTGAATTATCATTTATTTCTTTCTTTACTTGTATATATTATTTCTGGTTATATTATTGCACCACTAAGCAGAAATGCTTAGCGCGATGGAATTGCTTCCTCGCGCAGTCTTGAAGGTAAAACCAGTGGTATCGACTGAGATTTTTGGAGTCCAGATCTGCAGAAGTGTCAGAAGAGTTCAAGATTGTCACCTCCTCAGCAATGCATGTAGATAGGGCTCATTTTATACATGTTATGTATATTGTTCATTCCTAGCACATTGTAAATTATTTGTATATCTTGTACAAAATAAACTCATGTAATTAACCTATGAATTATGGAAGCTATTCAAAGTAAGTATTTTAGTATGTGAATTGAATTTGAGTTATAATGAGATTATACATGTGAATATTGAGATATTGAAAATCTAATGAGATTTCTGAGAAATCTGGATACTGTATTGAGATACATTATGTTTGAAAATTTTTGAGAAATTGAGTATATATTGAAATTGTCTTTGGCAGGTTCAGAAGAATTGTTAGTCCAAATTACAGCTGACACTTTGTCGGATTATCGTTAAAATTTTTGAAATTTCCAATTTAGTTAGATTTTGATAAAAGTAAAAATAGCCTAAATCTTCAATAAAGTTTTTGAATAAATAAATCAAGAACTGTAATGAAATCAGATAAAATAGAGTGCTCCGGCACACTGAGTGGCATAACTTGCTCGGCTACACTGTAGTCGGGTAAGGGGTGTCACATCATCACTAATTGGCAATGAGATATGATATTAACTCTTAATTTCATCATAACTCTTTCTTACCATAAACGATTTATGTAAATCATTTTAGGCATCTCATAGACCATGGTTGACACCTAGCATAGCGTGCCATGGCCATCCAATCAATAATAAGAAATACCTTAAATGAACCTTTAATCATATGTTACCATGCGTTAGAATCTCTCTGTTACAAAATCCCAATTCGAGCTACAGTCATAGTTAATGTCAAACCCCATTTGCTATAAACATTATGTTCTCTTTTAATTCCAGTTATTGATTAATTAGATTTTCTTGTCAAAAACTCTTTTCTGACTAAATCTGTCTGTCCTGGCCAAGAACTTGAAATATCAAGAACAATTAAATGAACATTGGATTTTATCCCTATTTACTTAGGGTAACAGATTCCATCTTGATCAACACCTATCTCCATATATAACTATTAGGAGCCAACACATGCCCATATACCCATACACAATACAAGTATGAAAGCAGTATCAAACTCAAACCACTTATATATAAGATAATTGTGTTATCTCAGGTCTAAAGATTATGTGCACTGATATGATATATGACAATGCATTGATAAGAGTAAACTCCATGTGCTTTTCATATGTGTCACTGGTTCGACCTACTTATCATGTATAAGTCTCTATCATGTTTATTATATGGTATGAGACTCACCATTCCATCTTATTTATATCTCATATAAATACCTTGGGAACAAACATGATTACAATCTTTTTGGATAAGTCATGTCCTTTGTGAAGTATCCTCAATTGTGAACCAATTTATGATACTTTGAGCTAGAAATACTGTCACTCATATTCTTAACAACTTAAGAATAGAATTTCTAATAAAATATCAATGGACCTTTTCTATTTCACATAAATACATTATATAAATGGAAAAGTAAAATTGCCTTTTATTAATAAAATATGTACAAGATGCATACAAAATGATATACTCTAGGACATAATACTAACAATCTCTCACTAGCACTAGAGCCATTTATTACAATATCTTAGACTCATCTTCTCAAGATGTCAGTCTAACTGAGTTTGTGACATTGGCTTTGTGAAGGAACGGAAGCGTGAAAAACACAAGATTATACCATTGAATTCAAAAATTTTCACCTAGGGTCACAAGCACCATGCAAGATTTATTTTTATCTATTTGATTTCAATGATAAACAACATATTAAAACTCTTTTAATATGTTTTTGGATCTGTATTTGCCATTTAAGATTTTAAAATTAATCAGATTAATTTTAGAACCCTAGATTAAATCAAGAACGATTACACTAACCTCTTGATGTCTTTGCGTGTCTGCGTCTTTGAGATTCGTCTTCAGGACACCAGATGTTGTCCCTCTAGCTTGTCCACACCAAGAACACCTATGGCAGCCCTTGAAAAGCTTCTAAAGCCTTTTCTATTAATTAGAAATTCAAGTTCTGCCTTTTAAGAGATTAGAGATGCAAACAGGACACTAGAAACAATTTCTAGTGTTCTTAATTCAAGAGATTGATGGCTAATCTCTTTGAATTGATGAGAGATGAAGAGAAATAGCTGGAGAGGCTCAAAGTGGCGTGACATATGAGAGGAGAGGCTGCTGGTTATGTTTTCTTTTCATAACCACACTTAAATAGCTAGGTTAACACATTAAACCCTAGCCACATGTCACCTTTTGATTAGCTCTAGGTTTAAGTGACCCAATCACATTGTGCCAAGTGTCAAACCTATATTTAATTTTGATTTTAATCATCTTACATGATTAAAAATATTTGGCAAGCTTATGTGTTATGCCATGTGTCACCATCTCATGGTGCCACGTGTCCTGTACAAAATGACCAAAATGCCCTGTGTCTTAATTTTGAGTTCTTAACCCAAAATAATTATTTTCTTCTTCTAATTAATTTATATCAAATATAAATTAATTAATTAATCTCTATTAATTAATTTCTCATCAATTAAATTCATATTTAAACACTTTAAATATAAATTTAATTTATACTACACATCCAATAATCTAGATTTGGTTTCAAGTCATGCTAGGGACTTTGCAATTTAATTGCAAACCAAATCTATTTAATTAATCAATTAAACTCTTTAATTAATTAATTAAATCATATTTAAATAGGTGATAACTTGTGTATGTGTGTGACTTACTAGGCTCATCACTAATTGGCAATGAGACATGATATCAACTCTTAATATCATCAGAACTCTTTCTTACCATAAATGATTTCTCTAAATCATTTTATGAACCTCATAGACCATGGTTAACACCTAGCATAGCATGCCATGGCCACCCAATTAGTAATAAGGTTTACCTTAAATGAACCTATAATCATATGTTACCATGCACTAGAATCTCTCTGATACAAAATCCCAACTCAAGCTTGACTCATCGTTTATGTCAAACTCCATTAGCTATGAATATTATGTTCTCTATTAATTCCAGATCATGATTAAAAAGATTATCTCATCCGAAACTCTTTTACGAATAAATCTATCTGTCTGCCAGAACTTGAAACATCAAGAACAATTAAATGAACATAGGATTTTATCTCTATTTACTTAGAGGAACAGATTCCTTCTTGATCAACACCTACCTCCATATATAACTAGCAGAAGCCAACACATGCCCATATACCCATACATAGTACAAGTATGAAAGCAGTATCAAACTCAAACTACCTATATACAAGATAACTGTGCTATCTCAGGTCTAAAGATTATATGCACTGATATGATTTATGACAAAACATTGACAAGAGTAAACTCCATGTGCTTGTCATAAGTGTCACTGGTTCGGCCTACTTATCATTTATAAGTGCCTATCATGTTTGTTATATGGCATGAGACTCACCATTCCATCTTATTTATATCTCATATAAATAACTTGGGAACAAACATGAATACAATCTTTCTGGATAAGTCATGTCCTTATTATGAAGTATCCTCGATTGTGAACCTATTTATGATACTTTGTGCTAGAAATATTGTCACTCATATTCTTAACAACTTAAGAATAATATTTCTAACAAAATATCAATGGACCTTTTCTATTACACATAAATATATTATGTAAACGGAAAAGTGGAAATGCCTTTTATTATTAAAAATATGTACAAGATACATACTAAATGATATGCTCTAGGGCATACTACTAACAATCTCCCACTAGCACTAGAGCCATTCATTACAATATCTTAGACCTATCTTCTCAAGATGTCGGTCTAATCGAGTCCGTGACATAGGCTTAGTGAATGGATCACCGGATTTTCACCGATGCTATTTTCTGCATGGCTACATCGCCTCGCCCAACTATTTCTCCGATAATGTGGTAGCGCCTTTCTTTGTGTTTGGATTTACGTGAGACCTTGGTTCCTTAGCTCAGATGGATCGCTCCATTGTTGTCACAAAGGTAATGGAACCACGACTCAATGGAAGGAATTACTGTAAGTTCTCACACGAACTTCTTTATCCAAATAGCTTCCTTTGCGATCTCGATGCAAAGAATATACTCGACCTCGAGTGGAATCTGCAATGCGTGCTCGCTTGGAACTCTTCCAACCGATCGCACCTCCATTACAAATGAACACATATCCAGAGGTAGACTTTCTATCATCGATATCCGATTGGAAATCGTAATCGGTATAACCATCCAATTGCAAGTCTCCACCTCCATAAATCAAGAATAAATCCTTAGTTCTTCTTAAGTACTTAAGAATATTCTTGTGACTATCCATGTTCCAAACTGGATTGGATTGATACCGCTAGTCAAACTAATAAAGATATGCGATATCAGCCTAGTACACAACATTGCATACATTAAACTTCCAATAGCCAAGCATATGGAATCTGGCCATCTTATCTCTTTCTTGGTGTCTTTGGAGACATCTCTTTAGAAAGGTGGATACCATGTCTCACGCTAACAATCCTCTCTTGGAATCAAGCATGTTAAACCTCTTTAACACCTTTTCCAAGTATAGACTTTGGGATAAACCAATTATTCTTTCGCTCTATCTCTATAGATGCGAATCCCAAGAATATAGGTTGCCTCCCCTAAGTCTTTCATGGAGAATGTATTTGACAACTATACCTTTATAGTCGTCAACGTACCTGTATCATTACCCATCAACAGTATGTCATCCACATATAAGACAAGGAAAGTGATAGCACTGTCACTAACCTTCTTATATACACATGGCTCATCCTCATTTTTGATAAAACCAAAAGATTTAATGGCTTCATCAAAACGGATGTTCCAACTCCTCGAAGCTTGTTTCAACCCATAAATGGATCGCTTTAGCTTGCATACCTTGGAACCATCTTGGGATTCAAATCCCTTAGGTTGTTCCATGAAAATGTTTTCTTCAATGTATCCATTGAGAAAAGCTGTTTTGACATCCATATGCCAAATCTCATAATCATAGTATGCAGCTATTGCTAATAAAATCCTAATTGATTTAAGCATGGCAACAAAGTAGAAAGTCTCCTCACGATCTATTCCTTGCCTTTGGCGAAACCCTTTCGCTACTAGCCTTGCCTTATAGGTCTCTACCTTTCCATCAGAACCAATTTTCTTCTTGAAAACCCATTTGTTCCCTATAGGTACAATACCTTTAGGTGGGTCAACAAGATCCCAAACTTGATTCTTATACATGGAATCAATATCGGATTTCATAGCATCAATCCATTTTGAAGAGTCTATATCTGATATAGCTTCTTCATAGGTAAGTGGATCATCTCCATGATCTACTTCTTCATGAGTTGACAACTCTTGTTCTTCTTCATGAAGAAAACCATATCTCACTGGTGGGTGAGATACCCTGGTTGTTCTACGAGGAACAGTTGTAGATGTTTCATCAATGGGTATAGGTTGACTAGATGGATCTATATCCATCTGATCTGTTGGTTGGTCAGAATTCTCCAATTCTAACTCTATTTGCCTTCCTTTGCCTCCTTCTTGAACCAACTGTTGTTCAAGAAATGTGGCATCTCTACTTATCACAACCTTTTGTGAAGTAGGCAAATAAAAATAATATCCAAAACTATCTTTTGGATATCTAACAAATCGACCTTTTTCTGATCTGGTCTCCAATTTATCAGTGTTCAGCTTTTTGATATAAGCTGGACAACCCCAAATCTTAACATGCTTAAGACTTGGTTTTCTTCCATGCCATATCTCATAAGGTGTGGAAGAAACTGATTTTGATGGAATCCTATTCAGAATATATAAAGCTGATTCTAATGCAAATCCCCAAAAGGAGATTGGCATATCAGTATAGCTCATCATACTACGTACCATATCCAATAGGGTACGATTTCTCCTTTCAGATACACCATTCAGCTATGGCGTTCCTGGAGGAGTCAGCTGAGAAACAATGCCATGCTCTCTCAAGTATTCATCAAATTCAGTACTCAAATATTCACCTCCACGATCTGATCGAAGAACTTTAATATTCTTTCCTGTTTGATTTTCTACTTCAGATTTAAATTCTTTGAACTTTTCAAAGGATTCATGTTTGTATTTCATCAAATACAAATACCCAACCCTTGATTTATCATCAGTCAAGGTAAGAACATAAGGACAGCCCCCTCTAGCCATTTCTTTAAACGGACCACATACATCACTATGTATTAGTTCCAAAATATTTTCAGCTCTTAGCCCTTGTCCAACAAAGGGTGATCTAGTCATTTTGCCTTGAAGGCAAGATTCACAAGTTGGAGTAGGCTCAGAGCCCAATGAGGATAGAATCCCCATTTTCTCCAATTTTGCAATCCTATCTTCTGCAACATAACATAACCTTAAGTGCCAAATATATTTTGAACTTGAGTTGGTTTTCACCATGGCATTGTATTCATTTAGATCACTTGCATTCATTTTGTGTTTGTCATTATTATCCAAATAATAAAGACCATCATTCATATAACCTGAACCAACATATTTATTTCCAAAATAAATATTGCAAACATCATCTGTGAACTGAAATTCATAGCCATTTCTAGTCAAACTAGATATAGAAATGATGTTCTTAAAAGCATCAGGTACATATAAAATATTATCCAAACACAAAACATGTCCAAACATGTAAAAAGATTTAGATCATATGGCTAAAGCTTCAACAGTTGAGCCATTGCTAATCCGGACTCTAATATCTTGAGAATGCAAGTCGCCATCGCTTGCTAGTTCCTGCATATCATTAGAAAAGAGAGAACTGGCACCAGTATCTAAAACCCAAGCAGTAGATGAACTATTAGTAACATCAGAATCTAAATAACAAGATATGGACATACCTTCCGAAGGTGTATCCATCTTTTCCTTCAGAGAAGCAATATACAATCGGAACTTCCTTTTACAGTGCCCATCCTTTTGGCAGTGGAAACACTTTCCTTTGCCTTCATCAGCTTTAGTCTTCCTTTTCTGTTTAGCTATTTTCTTTGAAGGACCAGGAATCTGAGGTTTCTTTTTTTTATTGCCTTTCTTCTTGTTGGACTTTCCAGCAGAAGAAGATGCAACCAAAGCTACCTCTTTTCCTTTATTGCCTGGCATATTCTTTTGGGCAATAACCAGCATGTTGAGTAATTCACTAAGGTGCATTCTGTTTAGTCATATGGAAATTTGTCACAAAATTCCCAAAAGACTCGGGAAGGGATCAAGGATCAAATCCGTTTGTAGTTGGAAATCCATGTTGAAGTCAAGATGTTCCAACCGCTCAATCACCAATCATCTTGTGGACATGATCCCCAACATTCTGCCCTCGGACATCCTCATACGGAATAATCGTTTAGATATCTCATACCTAGCATTCCTCTTTGTGCTCACCATACAACTCTTGTAGGTGAAGGAGGATCTCACTAGCACTCTGCATGTTCTCATGTTGCTTCAGAACTCATTACTCATGGAAGCAAGCATGTAACACTTAGCTCTCATATCATGCTCCTTCCACTTGTCCAAAGTATCATGTTCCTCTTGTGTGGCCTCTGGAGGTAAGGGACCAGAACATTTGAATATAGAACATATCCTATATGTTCAAGGTTCAGACAAGTTTCAAATTTCTTAGCCAATCGCATGATTAGGTCCTGTCAACTGTTGTGATCAAGTATGCTTGCAAGGATATTGGATGGTGGTGGTTGTTTTGTGCTCATTTTTATCGTAAAATTAATCGCAGAAAATAACCAGATTAATTAGTAAATGTATCATGTAATTAACCAAAATGATTATGGTCTTTTAATCAAATTGGTCCTCCCACTAACTTAGCGAATCCTACACTTCCAAAGTAGAAAACGGAAATCCTAGTTGGATGGATTTCTAGTGGGTGATTGAATTCTTATAATTCTATTGATCATCCTCGGTACATCCATTATTGGAATTACAATAAACTATAAGTGAGCAACTCCTTGCCCATCACATCTCATGTGAGGTTCAATCCTTTACTAGCCCCTAATGCTCAAAATCTCGGTACATCCAATATTGACTTATCTTGCATTAGTTAAGTTGATCCCATTGAGCCAAGAATTATGCAAATAATTTTAATGTCCTCAGGTACATCCAATATTGGCCACCAAACCATTTACATATTTACAACATCTCATGCTTAACAATTATTCTTAAGAAAATCTCTTAAATTAATTGCATCTCATGCAACTATTTAAAATTTCTTAAAATAATTGCCCCAATGGAGGGCTTATGTTATAATTACTTTAATTATAGCATTTCCAACTTAATCATTTGTTTGGAAGATTTTATAGCCATCCTAATTACTATTAAGGTCTCACTTTGCACATTATCCATTTAGCATGCATATATCATATAATTGCATACATTCCCATACATCTCATGCATTCATGGATAAGCGAGAAATATGGTATGATCATGGACTTTCTAAGGGATTCAATTCTGAGCCACCAAGAATTGAATCAGGGCATTCCTAGGTGCATTTCATTCATTCATTTTACAAGAGTTGCTGAAGGAGTACATAATCAACACTTGATATTGAATTCCTCCCACTGGTACCACCAATGCTCTTGACCTCCTTGAACTTCTTGCAATCCAATATTACATAGTAATCCTTGGCATACCAAGGCGAATTTACAAGAACTGAAATAAATGAAATTACAACCCAAAAATATTACAAACTTAATAATACATGCCCAAAATAAATTAAAATAAATTAATTAATTTACAATCCCAAAGAAACATAAAAGAAATAAATCCAATCACATTGGTCTTTTATAGTCCATGATCATCCATCATGCATATCACTATTTAACAATTAAATAAAACATACATACTTAAATTAAATTGAATATCTCATATTCAACTTAAAATTCCAGATTTGAATATGATTCAAATAAATTTAAAAATTCAGATTTGAATCTCATTCAAACAAATTTAAAAATTCAGATTTGAATCACATTCAAACAACTTCAAAAATTCAGATTTGAATCACAGTCAAACATTTTTTAAAAAATCAGATTTGAATCACATTCAAATATTTTTTAAAAAATCAGATCTGAATTTTATTGAATCAATTTTAAAAATCAGATTTAAATATGATTCAAACAACTTTAAAAATTCAGATTTGAATCTCATTCAAACAACTTTTAAAATTCAGATTTGAATCACATTCAAACATATTTTAAAATTCTGATTTGAATCATAATTTAATTGTGTGATTAAAACAACTAATTAAACACTTTAATTAGTCAAAGAATAGGCCTTAGATCATACAACAATTGCAGAATTAAAAGCCAAACCTTGAATCACCCATGGAACCATTGTTGCCGCCACCAATGGTGGCTTCTCCATGTGTGACGCCACATCTCATGATCCAACCAGCAATGAATCTCTTGATCTCATGATCAAACACACAATTAAATTATATAATCAACAATCTAAATGGCAAATATAGTGGCTCTGATACCAATTGAAGGAACGGAAGCGTGAAAAACACAAGATTATACCATTGAATTCAAACATTGTCACCTAGGGTCACAAGCACCATGCAAGATTTATTTTTATCTATTTGATTTCAATGATAAACAACATATTAAAACTCTTTTAATATGTTTTTGGATCTGTATTTGCCATTTAAGATTTTAAAATTAATCAGATTAATTTTAGAACCCTAGATTAAATCAAGAACGATTACACTAACCTCTTGATGTTCTGCAGCGTGTCTGCGCCTTTGAGATTCGTCTTCAGGACACAGATGTTGTCCCTCTAGCTTGTCCACACCAAGAACACCTATGGCAGCCCTTGAACAGCTTCTAAAGCCTTTTCTATTAATTAGAAATTCAAGTTCTGCCTTTTAAGAGATTAGAGATGCAAACAGGACACTAGAAACAATTTCTAGTGTTCTTAATTCAAGAGATTGATGGCTAATCTCTTTGAATTGATGAGAGATGAAGAGAAATAGCTGGAGAGGCTCAAAGTGGCGTGACATATGAGAGGAGAGGCTGCTGGTTATGTTTTCTTTTCATAACCACACTTAAATAGCTAGGTTAACACATTAAACCCTAGCCACATGTCACCTTTTGATTAGCTCTAGGTTTAAGTGACCCAATCACATTGTGCCAAGTGTCAAACCTATATTTAATTTTGATTTTAATCATCTTACATGATTAAAAATATTTGGCAAGCTTATGTGTTATGCCATGTGTCACCATCTCATGGTGCCACGTGTCACACTGCAAAATGACCAAAATGCCCCTGTGTCTTAATTTTGAGTTCTTAACCCAAAATAATTATTTTCTTCTACTAATTAATTTATATCAAATATAAATTAATTAATTAATCTCTATTAATTAATTTCTCATCAATTAAATTCATATTTAAACACTTTAAATATAAATTTAATTTATACTACACATCCAATAATTTAGATTTGGTTTCAAGTCATGCTAGGGACTTTGCAATTTAATTGCAAACCAAATCTATTTAATTAATCAATTAAACTCTTTAATTAATTAATTAAATCATATTTAAATAGGTGATAACTTGTGTATGTGTGTGACTTACTAGGCTCATCACTAATTGGCAATGAGACATGATATCAACTCTTAATATCATCAGAACTCTTTCTTACCATAAATGATTTCTCTAAATCATTTTATGAACCTCATAGACCATGGTTAACACCTAGCATAGCATGCCATGGCCACCCAATTAGTAATAAGGTTTACCTTAAATGAACCTATAATCATATGTTACCATGCACTAGAATCTCTCTGTTACAAAATCCCAACTCAAGCTAGAGTCATGGTTTATGTCAAACTCCATTTGCTATGAATATTATGTTCTCTTTTAATTCCAGTTCTTGATTAAAAGATTTTCTCATCAGAAACTCTTTTCTGAATAAATCTATCTGTCTCTGCCAGAACTTGAAACATCAAGAACAATTAAATGAACATAGGATTTTATCTCTATTTACTTAGAGGAACAGATTCCTTCTTGATCAACACCTACCTCCATATATAACTAGCAGAGCCAACACATACCCTTATACCCATACTTAGTACAAGTATGAAAGCAGTTTCAAACTCAAACTACCTATATACAAGATAACTGTGCTATCTCAGGTCTAAAGATTATATGCACTGATATGATTTATGACAAAACATTGACAAGAGTAAACTCCATGTGCTTGTCATAAGTGTCACCAGTTCGGCCTACTTATCATTTATAAGTGCCTATCATGTTTGTTATATGGCATGAGACTCACCATTCCATCTTATTTATATCTCATATAAATAACTTGGGAACAAACATGAATACAATCTTTCTGGATAAGTCATGTCCTTATTATGAAGTATCCTCGATTGTGAACCTATTTATGATACTTTGTGCTAGAAATATTGTCACTCATATTCTTAACAACTTAAGAATAATATTTCTAACAAAATATCAATGGACCTTTTCTATTACACATAAATATATTATGTAAACGGAAAAGTGGAAATGCCTTTTATTATTAAAAATATGTACAAGATACATACTAAATGATATGCTCTAGGGCATACTACTAACACTTTGTGCATGGATCAGCTAGATTTTTCGGCTGATACTATATTTTGCATGGCTACATCGCCTCGCCCAACTATCTCTCTGATAATGTGATAGCGCCTTTCTATGTGTTTGGATTTGTAGTGAGACCGGGGTTCCTTGACCTATATGACTGCTCCATTATTGTCATAGTAGAGAGGAATTGCTAACTCAATGGAAGGAACCACTGCAAGTTTTGTCACAAACTTATTTATCCAAATAGCCTCTTTTACAGCATCTGATGAAGCAATGTACTCGGCCTCTACAGTGGAATCAGCAGTCGTACTCTGTTTGAAACTCTTCCAACTAACTGCACCTCTATTATAAATGAACACAAATCTAGAGGTAGACTTTCTATCATCAATATCTGATTGAAAATCAGAATTAGTATAACCATCCAATTGTAAGTCACAACCTTCATAAATCAATAATAAATCCTTAGTTCTTTTCAAGTACTTAAGGATATTCTTGATAGCTATCCAGTGTTCCAAACCTAGATTTGATTGAAACCTGCTAGTCAAACTAACAGCATATGCGATATATGGCCTAATACACATCATTGCATACATCAAACTTCTAATGGCCAAAGCATATGAAATCCTAGCCATTTTATCTCTTTCTTCTGGTGTCTTTGGAGATATCCTTTAGAAAGGTGGATACCATGTCTTACTGGTAACAATCCTCTCTAGGAATCAAGCATGTTAAACCTCTTTAACACCTTTTCTAAGTATAAACTTTGGGATAAACCAATTATTCTTTTCGCTCTATCTCTATAGATGCGAATTCCAAGAATATAGATTGCCTCTCCTAAGTCTTTCATGGAGATTGTATTTGATAACCATACTTTTACAGTTGTCAACATACCTATGTCATTACCTATCAACAAAATATCATCCACATATAAGACAAGGAAAATGATAGCACTATTACTAACCTTCTTATATACACATGGATCATCCACATTTTTTATAAAACCAAATGACTTAATAGCTTCATCAAAATGGATGTTCCAACTCCTTGAAGCTTATTTCAACCTATAAATGGATTGCTTTAGCTTATATACCTTGGAACCATCTTGGGATTCAAAACCCCTAGGTTGTTCCATGAAAATGTTTTCATCAATGTATCCATTAAGAAAAGCTATTTTGACATCCATCGGCCAAATCTCATAATCATAGTATGCGGCTATTGTTAATAGAATCCTAATTGATTTAAGCATGGTAACAGGCGAGAAAGTCTCCTCATAGTCGATTTCTTACCTTTGGCGAAACCCTTTCACTACTAACCTTACTTTATAGGTCTCTACCTTTCCATCAGAACCAATTTTCTTCTTGAAAACCCATTTATTCCCTATAGGTACAATACCTTCAGGTGGGTCAACAAGGTCCCAAACTTGATTCTTATGCATGGAATCAAGTTCGGATTTCATAGCTTCAATCCATTTTTTAAAAATCTATATCTGATATAGTTTCTTCATAGGTAAGAGGATCATCTCAATGAACAACTTCTTCATGAGTAAACAACTCTTATTCATCTTCATGAAGAAAACCATATCTCAATGATGGGTGAGATATCCTGGTTGATTTGCGAGGCATTACTGTAGATGTTTCATCAATAGGTGTAGGTTGACTAAATGGATCCATATCCATTTGATCTGTTGGCTGGTCAGAATTCTCCAATTCAAACTCTATTTGCCTTCCTTTGCCACCTTCTTGAATAAACTATTATTCAAGAAATATGGTAGCTCTGCTTACCACAACCTTTTGTGATGTAGGCAAATAAAAATAATATCCAAAACTTTCTTTTGGATATCCAACAAATCGACCTTTTTCTGATCTGTTTTCTAATTTATCAGTGTTCAGCTTTTTAATGTAAGCTGGACAACCCCAAATCATAGCATGCTTAAGACTCGATTTTCTTCCATGCCATATCTCATAAGGTGTGGAAGAAACTGATTTTGATGGAATCCTATTCAGAATATGCAAAGCTGATTCTAATGCAAATCCCTAAAAGGAGATTGGCATATTAATATAGCTCATCATACTGCGTACCATATCTAATAGGGTATGATTTCTCCTTTCAGATACACCATTTAGTTGTGGCGTTCCTGGAGGAGTCAGTTGGAAGACAATGCCATGCTCTTTCAAGTATTCATCAAATTCAGTACTTGAGTATTCACCTCCACGATCTGATCGAAGAGTCTTAATACTTTTTCCTATTTGATTTTCTACTTAACATTTAAATTCTTTGAACTTTTTAAAGGATTCATGTTTGTATTTCATCAAATACAAATACCTAAATCTTGATTTATCATCAGTAAAGGTAATAAAGTAATGAAAACCGCCTCTAGCCATTTCCTTAAATGGACCACATACATCACTATGTATCAATTCCAAAATATTTTCAGCTCTTAGCCCTTGTCCAATAAAAGGTGATCTAGTCATTTTGCCTTGAAGGCAAGATTTATAAGTTGGAGTAGGTTTAGAACCCAATGAGGATAAAATCCCCATTTTTCTCCAGCTTTGCAATCCTATCTTCTGTAACATGACCTAATCTTAAGTGCCAAATATATTTTAAACTTGAGTTGATTTTCATCATGGCATTACATTCATTTAGATTGTTTGCATTAGATTTATATTTAACATTATTATCTAAATAATAAAGTCCATCATGCATATAACCCAAACCAACATATTTATTTCCAAAATAAATATTGCAAACATCATTTATGAGCTGAAATTCATAACCATCTCTAGTCAAACTAGATATAGAAATGATGTTCTTAAAAGCATCATGTACATGCAAATTTAAATACAAAACATGTCCACACATATATAAAGATTTAGATCTTATGGCTAAAGCTTCAATAATTAAATAAAATATACATACTTTAAAATTAAATTGAACATCACATATTCAACAAAAAAATTCAGATTTGAATCTCATTCAAATCAAATTTAAATTTAGAAACTATTTCGAAAATTAATGCCTTGAAAACATTTTTCAATAATTAATTATGTGATTAAAATTCCTAATTAAACAATTTAATTAGGTATAGGACTAATTATAGGTATGAGATATACAACAATTAAATCATTAGTCCATAAACCATGCGCATAGGTGAAACACATCCTTAGGGTGTGAATCACTTTCAAGCCGCTACCTCTTGATGCATCCAAACAGCTTTAGATCAATCAAAATTTGATCAAATCACACAATTAAATCTCATATATAATCTTAATGGCAAATATAGTGGCTCTGATACCAATTGAAGAAGTAGAAGCACGGAAATTGGTGCATTAGAGGATTGAATTTCAAAAATTTTCTTCTAGAGTTTCATGCATCATGCCACATCTTTTATGTGCCTAATTAATTTCAATCCTCAATTGCATATTAAAACACTTTTAATATGTATTAGGATCTTCATTTGCCATTTAAGATTGTGAATTAACAAATTAATTCAATTAAACCCTAGTTTAAAAGAGGAATTTGGGCACTAACCTCTTTGATGCACGATGGATGCTATTGGTACCTTTAGGAAGCTCCTAGGACCCCAAGTGTTGTCCTTCTAGCTTGTCCACACTAATATCACCAATGAGCAGCCCCAAATTTTTCTTCTCAAGCCTTGCTAACCAATTATAATTTGGGATTTTACTTTTAGAGAGGTTATATGTACGCATAGGATACTAGAAACAATTTCTAGCAATTTTAATTCAAAGGGAATGGAGTGATTCTGTCACACCCTACTCCTCTATAAGATGGAACATGATCCCGTAGTATACCTAATGAATTACTGTACTTCTCCTATCGATAATCTATTAAATATACTACAAGGGATTTTAAAACAATTTTCGGGAAATTTAAGTCATAGATTAAAATCTGGTGTTATAATTTTTTTTTTTTTTTAATTTCGGCAAAGTGCCGGCATTATTTTGAGAAAACAGTTCTTCAATCCTGCAAAAGAAAATGCTCCCAATATGTTTTCTCAAATACAACTCCAATAAACTTTTTTCAATTCACAATTCAATTCTCAATAAACAATCAATTCATTTTCAAACCAATCTCATCATGAAGAAATATTTCATTGATTATAAGACTCAAAATTTATATTACAAAACTATTCAAGTAAATGAAATCTCAAATTTATATTTACAATAATTTACATTTAATTACATACCAAAATGTTTTACAAGAGTTTTTATATAACTCCTCAAATAATTTACATACATATTATTACATGCATACATCAAAACCTATGTACATGGGTATACCTATGATATACCTGGAGCTGATCTGAAAGTGTCTTCAAAAAACTTACTCACTGCTCTATGCTCTTCTTAGCTGCTGACAAAGATATCTGAAGCTATCACTGAGTGGTGAACTCAGCGGTGCACAACTATAATTTAAAACATAGTACAATATACATTGACAAAATTTACAGTAAATAATTTGAAAATCTGAATACTCATCAAATTCCAAAACTCAAAATATTCATTGCCATTAATGTAAATCATTTGTATAAAATGACTTTGATCACGAAATTCAATTTATCAAATCATGACTAACCATTTAAGGTAGTTCCAACAAAATCAATTATACATAAATCATAACTGAAATCACAATTCTTTACTGTTCAAAAACATTCTGTGTCTCAAAAGCCATGTTGTATCTCAAAAACCATGTTGTATCTCAAAAATCAATCTTTATCTCACTAACTATGCAAGACTAATCCGAAAGGGCCATATTCGATATGACTCTAACTCCTTATGGTCGGGGAGGTCGAATCAGATTCTAACTCCCTATGGTCGGGGAGGTCGAATCATCGTGCACAGTACCATAACAATAATGAATCTTTTGCAAGGGCCATAACGATAAAAAAACTTAGATCTAACCTCAAATCAGAGGAAAATCTAAGCCTGTGCACGTACCATGGTAATCAAAACACAACTAACTCCATTGTCTTCTCAATAAATGAGAGAGACGGGTAATAACCTAGTCAAGCATCTATAGTGAGATATAAAAGAATATCACAATCCTTTTAGTGAGCATAAATCACAACATAATTAGATTCAAATTCAATTCCAATATCCAATAATTTTTATGCTCATCACAATTCAAATCATAAATTTGCATTTTCCATGAAAATTACCATCACAATTCAAAACATGTTCTATCACAATTTTCCAAAACATAATTTATTCAATCCATAACAATGCTTAATACTTGTGGAAATACCATTTCACAAAGCTAAATTCATACATACTATAACAATTTCAATAATCATTGAATTAAATCCAATGCTTGTTAAACATAATACATAAGAAAAATATGTCATTTAATCATATGAAATATTCAAAACAAAATCAGTTAAAAAATAGCTGTGTACAAACCTCTAATAACTGTCTCTTGGCTCTGACTCAGTGTTTCATTCCCCTTGCCTGAGTCTTTGCTAACTGAGAAACACAATTTGAAGTGTTTCAATACTCATTTAAACTGTCTCTAAGAATAAGGTTCAATAATTAATTTATCGAATTCTATTATTTCCTTAGTCAACCTAATATGTTGACCCTCGATGCGTTCTAGGTAAATTAGGTTTTAATGTTACTAACATGTCACATTCAATAGTCTTTTAGGGTTGGTACATCTTACCAAGTTCATTTCTGTGTATACTGCATTTTCTTGCAATTTGCTGGATTCCAGGATACCAGTTTGACCTAGCCGGACGACCTAGTTTCCTTGGTTTTCGGGTTTTGGCCTAAACTACAAACTTGTAGATCTATGTCTTATGGAACGCGGGGTAAAATTTCAAGTCATTCTGAGTTATGTAGACCAAGTTACGGTCATTTTACTATTGCTGGTCAAATTGCATCAAAATTGGTCATTTTAGGTCACTTTAGGTCATTTTAGGTTCGGCCAGTTTTTGGACCCGAACTTGTGCAAGCTGTTTGACTTGCTTATGGTCATTTATGGGCTTTGGTGTCTTCATAAGACTTGTAGATATGGGTCTTAACTATTCATGGTTAAAACTTCAGGTCAATTGGACCTGTTTTGAGTGAGTTATGGCCTAAACACTAACTGCTGCCCAAATGGTCAATTTTCAGGCCTCATTTGCACTTAATCCGGATTTGCTCATTTTTCAAGCTATCTTGCAAGCAGAATTTTGGCAAGCTTCCTTCATGAAAGTTGGCACATTTTGTGCCTAGTTTCACCTCCAATTGGTCTTATACCAATTGGAGCCACACACTTAAAGTTATAGGCCTAAAACTCAAATTGCCTTATTGGATTTCTTGCATACACATCAAGCATCACTTTTAACACTCACCAAACTTAACATTCAAACCAATTCTGGTTGTACCACAACCTAAACATAATTCACAACACATTATAGGTCATTTTGGCAGCTTACAATTACATTCAACATATGTCACACCCTACCCCTCTGTAAGGCATAACATGATCCTGTAGTATACCTAATGAATTACCAACTCCGTCTACTGATAATCCATTAAATATACTACAAGGGATTTTAAAAACTTTTCTTGCTTCTTTTACAGTGGTGAGCACTATTTACAGGTGTTAAAAACTTTTGAGAGCTGAAGTGATAGAACTAACATATTTGAATTATTTGGAATTTCTGTATTTTTTTTTTTGGCAGAGTGCCATCTGTATTTTGGATAAAACAGTTCTTTAGAAAACCTGTGAAAAGCACTTCAATATTTTTCCAAATCTCAACTCCAACATATTTTCTCAACACAACATGTTTCTCAACTCAAATCAACAGTGATTTTTCAAAGACTGAGATAAAAGAAATATAATACAATTTTTAAAAGTCAAAATAACTCATAATTTACTTTACAACTTCAATGTACAATTTTAATTTACAACTGCTCAAACCAAAACAATATGTACATACAGTGGTCATACATTACAGTACAAAATGCAAAAAGCGGTATACTCGTTATACCCAAAAAATCTCTCACTGGAGGTACTAGCAGCCTAGTCTGCTGCCTCTGCTTCACTACTGCGACAAAGAATAAAGCTATTCTTTGAGACAATTTCTCAGTGGTGCACAACATTAACCAAATACAACTTTAAATCACAATTCATAAACCATATAAATAGTGGATACGTAAAACCATAGTTAAATTCAAGACAATGAATGTCATAAGGAATTTAAACTCCAATTCACAAATTATCAAATTTCATAATAACACAATTTAGTCAAATAATTTAAGAATACCGTATTGCCAATTCATACACAATTTGATCAAATTACTGAATAACACAGTGTTGCCGATCAATATCACAATTTGATCAAATAAATGAATAATATCGTTTTGCAAATCAATAACACAATTCGATCAAATAACTGAATAATATCGTTTTGCAAATCAATAACACAATTTGATCAAATAACTGAATAATATCGTTTTGCAAATCAATAACACAATTCGATCAAATAACTGAATAATATCGTTTTGCAAATTAATAACACAATTCGATCAAATAACTGAATAATACAATGTTGCCAATCAATAACACAATTTAGGCCATGACACAATTCTTTTTCCACACATGCCGTGTTGTACACCACGACAAGACATACTCACCCCAATAATCGAAATCAATGAGGGAGGAAGCTAGCTATATAATGAGTACTCATCCATACTCACCTCAGACTGGGAAGTCAAAGAGGGAGGAACATAATCATACTCACCCTGCATCGATAAGTCAAAGAGGGAGGAATAATCACACTCACCCCATTAATGGAGGAGGAACATAGTAACAGTGTCATGCCAATTGTGAATCAAAACAATTCCAAACATTTTATTCAAATGATCTGAAGAATCCAATAAATTTCCAAAGTTATAATTTCATTCACAAAATGGCAACAAAATTCATAATTCACTTCAATTTCCACAAAAACCATTTACAGTGCTTTTCAATCAATAAGTATCCATCAAATACCATTCAAACAGTTTCTCACAGTTTCAAATCATTTACAATGCTTTTCAAGCAATAAATATCCATTCAAGTACATTTCCACAATTTGAAACAATAACATACAAGTAGTCATAATTTATTTCAATTGAAAATAATTCAAAAGAAATAAATATTGTGCACAAACACAATTTAAAACAATAACATACAATTTATCATATGAAATATTATTCAGAACAAAATCAGTTGAAAACTAGTTGTGCACAAACACAATTTAAAACAATAATGTATAATAGTCATAATTCATTTCAATTGAAAAATTCAAAAGAAATAGCCATTGTGCACAAACCTCTGATGACTGTCTCCTGGTCTGGACTCAGTGTTTCTTTCCCTTTCCCTGTGCCTTTAGTAACTGAGAAACACAATTTGAAGTGTTTCAGTACTAAATTAAACTGTCTCTAACGATAATGTTCGATAAACAATTCACTGGATACCTTTATTTGCTTAATCAACCCATATATCGACCCTCGATGTTTTCTAGGTAAATTAGGTCTTAACGTTATTAATATGTCATATTCGATAAGGTTTTAGGGTCGGTACGTTTTACCAAACTCATTTCCTTGTTTAGTGCATTTTAATGCTAGTTGCTGGATTCCGAGATACTAGTTTGACCTAGCCGGACGACCTAGTTCCCTCGGTTTTCGGGTTTTGGTCAAAACTACAAACTTGTAGATCTATGTCTTATGGACTGCAGTGCAAAATTTTAGGTCATTCCGAGTTAAGTAGACCAAGTTATGGTCATTATACTATTGCTGGTCAAATGGTATCAAATTAGGTCAATTTGGTCAACTCTGGTTCGGCCAGTTTTTGGACCCGAACTTGTGCAAGCTTTTTGACTTGCTTATGGTCATTTCTGGGCTTTGGTGTCTTCATAATACTTTTAGGTATGGGTCTTAACTATTCATGGTTAAAATTTCAGGTCAATTGGACCTTTTTTGAGTGAGTTATGGCCTAAATACTCACTGCTGCCCAATTGGTCATTCTTCAGGTCCTAATTGCACCTAATCCGAATTGGTCATTTTCTTATGTCACCTTGCAAGCAGAATTTTGGTATGCTTTCTCAATGAAAGTTGGCACATTTTGTGCCTAGTTCCACCTCCAATTGGTCTCATACCAATTGAGGTTACACATTTAAAGTTATAGGCTAAAATGTATACTGCCTTTAGTTACCTTGCTTAAACATACATCAATGACACATTTACCTTGCAATATGTTTACTTCCCTACCAAATCTGTTTTGGTATATTACCAAAAACATATTCCACTTTACATTAACATCACTTTGGGCAGATTGCAATTATCCTCAATACACCAATTAAAACTCACATTTACAAGTTTTAAGTACAATCACATACACACCTAACCATTACAAATTTTTACATATACTTACACAATCAATCTATACACATATCCATCAACTCTCAAGGTCAATATTCTGCTAATACTTTCATGAAAATATACATTTATTCAAGAATCTCAAGGCTGCCGCAAACTTCCTCAACACCAAAGTATTCCACAATTCATCAATTTCCATCCAAATGCAAAAATCACCATATATATATATATGGAATAATTTACTAGGATATTACATCACCATAACCAACATAATTCTCATCAAATATATGTACAAATACTTCATCAATACATGACTACATGGCTGTCCAAAATGGACATCTCAATAACTCTTCAAACTTAAAAATTTCCTTCACAAAACCAATACCCATAACATGTACACAAAGTTTAACAAAGCCATCTTCAAAAGTGTAAAATTACCTTATGGTTGGAACTTGCCAAACCTTGATTAAACTTCTTAAATTTGGTATCAAGCTCTTCCTTATGATGTGTAGACAAACTTTCATGAAGGAACCTAAGTGATTGGAGTTGAAATGAGGGGTTAGATGAAGCTTGCATGAAAACGTTAATGGAGGTTTTTCTTCTTCTTCAATTTGGCTAAGTTAAGGGAGTGAAGAAGATGAACATTCTGCTGCATATAGTGGACTTACATCAGCACCATTATGTGTTTATTTTATTCCTTTAGTGGTCCACTTACTCTAATTAATTCATATTTTAAGTTAAACTTTCACTTATTCAACATTAAACCCTTAATTCTCACTATTTACTTTAGGTACCACCAAATTAATTTTTCATTTTATTTTCTAAATGTAATATTATTTATTTTTAATGGACATTTAGGTCAAAAGACAATTCGGGATGTCATATGACCATAATGCCCCCGTTCGGGTTGCATTTCCAATTTTTCGGTAATACCGGGTTTTGTCTGTTTTTCGATTTCTCACTTTTCTTTGTACTAATTATTTAATTTTTCTTTGATCTTCCTAATGATATTTATTCTTCAATGAGGGTCTATTTAAGTCCCAAAAATGTTTTCCAGGGTTCCCCGCAGTCCAGGGCTAGTCAACGGTCCACGCCGTGACTTCCCGGTGCGGTCACCCATCGCTAGGTTTCCTGGCTCGCTAACTTGGTTACACTTCTTCACTATTATTTTTCCTTTGTTTTTCTTGTATTTCCTTTTCTTGTATTTCATTATTTTATGTCTCCTCACTCATATTGAAGTGTAGTTCTAGGCATCCTAGCTGTCCGGACAGCACCGGTCACCAGAACAGCAGAACGCACTATCGAACTTAGGGGTGTTACAATTCTCCCCCCCTTAAATAAATTTCGTCCACGAAATTTTACCCAATAGCTATCTTACAATAGTCATACGTTTATTTTCTCCTTTCTATATGATCGTATAATCTTCTTTTCCTCAAATTTCTATAAGACTTTTAACAATCTAATACAACGCTTAATTTGTTTGTATAACACCAATCTCCTCTTACTATTATGCTGTCTAATATTTCGGTTCATGTTCCTTCTTGAATGACCCTTGAGGTCATGTTAGAATCATTCATCAGTCATTGGTCCTCTAACCATTCTAGTCCATAGTCTTCCTCACATTCGTAATATTTCTTTGTTATATATGAATCAACTGTTCAAATCTCTACTTCCATAACTCTTTTTATCTGTCAATATTCTATAACTTACTTCTTTTTGTACTGAACTATAACCTTTCGATATTCTAACTTTTAAGTTTTAGATCCCTAAGTAGGATTTTCAAACTTATTTCTAACAATTAAATTCTATCCTGGCATAACTATACCAAAACAGATGCCATTGGCAACTATTCTCATCTAGATGTACTATCGGGTAGTACGTAGCTCTACACAATAATCTCAAGTAAGTACTGTAATCTGCAGCTTACAGTATAAACATCAAGAACATTGCATAGTTACTACGATACATCCCAATAGATCAAACTTTCCTATCTTTTATCCATTTCGAATTCACTGGTATTCGAATCTTATTTTGATTACAATATCCATTAGCAATTTCTAACAGTAACCTCCTTGCCCTCATCTAGAGCAATTCCATTACTGTATCTTACTTTTATGTCCTCTTGCCTTACATTAAGTAGGCTCACTAATTAGCTTTATAATTTATGGTATGTTAGAAAATACTTTTCTCCGATAAACTCTTTCAAAACTAATTTCACTTATTATCACAATCCTTATCTTAAGGACTAATCACTAATGCATCAAAATTTATTCCCTTTTAAAGGAATAACAATAGAACATGTAGTTCTAACACTAACATAAAAGTATGCAAACTCCAGGTCAAACAATACATATATATATCCTAGTTGCTAATTGAGAAGGTACCAGCAATAATGTCAAAAGTCTAAGCCTCTTCTCTCTGATGTACAGCGTATACTCCAGCTGGAGCATCACCCTGTTCTAGCTGATTCACAGTACTCTGACTTCTAGGTGTACAACCCCTACCTCTACCTCTGCCTCTACTAACTGATGGTGAACTATTTGGGGTAGAAACTTGGGTTGATCCCTTTGGTGTAGTAAATGATCCAGAACGACCTGGATTTACACAATCCCTAGCAAAATGGCCAGTCTCTCCATAGTTAAAACATGCTCCTACGGCTCTATAACATACCCCACTATGTGGTTTACCACAAGTTTCACAAAGTCGATCTGACAGCGCATTCCTGGGTTTCTGTTGAGTTTGCTGATCCGATCGAGGTGGTTTCTGTCCAAAAGATTTATCTCTACCGGACTTCTTACTATCTCTGTCGTATCCCCCAAAGTTTTTCCTCTTTCCAGTAGGACCACTAGAACTCTGTTCTGCTGACTTCCCTCTTTTTCTGTCTTCTCTGATTTCTTTTTCTCAAGAGCCGCTTCAGATTCAATTCTTTCTAATTCTAGTGCTTGAGAAATAAGTTCAGAGAAGTTGTTATGTTTGAATCTGACCACTTGTAATCTGATACTGGGCTTCAAGCCGATTTCCAACCTCTTACATCTCTCCCTACTGGTAGAAAGTAGACTTACTACATAATGGCTCAGGCGAAAAAATTCTCTTTCATATTCAGCCACTGATCTGCTCCCCTGTTTCAGACTTAGGAACTCTTGCAGCTTCTGGTCTACATAAGCATCAGGGACATATTTCTGCCTGAATTCCCTGAGGAAGTCATTCCATGTTAGCACTGCAGGTTCTACCAGACTGTGGGGAATGGTTTTCCACCAGTCATAAGCATCCCCCTGTAGCAAAGATACTGAGTATTCAAATCTAAGCTCCTCTGTGCAGTGCAGTTTCTTGAATACCCTATCCATCCTTTCTAACCACTGTTCTGCCTCTAGAGGATCTACTGTCCCCTTGAACTCTGTAGCCCCATATTTCATCAATTTGTCATATTGTCTAGCAGAAGACTGTGGTTGTACCACTGGTGTTTGTATTGGGGTTTGAGTAGGCACATTACCATCCATTTGTTGGAACATTGCATCCGTCACGAGCGAAGCGAGAAGCGGTATTGCGGGTGGTGTCTTTGAACCACTGACATTATGTAGGGCTGGGGCATCCCCTTGCACCTCAGCCTCTATAGATTGATTGACTGAACGATCACCCTCTTCCATAGTCAATGCGAGGATCTTAGATCTCCTGAACAAATAACACAAGGAGATCTACTCTCGTTAGTGCATATTTATAATGTAATGTACTGTATGTATCAAACAATGATGTTGAGCAGTTGTACTATGTAGAAAGAATATTCAAATAACAAGTGAAAACAAAATTTAAAAACTTTGCTCTGATACCACTAAAACATGTCACACTCTAGCCCTCTGTAAGGCATAATATGATCCCGTAGTATACCTAATGAATTACCAACTCCGTCTACTGATAATCCATTAAATATACTACAAGGGATTTTAAAAACTTTTCTTGCTTCTTTTACAGTGGTGAGCACTATTTACAGGTGTTAAAAACTTTTGAGAGCTGAAGTGATAGAACTAACATATTTGAATTATTTGGAATTTCTGTAATTTCTTTTTTTTTTTTTGGCAGAGTGCCATCTGTATTTTGGATAAAACAGTTCTTCAGAAAACCTGTAAAAAGCACTTCAATATTTTTCCAAATCTCAACTCCAACATATTTTCTCAACACAACATGTTTCTCAACTCAAATCCACAGTGATTTTTCAAAGACTGAGATAAAAGAAATATAATACAATTTTTACAAGTCAAAATAACTCATAATTTACTTTACAACTTCAATGTACAATTTTAATTTACAACTGCTCAAACCAAAACAATATGTACATACAGTGGCCATACATTACAGTACAAAATGCAAAAAGCGGTATACTCGTTATACCCAAAAAATTCTCTCACTGGAGTACTAGCAGCCTAGTCTGCTGCCCTGTCTGTCTGTCTACCTGCGACAGCAATAAAAAGCTATCGCTGAGACAATGTCTCAGTGGTGCACAACATTAACCAAATACAACTTTAAATCACAATTCATAAACCATATAAATAGTGGATACGTAAAACCATAGTTAAATTCAAGACAATGAATGTCATAAGGAATTTAAACTCCAATTCACAAATTATCAAATTTCATAATAACACAATTTAGTCAAATAATTTAAGAATACCGTATTGCCAATTCATACACAATTTGATCAAATTACTGAATAACACAGTGTTGCCGATCAATATCACAATTTGATCAAATAAATGAATAATATCATTTTGCAAATCAATAACACAATTCGATCAAATAACTGAATAATATCGTTTTGCAAATCAATAACACAATTCGATCAAATAACTGAATAATATCGTTTTGCAAATCAATAACACAATTCGATCAAATAACTGAATAATATCATTTTGCAAATTAATAACACAATTCGATCAAATAACTGAATAATACAATGTTGCCAATCAATAACACAATTTAGGCCATGACACAATTCTTTTTCCACACATGCCGTGTTGTACACCACGACAAGACATACTCACCCCAATAATCGAAATCAATGAGGGAGGAAGCTAGCTATATAATGAGTACTCATCCATACTCACCTCGGTGGGAAGTCAAAGAGGAGGAACATAATCATACTCACCCTGTCGATAAGTCAAAGAGGGAGGAATAATCACACTCACCCCATTAATGGAGGAGGAACATAGTAACAGTGTCATGCCAATTGTGAATCAAAACAATTCCAAACATTTTATTCAAATGATCTGAAGAATCCAATAAATTTCCAAAGTTATAATTTCATTCACAAAATGGCAACAAAATTCATAATTCACTTCAATTTCCACAAAAACCATTTACAGTGCTTTTCAATCAATAAGTATCCATCAAATACCATTCAAACAGTTTCTCACAGTTTCAAATCATTTACAATGCTTTTCAAGCAATAAATATCCATTCAAGTACATTTCCACAATTTGAAACAATAACATACAAGTAGTCATAATTTATTTCAATTGAAAATAATTCAAAAGAAATAAATATTGTGCACAAACACAATTTAAAACAATAAAATACAATTTATCATATGAAATATTATTCAGAACAAAATCAGTTGAAAACTAGTTGTGCACAAACACAATTTAAAACAATAATGTATAATAGTCATAATTCATTTCAATTGAAAAATTCAAAAGAAATAGCCATTGTGCACAAACCTCTGATGACTGTCTCCTGGTCTTGACTCAGTGTTTCTTTCCCTTTCCCTGAGCCTTTAGTAACTGAGAAACACAATTTGAAGTGTTTCAGTACTAAATTAAACTGTCTCTAACGATAATGTTCGATAAACAATTCACTGGATACCTTTATTTGCTTAATCAACCCATATATCGACCCTCGATGTTTTCTAGGTAAATTAGGTCTTAACGTTATTAATATGTCATATTCGATAAGGTTTTAGGGTCGGTACGTTTTACCAAACTCATTTACTTGTTTAGTGCATTTTAATGCAAGTTGCTGGATTCCAAGATACTAGTTTTACCTAGCCGGACGACCTAGTTCCCTCGGTTTTCGAGTTTTGGTCAAAACTACAAACTTGTAGATCTATGTCTTATGGACTGCAGTGCAAAATTTTAGGTCATTCCGAGTTAAGTAGACCATGTTATGGCCATTATACTATTGCTGGTCAAATGGTATCAAATTAGGTCAATTTTAGGTCAATTTGGTCAACTCTGGTTCGGCCAGTTTTTGGACCCGAACTTGTGCAAGCTTTTTGACTTGCTTATGGTCATTTCTGGGCTTTGGTGTCTTCATAAGACTTTTAGGTATGGGTCTTACTATTCATGGTTAAAATTTCAGGTCAATTGGACCTTTTTTGAGTGAGTTATGGCCTAAACACTCACTGCTGCCCAATTGGTCATTCTTCAGGTCCTAATTGCACCTAATCCGAATTGGTCATTTTCTTATGTCACCTTGCAAGCAGAATTTTGGTATGCTTTCTCAATGAAAGTTGGCACATTTTGTGCCTAGTTCCACCTCCAATTGGTCTCATACCAATTGAGATTACACATTTAAAGTTATAGGCTAAAATGTATACTGCCTTTAGTTATCTTGCTTAAACATACATCAATGACACATTTACCTTGCAATATGTTTACTTCCCTACCAAATCTATTTTGGTACATTACCAAAAACATATTCCACTTTACATTAACATCACTTTGGGCAGAGTGCAATTATCCTCAATACACCAATTAAAACTCACATTTACAAGTTCTAAGTACAATCACATACACACCTAACCATTACAAATTTTTACATATACTTACACAATCAATCTATACACATATCCATCAACTCTCAAGGTCAATATTCTGACAATACTTTCATGAACATATACATTTATTCAAGAATCTCAAGGCTGCCACAAACTTCCTCAACACCAAAGTATTCCACAATTCATCAATTTCCATCCAAATGCAAAAATCACCATATATATATATATGGAATAATTTACTAGGATATTACATCACCATAACCAACATAATTCTCATCAAATATATGTACAAATACTTCATCAATACATGACTACATGGCTGTCCAAAATGGACATCTCAATAACTCTTCAAACTTAAAAATTTCCTTCACAAAACCAATACCCATAACATGTACACAAAGTTTAACAAAGCCATCTTCAAAAGTGTAAACTTACCTTATGGTTGGAACTTGCCAAACCTTGATTAAACTTCTTAAATTTGGTATCAAGCTCTTCCTTATGATGTGTAGACAAACTTTCATGAAGGAACCTAAGTGATTGGAGTTGAAATGAGGGGTTAGATGAAGCTTGCATGAAAACGTTAATGGAGGTTTTTCTTCTTCTTCAATTTGGCTAAGTTAAGGGAGTGAAGAAGATGAACATTCTGCTGGATATAGTGGACTTACATCAGCACCATTATGTGTTTATTTTATTCCTTTAGTGGTCCACTTACTCTAATTAATTCATATTATAAGTTAAACTTTCACTTATTCCACATTAAACCCTTAATTCTCACTATTTACTTTAGGTACCACCAAATTAATTTTTCATTTTATTTTCTAAATGTAATATTATTTATTTTTAATGGACATTTAGGTCAAAAGACAATTCGGGATTTCAAATGACCATAATGCCCCTGTTCGGGTTGCATTCCCGATTTTTCGGTAATACCGTATTTTGTCTGTTTTTCGATTTCTCACTTTTCTTTGTACTAATTATTTAATTTTTCTTTGATCTTCCTAATGATATTTATTCTTCAATGAGAGTCTATTTAAGTCCCAAAAATGTTTTCCAGGGTTCCCCGCAGTCCAGGGCTAGTCAACGGTCCACGCCGTGACTTCCCGGTGCGGTCACCCATCGCTAGGTTTCCAGGCTCCCTTAACTTGGTTACACTTCTTCGCTATTATTTTTCCTTTGTTTTTCTTGTATTTCCTTTTCTTGTATTTCATTATTTTATGTCTCCTCACTCATATTGAAGTGTGGTTCTAGGCATCCTAGCTATGCAGGACCTTGGTCACTGAGCAATGAGAACGCACTATCGAACTTAGGGGTGTTACAACATATACCAACAAGTGCAGAATTTTTCAATCCAATTTACAACAATTCAATCACCTTTTTATGCTCATTTACATGTCCCACTTCACACTACCTTACACACACTCAAACTGCCATAACAACCAACACATTTTAACAACATTATTCCATAAACCAAGCATGAATTTCAGCATTCTTCAAGAGCTAACAAACTGCCACAATGGTACACTTACATTCCATTACTTTCCAAGCTTTAAATCTCATTTTACATTTACATATACTAAGTATACATCACCCAAACAATTTCCTACACAATATACATTTAATCAATCATTTAATTCACCATTTACAAGCACAAATAAACTGCCTTCAAGGTGCTTCCATGGCTGCCAAAAGTGCACATTCCCATTCAACATCAAAACTCAAAAATTTCTTCATAAATCAAACACCCATAACATTCCTACTAACTTTAATAAAGCAATAACCCAAAAATACAAACTTACCACTTTGGAAATTTTTCAAAATCTCTCCAAAACTTGGTCTTCTTGCTGCCTATCTACTGCCTATGGTGTGAGGATTAACTTTAATGAAGGAAGGTGCAAAGAAGGAAGCTTAAATCAAGCTTGCATGAAGCTTTCAAATGGACGTCAATGGTGGATTTTCTTGGGAGAAATTTGGCTGGTTCTTGGAGAAGCGAGGAAGAAGATGATCTGCTGTCCAAATGAAGTGGTAGTGGTCCACTTTCATGAATTAGTGGAGCACTATGTCAAAATAAATTATTAGTTTAATCTAAAATTTCATTTTCCCACATTAAGCTTCCCATTTTTGCTATTTACATTAGGTACCCCTAAATTATATTTTCATTATATTTTCCAAGTGTAATATTATTTATTTTTAATGGACATTTAGGTCAAAAGACAACTCGGGATGTCAAATGACCACAATGCCCCTGTTCGGGTTGCATTCCCGATATTTCGGTAACACCGGGTTTTGTCCGTTTTTCGATTTCCCACTTTTCTTTGTACTAATTATTTAATTTTTATTTAATATTTCTAATGATATTTATACTTCAATAGGGGTCTATTTAATTCCTAAAAATATTTTCCAGGGTTCCCTGCGGTCCAGGGCTAGTCAACGGTCCACGCCGTGACTTCCCGATGCGGTCACCCATCGCTAGGGTTTTCGGCTCGCTTAACTTGGTTACATTTCTTTGCTATTATTTTTCCTTTGTTTTTCTTATATTTTCTTTTCTTGTATTTCATTATTTTATGCCTCCTCACTCATATCAAAGTATAGTTCTAGGCATCCTAGTTGTCCGGGCAACACTGGACACCGGAATAGTAGAACGCATTACCGAACATAGGGGTGTTACAGATTCTCTTTGAATTGATGAGAAAGCAAGAAGTGGAGAGGGAGAGACCTTTGTGCCATCCCATATATGAGAGAAAGGAGAGGTGGCTGAATTTTCTTATAACATCTCTTTATATACTTAGGTCAAATAATCACTTAAACCCTTTGCCATATGTCACCACCACATTACATCTTATTTTTAATTGACTTAATCTCATTAAGCCAAGTGTCAAAGCTAGACTTAATCTTGACTTTGATCATCTTGCATGATAGGAAGACAAATGGCAAGTTTATATGGTGTCATGTGTCACCATCTCATGGTGCCACATGTCATTATGTGAAATGACCAAATTACCCTCATGTTTTAATTTTGAGTTCTCAACCCAAAATAATTATTTCTCCTCTTCTAATAAATTTATATCAAATATAAATCAATTAATTAATCTCTATTAATTAATTTCTCACAATTTAATTCATATTTAAACACTTTAAATATAAATTTAACTTATACTATACATCCAATAACCTAGATTTAGTTTCAAGTCATGCTAGGGACTTTGCGATCTCATTGCAAAACAAACCTAATTAATTGATTAATTAAACTCTTTAATTAATCAATAAAATCACATTTTACTTGGTGATTAACTTGGGTATGTGTGTGACTCACTAGGCTCATCACTAATTGGCAATGAGATATGATATTAACTCTTAATATTATCAGAACTCTTTTTTACCATAAATGATTTATCTAAATTATTTTAGGCATCTTATAGACCATGGTTGACACCTAGCATATCGTGCCATAGCCACCCAATCAGTAATAAGGAATACCTTAAATGAACCTTTAATCATATGTTACCATGCGCTAAAATCTTTGTGTTACAAAATCCCAATTTCAGCTGGAGTCATGGTTAATGCAAAACCCATTTGCTATGAACATTATGTTCTCTTTTAATTCTATGTCACACCCTACCCCTCCGTAAGGCATAACATGATCCCATAGTATACCTAATGAATTACCAAACTTCGCCTACTGATAATTCATTAAATACACTACAAGGGATTTTAAAACCTTTTCTTATTTCTTTTTACAGTGGTGAGCACTTTTGACAGGTATATAAAATTTTTTTTAACTAAAGTGAAACAAAATAACAAATCTGAGTGTCAATAGTTTCTGTAAAAATTTTGGCATAGTACCATCTGTGCTTTAAATAAAACAGTTCTTCAAAAACCTGTAAAAAGCACTTCAAATATATAATTCCTCAATCCCAAACTCCAATAATTTGTTCAACACAATATATTTCCTCAACAATTGTCAACACATTTTAACAATTAATTTTCCAGTGTTTTCAAAAGATGAGATAAAAGAAACATGTCACAATATTTTTACAAGCCAAAATAATTTACAATTTTAATTTACAGCTTCAATGTACAATTTTAATTTACAACTGCTCAAAACCAAGGATAATATATACATACAGTGAACATACATTACAATACAAAATACAAAATATGGTATACTCAATATACTCGATGAACTCGCAATGCAGCATTAGCAGCTTAGTCTGCTGCCCTGTTAGTCTGTCTACCTGTGACAGCAATGAAAAGCTATCGCTGAGTAAAATTTACATAGTGGTGCACAATAACAATTTAAAATGTTGTATGTAAAACTTTTATTGACAATTTACAATCCAAACAATTCACAATTTTTCAAAGCTCATATAACACAAATTTGATCAAACAATTGAATAACACAGTGTTGCCAATCAATAACACAATTTGATCAAATAACTAAGTAACACAGCTTTGCCAATCAATAACACAATTTGATCAAATAACTGAGTAACACAGTTTTGCCAATCAATAACACAATTTAGGCCATGACATAAATTTTTTCGAGCATACTGTGTTGTACACCACGACAAGGCACACTCACCCCAATAATCGAAATCAATGAGGGAGGAAGCTAGCTAGATAATGAGTACTCATTCACACTCACCTCAGACTGATAAGTCGAGGAGGGAGGAATATAATCACACTCACCCCATAAATGGAGGAGGAACATAGTAACATTGTCATGCCAAATGTGAATCAAAATAATCACAATATTTCATACAAACCACAAATCACATTTTATCTCAAAATTTCCATTTGCAAAGTAGGCAACACAATAATTTCCAATTAATATTCCCAAAGCCAAAACAATAAAAAACTATTCATAACTCATTTCTCCAAATAAATTTTCTGATAAAAGCAGTGAATATAAAAAGTATTATGCACAGACATTTGATATACGCCTCTTGACCCTGACTCAGTGTCCCTTATGCTTCTCAATATCCTTTTCAACTGAAACACATAATTTAAAGTATTTCAGTACTCAATGAATTTGTTTCTAACAATAAAATTTAATATTTAAATTTTCTTGGTACTATTCCCTTCAATTCATTTCATTAGTCAACCTATAATATTGACCCTTGATGCACTCTAGGTGAGTCAATTCTAATGTTAACAATATGTCACATTTTATAGCCCTTTAGTGTTGGTATATATTACGACTTTTATTTCCAAGTGTATTGCATTTTATTGCAATTTACCATATTTTGGTGTACTATTTTGACCTAGCTGGACGACCTAGTTCCCTCAATTTTCAGGTTTCGGTCCAAACTACAAACTTGTAGGTCTATGACTTATTGCATGTGGAGCAAAGTTTTAGGTCATTCTGAGTTGTGTAGACCAAGTTATGGTCAATTTACCAATGCTGGACAGAATGCACCAAAATGGTAACTTTAGGTCATTTTTAGGTCATTTTTGGTTCAGCCAGTTTTGGTACCTGAACTTGTGCAAGCTATTTGGCTTGGTTCTAGCCATTTCTGGGTTTTTGTGTCTTCATAAGAATTGTAGATATATGTCTAAACTATACATGGTAAAAAGTTCAGGTCATTTGGACCTGTTTTGAGTAAGTTATGGTCAAAACACTAACTGCTGCTCAAATGGTAAATATTCAGGCTTTCAAGTCACTAATCCAGATTTGGTTATTTTTCAAGTCACCTTCTAGGCAGAATTTAGGTAAGCTTCCTTCATGAAAGTTGGCACTTTTTGTGATTAGTTTCACCTCCAATTGGTCTCATACCAATTGGAGTCACATACTTAAGGTTCTAAGTCAAAACATACACTGCCCTACTACACACTCCTCATCACTTACCAATTACATATTCAACACTTACCAAATTACTTCCTTCATGCCAATTCTGCTTTGTACCTTACCATTAACACATTTAACAACACATTTTGGTCATTTTGGACAGCTTGTAACCATTCTCAATATGCACACTATGACACAGAATTTTCCAAAGTCCACTTACACCATTTAACCACATGAACATACCCCATTTACATACCCAATTCCAAACCATTGTACATATATACATGCTGCCATCAACAACAACATAATTTAATAAACCAAACCATGAAATAACACATTTTAAACTACACTTTAAAGTTTCCGATTTGCATATCTCCTTCAAATAGCTTCAAAGCTTCCAAAACCAAGTGCACTATCACACATATACTTAGTATACATTATCCAAATTATTTCTATATACATAAACACTTATACCAACATCTTAAACAACCATAAACAAGTAAAAAAAAACTAAATATGTTGAGTTCTCGTGGCTGCCGAAATGGTGTACCACCATTAAAACATCAAACTTCAAAAATTCTCTCATAAATCAACTACCCACAACATCCACTCAAAGTTTAATGAAGCAAGATTGGAAAATACTCACTTACCACTTTTGAACTTCTTCAAAACTCCACCAAAACTTACCTTTCTTGCTCCTAGTATGCTGCCCAAGGTATGGTGGTCAAGTTTAATGAAGAAAGTTAGTGTAAAGGATGGCTAAATCATGGTGAACTTGAGCTTGGAGTGTGGACGGCCATGGAGGTTTCCATGGAAGAAAGGATTCGGCTGGTTTTCTATGTGAGGTTAAAGATGCATTTTCAACATTCCAAGTGTCCCTTAAGGTGTCCCAAAGTTAAGGTTAGTGGAGCACTAAGGAGATATAATGGTTATTTATTCCAAGTTTCCAATTTTTGCAATTTGGCCACCACACTTCCACTATTTACAAAATGTATCTCCTTTTAATTTTTCATGACATTTCCAAAGTGTAATATCATTTATTTTTAATGGAAATTTAGGTCAAAAAGCAACTCGGAGTGTCAAATGACCACAATGCCCCTATTCGGGTTGCATTCCCGATTTTTCGGTAATACCGAGTTTTGTCGTTTTCTCGATTTCTCGTTCTTCTTTGTACTAATTAATTAATTTTTCTTTCATATTTCTAATGACATTTATACTTCAATAGATGTTCATTTAAGTCTTAAAAATATTTTCCAGGGTTCCCCATGGTCCAGGGCTAGTCAACGGTCCACGCCGTAACTTTCCGGTGCAATCACCCATTGCTATGGTTTTCGGCTCGTTTAACTTGGTTACATTTCATTGCTATTATTTTTCCTTTGTTTTTCTTGTATTTTCTTTTCTTGCATTTCATTATTTTATGTCTCCTCACTAACTTTTAAATGTAGTTCTAGGCATTCTAGCTGTCCGAACCAACACTGGTCACCAGAATAGTAGAATGCACTACCGAACATAGGGGTGTTACATTCCAGTTCTTAATTAATTAGATTTTCTTGTCAGAAACTCTTTTCTGACTAAATCTATCTGTCCTGGCTAGGAACTTGAAACATCAAGAACAATTAAATTGACATAGGATTTTATCCCTATTTACTTAGGGTAATAGATTCCATTTTGATCAACACCTATCTCCATATATAACTAGTAGGAGCCAACACATGCCCATATACCCATACACAGTACACGTATGAAAGCAGTATCAAATTCAAAACACCTATATATAAGATAATTGTGCTATATCAGGTCTAAAGATTATATGCATTAATATAATATATGACAATGCATTAACAAGAGTAAACTATATGTGCTTGTCATATGTGTCACTGGTTCGGGCTACTTATCATGTATAAGTGCCTATCATGTTTGTTATATGGTATGAGACTCACCATTCCATCTTATTTATATCTCATATAAATCCCTAGGGAACAAACATGATTACAATATTTCTGGATAAGTCATGTCCTTTGTGAAATATCATCGATTGTGAACCAATTTATGATACTTTGTGCTAGAAATACTGTCACTCATATTCTTAATAACTTAAGAATGGAATTTCTAACAAAATATCAATGGACCTTTTCTATTACACATAAATACATTATGTAAATGGAAAAGTGAAATTGCCTTTATTAATAAATTATGTACAAGGTACATACAAAATGATATGCTCTAAGGCATACTACTAACACTTAAGAGCATTGCATGCAGAATTGGTGATAGATACTGATGAACGGATTTTGGCTACTTTACAAGTGAAGCCAATACTACTGAACAGATTAAAGCAGTAGCTCAAAATGATGACAGGTACTTGAAGCTAATGGAGGAGGCACAGAATGGCAAGAAACTAGAATTTTCATTAAATGATAAAGGCATGTTGCTATATCAGGGTAGAATGTGCATTCTTAATAATGTGGGATTGAAGTAGATCATCTTACAGAAATCACATGATTCACCATTTGCTATACATCTTGGTGCAACTAAAATGTATAGAACTATTAAAGAGTATTACTGGTGGAGAGGGATGAAAAAAGACATTGTAGAATTTGTAGCCAAATGCCTAACTTATTAGCAAGTGAAGGCAGAACACTAGGTACTAGCAGGATTGTTACAGCCATTGCCTATTTCTGAGTGGAAATGGGAAAGGATCACCATGGATTTCGTGACAGGACTTCCTCATACTCAAAAGAATCATGACGCAGTTTGGTATGTAGATAGGTTGACTAAGTCTGTCACTTCCTATCAGTGAAGATGGATTTGTTAGTAGTATGCCCTAAAGCATATCATTTAAGTATGTATCTTATACATGTTTTATTAATAAAAGGTATTTACACTTTTTCGTTTACATAATATATTTATGTCTAATAGAAAAGGTCCATTGATATTTTGTTAGAAATTCTATTCTTAAGTTGTTAAGAATATGAGTGATAGTATTTCTAGCACAAAGTATCATAAATTGGTTCACAATCGAGGATACTTCACAATAAGGACATGACCTATCTAGAAATATTGCAATCATGTTTGTTCCCAAGTTATTTATATGAGATGTAAATAAGATGGAATGGTGAGTCTCATGCCATATAGCAAACATGATAGGTACTTATGCATAATAAGTAGGCCGAACCAGTGACATTTATGACAAGCACATGGAGTTTACTCTTGTCAATGCATTGTCATAAATCATATTAGTGTATATAATTTTTAGACCTGAGATAGCACAGTTATCTTGTATATAGATGGTTTGAGTTTAATACTACTTTCATACTTATACTGTGTATGGGTATATGGGCATGTGTTAGCTCCTACTTGTTATGTATGGAGATAGGTGTTGATCAAGATGGAATCTGTTATCCTAAGTAAATAGGGATAAAATCCTATGCTCATTTAATTGTTTTTGATGTCTCAAGTTCCTGGCCAGGACAGATAGATTTAATCAGAAAAGAGTTTCTGATGAGAAAATCTTTTTAATCAAGAATTGAAATTAAAGGAGAACATAATATTCATAGCAAATGGAGTTTGACATACACCATGACTCTAGCTCGAACTGAGATTTTGTAACCGAGAGATTCTAGTGCATGGTAACATATGATTAAAGGTTCATTTAAGGTATTCCTTATTACTGATTGGGTGGCCATAGCATGCTATGCTAGGTGTTAACCATGGTCTATAAAATGCCGAAAATGACTTAGAGAAATCATTTATGGTAAGAAAGAGTTCTGATGATATTAAGAGTTAATATCATATCTCATTGCCAATTAGTGATAAGCCTAGTGAGTCACACACATACACAAGTAATCACCAAGTTAAATGTGATTTAATTAATTAGTTAAAGAGTTTAATTGTTTAATTAAATAGGTTTGGTTTGCAATTAGATTGCAAAGTCCCTAGCATGACTTGAAACAAAATCCAGGTTATTGGATGTATAGTATAAGTTAAATTTATATTTAAAGTGTTTAAATATGGATTTAATTATGAGAAATTAATTAATAGAGATTAATTAATTAATTAATATTTGATATAAATTGATTAGAAGAGGAGAAATAATTATTTTGGGTTGAGAACTGAAAATTACAACACAAGGGTAATTTGGTCATTTCACAAGGTGACATGTGGCACCATGAGATGGTGACACATGGCACCATATAAGCTTGCCATGTAACATCCCCACTATATGTGTTATGTATGTTCTGTTGCTCAAGTGGCCAAATAACAGTCCAAGCAAGTCAGGATGTTTGGACTATACTTCGGTGATAGTGAACAGACATATAATGATCAAATAAATAAAAAGAAAATACGAGAAAAATCAACGAAAAATGAAAGAGAGAAAATGAATCTAAGTTAAACGAGCCGGCACTGCAGCGATGGGTGACCGCATCGGAAAGGCCATTGCCGACCCCAGGACCACGGGAAACCCTCGAAATTTAATTTCGGGATGTAAGTAAAGGTCTATTGAAATATAATTGACACTAGAATTATTAAAAAAAAATTAATAAATTAGTACAAAGAAAATCGAAAAATCAAGAAACAGACAAAAATCGGTGTTACTGAAAAATCAGGAATATAACCCGAAGTGGGGTATTTTGGTCATTTGACACGTAGGGTTGCCTTTTAACCTCAATGTCCATTAAAAATAAATGATATTACACTTAGAAAATATCATGAAAAATTAAATTATAATACATTATAAGAATAATGAAAGAAATGGGGGATAAAATCTAATTTATGAAACTTTGAATAATTAATATTAAAATCCAAGTTAGTGCTCCACTAACTCCTAATTTGGGACACCTAAATATGCCTTTGGGACAGCAAAACCATCATCTTCCACCTTGAGAAATAACTAGCCGAGAGAAATGAAGTTCACCTTGGAAATCACCATGGCTGCCCCACATGCAACCTCCATGGGTACATGATCAAGCCACCATTTCTACTTGGTTCCTTCATTAAAGCTTGCCTACTTTCCTTGGGGAAGATATTGGCAACAAGAAAAACAAGATTTGGTGAAGTTTTGATAAGCTTCAAAAGTAGTAAGTGTCCAAAACCTCTCCTTTGCTTTAGTAAACCTTGTGTTTAGGTTGAGGTGAGTATTTTGGTGAAGAGAAATGAAGAAAATCTTGAGAAATGAAATGGTCCATTTTTAGCAGCCATGATTATGTGTTGTATTTTAGTTTTTCTTACCTCTAATGGATGGAAATTATGGTTGATTAACTCAAATGGAGGATGTAATAAGTTAAAATCTAAGTATGTGCATGTAGTGCTTGAACTAAGGGTGTGAAATGGAACCTTAATGCTTTGGGCAAACTGCCATGTTTGCCAGCCTATTAAATCATGAATTTATGTGTGAATATGTAGTTTATTAATGAAATATGCTAGTGTTAAATTGTGGGCAGTATGTGTAAGTGATATTGAAGTATGATTATATTGAAGTGTATGTGTAAAATTGACATTGAGATATGTTGAATTTTGGTGGAAGTGAATGTTGAACTTAATGGTGAATTGTGTGCACTGAGCACTTGAATGTTCTACCCAAAATTGTTGCTGGAATTGTGTACAATATATATATATATATATATATATATATATATATATATATATATATATGAAAGTGTCATTGATTGAATATTAAAGTAATGAGGAGGAGAAGGAATATCAAATTGGAAGTGTATATACTTTATGCAGGTTGTGTATTGAAGGCAATACCTAAATTAGGTCATAAGTGCCAAACTGTGAACCCAATTGGTATAAGACCAATGGGGGGTGAAACTAGACACCAAATAGGCCAACTTTCATGTAGAAATGTTGCCAAAATTCTATCTAGAAACTGACCTTAAAAATGACCAAATCTGGAACAGCAACCTTGCAACCCAGATTTTTGACCATATGAACAGTATTCATTAGGATGACCATAAGTCACTCAAAACTAGTCCAATTGACCTGAAATTTTTACCATGGATAGCCTAGACATAGAGATACAATTATTATGAGACACCAAAGCCCAGAAATGGCCAGAACCAAGTCAAATAGCTTGCACAAGTTTGGGTACCAAAACAGCCAGAACTAAAAGTGACCTAAAATTGACCAAATTTTCCACTAAAGATGCAATCTGTCCAGCTTTAGTAAATTGACCATATCTTGGTCTACACAACTCAGAATGACCTGAAATTTTGCCCCACGTGCAATAAGACATAGAGCTACAATTTTTCTTCTTTGACCATAAGCTAAAAACCAAGAGAAATAGGACTTTAAGCTTGACCAATCTAGCACACCAAAAATTGAGAATTTGACATTTACATACAATGATGCTTGAAGCAATTTGGCAATGAATGCCAACTTATAAAAATGGTAAATTACACTATATTGGCAGCATATTGAATTACAATATGTGACATGTTGATGATAGAAACAACTTATCCATAGTACCTAAAAAGGTCAACATATGTATTGACTTATGAATTACATAATAGTTAGTAAACTCTAAAAATTGAAGAATTAAACATTTAATTTATAATGTGCCCTACTTTGCCTAGTTGACTAGTTTGGATAGGTTGGCATGCCAATAGGATTCTGACAGCTATTCTATAAATGGCTTCATGCCATACTGTGTTTTTACGGCTTATTATGCCGCACTGTGACTTTAATAGCCTACGACTATACATATTGTGTATTTATTCTTGGCTTATCGCCAGATTGACTATATGGCTTTTTAGCCACACTATTTGCACACCGGGAGACACTTTGTGATCGATGGTGTGACAGCCCAAGGTACTAGGTACCAAGTGCCAGTATATCCGTTTATCTAGTCTGGTCAGTATATAGGCTACACAGGCAGTAATTCAAGTACTACTAAATTCAAATAGCTAAATCCAGTCTACTGACATACAGCACCACCAAAAATTCGTAAACACTTTATTTACTTTATTTTAGTGTATATTTCTTTATATTTGGCACCACTAAGCAAAATTGCTTAGCGCGTTGCATTTGTAACGCGTAGGTATCGAAGACACAGCTGGGGAGCTCAGCAGACCTATGACCGGGTGAGACATCAGATCTGCACAGGAGTCCTGAGTCATCTGTACTGCATTGCATACATGGTAGGACTTAGGATATCTTGTATTTTGTACTTTTGTTGTATTTTTGAAATTCGGCCTTGTATTTTGTAATATTATGAAAGCTCTAAAGTTTGTAATATCTTGTACATATTAAATAACATGGAGATTTTCTGGATATATTTAAATTATTATGGACTGTATTATGGAACTGTTTAATAACTGTAAAAGTCTATTGACTTTACTGAGAAATAGAGACTGTGAAATATTTGAGATTTTGATAGTATCATATTAAGCTGTTTTCAACAGGTTTGGAAGGACAGTTATCCAAAATACAGACGACACCTTGCCAAATTTTTATTATCAATCTTGAAACACTGATTGTATCAAAGTATGAAAATAGTATCAGCATGATATGAATATTACATAAAAGACTTCTTAAAATCAAATTGAGCCCAAGAAATGCAGTAATCATAGACTGGGTGTTCTGGCACGCCGTGTAACACGCCTTGCTCGACTATTCTGTAGACGGGTGAGGGGTGTTACATTTAGTGGTATCAGAGCACAGTTTAGGCATTTCTGGACCTAGATAGTTTGCATATCATGCATTGCATTATAAGTGTTAAGATGACTCTAATGCAGATCTTTTGATTTGTTATTTTGATCAGAATATGGACTCCACATCACAGAGATTGGTCGATGAGGAAGTGGAAAGTCATGCTCTATCTATGATTGAACTAGGAGATAGGAGGGAACCTGCTCCACCAGTACCAGGTGCACCAGCCATATTTCAGCAAATGGCTGAGTTTTTTGGACAGATGGCAGAAGTTATGCCACCACCACCACCTCCACATCACAAATCTCATATGGAGAGACTCAGGAAGTTTAGAGCAGTGGATTTTCTAGGCAAAAGGGAAGATGATTCTGTCGCAGCTGAAAACTGGTTGGACTGAACTGGAAGAGTCTTGAAATAACTTCATTGTACTCCAGAGCAGAATTTGGAAGCTACTGTATCACTACTACAAGATGATGCATACCAATGGTGGGATACAGTAACTAGTGAGGTGCTACCAGAACAGATAATTTGAGATTTCTTTCTCACTAAGTTCAGAAAAGAAGTATGTGGGTAGTGTATACCTGGAAGAGAATAGAAGGGAGTTTATTACCCTAAGCCAGAGACAGCTAACAGTGGCTGAATATGAAAGAGAATTTGTCAGACTAAGCCACTATGGGCAGGAAATAGTCTCTAATGTGTCGGAGAGATGCAAGAGATTTGAGGAAGGACTCAATGATAACATTAAAGTAATGATTACAGCCTTGGGGATTACAGAGTTTGCCAAGTTAGTGGAAGCTGCACTGAAGGTTAAAAAGGTTAGAATGAATGAGCATAACAGAAGGGATAGACAGTAGAAAAGAGGTCAGGGTCAGACCAGTACATCTTCTGTCCCTAGTAAGAAATTTAGAGGTTTGCCTACTCAGAGTTTCAGTAGAGCACCAAGTCAGGGTCAGTCACAGAGGCCCAAATCTCAGTTTGCACCAAGGAGAGGCCAGTCCACCCCTTCAATGGCTAGCTATCCAGGGACAGGGTATAGGGGACTAGCCCCAACAGTATCTGTTGCCTGCCCACATTGCCAAAAATGGCATAAGGGCGAATATTGGAGGATGATAGGTGCTTGTTTACGGTGTGGATCTACAGACCACCTAGTTTGAGATTGTCCTCATAGAACTACTACATCCACTCTGGTATTAACTGATAGGCCTGTCCCTCCAGCTCCAAGGGGTAGAAAGCCAGGTAAGGCTGAGGAAGCCGGTACTTCACAGAAACTTGTATCAGAATCTGTGGAGAGAACAGAAGGTAAAAAACCAGCCAGAGCCTATGCTATAAGGGCATAGGAGGAACAGGATGCTCCAGATGTCATCAAGGGTACGTTCCTCCTCTATAATACTTTTGTGCATGCATTAGTGGATCCTGGATCTACTCATTCATATATTTGTATCAAGCTGCCCGTAGAAAAGGGAATACCAGTAGAGGAAAGTGACCAAGACATTCTAGTCACAATTCCACTAGGCCACAGTGTGGTAGTAAACAAGGTGTATAAGGGCTGTCCATTGAAGATTCAAGGGAAAGAGTTCTTAGCAGACTTGATCAAACTGCCTTTCTATGAGTTTGATGTGATTTAGAGAATGGATTGGTTATTGTAACACCCCTCACCCGTCTACAGAATAGATGAGCAAGGCTTGCTACACGGCATGCCGGAACACCTAGTTTATGATTATTTCATTACTTGAGCTCAATTTGATTTTAAGAAGTCATTTATGTAATATTCATATCATGCTGATACTATTTTCATACTTTGATAAAATCAGTGTTTCAAGATTGGTAATAAAAATTTGACAAGGTGCCGTCTGTATTTCGAACAACTGTCCTTCCAAACCTGTTGAAAACAGTTTAATATGATACTTTCAAAATCTCAAATATTTCACAGTTTCTATTTTTCAGTAAAGTCAATAGACTTTTATAGTCATTAAACAGTTCCATAATACAATCCATAATAATTTAAATATATCTAGAAAATCTCTATGTTATTTAATATGTACAAGATATTACAAACTTTAGAGCTTTCATAATATTAAAAAATACAAGGCCAAATTTTAAAAATACAACAAAGTACAAAATAAAAGATATCCTAAGTCCTACCATGTATGCAATACAGTGCAAATGACTCTGGACTCTTGTGCAGATTTGATGTCTCACTCGATTGTAAGTCTACTGGGCTCCCCAGCTATGTCTCTAATATCTACGCATTACAAAAGCAACGCGCTAAGCAATTTTGCTTAGTGGTGCCAAATATAAAGAAATATACACTAAAATAAAGTAAATAAAGTGTTTACAAATTTTTGGTGATGCTGTATGTCAGTAGACTGGATTTAGCTATTTGAATTTAATAGTACTTGAATTACTGCCAGTGTAGCCTATATACTGACCAGGCTGGATAAACGGATATACTGGCACTAGGTACTTAGTACCTCAGGCCATCACACTATCGATCACAAAGTGTCTCCCGGTGTGCAAATAGTGTGGCTAAAAAGCCATATAGTCAATCTGGCGATAAGCCAAGTATAATAACACAATACGCATAGCCGTAGGCTATTAAGGTCGCAGTGCGGCATAATAAGCCGTAAAAACATAATATGGCATGAAGCCATTTACAGAACAGCTGTCAGAACCCTATTGGCATGCCAACCTATCTAAACTAGTCAACTAGGCAAACTAAGGCACATTATAAATTAATTGTTTAATTCATCAAGTTTTTTGAGTTTACTAGCTATTATGTAATTCATAAGTCAATGCATATGTTAACCTTTTTAGGTACTATGGATAAGTTGTTTCTAGCATCAACATGTCACATATTGTAATTCAATATGCTGCCAATATAGTGCAATTTACCATTTTTATAAGTTAGCATTCATTGCCAAATTGCTTGAAGCATCATTGTATGTAAATGTCAAATTCTCAATTTTTGGTGCGCTAGATTAGTCTAGCTTAAAGTCCTATTTCTCTTGGTTTTTAGCTTCTGGTCAAAGAAGCAAAATTGTAGCTCTATGTCTTATTGCACGCAGGGCAAAATTTCAGGTCATTCTGAGTTGTATAGACCAAGATATGGTCAATTTACTAAAGCTGGACAGATTGCACCTTTAGTGGAAAATTTGGTCAATTTTAGGTCACTTTTAGTTCTGGCAGTTTTGGTACCCGAATTTGTGCAAGCTATTTGACTTGGTTCTAGTTATTTTTGGGCTTTGATGTCTTCCTAAGAATTGTAGCTCTATGTTTTATTGCACGCGAAGCAAAATTTCAGGTCATTCTGAGTTGTATAGACCAAGATATAGTCAATTTACTAAAGCTGGACAGATTGCACCTTTAGTGTAAAATTTGGTAAATTTTAGGTCACTTTTAGTTCTGGCAGTTTTGGTACCCAAACTTGTGCAAGCTATTTGACTTGGTTCTAGTCATTTCTGGGCTTTAGTGTCTTCATAAGAATTGTAGCTCTATGTCTAATCTATCCATGGTAAAAATTTCAGGTCAATTGGACTTGTTTTGAGTGAGTTATGGTCATCCTAATGAGTACTGTTCATATGATCAAAAATCTGGGTTGCAAGGTTGCTATTCCGGATTTTGTCATTTTTAAGGTCAGTTTCTAGGCAGAATTTTGGCAACATTTCTACATGAAAGTTGGCCTATTTGGTGTCTAGTTTCATCCCCCATTGGCCTCATACCAATTGGGTTTACAGTTTGGCACTTATGACCTAATTTATATACTGCCATCAATGCATAACCTGCACAAAACAGATACACCTCCAATTTGATATTCCTTCTCCTCCTCATTACTTCAATATTCACTCAATGACACTTCCATATATATATTGTACACAATTCCAGCAAACAATTTTGGGCAGAACATTCAAGTGCTCAATGCACACAATTCACCATTAAGTTCAACATTCACTTCCACCAAAATTCAACATATCTCAATGTCAATATTACACATGCACTTCAATATAATCATACTTCAATATCACTTACACATGTTGCCCACAATTTAACATTAGCATATTTTATTAATAAACTACATATTCACACACAAATTCATGATTTAATAGGCTGCCAAACATGGCAGTTTGCCCAAAGCATTAAGGTTCCATTTCACACCCTTAATTCAAGCACTACATGCACATACTTAGATTTTAACTTACTACATCCTCCATTTGAGTTAATCAACTATAATTTCCATCCATTAGAGGTAAGAAAAACTCAAATACACACATAATCATGGTTGTCGAAAATGGACCATTTCATTTCTCAAGATTTTCTTCATTTCTCTTCACTAAAATACTCACCTCAACCTAAACACAAGGTTTACTAAAGCAAGGGAGAGGTTTTGGACACTTACCACTTTGGAAGCTTATCAAAACTTCACCAAATCTTGTTTTTCTTGTTGCCAATATCTTCCCCAAGGTAAGTAGGCAAGCTTTAATAAAGGAAACAAGTGGAAATGGTGGCTTGATCATGTACCCATAGAGGTTGCATGTGGGGGCGGCCATGGTGATTTCCATGGTGAACTTCATTTCGGCAAGGTGAAGTGGGATGAAGAAGAAGATGAGAATGAGTGCTATCTGGTGTCCCAAGGCTTAGATAAGTGTCCCAATATCCAAGTTAGTGGAGCACTATGTTCTTTTTAATGTTTAATTAGTTAAAGTTTCCTTATTTGCTCATTTAGCTCCATTTTTCTACTATTTATACATTGTATCCTATTTTATTTTTTCATGACATTTTCTAAGTGCAATATCATTTATTCTTAATGGACATTGAGGTCAAAAGGAAACTCTAGGTGTCAAATGACCAAAATACCCCACTTCGGGTTATATTCCCAATTTTTCGATAACACCGATTTTTGTCTGTTTCTCGATTTTTTTGTTTTTCTTTATACTAATTTATTAATGTTTCTTTGATATTTCTAGTGTCAATTACATTTCAATAAACCTTTATTTATGTCTCAAAAATAAATTTTGAGGGTTTCCCGCAGTCCTGGGGTTGGCAACGGCCTTCCCAGTGCGGTCACCCATCGCTGCAGTGCCGACTCGTTTAACTTAGCCTCATTTTCTCTCTTTCACTTTTCTTTGATTTTTCTTGTATTTTCTTTTTTATTTATTTCATCATTATATGTCTATTCACTATCACCGAAGTGTAGTTCAAGACATTCTGACTTGCCTGGACTATTATTTGGCCACTGGAGCAACAGAACGTACAGAACACGTATAATGTGGATGTTACAACTCTTCCCCTCTAAATAAAAATTTCCTCCTCAAAATTTACCTGATGTGAAGAGCTGAGGGAACTGTTGCCTCATTATCTCCTCGCTCTCCCATGTTGCCTCTTCCATGTTGTGGTGTCTCCATAGGATTTTCACTAGTGGAATTGTTTTGTTTCTGAGCTCTTTCACCTCTCGTACCAAGATTTTAATCGGTTATTCTTCATATGTCAGGTTAGGTTGTATAACAATTTCTTCTGCTGAGATGACATGTGAAGGATCTGATCTGTATCTTCTGAGCATCGAGACATGGAACACATTATGTATCTTATCCAGCTTAGGTGGTAAGGCTAATCGGTAAGCTACTAGTCCCACACGTTCCATAACTTCATATGGGCCAATGAACCTAGGGCTTAATTTTCCCTTTTTCCCGAATCTCAACACTTTCTTCCACGGTGATACTTTGAGAAATACCTTCTCGCCAACTTCATACTCAATGTCCTTTCTTTTCAAGTCAGCATATGATTTCTGTCGGTCTGAGGTAACTTTCAAATTGGCCTTTATTAGTTTCACCTTTTCCTCTGTCTGTTTTATCAGGTCTGGCCCCACTAGCTTATTTTCACCCAACTCAGTTCAACATATAGGTGTTCTGCATTTTCTCCCATATAGTGCTTCATAGGGTGCTATTTGTATGCTAACTTGATAGCTGTTGTTGTATGAAAATTATGCCAATGGAAGGTATCTATCCCAACTTCCCTCAAACTCAATAACACAACTTCTCAGCATATCCTCGAGGACCAATCACACATATTCAGTTATTACTATCATTATTATCAGTTTATTGTTTGCAATAACTCAATGAGTTTCAAAATTTACCTGGATTATTCTTTCTAACTGTCCATCCGTCTGAGGATGAAAAGCAGTACAAAAATGGAGTTGTGTGCCCAAGGATTCTTGTAATTTCTTCCAAAATCTAGATGTAAACCTCAGGTCTCTATCAGATATAATGGAAAGTGGAATTCCATGTAGTCTAACTATCTCACTGATGTACAATTCTGCTAGCTTTTCCAGTGAGTAGCCAGTTCTAACTGGCAGAAAATGTGCTGATTTGGTCAATCTATCCACAATCACCCATACTACATCATGCTTCTTCTGAGTGAGAGGTAGACCACTGACAAAGTCCTTAGTGACTCAGTCCCATTTCCATTCAGGTATGTTTATGGGCTGTAACAAACCTAATGGAACTTGATGTTCTGCTTTGACTTGCTGACATGTCAAGCATCTAGTTACATAGTCAACTATGTCCTTCTTCTTACCTGGCCACTAGTATTGGAGTTTCAGGTCATGGTACATTTTTATGCTTCCTGGGTGCATAGTATACACACTGTTATGTGCTTCTCTCAGAATACTGGTTTTCAATTCTTTATCATCTGGAACACACACTCTTTCTTTATAGTACAGGCACCCATTTTCTTTCACTTCATATTCAGTTTCCTTCCCTTCAGTGATTTTGCCCATAACAGCCATTAATTTCTCATCAGTCTTTTGCCCATCCTGTATCTATTGTAACAAATTCGGATTCACTTGCAACTCAGCCAAAATAACTCCATCATGAGTTAATGACAGTTGGGCATTCATAGATCTTAATGCTATAATAGATTTTCTGCTTAAAGCATCAGCGACTACATTTGCCTTCCTAAGGTGGTACTCAATCACACAATCATAATCTTTCAGAAATTCAATCCATCGCCTCTGTCTCAAATTAAGTTCCTTTTGGGTTGGCAGATACTTCAGACTCTTATGGTCTGTGTATATGTAGCATTTTTCTCTATATAAGTAATGCCTCCATATCTTCAATGCGAAGATAATTGCTGCTAACTCCAAATCATGAGTAGGGTAATTCTTTTCATGTGGCCTTAACTGCCTGGAAGCATATGCGACCACTTTCCCTTCTTGCATGAGTACACACCCTAACCCATTGTGTGAAGCATCACTGTAGACTACAAAGTCTTTTCCAGACATTGGCTGTGTTAACACTGGTGCCTCTGTCAACATAGCTTTCAGTCTCTCAAAACTGGCTTGACACTTGTCATTCCAGTCAAATTTCATATTCTTGTGTAGTAATTTAGTCATTGGAGTAGCTATCAGGGAAAATCCCTTTACAAATCTTCTATAATATCCAGCTAACCCCAAGAAACTTCTGATCTCAGTTGTATTTCTGGGAGGCATCCATTCCATCACTGCTTCAATCTTTTTAGTATCCACTATAATCCCTTCAACTGATACTACATGTCCAAGGAATGCAATCTCATTCAACCAGAACTCACACTTGGACAATTTGGAGCACAGTTTCTTCTCTTTCAGAGTCTGCAGAACAATTCTTAAATGTTCATCATGTTCTGCTTTATCCTTGGAATACACCAAGATGTCATTAATGAAGACCACTTCGAACTGATCAAAGTATGGATGGAAGATATGGTTCATAAGGTCCATGAATGCTGCTGGAGCGTTTGTTAACCCAAATGGCATCACCAGGAATTCATAATGTCCATACCGGGTTCTAAATACAGTCTTAGGCACATCTGCATCCTTAACCCTTAGCTGATGATACCCCGATCTGAGATCAATCTTAGAAAACACACCGGCTCCCTTCAACTGATCAAACAGATCATCAATTCTAGGCAACGGATACTTGTTTTCACTGTTACTCTGTTTAATTGCCGGTAGTCAACACATAACCTCAGTGTCCCATCTTTCTTCTTTACAAATAGTATCGGAGCTCCCCACGGTGACACACTGGGGCGTATGAACCCCTTGTCTAGTAATTCTTGCAGCTGGATTTTTAACTCTTTCAATTCAGCAGGTGCCATCCTATATGGAGCAATTGAAATTGGAGCTGTACCTGGCATAATCTCAATAGCAAATTCAACTTCCCTTTCTGTGGTAAACTAGGAAATTCCTCAGGAAATACCTCAGAGAAATCCCTTACTGTGGTTATATCAGACAAGTCAAGTTTACCTTGCCTAGTGTCAACCACGTGTGCCAGATAGGCTTCATTCCCTTTTCTCAACCATCTCCTTGCAACTATAGCTGAGATGACATTGGGCAAGAAATCTGTCCTTTCACCCACAACTGTTATTTATTCGTTCGTAGCAGTTTTCAGAGAGATTCTCTTCAATTTACAATCTACTATTGCCTGATGATGGGATAACCAGTCCATTCCCAAAATCACATCAAACTCATGGAAAGGCACTTCGATTAAGTCTGCTGAGAACTCTTTCCCTTGAATCTTCAATGGACAGCCCTTATACATCTTATTTACTACCACACTGTGGCTTAGCGGATTTGTGACTAGGATGTCTTGGTCACTTTCTGTAACACCCCTATGTTCGGTAGCGCGTTCTATTATTCTAGTGACCAGTGTTGTCAGGACAGCCAGGATGCCTAGAACTACACTTAGATATGAGTGAGGAAACATAAAATAGTGAAATACAAGAAAAGAAAATACAAGAAAAACAAGGGAAAATTAATAGCAATGAAATGTAATCAAGTTAAATGAGTCGAGAACACTAGCGATGGGTGACCGCACCGGGAAGCCGCGGCGTGGACTGTTGACCAGCCCTGGATTGCGGGGAACCCTGGAAAATATTTTTAGGACTTAAATAAATGTCTATTGAAGCATAAATATCATTAGAAATATCAAAGAAAAATTAATTAATTAGTACAAAGAAAAGTGAGAAATCGAGAAAATGACAAAACCCGATGTTACCGAAAAATTGGGAATGCAACCCGAACAGGGGCATTGTAGCCATTTGGCACCCCAAATTGTCTTTTGACTTAAATTTCCATTAAAAATAAATGATATTACACTTGGAAAATGTCATGAAAAATTAAATTGGTGGTACCTAATGTAAATAGCAAAAGTTAAGAGCTTAATGTGGGAATAAGGAAAGTTATGAATAAACAAACAATTATTTTTCACTTGGTGCTCCACTCACACTTAAAGTGGACCACTTACTCTTCATTTATGATAGCAGATTCATCTTCTTCCTCACCTCTCAAGATTAGCCGAAAATGGGAGAAGAATAATCCACCATTGCCGTCCACCTTGGAGCTTCTTGCAAGCTTGATCCAAGCCTCTTTCCTTGCATTTTCCTTCATTAAAAGTTGTCCATGCACCTTGGCCAGTAGATAGGCAACAAGAAGATCAAGTTTTGGAGAGGTTTTGAAGAGTTTTCAAAGTGGTAAGTAGGTATTTTTTATGCTGGCTTCATTAAAGTTTGTGTGGGTGTTATGGGTAGTTAGATTGTGGAAAGATTTTTGGAGTTTGATGTTTTAAGGGAGATGTATATTTTTGTCAGCCATGGAAACTCCTTAAGACCAGTTTATCCTTGTATGTAAATGGTAGATTGAAGTGTTGATGAAGTGTTTATGTATGTAGGAATAAATTGGGTGATGTATATTAGATATATATGTGAATGTACTCTTGACTTTGGAAGCTTGGAAAGCTAATTGATAAAAACTACAATTCGGCAACTTGAAGTGTAAAACCAAATTATGTATTTCATGGGTTGGTTTATGGAGTTATATGATTGAATTATGGTGCTTGTTATGGTAGCTTGTACATGTGTGTAAGAGTTTGAGTTTGGACATGTAAATGAGTTATATTATGTAGTTAAATTGTGTGTAATTTGGACTTGGTAAATTCTGGACTATAATGTGCATATTGAGTGTGGTTATAAGCTGCCAAAATGACCAAAAATGTGTTGTGAAATGTGTTTATGTTATGATACAAAACAGAAATGGCATGAATGTGTAACTTGGTAAGTGTTAAAAGTGTATTTGGTATGTGATGAAGAGTTTTGCAATAGGGCAGTGTGTATTTGGCCTAGAACCTTAAGTGTGTGGCTCCAATTGGTATGAGACTAATTGGAGGTGAAACTAGGTACAAAAAGTGCCAACTTCCATGAAGGAAGCTTGCCAAAATTTTTCTTGAAAGATAACTTAAAAAATGACCAAATCCGGATTAGTGCAATTAAGGCCTGAAAATTGATCATTTGGGCAGCAGTTAGTTTTTTTGCCATAACTCACTCAAAACAGGTCTAGTTGGCGTGAAATGTTTACAATGAATAGTTTAGACATATATCTACAAGTCTTATGAAGATACCAAAGCCCAGAAATGACTATAAGCAAGTCAAATAGCTTGCAAATTTCGGGTCTAAAAACTGCCTGAACCTAAAGTGAACTAAAATGACCTAAAGTGACCAATTTTGGTACATTATGACTAGCAATAGTAAAATGACCATAACTTGGTCTAGTAAACTCAGAATGACCTGAAATTTTGGCCCGCATGCAACAAGACAGATCTACAAGTTTATAGTTTTGACCAAAATCCGAAAACCGAGGGAACTAGGTCATCCGGCTAGGTCAAATTGGTATAACGAAATCTGGCAAATTGCAATAAAACGCAATATACATGGAAATGAATTTGGTAACATTTACCAATACTAAAAGGCTACAAATGTGATATATTGGCAACATTAAAACCTAATTCACCTAGAATGCATCGAGGGTCGACATCTTAGGTTGAATAAGGAAATAATAGAATTCAATAAATTAATTATTAAGCTTTATCCATAGAGACAGTTTAAATGAGCACTGAAAAACTTCAAATTGTGTTTCTCAGTTAGCAAAGACTCAAGGAAAGGGAAGGAAACACTGAGTCAGAGCCAAGAGACAGTTATCAAAGGTTTGTACATAATAATTATTTCTTTTGAATTTTTCAATTGAAATAAATTATGACTATTTGTATATTATTATTTTAAATTATAGAAATGTGTTTGAATGGATACTTATTGCTTGAAAAGCATTGTAAATGGTTTGAAACTGTGAAAAATTGTTTGAATGATATTTGATGGATACTTATTGATTGAAAAGCATTGTAAATAGTTTGAAACCACAACTATCATGTATATTGATTGAATTCCTCGCTAGCTTGTCTAGTGGGACGAATTGAATTCCCTCTCTGGCTGAAGTGTTGAGGTGTGTGCCTGTTGAGGATGAATAGAATGAGTACTCATATTTTTGCTAGCTAGCTATGTTATTCCTCATTAGCCATCGGCTTTTGGGATGAATTGAATTCCTCATTAGCCATCAGCTTTTGGGACGAATTGAACTTTGGAACATGATTAAGCTGTGTGTGATTTATTGATATGTATTGTGAGATTGTGAAATGGAGCTTAAATTCTTATTGACATTCACTGTCTTTTGAATTTAACCATGTTTTGATTTATTGAGATTTATTGTAATATTGTGAAATGGAGCTTGAATTCTTATTGACATTCACTGTCTTTTGAATTTAATCATGTTTTGATTTATTGAGATTTATTGTAATGTTGTGAAATGGAGTTTAAATTCCTTATGACATTCATTTTCTTTGAATTTAACTATGGTTTTAAGTATCCACTATTTATATGACTTATGATTTGTGATTTAAAGTTGTATTTAATTAATGTTGTGCACCACTAAGACAATGGCTCAGCGATAACTTATTATTGTTGTTGCAGGTAGACAGACTAACAGGATAGCAGACTAGGCTGCTAGTGCTTTAGTGAGAGATCATCGGGTATATTGAGTATACCATATTTTGCATTTTGTATTGTAATGTATGCTCACTGTATATATATAGTGTTCTTGGTTTTGAGCATTTGTAAATTAAAATTGTACATTGAAGTTGTAAAATAAATTGTGAATTAATTTGGCTTGTAAAATTTGTACAATATTTCTTGTATCTCAGCCTTTGAAAATATTGAAAAATTATTGTGAATTTGAGTTGAGAAATATATTGAGTTGATTAAATGTTGGAGTTTGAGATTGGGAATTATATTTGAAGTGCTTTTTACAGGTTTTTGAAGAACTATTTTATTCAAAGTACAGATGGCACTCCACTAAAATTTTTACAGAAATTCCTAATAATTCAAATGTGTTAGTTGTTTCCCTTCAGTTCAAAAAAATTTTTAACACCTGTAAATAGTGCTTACCACTGTAAAAAGAAGTAAGAAAAGTTTTAAAATCCCTTGAAGTATATTTAATGGGTTATCAGTAGACGAAGATGGTAAATCATTAGGTATACTACGGGATCATGTTATGCCTTACAGAGGGGTAGGGTGTGACATGTTTTAGTGGTATCAGAGCTAGTTTTTAAATTATGTTTTCAGCTATAATTTGAATATTCTTTCTTCATAGTACAACTGCTCAATGTCATTATTTGATACATACAGTACATTAAATTATAAATATGCACGAACGGGAGGAAATCTCCTTGTGTTATTTGTTCAGGAGGTCTAAGATCCTCGCATTGACTATGAAAGAGGGTGATCGTTTAGTCGATCAATCTATAGAGGCTGAGGTGCAAAGGATGCTGACCCTACACAATGTCGATGGATCAAGACCAGGCCTCGCATCGCAGTTTCCTGCTCAGTTCGATCAGCAGATGGCTGCAATGTTTCAACAAATGGCTGGTAATGTGCCGACTCAAGTCCCACTACAGACACCAGTGGTACAACCACAGTCTTCTGCTAGGCAGTATGACAAATTAATGAAATATGGGGCTATAGAGTTTAAGGGGACAGTAGATCTTCTAGAGGCAGAACAGTAGTTAGAGAGAATGGATAGAGTGTTCAAGAAGCTACATTATACAGAGGAGCTCAGATTTGAATATTCAGTATCTCTGCTACAAGGGGATGCATATGAATGGTGGAAAACCATTCCCCACAGTCTGGTAGAACCTGCAGTGCTAACATGGAAGACTTTCTCAGGGAGTTCAGACAAAAATATATCCTTGCTGCTTATGTGGACCAGAAGCTACAAGAGTTCCTAAGTCTGAAACAGGGGAGTAGATCAATGGCTGAATATGAAAGGGAATTTTCCCGCCTAAGCCATTATGCAGTAAGTCTACTTTCTACCAGTAGAGAGAGATGCAAGAGGTTTGAAACCGGCTTGAAGCCCAGTATCAGATTACAAGTGGTCGGATTCAAACATAACAACTTCTCTGAACTTGTTTCTCAAGCACTAGAGTTAGAAAGAATTGAATCTGAAGCAGCTCCAGAGAAAAAGAAATCAGAGAAGACAGAGAACGAGGGAAAATCAGTAGAACAGAGTTCCAGTGGTCCTACTAGAAAGAGGAAGAACCATGGGGGACATAGCAGAGGTGGTAAAAAGTCCGGTAGGGGAAGATATTCAGGATAAAAACCTCCTCTATCTGGTCAGAAGGGAGAGGCAACTATTGCCATCAAACATCATTTCGACTGCACTAGCCAGAAAAATGATCAGAAGAGGTGTGAAGCATACTTGGCACATGTGGTAGACACCCAAGTGGGGAGTCCAGCATTGAGGGACATCCCTACAGTATATGACTTTCTAGATGTGTTTCCTGATGAATTGCCAGGATTACCTTCGGAAATAGAAGGGCAGTTTGAAATTAATGTTCTGCCAGGTGTGGATCCAATCTCCATAACACCAACAGAATGGCACCAGCAGAGTTGAAGGAGTTGAAGGCACAATTGCAAGAACTACTTGAAAAGGGCTTCATCTGCCCTAGTGTGTCACCTTAGGGAGCGCCAGTGTTGTTTGTTAAGAAGAAGGATGGCACTCTTCGCTTATGTATTGACTACCGGCAGTTGAATAAGGTGACAATAAAGAACAGATATCCATTTCCTCTCATTGATGATCTGTTTGATCAGTTGAAGGGTGCAGCTGTATTCTCCAAAATTGATTTGCGATCTGGTTATTATCAGTTGAAAGTGCAAGAGTAGAGTATTCCAAAACCGCTCGTAACTCGGTATGGCCACTATGAGTTTCTGGTAATGCCATTCGGGTTAACAAATGCTCTAGCTGCTTTTATGGATCTGATGAACACTATCTTCAGACCATATCTCGACCAGTTTATGGTGGTGCTTATTTATGATATTTTGATATATTCGAGGAATGTAGAGGAGCATGACAGATATTGCGGATTGTACTGCAGACTCTAAGGGAGAAACAGCTATACGCCAAATTATCGAAATGTGAATTTTGGCTAAAAGAAATCTCCTTTTTGGGACATGTTGTGTCAGCTAAAGGGATCAAGGTAGATTCTATCAAGGTAGAAGCTATCCTTAATTGGAAGCCACCCAGGAATATCACAGAAATTCATAGTTTTCTGGGTTTAGCTGGATATTACCGCCGGTTTGTGAAAGGGTTTTCTATGTTATCTTCTCCACTGACCAAGCTGCTTTAGAAAGATGTAAAATTTTAGTGGATAGATAAATGCCAGCAGAGTCTTGAAATTAATGTTCTGCCAGGTGTGGATCCAATCTCCATAACACCAACAGAATGGCACCAGCAGAGTTGAAGGAGTTGAAGGCACAATTGCAAGAACTACTTGAAAAGGGCTTCATCTGCCCTAGTGTGTCACCTTAGGGAGCGCCAGTGTTGTTTGTTAAGAAGAAGGATGGCACTCTTCGCTTATGTATTGACTACCGGCAGTTGAATAAGGTGACAATAAAGAACAGATATCCATTTCCTCTCATTGATGATCTGTTTGATCAGTTGAAGGGTGCAGCTGTATTCTCCAAAATTGATTTGCGATCTGGTTATTATCAGTTGAAAGTGCAAGAGTAGAGTATTCCAAAAACTGCTTTCAGAACTCGGTATGGCCACTATGAGTTTCTGGTAATGCCATTCGGGTTAACAAATGCTCTAGCTGCTTTTATGGATCTGATGAACACTATCTTCAGACCATATCTCGACCAGTTTATGGTGGTGCTTATTTATGATATTTTGATATATTCGAGGAATGTAGAGGAGCATGACAGATATTGCGGATTGTACTGCAGACTCTAAGGGAGAAACAGCTATACGCCAAATTATCGAAATGTGAATTTTGGCTAAAAGAAATCTCCTTTTTGGGACATGTTGTGTCAGCTAAAGGGATCAAGGTAGATTCTATCAAGGTAGAAGCTATCCTTAATTGGAAGCCACCCAGGAATATCACAGAAATTCATAGTTTTCTGGGTTTAGCTGGATATTACCGCCGGTTTGTGAAAGGGTTTTCTATGTTATCTTCTCCACTGACCAAGCTGCTTTAGAAAGATGTAAAATTTTAGTGGATAGATAAATGCCAGCAGAGTTTTGATGAGTTGAAGAGGTGTTTGACTGAAGCTCCAGTCCTTACTTTACTTAGACCAGGTAAAAAATACACAGTTTATAGTGATGCTTCTCACAATGGGTTAGGCTGTGTGCTAATGCAAGATCGGAATGTCATTGCTTATGCATCACGCCACCTGAAACCACTTGATAGGAACTACCCAACACATGATTTGGAGCTAGCAGCTATTGTTTTTGCTTTAAAGATCTGGAGACACTATTTGTATGGAGAGAAATGCTATATTTACTAGATCACAAGAGCTTGAAGTATTTGGGCACACAGAAGGAATTGAATTTGAGGAAGAGGAGATGGTTAGAACTGATTAAAGACTATGATTGCTTAATAGACTATCAGCTAGGGAAAGCAAATATGGTGGCTGACGCCTTAAGTCGCAAGACTATGGTAAGTCTCAGAGTTTCTCCTTTGTCCATGATACATGAATTGAAGGCACAGCATGCCAGTTTAGAGATTGATGATGAGGGACAGACAGTAGCTGCATGGCATGTACAGCCAGTGTTGATTGATCAGATCAGAATGGCTGCTCAGAGTGATGATAAATATCAGAAGCTACTGAAAGAAGTCCAACAAGGCAAGAAACCTGAATTCTCTGTGAGAGATGATGGTTTATTGTTACATCAGGGCATAATGTGCGCTCCTAGTGATGTGGAATTGAGACAGATCATTATGAAAGAAGCACATGAGTCTCCTTTTACTATGCATCCTGGTGGAACTAAAATGTACAGAGGGCTGAAAGAGCGTTACTGGTGGATGGGTATGAAGAGGGATATAGCTGATTTTATTTCCAAATGCCTAACTTGTCAGCAAGTAAAGGCAGAACATCAAGTTCCAGCTGGTTTGTTACATCCTTTGCCAGTACCAGAGTGGAAATGGGAACGAATAACTATGGATTTTGTTATGGGACTTCCAAGGACACAGAATAGTCATGATGCAGTGTGGGTTATAGTTGATAGACTAACCAAGTCTGCTCACTTTTTGCCAATTCGGATGGACTATAGCCTGGAAAGATTGGCCAGATTATACATATATGAAATTGTAAAACTGCATGGAGTGCCAATATCGATTGTATCTGACAGAGATCCTAGGTTCACTTATAGATTCTGGGGTAGTCTTCAAAGAGCCCTAGGAACTAAATTGAACTTCAGCACAGCATTCCACCCACAGACAGATGGCCAGTCTGAAAGGGTTATTCAGATATTGGAGGATATGCTATGGGCTTGTGTGATTGGGTTTTAAGGTAGTTGGGATACACACTTGCCTTTGATTGAGTTTTCTTATAACAACAGCTACCAATCAAGCATTGGGATGCCTCCATATGAAGCTTTGTATGGCAGGAAGTGCAGAACTCTCCTATGTTGGGATGAAGTAGGTGAAAGGAAAATGATTGGGCCAGAAATTGTTCAGCAGACAAAGGAAAAGATCAGATTGATCAGAGATAGACTTAAGGCTGCATCAGACCGTTAGAAGTCCTATGTTGACCTGAAGAGAAGAGATATTAAATATGCAGTGGGTGATAAGGTATTTCTCAAAGTTTCTCCTTGGAAAACGATTATGAGATTTGGCAGAAAGGGGAAACTGAGTCCTCGTTTCATCAGACTATATGAGGTTCTAGAAAGAGTGGGTCCTTAGGCATAACGGTTGGCATTACCTCTAGAGCTAGAAAGGATACACAGTGTCTTCCATGTGTCCATGTTAAGGAGGTACAGATCTGACCCATCTCATATACTATCAGTTGAAGAGATTGAGGTAAATTCAGACCTCACATATGAGGAAGAACCCATAAAAATTCCGGCTTATGAGGTGAAGCAGCTGAGGAACAAACAGATACACCTGGTTAAAGTGCTGTGGAACCATCATTCAGGCCAGGAAGCTACTTGGGAACGTAAAGAGGATATGAGGAGACAGCACCCACAGCTGTTCAGAGATTAATGCCAGGTAAAATTTCGAGACGAAATTTATTTTAAAGGGGGGAGAATTGTAACACCCCTATGTTCGGTAGTGCATTCTACTGTTCTAGTGACCAGTGTTGTCCGGACAACTAGGATGCCTAGAACTACACCTAGATATGAGTGAGGAGACATAAAATAATGAAATACAAGAAAATAAAATACAAGAAAAACAAGGAAAAATTGATAGCAATGAAATGTAACCAAGTTAAATGAGCCGAGAACCCTAGCGATGGGTGACCGCACCGAGAAGTCGCGGCGTCGACTGTTGACTAGCCCTGGACCGCGGGGAACCCTGAAAAATATTTTTAGGACTTAAATAAATGTCTATTGAAGCATAAATATCATTAGAAATAACAAAGAAAAATTAATTAATTAGTACAAAGAAAAGTGAGAAATCGAGAAAATGACAAAACCCGGTGTTACCGAAAAATTAGGAATGCAACTCGAACAGGGGCATTATGGTCATTTGACACCTCGAGTTATCTTTTGACCTAAATTTCTATTAAAAATAAATGATATTACACTTGGAAAATGTCATGAAAAATTAAATTGGTGGTACCTAATGTAAATAGCAAAAGTTAAGAGCTTAATGTGGGAATAAGGAAAGTTATGAATAAACAAACAATTATTTTTCACTTAGTGCTCCACTCACACTTAAAGTGGACCACTTACTCTTCATTTATGATAGCAGATTCATCTTCTACCTCACCTCTCAAGATTAGCCGAAAATGGGAGAAGAATAATCCACCATTGCCGTCCACCTTGGAGCTTCATGCAAGCTTGATCCAAGCCTCTTTCCTTGCACTTTCCTTCATTACAAGTTGTCCATACACCTTGGCCAGTAGATAGGCAATAAGAAGATCAAGTTTTGGAGAGGTTTTGAAGAGTTTCCAAAGTGGTAAGTAGGTATTTTTTATGCTTGCTTCATTAAAGTTTGTGTGGGTGTTATGGGTAGTTAGATTGTGGAAAGATTTTTGGAGTTTGATGTTTTAAGGGAGATGTATGTTTTTGACAGCCATGGAAACTCCTTATGAACAGTTTATCCTTGTATGTAAATGGTAGATTGAAGTGTTGATGAAGTGTTTATGTGTGTAGGAATAAATTGGGTGATGTATATTAGATGTATATGTGAATGTACACTTGACTTTGGAAGCTTGGAAAGCTAATTGATGAAGACTACAATTCGGCAACTTGAAGTGTGAACCCAAAATATGTATTTCATGGGTTGGTTTATGGAATTATATAATTGAATTATGGTGCTTGTTATGGCAGCTTGTACATGTGTGTAAGTGTCACACCCTACCCCTCTGTAAGGCATAACATGATCCCGTAGTATACCTAATGAATTATCAACTCCGTCTACTGATAACCCATTAAATACACTACAAGGGATTTTAAAAAACTTTTCTTACTTCTTTTACAGTGGTGAGCACTATTTACAGGTGTTAAAGATTTGGTGAACTGAGTGAAATAACTAACTCATTTGGTTTATTTGGAATTTCTGTAAAAATTTTGGCAGAGTGTCATCTGTATTTTGGATAAAACAGTTCTTCAGAAAACCTGTAAAAAGACACTTCAATAATTTTCCAAATCTCAACTCCAATACATTTCTCAACACAACAATTTATCAACTCAATTCCATAGAAATTTTTTCAAAGTCTGAGATAAGGAAATATAATACAATTTTCACAAGTCAAATAACTCATAATTAATTTACAACTTCAAGGTACAATTTGAATTTACAACTGCTCAAAACCAAAAACAAAATGTACATACAGTGTCATACATTACAGTACAAAATGCAAAATATTGGTATACTCATTATACTGTAATCCTCGCAGATGTATATGCAGCCTAGTCACGCCTGTCTGTCTCTACTGCGATAAAGAATAAAGCTATCGCTGAGACAATGTCTCAGTGGTGCACAACATTAACCAAATACAATTTAAATCACAATTCATAAGTCATGTAAATAGTGGATACTTAAAATCATAGTTAAATTCAAGACAGAAATTGTCAACAAGAATTTAAACTCCATTTGTCAATATCACAATAATTTCCATAAGTTAGATCATGTTTGAATTCAAAAGACAGTATATGTCAATGAGAGTTTAAATCCATTTCACAATCTCACAATACATATTAATAAATCACACACAGCTTAATCATGATCCATAGTTCAATTAGTCCCAAAAGCCAATGGCTAATGAGGTATTCAATTCGTCCCAAAAGTCGATGACTAATGAGGAATAACATAGCTAGCTAGCAAAAATATGAGTACTCATCCAATTCGTCCTTAACAGGCACACACCTCAACACTTCAGCCAGAGAGGGAATTCAATTCGTCCCACTAGACAAGCTAATGAGGAATACAATCAATATACATGATAGCTGTGGTTTCAAACCATTTCTAATGCTTTTAAATCAATAAGTATTCATCAATGTCATTCAAACAATTTCTCACAGTTTCAAATCATTTACAATGCTTTTCAAGCAATAAATATTCATTCAAATACATTTCCACAATTTAAAACAATAATATACAAATAGTCAATATTTATTTCAATTAAAAATAATTCAAAAGAAATAGTTGTTGTGCACAAACCTCTGATATTTGTCTCCTGGTCTTGACTCAGTATTTCTTTCCCTTTTGCTGAGTCCTTGTTAACTGAGAAACACAATTTGAAGTGTTTCAGTGCTAAATTAATTTGCCTCTAACGATAATGTTCGATAAACAATTCACTGAATACCTTTATTTGCTTAATCACCTAATATACCGACCGTCGATGTTTTCTAGGTAAATTAGGTTTTAGTGTCCTTTATATGTCACATTCGATAGGGTTTTAGGGTTGGTACGTGTTACCAAACTCAATTCTATGTATATTGCGTTTTCTTGCATTTCATTGCAAATTGCTGGATTTCGGCATACTAGTTTGACCTAGCCGGACGATCTAGTTCCCTCTGTTTTCGGGTTTCGGTCAAAACTACAAACTTGTAGATCTATTCTTATTGCACGCGGGGCAAAATTTCAGGTCAATCCGAGTTAAGTAGACCAAGTTATGGTCATTATACTATTGCTGGTCAATTGGTATCAAATTAGGTCAATTTTAGGTCAATTTGGTCAACTTTGGTTCGGCCAGTTTTTGGACCCGAACTTGTGCAAGCTTTTTGACTTGCTTCTGGTCATTTCTGGGTTTTGGTGTCTTCATAAGACTTGTAGGTATGGGTCTTAACTATTCATGGTTAAAATTTCAGGTCAATTGGACCTGTTTTGAGTGAGTTATGGCCTAAAAACTCACTGCTGCCCAATTGGTCATTTTTCAGGTCCTAATTGCACCTAATCCGAATTGGTCATTTTCTTAGGTCACCTTGCAAGCAGAATTTTGGTATGTTTTCTCAATGAAAGTTGGCACATTTTGTGCCTAGTTCCACCTCCAATTGGTCTCATACCAATTGAGGTTACACATTTAAACTTATTGGCTAAAATGTACACTGCCCTTGGTTACTTTGCTTAACACACATCAATCACACACATTTACCTTGCAATATGTTTACTTCCCTACCAAATCTGTTTTGGTACATTACCAAAACCACATCCCACTTTACATTATCCTCACTTTGGGCAGATTACAATTATCTTCAATACACCAATTAAAGTTCACATTTACAAAGTCTAAATACAATCACATACACACCTAAACATCACTAATTTTCACATACACTTTACAAAATAATTTCATACACATATCCATCAATCCTTCTATGTCAACATTCTGCCAACACTTCCATGAATACATACATTTATTCAAGTGTCCCCAAGCTGCCGAAAATTGTCCTTCAACACCAAGTGTCCTACAATTCATTAAATCTCATTCCAAGTGCAAAGATCACCTTATACATGTGAAGTAATTCACTAGGTCATTAAATCATCATGATCAACATCATTCTCATCAATTATATGTACAAATACTTCATCAAATACATGACTCCATGGCTGTCCAAAATGAACACAACAATAACTCTTCAAACTCAAAAATTTTCTTCACAAACCCAACACCCATAACATGTACACAAAACTTAACAAAGCTATCTTCAAAAATATGAACTTACCTTATGTTTGGAGCTTGTTAAACCTTGCTTAAACTTCTCAAATTTAGTATCAAACTCTTCCTTGTGATGAGTAGACAAAGTTTCATGAAGGAACCTAAGAGATTGGAGTTGAAAATGGAGAGTTAAGAGAGCTTGCATGAAACGTCAATGGTGGCTTCCTCTTTCTCTCAATTTGGCATGGATGAGGAAATGGAGAAGATGAGTTTTGCAGATTGTTTATTTGATTTACACCTGCCCCTTTGTGTTTATTTTATTCCTTAGTGGTCCACTCATTTAAATTATATCATAAAATAAGCTTAAATGTGTTATTTACACATTTTTCACCCCACTTTTAGCTATTTGTATTAGGTACCCTTCTTTTAATTTTTCATTTCATTTTCTAAGTGTAATATTATTTATTTTTAATGGACATTTAGGTCAAAAGACAATTCGGGGTGTCAAATGACCATAATGCCCCTGTTCGGGTTACGTTCCCGATTTTTCAGTAACACCGGGTTTTGTCTATTTTTCGATTTCTCACTTTTTTTTGTACTAATTATTTAATTTTTCTTTGATCTTTCTAATGATATTTATTCTTCAATAAGGTTCTATTTATGTCCTAAAAATGTTTTCCAGGGTTCCCCGCAGTCCAGGGCTAGTCAACGGTCCACGCCGTGACTTCCCAGTGCGGTCACCCATCGTTAGGTTTCCCGGCTCGTTTAACTTGAGTACCTTTCTTTGCTATTATTTTTCCTTTGTTTTTCTTGTATTTTCTTTTCTTGTATTTCAATATTTTATGTCTCCTCACTCATATTGAAGTGTAGTTCTAGGCATCCTAGCTGTCCGGACAACACTGGTCAATGGAGCAGCAGAACGCACTATCGAACTTAGGGGTGTTACAGTAAGAGTTTGAGTTTGGACATGTAAATAAGCTATATTATGTAGTTAAATTGTGTGTAATTTGGACTTGGTAAATTCTGGACTATAATGTACATATTGAGTGTGGTTATAAGCTATCAAAATGACCAAAAATGTGTTGTGAAATGTGTTTATGTTATGGTACAGAATAGAAATGGCATGAATGTATAACTTGGTAAGTGTTAAAAGTGTATTTGGTATGTGATGAAGAGTGTTGCAATAGGGCAGTGTGTATTTTTGCCTAGGACCTTAAGTGTTGGCTCCAATTGGTATGAGACCAATTGGAGGTGAAACTAGGCACAAAAAGTGCCAACTTTGATGAAGGAAGCTTACCGAAATTCTGCTTGGAAGGTAACTTGAAAAATGACCAAATCCGGATTAGTGCAATTAAGGCCTGAAAATTGACCATTTGGGCAGCAGTTACTGTTTTGGCCATAACTCAGTCAAAACAGATCCAATTGGCCTGAAATTTTTACCATGAATAGTTTAGACATATATCTACAAGTCTTATGAAGACAATAAAGCCTAGAAATGGCCATAAGCATGTCAAATAGCTTGCAAAAATTCGGGTCCAAAAACTGGCCGAACCTAAAGTGACCTAAAATGACCTAAAGTGACCAATTTTGGTGCATTCTGATCAGTAATAGTAAAATGACCATAACTTGGTCTAGTAAACTCAGAATGACCTGAAATTTTGCCCCGCGTGCAATAAGACATAGATCTACAAGTTTGTAGTTTTGACCGAAACTCGAAAACCGAGGGAACTAGGTCATCCGGCTAGGTCAAATTAGTATACTAAAATCTAGCAAATTGCAATAAAACGCAATATACAAGGAAATGAATTTGGTAATATGTACTAATTGTCGAAACCATATTTTGGCCGATCCCCGAAATCAATTGACCTTGAAATCGACCCCCAGCACCGAGCCTCCTTGTCATTCAATTCATTTCCGATCTCTCTTCCTTGGGATCAAACCAAAGTCAAGTCTCTTTGCCAACTAATCACATTTCCGATCTCTTTTTATAAGAAATCAAAACTAGTACCAGATGTCCTTCCTTACTGATCTCTCAAATCAATTACCAAGTTTCCTGGCTAGTCAATCACACATCTGATCTCTTGTCAAATGAAATTGAACCAATATTAAGTCTTCATGCCATCCGATCCTCCTTTTCGTAAATGTTGTAGATAGTTGTTCAATAAAGTTAAGGTTTTAATCCGGCTTAATGGTGCTTCTGATCTTAAGTGTTCAGATCAGGTTTCCAATTTTAATAATCTAAATTTTCGTTCAGTGTTCGTTCTCGGTTTAGGCCGATCTCATGTTTACAATGTTTTGCCGATCTCTCATACATAGATTAATAATTGCTTTCAAGTTATTCTAATATGTTTAGACAATCAGGCGCTTATGCAACTTAGACACTTTCCGATCTCATCCAGTCGTTGAACAAAAAGGAACTTCATTTCATTTCAAATTGAAAATATATACAAGTCATTTGGCTGGAGGATCACCCCCAGCCTGTTCTACATTTTGTTCCCTATATCACCTTCAGCCTCCTCCTCGCTATCCTCTTCGTCTTGGGGAGCCAGGTCCACCACCCAGGAAAATTCCTCCTCGGGATAACGCTTCCTGACCTCTGCCAAGAGATCCCCATGGGCATTCACATAAGCGCCGGCCTCCCTTGTCACTGCCTCTTCTTCTTTTACTTTGACTTCCTCAGTGAGGCGAGTGACATCAGCGGCTCGGAGTGCCCGAACCTCTTCAAGAACATGAGCTTTCTCGGCTAGTTCATCCTCGTAGAATTTCATCCACCCTTCAATTTCAGTTATGTAGTTTTAGGCGGATGAAAGTTGGGATTGGAGGGAAGCAGCTTCCTGGCCCACCTTCTCGATCTCCTGCCTCATGCGGTGAGCCTTCTCCCGGACAATGTGTTGGTTCACCAAACTCTCCACACTCAGGCTCATAATCTGGGTCAGGATATCATCAAGACTGTTCAGGGTTAGCCTATCCCGATCCTCCCGAAGGCAAATGGAGGCCCCCAAAACCTTAGCCAAACCCAAATTCTCCCGAACAGTTCAGTTCTTTTCTAGGGAATGGATCAGTACTTGAGCGCCGCGGGAGAGGGTCCTTGAGGTAGGTTGGGAAGGACCCCCTTCCGCACTCGAAGCAACTGGAGGGGCTGGTGGCGGCTTTTCTTGATGAGGAGGAGACCGAACCACTTCTCTTTCAGGGAACGGCAGTTCCGAGGGCCGGGATGAGCCTTCTTGCATCTTTACTGAGTCATGCCTGGGCGTCTGAGAAGCCTTGGCGCGTTTCATCTCCCACACCTTTCTGGAGACCTCTCTCTTCTGCTTTCGGCTCTCTTTAGAAGCCTCGTTGCCCACCTCGCCTGCACAAAGAATAAGTCAGTGAGTTCGCTAAGGCCCAAAGGTCAGAGATATAGAAAGTACCGAGGTCAAGGTCAGAGGGCTGGAGCCAATGTTCTTCGCCGGTAATCAACTTCATTGTCCAATGATGCAGTTCAGCCATCACCGCGTCTAAACAGGAGAATTTCTGAGTGGCCGCCTGATCTTTCAACTCCATCACCATTATGCCCTCTTCCCTATTCAGGGTGATGCACTTCGGAAGTAATGGGCCCTGATGCAGCTAGCTACGCGGGAAACCCTCAAAACCGCTCGAAACCTTGCTCCTCAGAATAAAAAAACGATTCTTCCAATTCTTCAGGGAGAAGGGCAGGTCGGTAAAAAGCCCACAATGCGGCTTCGCCTGAAAGAACCAGTATTCATCGTCCTTTCGACGAGTCAGCCTATGTAGCTCGGCGAACACCTTCGCTGTAGGACTGAGTCCCTTAGCTCGGCAAAGACCTCTGAAGGCTACCAGGATTCGCCATGAGTTCGGGTGAACTTGAGCTATACAGACTTGGTGGAATTTCAGAACTTCCTTGAAGAAGTCATCAAGAGGGAACCGCAGCCCGGCTTTTAATTGTTCTTCGTATACCATGATCATATCATTTTCTTTGAAGAAGTGATCAGCTCGGAGATCGCCATGGCATCTGATAAGTTCGTATGAATCAGGCCGAAGGTTATATTTTTGGCTAAACGATTGCAGATCGGTTTCTTGAAGGATTGATGGCAGCTCGTCCACAGGAAGGCTTTCTCTCCCTGAAGAATGCATTTGCCTCGAGGGTCCCACTTGACCACGGGATGGAACGGATGATGTTGGAGGTTCAGATCGCCCGCTTGGTCGGACCACCTCAACTTCATCAGACGACCATGAAACATGAACGGAAGGGGGGCTCGTCGCTCTCTGACCCTCGGCACTGCTCATTTTCAAAGAAAAGAGAGAAATTTAACTAAAGAAAAGATCAAAACCCTTACCGGAGTGTGATCGGTGTTGGAACAACTTGAAGAAATGAGAGAATTTTGGAATCGCTCGTGAGGTGCTGAAAATGACATAAGGGAGCAACTGGCTGTCCCTTCCCCTATTTATACTCGTCTGAGCATTCAATGCTCACGGTATCCCAAGCGACGCATCAGTCAGCGAAATTCGCCAGCTTTTCTGACACGTCGCAAGAACATACTAGAAACTCATTAAATAAATAGGGGGAGATCGGCTAGTTAAAGACCGGCGAATTAAAGTAGATGTTCAGAATTATAGATCAGTTAAGGGATGTTCAGTTAGGAATCGTATCGGATATGCACATTAGAGATCAGAAAGTAATTAATGCAATAATAATAAAATGATAATTATCAAAATAAGATCTCATTTTCAAAAGGTCGGATTACATTATTTGGGCGATCTCAAGAGATCGGATTACATTAAAGGTCAGATTACATCATTTGGGCGATCTTTGGAGATCAGCAGTACATCCTATCTAGTAAAGGCCTATGTCAAAGCCTAGTCTTATGGCTGAATCAAAAGATGTGTTTGATCAGGAGATCGACCATCGACGTCGGATAGATGTACAACTCAGATGGAGGGACTATGACTCTCGTGAGGACAAGAGAGGTCATCATCAATGTTATCACTCAGAACCAAACTACTGTCGGGACACCCAATGTGGTGAGAAGCCAAATGAACTTCGAAGGGCAGTCACCAATAATAGGAGGGAAATTAGTAGCCTTCTCGCCTGAAATCAGTTCACCGATTATATCGGTCAACCGACTCGAGATTGACACGATCGATATTCTCGATCTGGATCGGTAAATTAGTCCGGTTATCTCATTGTCATCAAATATGGCCATAGTGATTTTCTGATCACCGGGGTCAAAAATTTTTAGTCGGTGAACAAGGTGAACAACCGGAAAAAGATGCAGCTATCATGGCCGGGATTGTTGCCGGAGCAGCTAGAACAGGAAAGTAAGAAGCGGGGGGAGAAAATGAAATGCAGAAGAATGTCTCGTTGAAGGTATATATATAGAGAAGGTATGAGGATTTATTGCTAGCAGAAAACGAAGCGGATGCCTTGGAAACTGAAGGAATAAATGCTTTGACTGAACCGGCTCGGACAAAGGAGAAGACTCTGGAGCAGGAAAGATCGGGAGAGGTAGGCCCGGCATGAGAGATCGGAAAAGGATCATATTAGAAAGATCAGAAGGGAGGGGAGATCGAAAAGCAAAGAGAATAAGACAACTTCCAATAACTGTGGTCATAATCAGAGCCGAGGTAGTTAAAGCGTTGCAGACGAGATCAAATCTCCACCGCACGCCTCATTTGCATAATCGCCCGCACTACTGACAGGTGCTAGAGTATGTCTTGACAGTCCTATACATCTCAATCTCCACCGTTGATCTTACTTGTAAGGACAAGCTCGGAGCCCTTGGATCAAAAAAGAAGGCGACAAGATCGGCGCTTTTTATTCCCAGCCCTCGGATCTCCCTTGACAAGAAAGTTTTGGAACCATTGGATTAGAAAGGTGAAAGGAAAAATATTCTGAAAAGGATTTCAGCCATTCATCTTGATTCTCCTTAATTCCCAAGCATCAGATCATGTCCTTTAAAATCCTAACCTTCCATCTCCCTCAAAGAAAAATCCTGACCCTTCATTGGGAGCACCTGTTCCCTATAAATACCTGCATGAAAACTGTTGAAAAGGAGAGAAAAAAACGAAGAAAAGGGTGGTGACTATAGTGGAAAGGCTCTGAAACTTAATTCAGTTTTGCTACTCTGCTATTTTTAAACTTTCAAAAATAGGAAAAACTTCAGAAACCAGTTTTCTAAAGTATTTTCTTTGAAGAAGTATTGAATACTGAAACTCTCCATTTTCAGTTCGTTCATTACTTTGTGAAACCCTCTCTTAGTTTCAGTTCTGCCTTCATTTCCACTTTCATTTTCCAAGCTCAACCTCATTCAAACTCGGTTGTTCTCATTTCGGTTTGACTGCATTTTAACTTAGTACTCTTCATTCCAAGGCGCACATTAGTCCCCAGGCTAGCAGCGCACGGCTCTATTATATTTTGTGACTCCATAGTTAGTTCTATAGAATCGATTCCCTACAGGTTATTGTCTATACCGCTGCTTTATCAAGTGCTCATTTTTATTTTATGTATTTTCTTTGTTTTCATGCTCGTAATTTTCGTTAAATTTATGTTATGTTAAAAACCCCACGAAGGTGGTTATCTTCCGGAGTTTCCTTTTTTTTTTTTCATCCGTACATGTCATTTACCTTTTTCTTAGCCTCTATTACCTTCAAACGAGGGTATTTTGGTTCCGAGTAACGTATAGTTTGGTGAAATATTGGTAGCTGTATCCTAACACGAAAGTTTCTTTAAAATAAAAGTTTGGATAATAAATCATAGGAGAATTATGAAGTTGAACCACTAGACTAGCTCAGAAAATAACTGGGCATAGAGGGGGATCGAAGTAAGGCCGGGTCCCTGACTAGTGAACGGAAGAGATCGGATGTTGCCTGTTAAAAGGTATCGGAAAGGTAATCACATAGGAGATCGGAAAAGAAATTTAGTCTGTATCCCCTACATAGTTGTGAGATACTAACGGATCAAGAGAAGCCTTGTTCGGGTTCTCAGCGTCTTCGAATGTCAAAGCCTCTAGTCTAAGGTCTTTACAATATATGATCGCAACTAAATTTCAGGTGGTCAGGAAAGAGTTCTTATCCGATCCTCACTTAAACAAAAAGAGATCGGAGGAGAGTTCTTATCTGATTTTCAATCAAAATTTTAATAAATATTAAAAGAGATCGGAGGAGAGTTCTTATCCGATTCTCAACCAAAATTTTTAATAAATATTAAAAGAGATCGGGGGAGAGTTCTTATCCGATTCTCAACCAATATTTTTAATAAATATTAAAAGAGATCGGAGGAGAGTTCTTATCCGATTCTCAACCAAAATTTTTTATGAATATTAAAAGAGATCAGAGGAGAGTTCTTATCCGATTCTCAACCAAAATTTTTAATAAATAGTAAAAGAGATCGGAGGAGAGTTCTTATCCGATTCTCAATTAAAAATTTTAATAAATAGATCAGAGAAGAGTTCTTATCCGATCTTCAATCAATACTTTTAATAATCATTTAAAGAGATCGGAAGAGAGTTCTTATCCGATTCTCAACCAAAACCTTAATAAATATGTGGAGACCGGAGGAGAGTTCTTATCCGAAATCCTTCATTCAAACTTTAAATAGAATATCCCCAGAGATCAGAAAAGCTTTTACTCGGATTTCCTCAAATCCAAACTAAAATAACACAATACATAAAGTAACCCCCTAGACAAAACTGATACGCAACACCAACTCACTAAGGGTCATCTCATTTATTTATGTATCTGGGTAACCCGAATTAGTGAAAAATCAAATATTCCCTTTTATCAAAAGGAATAACATCTCCATTCTAACCCCCCCCCCCTAACTATTGATTTTAATTTATAAAGAGTGTAAGGTTAAATTGCTCACCCTCATTGAGGGACGAGGTGGGCTGCCTAATACCTTCCCAACCCGTTTACGGACCCCAAACCTAGAATCTCTATTTTTGAAGTGGTTTCATTTTAATTTATTTTCACAAATGGTTTTCTTTAATTTCCCTCAAAATTAAACCGGCGACTCCTCACTCTTTTCCACTTCGGTGAGTATTCGTCCAGGCAACCGCAAAACACCTTGCGACACTAATACTAAAAGGCTACAAATATGACATATTGGTAACATTAAAACCTAATTCACCTAGAATGCATCGAGGGTCGACATCTTAGGTTGACTAAGGAAATAATAGGATTCAATAAATTAATTATTAAGCTTTATCCTTAGAGACAGTTTCAATTAGCACTGAAACACTTCAAATTGTGTTTCTTAGTTAGCAAAGACTCAGGGAAAGGGAAGGAAACACTAAGTCAGAGCCAAGAGGCAGTTATTAGAGGTTTGTGCACAGCAGTTATTTCTTTTGAATTTTTCAATTGAAATAAATTATGACTATTTGTATATTATTGTTTTAAATTATGGAAATGTGTTTGAATGGATACTTATTGCTTGTTATTTCTTTTGAATTTTTCAATTGAAATAAATTATGACTATTTGTATATTATTGTTTTAAATTATGGAAATGTGTTTGAATGGATACTTATTTCTTGAAAAGCATTGTAAATGGTTTGAAACTGTGAAAAATTTTTTGAACGATATTTAATGGATACTTATTGATTGAAAAGCATTGTAAATGGTTTCAAACCACAGCTATCATGTATATTGATTGAATTCCTCACTAGCATATCTAGTGGGACGAATTGAATTCCCTCTCTGGCTGAAGTGTTAAGGTGTGTGCCTGTTGAGGACGAATAGAATGAGTACTCATATTTTTGCTAGCTAGCTATGTTATTCCTCATTAGCCATCGGCTTTTGGGATGAATTGAACTTTGGAACATGATTAAGCTGTGTGTGATTTATTAATATGTATTGTGAGATTGTGAAATGGAGTTTAAATTCTTATTGACATTCACTGTCTTTTGAATTTAACCATGTTTTGATTTATTGAGATTATTGTAATATTGTGAAGTGGAGCTTAGATTCTTATTGACATTCACTGTCTTTTGAATTTAACCATGTTTTTATTTATTGAGATTTATTGTAATGTTGTTAAATGGAGTTTAAATTCTTTATGACATTCATTGTCTTTGAATTTAACTATGGTTTTAAGTATTCACTATTTATATGACTTATGATTTGTGATTTAAAGTTGTATTTGATTAATGTTGTGCACCACTGAGACAATGGCTTAGCAATAGCTTATCATTACTGTTGCAGGTAGACAGACTGACAGGATAGCAGACTAGGCTACTAGTGCTTCAGTGAGAGATCATCGGGTATATTGAGTATACCATATTTTGCATTTTGTATTGTAATGTATGTTCACTGTGTGTATATAGTGTTCTTGGTTTTGAGCAGTTGTAAATTAAAATTGTACATTGAATTTGTAAAATAAATTGTGAATTATTTTGGCTTGTAAAATTTGTACTATATTTCTTTTATCTCAGCTTTTGAAAATATTGAAAAATTATTGTGAATTTGAGTTGAGAAATATATTGAGTTGATTAAATTTTGGAGTTTGAGATTGTGAATTATATTGGAAGTGCTTTTTACAGGTTTTTGAAGAACTGTTTTATTCAAAATACAGATGGCACTCTGCTAAAATTTTTACAGAAATTCCTAATAATTTAAATGTGTTAGCTGTTTCCCTTTAATTCAAAAAATTTTTTAACACCTATAAATAGTGCTCACCACTGTAAAAAGAAGTAAGAAAAGTTTTAAAATCCCTTGTAGTATATTTAATGGGTTATCAGTAGACGAAGATGGTAATTCATTAGGTATACTACGGGATCATGTTATGCCTTACAAAGGGATAGGGTGTGACACTTTCCTCTACTGGTATTCCCTTTTTTACGAGCAGCTTGATACAAATATATGAATGAGTAGATCCAGGATCCACTAATGCATGCACAGAAGTATTATAGAGGAGGAACGTACCCTTGATGACATCTGGAGCATCTTGTTCCTCCTGTGCCCTTACAGCATAGGCTCTGGCTAGTTTTCCACCTTCTACTCTCTCCAAAGATTCTGATACAGGTTTCTGTGAAGTACCAGCTGCCTTAACCCTACCCGGCTTTCTAACCCTTGGAGCTGGAGGGGCAGGCCTATCAGTTGATACCGGAGTGGATGTAGTAGTTGTGCGAGGACAATCTCGGACTAGGTGGTCTATAGATCCACACCGTAAACAAGCACCTATCATCCTCCAACATTCACCCTTATGCCATTTTTGGCAATGTGGGCAAGTAACAGATACTGTTGGGGCTGGTCCCTTGTACCCTGTCCCTAGAGAGCTAGCCATTAAAAGGGTGGACTGGCCTCTCCTTGGTGAAAAATGAGATTTGGGCCTCGGTGACTAACCCTGACTTGGTGCTCTACTGAAACTCTGAGTAGGTGAACCTTTGAATTTCTTACTAGGGGCAGAAGATGTACTGGTCTGACCCTGACCACTTTTCTGCTGTCTATCCCTTCTGTTCTGCTCATTCATTCTAACTTTTTCAACCTTCAGTGCAGCTTCCACTAATTTGGCAAACTCTGTAATCCCCAAGGCTGTAATCATTACTTTAATGTTATCATTGAGTCCTTCCTTAAATCTCTTGCATCTCTCTGCCACATTAGGGACTATTTCCCGCCCATAGCAGCTCAGTCTGACAAATTCTCTTTCATATTCAGCCACTGTCAGCTATCTTTGGCGAAGGTAATAAACTCCCTTCTCTTCTCTTCTAGGTATACACTGCCCACATACTTCTTTCTGAACTCAGTGAGAAAGAAATCCCAAGTTATCTGTTCTGGTGGCACCTCACTAGTTACTGTATCCCACCATTAGTATGCATCATCTTGTAGTAGTGATACAGCAGCTTCCAAATTCTGCTTTGGAGTATAATGAAGTTGTTTCAAAACTCTTCCAATTCTGTCCAACCAGTTTTCAGCTGTGACATAATCATCTTTTCTTTTGCCCAAAAAATTCACTGCTCCAAACTTCTTGAGTCTCTCCATATGAGATTTTTGATGTGGAGATGGTGGTGGTGGTGGCAAAACTCCTGCCATCTATCTAGAAAACTCAGCCATTTGCTGAAATGTGGCTGGTGCACCTGGTACTGGTGGAGCAGGTTCCCTCCTGTCTCCTGGTTCAATCATAGATGAAGCATGACTTTCCACTTCCTCATCGACCACTCTCTGTGATGTGAAGTCCATATTCTCATCTATATAGAACTTGGCCAATCTTTCTAAACTGTAGTACATTCGGACTGGCAGAAAATGAGCAGACTTGGTTAGTCTGTCAACAATGACCCATACTGCATCATGACTCTTCTGTGTCTTCGGAAGTCCCATCACAAAATCCATCGTTATTCTCTCCCATTTCCATTCCGATACTAGTAGTGGATGTAACAACCCAGCGGGTACTTGATGCTCTGCCTTTACTTGCTGACAAGTTAGGCATTTGGAAACAAACTCTGCCACATCTCTTTTCATACCCATCCACCAGTAATGCTCATTTAGCCCTCTATACATTTTTGTACCACCAGGGTGCATGGCAAAAGGAGACTCATGTGCTTCCTTCAAAATGATTTGCCTCAATTCAACATTATTAGGAACACATATTCTACCTCGGTGTAGCAGTAGACCGTCATCTCTGATTGAGAATTCTGGTTTCTTGCCCTGCCGGACTTCTTTCAACAGCTTCTGATACTTTTTATTATTATGAGCAGTCATTCTGATCTGATCAATCAACACTGGCTGTACATGCCATGCAACTGCTGTCTACCCCTCATCATTAATCTCTAAGCTGGCATGCAATGATCTTAACTCATGTACCATAGATAAAGGAGTAACCCATAGACTTGCCATAGTCTTGCGACTTAAGGCATCAACCACCACATTAGCTTTCCCTAGCTGATAGTATATCAGACAATCATAGTCTTTTATCAACTCTAACCATCTCCTCTGTCTCAAATTCAACTCTTTCTAGGTGCCCAAATACTTCAAACTCTTATGATCTATGTAGATGTAGCATTTCTCCCCATACAAATAGTGTCTCCAGATCTTAAGAGCAAACGTAATAGCTGCAAGCTCCAAGTCATGTGTCGGATAATTCCTCTCATGCGGTTTTATTTGGCGTGATGCATAGGCAATGACATTTCGATCTTGCATCAATACACAGCCTAACCCATTGTGAGAAGCGTCACTATAAACTGTGTATTCTTTACCCGGGGTAGGTAAAGTCAGGACTGGAGCTTCAGTCAAATATTTCTTCAATTCATCAAAACTCTGTTGGCATTTATCTGTCCACTGAAATTTCACATCTTTTCTAAGCAGCTTGGTCAATGGAGATGTCAACATGGAAAATCCTTTTACAAATCGACGGTAGTATCCAACTAAACCCAAAAAACTATGAATCTTTATGATATTTTTGGGTGGCCTCCAATTAAGGACAGCTTCAATCTTACTTGGATCTACCTTAATGCCCTCTTCTGATACAACATGCCCTAAGAAAGATATTTCCTTTAGCCAAAATTCACACTTTGACAATTTGGCATATAGTTGTTTCTCCCTTAGAGTCTGCAGTACAATCTGTAGATGTCTATCATGCTCTTCTGCACTCCTTGAATAGACCAATATATCATCTATAAATACCACAACAAACTAGTTAAGGTATGGTCTGAAGATAGTGTTCATCAAATCCATAAAAGTAGTCGGAGCATTAGTTAACCCGAATGGCATGACCAAGAACTCATAATGGCCATAGCGGGTTCTGAAGGCATTTTTTGGAATACTCTGCTCTTGTACTTTCAGCTGATAATAACCTTATCTCAGGTCAATTTTGGAGAACACAGTTGCACCCCTCAACTGATCAAACAAGTCATCAATGCAGGGCAATGGATATCTATTCTTTATGGTCAGCTTATTCAACTGCCGATAGTTAATGCATAACCGGAGAGTGCCATCTTTCTTCTTAACAAACAACACTGGCGCAACCCAAGGTGACACACTAGGGCGAATAAAGCCCTTGTCAAGCAGCTCTTGCAACTGCACTTTCAACTCTTTCAATTCTGCTAGTGCCATTCTATATGGCATTATGGAGATTGGGTCCACACCTGGCATAACATCAATCTCAAACTGCACCTCTCTTTCTGGAGGTAATCCTAGTAATTCATCAGGAAACACATCCGAAAAGTCTCATATAGTAGGGATGTCCCTCAGAGCTGGACTCCCCACTTGGGTGTCTATCACATGTGCCAAGTATGCTTCACACCCCTCTCTGATCATCCTTCTGGCTAGTGCAGCCGAAATGATGTTTGATGGCAGTAAATGCCTCTCCCCATATATTACCACATCACCGTACAAAGGGAGACCAAAAGTGACTGTCTTCAGTCTATAGTCAATCATGGCGTGATGCCTGGCTAACCAATCCATGCCCAAGATAATATCATACTCTCTGAAGGACATTTCAATCAAATCTGATAGAAAAACATGTCCTTGGATCACCAAAGGATAGTCTCTATAAATTCTATTGACCCAAACCTCTTGTCCTGATGAACTAGTTACTAGCACTTCAAAACCCATTTGGAAACATGGAACAGCAAGTGAACTGGCTATGCTAGCACTAACATATGAATGGATTGAACCCGGATCAAATAGCACAAATACATCTTGATCAGAGATAGAGAATGTACCAGCTACAACATCAGAAGTCTCAGCCTCTTCTTGCTGTCTCATTGCGTAGACTCTGGCTGAAGCACTTCCTTTAGCTGACTGACCAACAGTGCCCTTACTGCCAAAAGCAGTGCCTCTACCTCTGCCTCTTCCTCTGCCAACTGACTATGAACTTCTGGGAGCAGGACTCTGAATAGATCATTCGGCAGTAATAGGAGTCGGACCATACTTAGGAGCACTAGTGCAGTCTTTTACTAAATGGTCCTTGCCTCCACAGTTAAAGCAGGCTCCAGTGGCCCAATAGCATTCTCTCCCATGAATCTTGCCATAAGTCTCACAGGGGCAGGCAGGATATGAACCCCTGCTCGACTGCTGACCAGACATGGGGGTTCTCTGTCCAGAAAATCTGGCCCTACCAAATCTTCCACCTCGACCCCTGCTGGGTCCACTAAATTTCTTCTTCTTCCTAGAAGTACCACCAGAACTTTGTTCAACTGATTTTTCCCCCTTGTCTTTCTCTGATTTTTCAACTTTTTCTAATTTTTCTTTTGCTGGGGTTGCTTTTGTTTCAATTCTCTCCAGCTCAAGTGCTTAAGACATAAGTTCTGAAAAATTACTGTGTCTGAATCCCACTACTTGCATTCTCAAACTGGGCTTCAAACCAGTCTCAAATCTCTTGCATCTTGCCTTACTGGTAGAAAGGAGACTCCCAGCATAATGACTTAAGCGAGAAAACTCCCTCTCATACTCTACTACTGATCAGTTCCCTTGTTTCAAAATCAAAAATTCTTGCAATTTCTGATCAACATATGCATCTGGGATGTATTTCTCTCTGAATTCTCTGATGAAGTCATCCCAGGTCAGCACTGGTGATTCAGCTAAGCTGTGGGGGATGGTCTTCCACTAATCATATGTATCCCCTTATAGTAGCGACACAGAATATTCAAACTTCAGTTCATCTTGGCAGTGCAGCTTCTTAAATACTCTATCCATCCTTTCAAGCCATTACTCTGCCTCCAAAAGGTCCACTGTACCCTTAAATTCTGTAGCCCCATACTTCAATAACTTATCATACTGTCTGGCTGGAGGCAGTGGTTGCGCCACAGGTGTTTGGGGTGGAGCTTGAGTAGGCATACCCCTAGCCATTTGTTGAAACATCGCAGCCATCTGCTGTGCAAACTGTGCAGGAAACTGCAGCATTTGTGGGGTTGGTGCTACTGATCCACTGACATTCTGTAAAGCTGGGGCTTCCCCTTGTGCCTCAGCTTCAACAGATTGCTCGACTGAGCGATCTCCTTCTTCCATTTCAATCTGAAGTTAGGGTATCTCCTGAACAAATAACACATGAAGATTTCCATCCATTAGTTCATATTTATGATGTAATACACTGTATGTAACAAATATGGACATTGAGCAGTTGTACTTAACAAGGAAAAACACAAATTCACAAGTTAAAACATACTTAAAAAATTTTGCTCTGATACCACTAAAATATGTCACACCTTACCTCTCTGTAAAGCATAATATGAACCCGTAGAATACCTAATGAACTACCGAACTTCACCTACTGATAACTCATTAAGTACCCTACAAGGGATTTTAATACAATTTTCTTACTTTTGATAAGTGGTGAGCATTTTCTAATAGGTATTAAAACATTTAATAAAAGTTGAAAATTAGTTAAAATTTTTGGCCCATTTTATTTTTTCGCAAATTTTATAAAAATTTTGGCAGAGTTTTGTTTATATTTTGAGAAAATAGTTCTTCAAATACCTAAAAAAAAGCACTTCCAATAATTTTCTCAACCACTTTCAACATCTCCACAGCAATCCCAACCAATTTCTCAAGTCTCAAAATTCAACAGTCAACATTTCTCAATTTCCAAAATTCAATAATCATTAAAATAATATCTATCAATTTCATTCAAGTTAAAATAAAACATTTCCATTCATTATTTCATTAAAGACAAACAATCTATATATACATCATACTAAAATCTATATTAGGAAAATCCAAACTAAATTTTATTACAACTTTATGCAAACTTTGTACAAACTGCTCAAGACCGATTTTACATGTCCATACATTTATGTACATTACATATATCAAAATAAATATCTACAGTCGGGGTATAAATTATACCCGATTTAACATCAAGCAGCAAGCTCCCTTATCCTCAGCAGCTCAGTCTGCTGCTCCTCTAGTCTCTAAATCTGCGACAGCAATAACAACTATCGCTGAGTACTAGGACTCAGTGGTGCACAACATACTAAAATAATTTTTATGCAAAATTTAAATCACATTTATTCAAAAATTGAACTGAACATGAGAATTAAATATAAAACATGAATTATGAGATTTTAATCTAAACAATTTCATTTCGAAGTACCAAAACACATTTCACAAAACCCACAGTTAAATCATGCCATTCGAAACAAATATAATCTCAATAGCCAAAGGCTAAGGAGAAGTCACATCACAAGGCTAGCTAGTTCAAATATATGGATATCCATTCAAATTCCTCTTCTACTGGCACATCTCAACACTTCATCCAGAGAAGGAATCAAAATTCGTAACTGATTACTCCCACTAGTCATGCTAGTGAGGTGTTCAAATATGTAGTCATGACACTGTGGTTTCAAAACTTATCTTAATAGTTTGCTAAACATTGCCATTTCAATATACACAAATAACTTTCAACAATTTAAATCAAAAGCATCATAATAATGTCACAATTTAATATTTCACATTATTCAAAACAATATGCAGAAGATAATTTACAAAAATTTTATGTTGTGCACAAACCTCAAGCGAGTCGCCTCTTGGCCTTGACTCGATTCCTCAGGTTCTTTCCCGGTGTTCTTTTCAACTAAAACACACAATTTGATAGTGTTTCAGTACCATAACTTAGCATAAATCTAAAAATAATTTTAACTTCACTTTTACCTAGCTCTAATGTGTTAAACTCGACGTTCTTTAAATTTTTGTGTTTTAGGTTACTATTCACTACACTATTCAAGTCAAATTGTTGACTTTATAAGGCTTAATATGTGTGGAAATTCCAACTTCACCCACATACCACATTTTGGTCACTAAATTTGTTGGTTTTGGTTGTTTACTCAAATTCTAAGTCTTTTAGGTAAATTTGCAAATTTTCAGTTTTGGTGTCCTAAGTTGCACTGTTCCATTGGTCACTTTACTGTTGGAATTTAGTAAAACTTCCTTCATAGAAAATGTTCCCTATTATCTTAACTTTATTCTCCTTTTTGAATCACTCCAATTGGCATTTTTAATCTCAGGTTATAGCCATTTTAACCATAGCTGCCAGATTGGACTTAACCCAGATTTCTGGGCAAATTTTGGTTCTGGCAGTTTTAGGTCACCAAATTTGGGTGGCCAAATGACTTGGTTAATGGCATAACTTGGGTTTGTGTTCTTCATGAAAGTTTTAGTTCTATATCTCGTCTGTCCACTGGAAAAATTTCAGGTCATTTAGACCTGCCTAGCTCAAGTTATGGCCAAATGAACAAACACTGTTCATTTGGTCAGTTTGTACAGGTTAGACTGAGATTTTCCAAGTTTGGTCAATTTGTTCACTAGGTTTTGGTCACTTTTTGAGCATGCTTCCTAAATGAAAATTGTGTCATTTAGTGTCTATTTTCATTCCCAATTGGTCTCATACCAATTGGACTTGTAAATTTTCATTTTTGATCCCTCAAAGGGACCTTGGTCATGCTGCCAGTAGCATGACTACACTCAATCCGAATTTGATCTCAACTCCAACACTTCCAACACACTTCATTTGGTCACCATTGACCATTTCTCAGTTCAAACTATGTCAAATATATCATTTACCAATTTCTCACATTTTTGTCTCTAAACCCTAAGTGTTCAAACCCTAGTTTACTAATTCTTTGCATTTGATTGATTCCATGCCTATATACATGTTTCTTCATCTCAAACAATATCACATATACTTTTAAATCTATCAAACCATGCAAATATACCCCCATACACATGCTGGCCGAAATTCACTCATGGTCCCTCAACAAATTTTTCTTTTATTTAAAGTTTATTTACAAGTTCAATAAGTTAAAAATGTAGAAATCAAACAAAATTTGTCAAGTTTGCTTACTAACCTTTTTTCTTCTTCTTATTTCTCCTCCTTTCTTCTTCTTTTTATAGGCAGTAGCTAAATCAAAGGTCTAGGCTAAGATTTACTTAAGGACTTTAGGGAAATTTATGGTTAATTTAGGGTGTATAAAGCTTGAACTAAGAGCTCTAATGGAGGTTTAACAATGGAGAGGGAGAGAGAAATGGGAGACGGCAACTAGGGAAAAAAAAAGAAGACTTTGGATATATTTTTTTTCTTTCTTTATGTCTTTTGTCTTATGGAAGACCCAAAAATCAATTTAATTAAATTTATTAATTATAATCTTTTATGGCATTATGCATGATGTTATGCATGATGTCATCTCCCTACACCTTTTTCATTTTCTCTTTTTTATTTATTTATTTTTCTATTAGTTCTTTAATTTAATTCCCGACTCCGAAATTTTCTTTTCTCCGATTTTATTTGACAGTTAGGTCAGGAGTCAGCTCTCGGGGTCAATTGACCAAATTGCCCCTCGTCGATTCAACTCGATTTGCAAATAATTCAATATTTCTTTCGGCTTCCTCACCTAATTATTTGACTGGCTTAACAGTTCTTTTTCATGATTTTCTCTTTTCCACTGTATTCGTAATGGTCCTAAGGACCGCAGCGTCACATTTTACGATTCGAAATTTGAGTTTAAAATGACTTGATCCTTCAGAGAAGGTCACCCATCATTTGTGACTCTCATTGGTTTAACTTCTTATGTTCTGTTTTTCTTATTTATACTTAACTAATTGACAATTACTAATTATTTGTGTTTATGGCTTATCTAGTTATCTTAAGTGTGGCTCTAATCCCCTTAATTGTCTAGACCAACATCAGTCACCGGAACAGTGAATTATACCAAGCTATACAAATAGGGGTGTTACATGAACATCTTGTCCTTGCATGTAAATGGTTGTTTGGATGTTGATTTAAATGTTTAATTGTATTGAAGTTGAATTCTATGTGTAATTTTTTATTTGTAAGCTTGAAAAGTGAAAATGGAAGTTGATGGGTATGTGTAAACTTATGGCAGCTTCATGAAGAAAATTGAAGTGTTTAAGTTCATGAAATATTATTGAATTATGTTGCTTATGGTGGAAGCATGTGCATGTGAATAATTGTTTGGATTTGGACATGTAAATGGGGTATGTTCATGTGGTTAAATTATTGTAATTGGACTTTGAAAATTCTGAGTTATAATGTGTATGTTGAGAGTGGTTACAAGCTACCCAAAATGACCAAAATATGATGTAAAGTGTGTTAATGTTATGGTACCAAATCAGAATTGGCATGAAAGGTAAACTTGGTAAGTATTGAATGTGTAATTGGTAAGTGTTGAATAATGTGTAACAGGGCAGTGTACATTTTAGCTCAGAACCTTAAGTGTGTGACTCCAATTGGTATGAGACCAACAGGAGGTGAAACTAGGAACAAAAAGTGTCAACTTTAATGAAGGAAGCTTACCTAAATTCTGCCTAGAAGTTGACTTGAAAAATGACCAAATCCGGATTAGTGACTTGAAAGCCTGAAAATTGACCATTTGGGCAGTAGTTAGTGTTTTGGCCATAACTCACTCAAAACAGGTCCAATTAACCTGAAATTTTTACCATGAATATTTTAGACATATATCTACAATTCTTATGAAGATACCAAAGCCCATAAATGACCAGAACCAAGCCAAATAGCTTGCATAAGTTCAGGTACCAAAACTGGCCGAATCAAAAGTGACCTAAAATTGACCTAAGCCTACCATTTTAGTGCATTCTGTCCAGCATTGATAAATTGACCATATCTTAGTCTACACAACTCAGATGACCTGAAATTTTGACCTACGTGCAATAAGACATAGACCTACAAGTTTGTAGTTTGGACCGAAACCCGAAAATCGAGGGAACTAGGTCATCCGGCTAGGTCAAAATAGTACACTGAAATCTAGTAAATTGTAATAAAATACAATACACTTGAAAATGAATTTGGTAACATATACCAACACTAAAGGCTATAAAATGTGATATATTGGTAACATTGGAATTGACTAACTTAGAGTATATCAAGGGTCAACATTATAGATTAACTAATGAAATGAATTGAAGGGAATAGTACCAAGAAAATTTAAATATTGGATTTTATGGTTGGAAATAAATTCATTAAGTACTGAAACACTTTAAATTGTGTGTTTTAGTTGATAAGGATATTGAGAAGTATAAAGAACATTGAGTCAAGGCATAGAAGCGACTCAAATCAGGTTTGTGCACAACTAGTTTTTAATTGATTTTATTCTGAATATTTCATATGATTAAATGAAGCTATTTTCCTTATGTATTATGTTGATCAAGTATTGGATTTAATTCAATGATTATCGAAATTATTATAGTATGTATGAATTTAGCTTTGTGAAATGGTATTTCCAAAAGTATTAAGCATTGTTGTGAATTGAATAAATTATGTTTTGGAAAATTGTGATAGAACCTGTTTTGAATTTTGATGGGCAATTTGCATGAAAAAATGCAAATTCATGATTTGAATTGTGATGAGCATAAAAATTATTGGATATTGGAATTGACTTTGAATCGAATTGTATTATGATTTATACTCACTAAAAGGATTGTGATATTATTTTATATTTCACTATAGATGCTAGAATAGGTTATTACCCGTCTCTCTCATTTGTTAAGAAGACAATGGAGTTAGTTGTGTTTTGATTACCATGGTACGTGCATAAGCTTAGATTTTCCTCTTATTAGAGGTTAGATCTATGTTTTATGCTATGGCCCTTTCGGAAGATTCATTATTGTGGTATGTAGGAGTTAGAATCCGATTCGACCTTCCCGGCCATAGGGAGTTAGAATCCGATTCGACCTCCCCGACCATAGGGAGTTAGAATCACCCCGAAGATGGCCCTTTCGGATTAGTCTTGCATAGTTAGTGAGATAAAGAATGGTTTTTGAGATAAAGAATGGTTTTTGAGATAAAAAATGGCTTTTGAGATAAAGAATGGTTTTTGAGATAAAGAATGGTTTTTGAATAGTAAAGAATTGTGATTTCAATTATGATTTATGTATAATTGATTTTATTGGAATTAATCTTTTCTTCCAATAACTTGTTGGAATTACCTTAAATGGTTAGTTATGATTTGATAAATTGAATTTCGTGATCAAAGTCATTTTATACAAATGATTTATATTATTGGCAATGAATATTTTGAGTTTTGGAATTTGATGAGTATTCAGATTTCCAAATTATTTGTTGTAATTTTTGTTAAGGTATATTGTACTATGTTTTAAATTATAGTTGTGCACCAATGAGTTCACCACTCAGCGATAGCTTTGTATGCTATCGCAAGTGAAAAGAGCATATAGCAGTTAAGTAAGCTTCTTTGAAGACACATTCAGATCAGCTCCAGGTATATCATAGGTATACCCATGTACATAGTTTTTGATATATGCATGTAATAATATGTATGTAAATTATTGCAGCAGTTGTTTAAAAACTCTTGTAAAATATTTTGGTATGTAATTAAATGTAAATTATTGTAAATGTAAATTTGAGATTTGATTTACTTGAATAGTTTTGTAATATTAATTTTGAGTCTTGTAATCAATAAAATGTTTCTTTGTTAATGAGGTTGGTTTGAAAATGAATTGATTTGATTGTTGAGATTTGAGTAATGAGATGAAATGAAGTTTATTGTTGTATTTGAGAAAAACATATTGGGAGCATTTTTCTTTGCAGGATTAAAGAACTGTTTTCTCAAAATATAGCCGGCACTCTGCCGAAATTTTGAAAAAAATTTTATAACACAAGATTTTAATCGATGATTTAAATTTCACGAAAATTGTTTTAAAATCCCTTGTAATATATCTAATGGGTTATCGGTAGGCGAAGTACGGTTAATCATTAGGTGTACTACGGGATCATGTTACATCTTACAAGGGAGTAGGGTGTGACATGTTTTGTGGTATCAGAGCAATGGTTTTAAAGTAAATTTTGAACGGTGAATTTGAAATCTTTTTGTCAGTAACTACAACTGCTCAAATGTTTGATACATATAGTACATTTACATCATAAATATAAACTAATGGAAAGGAATCTCCTTGTGTTGGTTGTACAGGAATAGAAAATCTTGTGAAAAGATATGGAAGAGAAGAATGAGACAATAGAACAGTCTGTGATGGAAGAAGTACAAGTTGAGGCCCCAGCTCCACAAAGTGTCGATGGCCTGACTGTACCAGATTTATTGGTATAAATTATTACACAAATGGCCACTTTCTTTCAATAAATGGCTGATACTTTGTCAGCTCAAACTCAAGTACCGACCCAACCTGTAACACCCTTAAGTTCGATAGTGCGTTCTACTGTTCCGATGGCCAGTGTTGTCCGGACAGCTAGAATGCCTAGAACTACACTTCGATATGAGTGAGGAGACATTAAATAATGAAAATACAAGAAAAGAAAATACAAGAAAAATAAAGGAAAAATAATAGTAAAGAATTGCAACTAAGTTAAGTGAGCCGAGAACCCTAGCGATGGGTGACCGCACCGGGAAGTCACGGCGTGGATCGTTGACTAGCCCTGGACCACGGGGAACCCTGAAAAATATTTTTAGGAGTTAAAGAGACATCAATTGAAGTAGAAATATCATTAGAAATATCAAAGAAAAATTAAATAATTAGTACAAAGAAAAGCGAGAAATCGAAAAACGGACAAAACCCGGTGTTATAGAAAAATCGGGAATGCAACCCGAACAGGGGCATTGTGGTCATTTGACACCCCGAGTTGTCTTTTGACCTAAATATCCATTAAAAATAAATAATATTACACTTGGAAAATGTCATGAAAAATTTAATTTGGTGGTACCTAATGTAAATAGCAAAAATTGAGAGTTAAATGTGGAAAAAATGAAACCTTAGAATAAACAATGATTTAATTCTTACATAGTGGTCCACTAACTCATTTAAGTGGACCACTAAAGCTTCATTTGGGCAGAATATACATCTTCATCTTCAACCTTAGAACCAACAGAAAATTTGCTCCCAAAAAACTCCATTGACGCTTGGTTGAAGCTCCATGCATATGAGATTCAAGCTTCTTTCCTTCTACCTTCCTTCATCAAAGTTAGTCTACACCACTTGGGCAGTAGATTGGCAGCAAGAAGACCAAGTTTTGGTGAAGATTTAAGAAGTCTCATCCATAGGTAAGTTTGAGTTTTCGATTGTTGCTTTGTTAAAGTTTGTAAGGGTGTTATGGGTGTTTGATTTATGGAGAAATTTTTGAGTTTTGATGTTGAATGAGAATGTACACTTTTGGCAGCCATGGAAACACCTTGAAGGCAGTTTAATTGTGCTTGTAAATGGTGAATTAAATGATTGATTAAATGTATATTGTGTAGGAAATTGTTTGGGTAATGTATACTTAATATATGTAAATGTAAAATGAGATTTAAAGCTTGGAAAGTAATGGAATGTAAGTGTACCATTGTGGCATTTTGTTAACTCTTGAAGAATGCTGGAATTCATGCTTGGTTTTATGGAATAATGATGTTAAAATGTGTTAGTTGTTATGGCAGTTTGAATGTATGTATAGTGGTGTGAAGGTTGGACATGTGAATGAGCTTGGTTATGGAGTTAAATTGTTGTAAATTGAGTTGGGCAAATTTTGCACTTGTTGGTGCACATTGAATATAATTGTAAGCTGCCAAAATGACCTATAATGTGTTGTGAATTATGTTTAGGTCATGGTACAACCAGAATTAGTTTGAATGTTAAGTTTGGTTAGTGTTAAAAGTGATGTTTGATATGTATGCAAGAATTGCAATAAGGCAGTTTGTATTTTAGGCCCATAACTTTAAGTGTGTGGCTCCAATTGGTATAAGACCAATTGGAGGTGAAACTAGGCACAAAATGTGCCAACTTTCATAAAGGAAGCTTGCCAAAATTCTGCTTGCAAGGTAGCTTGAAAAATGACCAAATCCGGATTAAGTACAATTGAGACCTGAAAATTGACCATTTGGGCAGCAGTTAGTGTTTAGGCCATAACTCACTCAAAACAGGTCCAATTGACCTGAAATGTCAACCATGAATAGTTAAGACCCATATCTACAAGTCTTATGAAGACACTAAAGCCCAGAAATGACCATAAGTAAGTCAAAAAGCTTGCACAAATTCGGGTCAAAAAACTGGCCGAACCTAAAATGACCTAAAGTGACCTAAAATGACCAATTTTGGTGCAATTTGACTAGCAATAGTAAAATGACCATAACTTGGCCTACACAACTCAGAATGACCTGAAATTTTTCCCCACGTTCCATAAGACATAGATCTACAAGTTTGTAGTTTTGATCAAAACCCGAAAACCGAGGGAACTAGGTCGTCCGGCTAGGTCAAACTAGTATCCCGGAATCCAGCAAATCGCAAGAAAATGCAGTATACACGGAAATGAATTTGGTAACATGTACCAACCCTAAAAGACTATCGAATGTGACATGTTAGTAACATTAAAACCTAATTTACCTAGAATGCATCGAGGGTCGACATATTAGGTTGATTAAGCAAATAATAGCATTCAGTGAATTATTTATTAAACATTCTCGTTAGAGATAGTTTAATTAAGTACTGAAACACTTCAAATTGTGTTTCTCAGTTAGCAAAGACTCAGGGAAGGGGAAGGAAACACTTAGTCAGAGCCAAGAGACAGTTATCAGAGGTTTGTGCACAATAATTATTTCTTTTGAATTTTTCAATTGAAATAAATTATGATTAATTGTATGTTATTGTTTTAAATTGTATTTGTGCACAATAATTATTTCTTTTGAATTTTTCAATTGAAATAAATTATGATTAATTGTATGTTATTGTTTTAAATTGTATTTGTGCATAATAAATATTTCTTTTGAATTTTTCAATTGAAATAAATTATGATTATTTCTATGTTATTATTTTAAATTGTGTTTGTGCACAATAAGTTTGACTTCTCATTTTCTACTTAAAAATTTAATTCAACATTATAGTTTTAAATTGTGTCCGTGCACAATACTTTTATATTCACTGCTTTTACTAGCAAATTTATGTAGAGAAATGAGTTATGAATAAGTTTTGATTTCTTTGGTTTTGGGAATATTATTTGGAACTTATTGTATTGCCAACTTTGCAAATGGAAATTTTGAGATAAAATGTGATTTATGGTTTGTATGAAATATTGTGATTTGAAATTGTTTTGATTCACATTTGGCATGACACTGTTGATATATTCCTTCCTCTTTGACTTATTAGTCTGAGGTGAGTGTGATTATGTTCCTCCCTCTTTGACTTCCCAGTCTGAGGTGAGTGTGGATGAGTACTCATTATTCAGCTAGCTTCCTCCCTCATTGATTTCGATTATTGGGGTGAGTGTGTCTTGTCGTGGTGTACAACATGGCATGTGTGGAAAAATTGAGTCATGGCCTAAATTATGTTATCGATTGGCAACATTGTATTATTCAGTTATTTGATCGAATTGTGTTATTGATTTGCAAAACGGTATTATTCAGTTATTTGATCGAATTGTGTTATTGATTTACCAAATGGTATTATTCAATTACTTGATAAAATTTGTGTTAGGTAAATTTTGTAAATTGTGAAATGGAATTGTGAATCATTTGATTTGTGAATTGTCAATAAAAGATTTATATATCGCATTTCAAATTGTTATTGTGCACCACTGAGTAAATTTTACTCAGCGATAGCTTTTCATTGCGCCGCAGTAGACAGATCGACAGGCGCAGACTAGGCTGCTAGTACATTCAGCGAGAAATCATCGGGTATATTGAGTATACCATATTCTGCATTTTATATTGTAATGTATGTTCACTGTATGTATATAGTGTTGTTGGTTTTGAGCAGTTATAAATTAAAATTGTAAATTAAAGTTGTAAAATAAATTATGAGTTATTTGGACTTGTAAAAATTGTATTATATTTCTTGTATCTCACTCTTTGAAAAATTATTGTGGATTTGTGTTGAATTATGCTAGAGTTTGAGATTGAGAAAAATATTGAAGTGCTTTTTACAGGTTTTTGAAGAACAGTTTTATCCAAATTACGGAGGGCACTATGCCAAAATTTTTTTACAGAAATTTCTAATAGTCTAAATGTGTTAGTTAATTCACCTCAGTTCCAAAAAGGTTTTTAACACTTGTAAATAGTGCTCACCACTGTAAAAGAAGTAAGAACAGTTTTTGAAAATCCCTTATAGTGTATTTAATGGGTTATCAGTAGGCGAAGTTGGTAATTCATTAGGTATACTACGGGATCATGTTATGCCTTACAGAGGGGTAGGGTGTGACACAAACCCCACAAGGGCAACATGAAATAGAGAAGAGGGAGAGACCCATGGGTCAGAGCTCGAATAGTAATTGGGGAAGAGAAAAGAATTTGAGGAACCCCGAGCTCAAGGATATGACAGAGGCAGATCATCAGGACAAAGAACACCAAGGTCCAGTCGTCGAACAACTAAAAGTTCCTATTCTGCCCGTTTCTGCCATGTTTGTGACAAGCTACATGGAGGTATTTGTCTTAAGGCCTCTGGAGCCTGCTACAATTGTGGAAAGCTTGGACACTTTGTTAGAAATTGTACTAGAGCACCTCGATCTACTCCCCAAAGTTCCCAGACAGTCAATAAAGGTCGAGATAGAAATAGAGTTGGTACTCCTCACATCCATAACACAGTAAATCAACCCGAACATAGTAGCACATCAGTTAGAGCGTCCACTATGCACCAAGGGGAAAGAACATAAACTTTGGATATAACTGCTGCTAAGTTCTTAATTTTTGAAAGAAACAATTAATTATTTTTGTTTGATCCCAACACTACTTAGTTGTATGTTAGTGTTAGAACTATATGTTCTATTGTTATTCCTTTATAGGGGAATAAATTTTGATGTTGTAGTGATTAGTCCTTTAAGATAAGGAATGTGATAATAAGTGAAATTAGTTCTGGAAGAGTTTATCAGCGAAAAGTATTTTCTAACACACCATAAAGTATAAAGCTAAACGGCAAGCCTACTTAATGTAAGGCAAGAGGACGTAAAAGTAAGTTGCTGTAATAGACTTGCTTTAGATGAGGGCAAAGATGTTACAGTTAGTAATTGTCAGTGGTTATTGTAATCAGAATAAGTTTCAAATATTAGTGAATTCGAAAAGGATAAAAGATAGGAAAATTTGATCTATTGGAATGTATCGTAGTAACTATGCAATGTTCTTGATGTTTATACTATAAGCTGCAGATTACAGTATTGACTTGAGATTATTGTCTAGAGCTACGTACTACCTAATAGTACACCAAGATGAGAATAGTTGCCAACGGCATCTGTATTAGTATAGTTATGCCAGGACAGAATTTTATTATTGCAAACGAGTTTTGGAAATCTTATTTAGGGATTTAAAAGTCAAAAGTTAGAATATCGAACGGTTATAGTTTAGTACAAAAGGAAGTAAGTTATAGAATATTAATAGATAAAAAGAGTTGTGGAAGTAAAAATTTGAACAGTTGGTTCAGTTATAACAAAGAAATGTTACTAATGTGAGTAAGATTGTTGACTAGAATGGTCAAAGGATCTATGATTAGATAAGTAATTCTAACATGACCTCAATGGTCTTTCAAAAAGGAAACATGAATCGAAATATTAGACGGAATGATAGTAAGAAAAGATTAGTGCTATATAAACAAAGTAAATGTTATATTAGATTGTTAAAAATCTTACACAAATTTAGAGGAAAGAAGATTATACGATCATATAGAAAGGAGAAAATAAATGTGTGAATATTGTAAGACGGCTATTGGGTAAAATTTCACGGATGAAATTTATTTTAAGGGGGAGAGAATTGTAACACCCCTATGTTCAGTAGTGCGTTCTACTATTCCAGTGATAGTTTCTGTTCGGACAGTTAGGATACTTGGAATTATATTTAAATATTAGTATGGAGACATAAAATAATGAAATACAAGAAAAGAAAATACAAGAAAAATGAAGGAAAAATAATAGCAATGAAATGAAACTAAGTTAAACGAGCCGAACCCGTAGCGATGGCTGACCGCACTGGAAAGTTACGGCGAGGACCGTTGACTAGCCCTGGACCGCGGAAAACTCGGGAAAATATTTTCAGGACATAATTAAAGGTCTACTAAGGTATAATTGACATTGGAAATGTCAAAGAAAATTAGTAAGTCAGTACAAATAAAAACAAAAATTTAAGAAAATCGGCGGGACAAGGATTAAATCGGTGTTACCGAAAAAGTCTGAATTTGACCCGAAGAGGGGCATTTTGGTTATTTGAAACCTAGACTTGACTTTTGACCTGAATGTCCATGAAAAATAAGTGGTATTATATTTTGAAAATTTAATGAAAAATGAAGTTCAAGATAACATGTAATTTAAGGGAATTGGAGGGCATAATTGCAATTAAAGGAAATCTTAAATTAATCAAATTTTTAATTGTGATTAGTGGGGCATTAGTGGAGTATATAAGGACCACTAGGACAAATTTTTCCACTAAAAGATTCATCTTCTTCTTCATTCTTTTTCTTTGCCAAATGCGATTTTCCTCCAAGCTTCCTCCATGGCCATTCATGCATAAGCTCAAATCTACCATGATTCAAGCCATATTTCTTCAAACTCCCTTCATTAAAAGTGGTGTATACCCCTTAGGCAGCAATAAGGAAGCAAGAAAGATAAGTTTTGGTGGAGTTTTGAAGAATTCCAAAAGAGGTAAGTGGTTATTTTCAATTCTTGTTTCATTAAAAGTATAACTAAGGTTATGGGTAGTTGAATTATGAAAGAAATTTGAGGTTTGATGAATTATTGGTGATGGAGCATTTTGGTAGCCATGAAAACTCACCATGAACAGCTTGTCCTTGCATGTAAATGGTTGTTTGGATGTTGATTTAAATGTTTAATTGTATTGAAGTTGAACTCCATGTGTAAAGTTTGATTTGTAAGCTTGAAAAATGAAAATGGAAGTTGATGGGTATGTGTAAACTTATGGCAGCCTCGTGAAGAAGATTAAAGTGTTTAAGTTCATGAAATATTATTGAATTATATTGCTTATGGTGGCAGCATGTGTATGTGAACAATTGTTTGGATTTGGACATGCAAATGGGGTATGTTCATGTGGTTAAATTATTGTAATTGGACTTTGAAAATTCTGAGTTATAATGTGTATGTTGAGAGTAGTTACAAGCTACCCAAAATGACCAAAATGTGATATAAAGTGTGTTAATGTTATGGTACCAAATCAGAATTGGCATGAAAGGTAAACTTGGTAAGTATTGAATGTGTAATTGGTAAGTGTTGAATAATGTGTAACAGGGCAGTGTACATTTTAGCTTAGAACCTTAAGTGTGTGACTCCAATTGGTATGAGACCAATAGGAGGTGAAACTAGGCATAAAAAGTGTCAACTTTAATGAAGGAAGCTTAACTAAATTCTACCTAGAAGATGACTTGAAAAATGACCAAATCTGGATTAGTGACTTGAAAGCCTGAAAATTGACCATTTGGGCAGTAGTTAGTGTTTTGGCCATAACTCACTCAAAACAGGTCCAATTGGCCTGAAATTTTGCCATGAATATTTTAGACATATATATACAATTCTTATGAAGATACCAAAGCCCAGAAATGACCAGAACCAAGCCAAATAGCTTGCACAAATTCAGGTACCAAAACTTGCCGAACCAAAAGTGACCTAAAAATGACCTAAGCCTACCATTTTAGTGTATTCTGTCCAGCATTGGTAAATTGACCATATCTTAGTCTACACTACTCAGTGTCACACCCTACCCCTCTGTAAGGCATAACATGATCCCGTAGTATACCTAATGAATTACCAACTCCGTCTACTGATAATCCATTAAATACACTACAAGGGATTTTAAAAACTTTTCTTACTTCTTTTACAGTGGTGAGCACTATTTACAGTGTGAAAGACTTTGGTGAATCAAGTGAAACAACTAACTCATTTGATTTATTTGGAATATCTGTAAAAATTTTGGCAAGGTGCCATTTGTATTTTGGACAAAGCAGTTCTTGAAAAACTCGTAAAAGCACTTCAATATATTTTCAAATCTCAACTCCAACATTTTTATCAACACAACACATTTCTCAAGTCAAATCCACAGTGATTTTCAAAGACTAAGATACAAAGATATAACACAATTTTTACAAGCCAAATAACTCATAATTATTTTACAACTTTACTGTACAACTTAAATTTACAACTGCTCAAAACCAAGAACAAAATATACATACAGTGAATATACATTCAAGACAAAATGCCACATGTGGTATACTCACTATACCCAAAAATCTCTCATTGGCGATACTAGCGACCTAACTGCTGTCTGTCTCTCTACTGCGCGACAATAAAAGCTATCATTTGAGACAATGTCTCAGTGGTGCACAACATTAACCAAATACAAATTTTAAATCACAATTCATAAATCATATCAATAGTGGATACTTAAAACCATAGTTAAATTCAAGACAATAAATGTCAACAAGAATTTAAACTCCATTTGTTAATATCACAATAATTTTCAATAAGTCAGATCATGATTGAATTCAATAGACAGTATATGTCAATAAGAGTTTAAATCAATTTCACAATCTCACAATACATAATAACACAATTCGATCAAATAATTGAAGAATACAGTGTTGCCAATCAATAACACAATTTAGGTCATGACACACATTTTTCCATATATGCCGTGTTGTACACCACGACAAGACATGCTCACCCCAATAATCGAAATCAATGAGGGAGGAAGCTAGCTATCTAATGAGAACTCATCCATACTCACCTCGGTGGGAAGTCAAAGAGGGAGGAACATAATCATACTCACCCTGTGATAAGTCAAAGAGGGAGGAATAATCACACTCACCCCATTAATGGAGGAGGAACATAGTATCAGTGTCATGCCAATTGTGAGTCAAAACAATTCCAAACATTTTATTCAATGATCCGTAAGAATCAAATAAATTTCCAAAGTTATAATTTCATTCACAAAATGGCAACATAATTCGTAATTCACTTCAATTTCCACAAAAACCATTTACAGTGCTTTTCAATCAATAAGTATCCATCAATATCATTCAAACAATTTTTCTGATTTCAAACCATTCACAATGTTTTTCAATCAATAAGTGTCCATCAAACACATTTCCACAATTTAAAACAATAATATACAAATAGTCAATATTTATTTCAATTGAAAATAATTCAAAAGAAACAGTTGTTGTGCACAAACATAATTTAAAACAATAATATACAAATATTCAATATTTATTTCAATTGAAAAATTCAAAAGCAATAGCCGTTGTGCACAAACCTCTGATATTTGTCTCCGGGTCTTGACTCGTATTTCTTTCCCTTTTCTTTGAGTCCTTGTTAATCGAGAAACACAATTTGAAGTGTTTGATTGCTAAATTAAACTGTCTCTATCGATGGTGTTTGGTAAATAATGCATCGAACTCAATTATTCACTTAATCACCTAATATACCGACCCTCGATGCGTTTTAGGTAAATTAGGTTTTAGTGTCATTAATATGTCACACTCGATAGGGTTTTAGGTTTGGTACGTTTTACCAAAGTCATTTCCTTGTTTAGTGCATTTTAATGCAACTTCTGGATTCGGGATACTGGTTTGACCTAACCGGACGATCTAGTTCCCTCGGTTTTCGGGTCTCGGTCGAAACTACAAACTTGTAGATCTAGGTCTTATTGCACGCGGTGCAAAATTTCAGGTCAATCCGAGTTAAGTAGACCAAGTTATGGTCATTACACTATTGCTGGTCAAGTGGTACCATTTTAGGTCAATTTTAGGTCAAATTGGTCAATTCTGGTTCGGCCAGTTTTTGGACCCGAACTTGTGCAAGTTGTTTGACTTGCTTATGGTCATTTCTGGGCTTTAGTGTCTTCATAAGACTTGTAGGTATGGGTCTTAACTATTCTTGGTTAAAATTTCAGGTCAATTGGACCTGGTTTGAGTGAGTTATGGCCTAAACACTCACTGCTGACCAATTGGTCATTTTTCAGGTCCTAATTGCACCTAATCCGAATTGGTCATTTTTTTAGGTCACCTTGCAAGCAGAATTTTGGCATGGTTTCTCAATGAAAGTTGGCACATTTTGTGCCTAGTTTCACCTCAAATTGGTCTCATACCAATTGAGGTTACACATTTCAGGTTATGGGCTAAAATGTACACTGCCCTCAATATGCATTTCACACCCCACTTCAAACACACATATACCTTGCAATTTGGTTCACTTCCCTACCAATCTGTTTTGGTACATTAACCACAGTATAATCTACTTTACATTAACATTATTTTGGGCAGATTACCATTACCCTCAACACACCAAATATAATTCACATTTACAATATCTCAATACCATTACATACACACCTAAACACCACTAATTCTCACATACACTTTACACAATAATTTCATACACATATCCTTCATTCCTTAATGCCACAATTCTGCCAACACTCCCATGAATATACACATTTATTCAAGTGTCCCCAAGGCTGCCCAAATTTGTCCTTCAACATCAAAGTGCTGTCCAAGTTACCAATTCCCATCCAAGTGCATAAATCACCATATAAACATGAAATAATTCACTAGGTTATTAATTTACCATGATCAACATTATTTCTCATCAATTATATGCATAATAAATCATCAAATGTGTGACCCCATGGCTGTCCAAAAATGGCTATCTCAATAACTATTTAAACTTCAAAATTTCCTTCACAAAACCAACACCCATAACATGCACACAAAACTTAACAAAGCTATCTTCAAAATTATGAACTTACCTTATGCTTGGAGTTTGTTAAACCTTGCTTAAACTTCTCAAATTTAGTATCAAACTCTTCCTTGTGATGAGTAGACAAAGTTTCATGAAGGAACTTAAGTGTTTGGAGTTGAAATGGAAGGAGGGATCAAGCTTGCATGAAAATGTCCATGGAGTTTTCTCTCCCTTCATTCACGGCTTGGATGGTAAATGAAGAAGATGAAGTGGCTGCTGGACATAGTGGACTTACATCAGCCCCATAATGTGTTTATTTTATTCTCTTAGTGGTCCACTTACTCTAATTAATTCATATTATAAGTTACTTTCACTTAATCCCACATTAAACCCTTAATTCTCACTATTTACTTTAGGTACCACCAATTTAATTTTTCATTTCATTTTCTAAGTGTAATATTATTTATTTTTAATGGAAATTTAGGTCAAAAGACACTTGGGATGTCAAATGACCATAATGCCCTGCTCGTGGCATTCACGATTTTTCAGTATTAGGGTTTTGTCTGTTTTCGATTTCTCACTTTTCTTTGTACTAATTATTTAATTTTTCTTTGATATTTCTAATGATATTTATTCTTCAACAAGGGTCTATTTATGTCCCAAAATGTTTTCGGGGTTCCATGATCGAGGGCAGTCAACGGTCCACGCCGTGACTTCCCAAAGGTGATCACCCATCGTTAGGTTTCCTACTGCTTAACTTGATCACATTTCTTTGCAATCATTTTTCCTTTGTTTTTCTTGTACTTTCTTTTCTTTTATTTCATTATTTTATGTCTCCTCACTCATTGAAGTGTGGTTCTAGGCATCCTAGCTGTCCGACAACACCGGTCACCGGAGCACAGAACGCACTACCGAACTTAGGGTGTTACAATTCTCCCTTAAATAAATTTCGTCCACGAAATTTTAACCAATAATCATCTTACAATAGTCATACGTTTATTTTCTCCTTTCTATATGATCGTAAGACTTTTAACAATCTAATACAATGTTTACTTTGTTTGGATAACACCAATCTCCTCTTACTATTATGTTGTCTAATATTTCAGCTCACGTTCCTTCTTGAATGACCCTTGAGGTCATATTAGAATCATTCATCAGGCATTGGTCCTCTGACCATTCTAGTCCATAGTCTTCCTCACATTCGGAATATTTCTTCGTTACATATGAATCAACTGCTCAAGTCTCTACTTCCATAACTCTTTTATCTGTCAATGTTCTATAACTTACTTCCTTTTGTACTGAACTATAACCTTTCGATATTTTAACTTTTGAGTTTTAGATCCCTAAGTAGGATTTTCAAACTTATTTCTAACAATTAAATTCTGTCCTGGCATAACTATGCCAAAACAGATGCCGTTGGCAACTATTCTCATCTAGGTGTACTATCGGTTAGTACGTAGCTCTACACAATAATCTCAAGGTAGCATCAGAATCGCGACTACGATATAAACATCAAGAACATTGCATAGTTACTACGATACATCCCAATAGATCAAACTTTGTTATCTTTTATTCTTTTTGAATTCACTGATATTCGAATCTTATTCTGATTACAATATCCATTAGCAATTTCTAACAGTAACCTCCTTGCCCTTATCAAGAGCAATTCCATTACTGCATCTTACTTTCACGTCCTCTTGCCTTACATTAAGTAGGCTCACTAATTAGCTTTATAATTTATGGTGTGTTAGAAAATACTTTTCGCCGATAAACTCTTTCAAAACTAATTTCACTTATTATCACAATCCTTATCTTAAGGGCTAATCACTAATGCGTCAAAATTTATTCCTCTGTAAACGAATAACAACAGAACATATAGTTCTAACACTAATGTAAAAATATGAAAATTCCAGGTCAAACAATACATATATATATCTCATTGCTAATTAAGAAAGTACCAAAGAATGATGTCAAAAGTCTCATCTCTTTTCTCGTCAGATAGCGTATACTCGTTGAAGCATCACCTGCTTTGGCTGATTCACGAGTCCGACTTCTAGGTGTACTACCCTACCTCTACCTTTGCCTCTACTAACCGATGGTGAACTCTTTGGGGTAGAAACTTGGGTTGATCCCTTTGGTGTAGTAAATGATCGAACGACTGGATTTACACAATCCTTAGCAAAATGACCGTCTCTCCACAATTAAAGCATGCTCCTACGGCTCTATAACATACCCCACTATGTGGTTTACCACAAGTTTCACAAAGTCGATCCGACACGCATTTACGGTTTCTGTTGAGTTGGTGATCGGATCGAGGTGGTTTCATTCCAAAAGATCTATCTCTACCTGACTTCTTACTATCTCCGTCAGATCCCCAAAGTTTTTCCTCTTTCCAAGAGGGACCACTAGAACTCGCTCACTGACTTTCCTCTTTTTTCGCTTCTCCGATTTTTTTCTCAAGAGCCGCTTGATTCAATTCTTTCTAATTCTAGTGCTTGAGAAATAAGTTCAGAGAAGTTGTTATGTTTGAATCCGACCACTTGTAACTGATACTAGGCTTCAAGCCGGTTTCAAACCTCTTACATCTCTCCTATTTGGTAGAAAGTAGACTTCTTGCATAATGGCTTAGGCGGGAGAATTCCCTTTCATACTCACCACCGCCCGCCTGTTTGGACTTAGGAATTCTTGCACTTCCGGTCTACATAAGCATCGGGGACATATTTTTGCCCGAATTCCCGAGGAAGTCATTCCATGTTAGCACTGCAGTTCTATCAGATCGTGGGGATGGTTTTCCACTACCATAAGCATCCCCCTGTAGCAAAGATACTGAGTACTCAAATCTAAGCTCCTCTGTGCAATGCAGTTTCTTGAATACCCTATCCATCCTCTCTAACCATTGTTCTGCCTCTAGAGGATCTACTGTCCCCTTAAACTCTGTAGCCCCATACTTCATCAATTTGTCATATTGTCTAGCAGAAGACTGTGGTTGTACCACCGGTGTCTGTATTGGGACTTGAGTAGGCACATTACCATCCATTTATTGGAACATTGTAGCCGTCACGAGCGAATCGAGCAGAGAATCGCAGATGCAGGGGCTGGTGCTACTGAACCACTGACATTATGTAGGCATGGGGCATCCCCTTGCACCTCAGCCTCTATCGATTGATCGACTGAACGATCACCCTCTTCCATAGTCAATTCGAGGATTTTAGATCTCCTAAACCAATAACACAAGGAGATTTCCTCCCGTTAGTGCATATTTATAATGTAATGTACTGTATGTATCAAACAATGATATTGAGCATTTGTAATGTTAAGAAAGAATATTAAAATGACAGGTTAAAAAAGAATTTAAAAACTTTGCTCTGATACCACTAAAACATGAACACCCTACCCTCTCAGAAGGCATAACATGATCCCGTAGTATACCTAATGAATTACCAACTCCGTCATCGATAATCCATTAAATACACTACAAGGGATTTTAAAACTTTTCTTACTTCTTTTACGATGGTGAGCACTATTTACAGTGTGAAAGACTTTGGTGAATCAAGTGAAACAACTAACTCATTTGATTTATTTGGAATATCTGTAAAAATTTTGGCAAGGTGCCATTTGTATTTTGGACAAAACAGTTCTTCAGAAAACCTGTAAAAAGCACTTCAATATATTTTCAAATCTCAACTCCAACATTTTTATCAACACAACACATTTCTCAAGTCAAATCCACAGTGATTTTCAAAGACTAAGATACAAAGATATAACACAATTTTTACAAGCCAAATAACTCATAATTATTTTACAACTTTACTGTACAACTTAAATTTACAACTACTCAAAACCAAGAACAAAATATACATACAGTGAATATACATTACAGTACAAAATGCCACATGTGGTATACTCACTATACCCAAAAATCTCTCGCTGGCGATACTAGCAGCCTAGCCTCACGCCTGTCTCTCTCTACTGCGATAAAGAATAAAGCTATCACGAGACAATGTCTCAGTGGTGCACAACATTAACCAAATACAAATTTTAAATCACAATTCATAAATCATATCAATAGTGGATACTTAAAACCATAGTTAAATTCAAGACAATAAATGTCAACAAGAATTTAAACTCCATTTGTTAATATCACAATAATTTTCAATAAGTCAGATCATGGTTGAATTCAATAGACAGTATATGTCAATAAGAGTTTAAATCAATTTCACAATCTCACAATACATAATAACACAATTCGATCAAATAATTGAAGAATACAGTGTTGCCAATCAATAACACAATTTAGGTCATGACACACATTTTTCCATATATGCCGTGTTGTACACCACGACAAGACATGCTCACCCCAATAATCGAAATCAATGAGGGAGGAAGCTAGCTATCTAATGAGAACTCATCCATACTCACCTCAGACTGGGAAGTCAAAGAGGGAGGAACATAATCATACTCACCCCAGACTGATAAGTCAAAGAGGGAGGAATAATCACACTCACCCCATTAATGGAGGAGGAACATAGTATCAGTGTCATGCCAATTGTGAGTCAAAACAATTCCAAACATTTTATTCAATGATCCGTAAGAATCAAATAAATTTCCAAAGTTATAATTTCATTCACAAAATGGCAACATAATTCGTAATTCACTTCAATTTCCACAAAAACCATTTACAGTGCTTTTCAATCAATAAGTATCCATCAATATCATTCAAACAATTTTTCACAGTTTCAAACCATTCACAATGTTTTTCAATCAATAAGTGTCCATCAAACACATTTCCACAATTTAAAACAATAATATACAAATAGTCAATATTTATTTCAATTGAAAATAATTCAAAAGAAACAGTTGTTGTGCACAAACATAATTTAAAACAATAATATACAAATATTCAATATTTATTTCAATTGAAAAATTCAAAAGCAATAGCCGTTGTGCACAAACCTCTGATATTTGTCTCCGGGTCTTGACTCAGTATTTCTTTCCCTTTTGCTGAGTCCTTGTTAACTGAGAAACACAATTTGAAGTGTTTCAGTGCTAAATTAAACTGTCTCTATCGATGGTGTTTGGTAAATAATGCACTGAACTCAATTATTCACTTAATCACCTAATATACCGACCCTCGATGCGTTTTAGGTAAATTAGGTTTTAGTGTCATTAATATGTCACACTCGATAGGGTTTTAGGTTTGGTACGTTTTACCAAAGTCATTTCCTTGTTTAGTGCATTTTAATGCAACTTGCTGGATTTCGGGATACTGGTTTGACCTAACCGGACGATCTAGTTCCCTCGGTTTTCGGGTCTCGGTCGAAACTACAAACTTGTAGATCTAGGTCTTATTGCACGCGGTGCAAAATTTCAGGTCAATCCGAGTTAAGTAGACCAAGTTATGGTCATTACACTATTGCTGGTCAAGTGGTACCATTTTAGGTCAATTTTAGGTCAAATTGGTCAATTCTGGTTCGGCCAGTTTTTGGACCCGAACTTGTGCAAGTTGTTTGACTTGCTTATGGTCATTTCTGGGCTTTAGTGTCTTCATAAGACTTGTAGGTATGGGTCTTAACTATTCTTGGTTAAAATTTCAGGTCAATTGGACCTGGTTTGAGTGAGTTATGGCCTAAACACTCACTGCTGACCAATTGGTCATTTTTCAGGTCCTAATTGCACCTAATCCGAATTGGTCATTTTTTTAGGTCACCTTGCAAGCAGAATTTTGGCATGGTTTCTCAATGAAAGTTGGCACATTTTGTGCCTAGTTTCACCTCAAATTGGTCTCATACCAATTGAGGTTACACATTTCAGGTTATGGGCTAAAATGTACACTGCCCTCAATATGCATTTCACACCCCACTTCAAACACACATATACCTTGCAATTTGGTTCACTTCCCTACCAATCTGTTTTGGTACATTAACCACAGTATAATCTACTTTACATTAACATTATTTTGGGCAGATTACCATTACCCTCAACACACCAAATATAATTCACATTTACAATATCTCAATACCATTACATACACACCTAAACACCACTAATTCTCACATACACTTTACACAATAATTTCATACACATATCCTTCATTCCTTAATGCCACAATTCTGCCAACACTCCCATGAATATACACATTTATTCAAGTGTCCCCAAGGCTGCCCAAATTTGTCCTTCAACATCAAAGTGCTGTCCAAGTTACCAATTCCCATCCAAGTGCATAAATCACCATATAAACATGAAATAATTCACTAGGTTATTAATTTACCATGATCAACATTATTTCTCATCAATTATATGCATAATAAATCATCAAATGTGTGACCCCATGGCTGTCCAAAAATGGCTATCTCAATAACTATTTAAACTTCAAAATTTCCTTCACAAAACCAACACCCATAACATGCACACAAAACTTAACAAAGCTATCTTCAAAACTATGAACTTACCTTATGCTTGGAGTTTGTTAAACCTTGCTTAAACTTCTCAAATTTAGTATCAAACTCTTCCTTGTGATGAGTAGACAAAGTTTCATGAAGGAACTTAAGTGTTTGGAGTTGAAATGGAAGGAGGGATCAAGCTTGCATGAAAATGTCCATGGAGTTTTCTCTCCCTTCATTCACGGCTTGGATGGTAAATGAAGAAGATGAAGTGGCTGCTGGACATAGTGGACTTACATCAGCCCCATAATGTGTTTATTTTATTCTCTTAGTGGTCCACTTACTCTAATTAATTCATATTATAAGTTACTTTCACTTAATCCCACATTAAACCCTTAATTCTCACTATTTACTTTAGGTACCACCAATTTAATTTTTCATTTCATTTTCTAAGTGTAATATTATTTATTTTTAATGGAAATTTAGGTCAAAAGACACTTCGGGATGTCAAATGACCATAATGCCCCTGTTCGGGTGGCATTCCTAATTTTTCGGTATTACCGGGTTTTGTCTGTTTTTCGATTTCTCACTTTTCTTTGTACTAATTATTTAATTTTTCTTTGATATTTCTAATGATATTTATTCTTCAACAAGGGTCTATTTATGTCCCAAAAATGTTTTCCAGGGTTCCCATGATCGAGGGCGATCAACGGTCCACGCCGTGACTTCCCAGTGCGGTCACCCATCGTTAGGTTTCCCGGCTCGTTTAACTTGATCACATTTCTTTGCAATCAATTTTCCTTTGTTTTTCTTGTACTTTCTTTTCTTTTATTTCATTATTTTATGTCTCCTCACTCTCATTGAAGTGTGGTTCTAGGCATCCTAGCTGTCCGGACAACACTGGTCACTGGAGCAGCAGAACGCACTACCGAACTTAGGGGTGTTACACTCAGACTGACCTGAAATTTTGCCCCACGTGCAATAAGACATAGGCCACAAGTTTGTAGTTTGGACTGAAACCCGAAAACCGAGGGAACTAGGTCATCCGGCTAGGTCAAAATAGTACACCGAAATCTGATAAATTGCAATAAAATGCAATACACTTGAAAATGAATTTGGTAACATATACCAACACTAAAGGGCTATAAAATGTGACATATTGGTAACATTGGAATTGACTCACTTAGAGTATATCAAGGGTCAACATTATAGATTGACTAATGAAATGAATTAAAGGGAATAGTACCAAGAAAATTTAAATATTGGATTTTATGGTTGGAAACAAATTCATTAAGTACTGAAATACTTTAAATTGTGTGTTTTAGTTGATAAGGATAGTGAGAAGCATAAAGAACATTGAGTCAAGGCATAGGAGCAACTCAAATCAGGTTTGTGCATAACTAGTTTTTAACTGATTTTGTTCTGAATATTTCATATGATTAAATGAAGCTATTTTCCTTATGTATTATGTTTATCAAATATTGGATTTAATTCAATGATTATTGAAATTATTATAATATGTATGAATTTAGCTTTGTGAAATGGTATTTCCAAAAATATTAAGCATTGTTGTGAATTGAATAAATTATGTTTTGGAAAATTATGATAGAACCTGTTTTGAATTGTGATGGGCAATTTGCATGGAAAAATGCAAATTTATGATTTGAATTGTGATGAGCATAAAAATTATTAGATATTGAAATTAACTTTGAATCGAATTTATGCTCGCTAAAAGGATTGTGATATTGTTTTATATCTCACTATAGATGCTTGACTAGGTTATTACCCATCTCTCTCATTTATTGAGAAGACAATGGAGTTAGTTGTGTTTTGATTACCATGGTATGTGCACAGGCTTAGATTTTCCTCTTATTAGAGGTTAGATCTAAGTTTTATGTTATGGCCCTTTCGAAAGATTCATTATTGTGGTGTGTACTGTGCACAATTATTCGAATTCCCCGACCATAGGGAGTTAGAATCCGATTCTACCTCCCCGACCATAGGGAGTTAGAATCACCCCGAAGATGGCCCTTTCGGATTAGTCTTGCATAGTTAGTGAGATAAAGAATGGTTTTTGAGATAAAGAATGGCTTTTGAGATAAAGAATGGTTTTCGAGATAAAGAATGATTTTTGAATAGTAAAGAATTGTGATTTCAATTATGATTTATGTATAATTAATTTTATTGGAATTAATCTTTATTTCCAATTAATTGTTGGAATTACCTTAAATGATTAGTTATAATTTGATAAATTAAATTTCGTGATCAAAGTCATTTTATACAAATGATTTATATTATTGGCAATGAATATTTTAAGTTTTGGAATTTGATGAGTATCTAGATTTTCAAATTATTTGCTGTAATTTTCGTTAAGGTATATTGTACTAAGTTTTAGATTATAGTTGTGCACCACTGAGTTCATCACTCAGCGATAGCTTTGTATGCTGTCGCAGGTGAAAAGAGCATAGAGCAGTTGAGTAAGCTTCTTTGAAGACACATTCAGATTAGCTTCAGGTATATCATAGGTATACCCATGTACATAGATTTTGATGTATGCATGTAATAATATGTATGTTAATTATTTAAGCAGTTATATAAAAACTCTCGTAAAATATTTTGGTATGTAATTAAATGTAAATTATTATAAATGTAAATTTGAGATTTCATTTACTCGAATAGTTTTGTAATATTAATTTTGAGTCTTGTAATCAATGAAATGTTTCTTTTTTGATGAGGTTGGTTTGAAAATGAATTGATTTGATTATTGAGATTTGAGTAATGAGATGAAATGAAGTTTATTAGAGTTGTATTTGAGAAAACATATTGCAAGTATTTTCCTTAGCAGGATTAAAGAACTGTTTTCTCAAAATACAGTCGACACTCTACCGAAATTTTGAAAAAAATTTTATAACACCAGATTTTAATCGATGATTTAAATTTCACGAAAGTCGTTTTAAAATTCCTTGTAGTATATCTAATGGGTTATCGGTAGGCGAAGTAAGGTAAATCATTAGGTGTACTACGGGATCATGTTACATCTTACGGGAGAGTAGGGTGTGACATGGGCATTATGAATTCCTGGTGATGCCATTTGGGTTAACAAACGCTCCAGCAGGATTCATGGACCTTATGAACCATATCTTCCACCCATACTTAGATCGGTTCGTAGTGGTCTTCATTGATGACATCCTGGTGTATTCCAAGGATAAAGCAGAACATGATGAGCATTTGAGAATTGTTTTGCGTACTCTAAAAGAGAAGAAAATGTATGCTAAATTGTCCAAGTGTGAGTTTTGGTTGAATGAGATTGCATTCCTTAGACATGTAGTATCAACTGAAGGGATTAAAGTGGATCCTAAGAAGATTGAAGCAGTGATGGAATGGAATCCTCCCAGAAATACAACTGAGATCAGAAGTTTCTTGGGGTTAGCTGGATATTATAGAAGATTTGTAAAGGGATTTGCCCTGATAGCTGCTCCAATGACCAAATTACTACACAAGAATATGAAATTTGACTAGAATGACAAGTGTCAAGCCAGTTTTGAGAGGCTGAAGGCTATGTTGACAGAGGCACCAATGTTAACACAGCCAATGTCTGGAAAAGACTTTATAGTCTGCAGTGATGGCTTACATAATGGGTTAGGGTGTGTACTCAAGCAAAAAGGGAAAGTGGTCGCATATGCTTCCAGGCAGTTAAAGCCACATGAAAAAAATCACCCTACTCATGATTTAGAGTTAGCAGCAATTATCTTCGCATTGAAGATATGGAGGCATTACTTGTATGGAGAAAAATGCTACATATACACAGACCATAAGAGTCTGAAGTATCTGCCACCCCAGAAGGAACTTAATTTGAGACAGAGGCGATGGATTGAATTCCTGAAAGATTATGATTGTGTGATTGACTACCACCCTAGGAAGGCAAATGTAGTTGTTGATGCTTTAAGCAGAAAATCTATTGTAGCATTAAGATCTCTGAATGCCCAACTATCCTCAACTCATGATGGAGTTATTTTAGCTAAGTTGCAAGTGAAGCCGAATCTATTACAACAGATACAGGATGGGTAGAAGACAGATGAGAAATTAATAGCTGTTATGGGCAAAATCACTGAAGGGAAGGAAACTGAATATGAAGTGAAAGAAAATAGGTGCATGTACTATAAAGAAAGAGTGTGTGTTCCAGATGATAAAGAATTGAAAACTAGTATTCTGAGAGAAGCACATAACAGTGTGTATGCTATGCACCCAGGAAGCACAAAAATGTACCATGACCTAAAACTCTGATACTGGTGGCCAGGTATAAAGAAGGACATAGTTGACTAAGTAACTCGATGCTTGACATGTTAGCAAGTCAAAGCAGAACATCAAGTTCTATCAGGTTTGTTACAGCCCATAAACATAGTTGAATGGAAATGGGACCAAGTCACTATGGACTTTGTCAGTGGTCTACCTCTCGCTCAGAAGAAGCATGATGCAGCATGGGTGATTGTGGATAGGTTGACCAAATCAGCACATTTTCTGCTAGTCAGAACTGACTACTCACTGGAAAAGCTAGCAGAATTGTATATCAGTGAGATAGTTAGACTACATGGAATTCCGCTTTCCATTATATCTGATAGAGACCCGAGGTTTACATTTAGATTTTGGAAGAAATTACAAGAGTCTTTGGGCACACAACTCCATTTTAGTACAGCTTTTCATCCTCAGATGGATGAACAGTTAGAAAGAATAATCCAGGTAAATTTTGAAACTCATTGAGTTATTGTAAACAATAATTGAACTGATAATGATAATAATAACCGAACATATGTGATAGGTCCTTGAGGATATGCTGAGAAGTTGAGGGAAGTTGGAACAGATACCTTCCACTGGCAGAATTTGCATATAACAATAGCTATCAAGCTAGCATACAAATGGCACGCTATGAAGCACTGTATGGGAGAAAATGCAGAATACCTATATGTTGGACTGAGTTGGGTGAAGATAAGCTAGTGGGGCCAGACCTGATAAAACATACAGAGGAAAAGCTGAAACTGATAAAGGCCAATTTGAAAGTTGCCTCTGACCGACATAAATCTTATGCTGATTTGAAAAGAAAAGACATTGAGTATGAAGTTGGCGAGAAGGTATTTCTCAAAGTATCACCGTGGAAGAAAGTGCTTAGATTCAGGAAAAAGGAAAAATTAAGCCCTAGGTTCATTGGCCCATATGAAGTTATTGAACGTGTGGGACCAGTAGCCTACAGATTAGCCTTACCACCTGAGCTGGGCAAGATATATAATGTGTTCCATGTCTCGATGCTCAAAAGATACAGATTAGATCCTTCACATGTCATCTTAGCAGAAGAAATTATGGTACAACCTGACCTGACATATGAAGAAGAACCAATTAAAATCTTGGAGATGAAATTTTCGAGGGGAAGTTTCAAAATTTTTATTTAGAGGGGAAGAGTTGTAACATCTCCACTGTACGTGTTCTGTACGTTGTGTTGCTCTAGTGGCCAAATAACAGTCCAGGCAAGTCAAGATGTCTAGAACTACACTTTGGTGATAGTGAACAGACATATAATGATGAAATAAATAAAAAGAAAATACAAGAAAAATCAAAGAAAAATGAAAGGGAGAAAATGAAACTAAGTTAAACGAGTCGGCACTGCAGTGATGGGTGACCGCATCAGGAAGGCTGTCACACCCTGCCCCTCTGTAAGGCATGACATGATCCCGTAGTATACCTAATGAATTACCAACTCCGTCTACTGATAACCCATTAAATACACTATAAGGGATTTTAAAAACTTTTCTTACTTCTTTTACAGTGGTGAGCACTATTTACAGGTATTAAAAACTTTTGTGAACTGAAGTGAAACAGCTAACTCATTTGGATTATTTGGAATTTCTGTAAAAATTTTGGCAGAGTGCCATCTGTATTTTGGATAAAACAGTTCTTCAGAAAACCTGTAAAAAGCACTTCAATATATATATTTCCAAATTTCAACTCCAACATATTTCTCAATACAACATATTTCTCAACTCAAATCTATAGTGATTTTTCAAAGACTGAGATAAAAGAAATATAATACAATTTTTACAAGTCAAAATAACTCATAATTATTTTACAACTTCAATGTACAATTTAAATTTACAACTGCTCAAAACCAAAAACAATATGTACATACAGTGAACATACATTACAGTACAAAATACAAAATGTGGTATACTCATTATACCCGAAAATCTCTCGCTCTGTGTACTAGCAGCCTAGTCTGCTACCCTGTCTGTCTCTCTACCTGCGACAACAATAAAAAGCTATCACTGAGACAATATCTCAGTGGTGCACAACATTAATCAAATACAACTTTAAATCACAATTCATAAGTTAAATAAATAGTGGATACTTAAAATAATAGTTAAATTCAAGACAATAATGTCATAAGGAATTTAACACAATATCATAATAAATCTCAGTAATCAAAACATAGTTAAATTCAAAAGACAGTGAATGTCAATAAGCATTTAAACTCCATTTCACAATTTCACAATACATATCAATAAAACACACAAAGCTTAATCATGTTCCAAAGTTCAATTCATCCCAAAAGTCGATGGCTAATGAGAAATAACATAGCTAGCTAGCAAAAATATGAGTACTCATTCTATTCGTCCTCAACAGGCAAACACCTCAACACTTCAGCCAGAGAGAGAATTCAATTCATCCCACTAGACAAGCCAGCGAGGAATACAATCAATATACATGATAGTTGTGGTTTCAAACCATTTACAGTGCTTTTCAATCAATAAGTATCCATCAAATATCATTCAAACAATTTTTCACAGTTTCACAATTTAAAACAATAATATGCAAATAGTCATAATTTATTTCAATTGAAAATAATTCAAAAGAAATAGCTGTTGTGCACAAACCTCTGATAATTGTCTCCTAGTCTGGACTCAGTGTTTCCTTCCCTTTCCCTGAGTCTTTGCTAACTGAGAAACACAATTTGAAGTGTTTCAGTACTAAATTAAACTGTCTCTATCGATAATGCTTGTTAAGTAATTCACTGAAAGCTATTATTTGCTTAATCAACCTAATATATCGACCCTCGATGCGTTCAATGTAAGTTAGGTTTTAGTGTTACTAATATGTCACATTCGATAGTATTTTAGGGTTGGTACATGTTACCAAGTTCATTTCCGTGTATACTGCATTTTCTTGCAATTTGCTGGATTCCGGGATACTAGTTTGACCTAGCTAGACGACCCAGTTTCCTCGGTTTTTGGGTTTTGGTCAAAACTACAAACTTGTAGATCTATGTATTATGGAACGTGGGGAAAAATTTCAGGTCATTCTGAGTTATGTAGACCAAGTTATGGTCATTTTACTATTGCTGGTCAAATGGCATCAAATTTGGTCATTTTAGGTCAATTTTGGTCAACTTCGGTTCAGCCAGTTTTTGGACCCGAACTTGTGCAAGCTGTTTGACTTGCATATGGTCATTTCTGGGCTTTGGTGTCTTCATAAGACTTGTAGATATGGGTCTTAACTACTCATGGTTAAAATTTCAGGTCAATTGGACCTGGTTTGAGGGAGTTATGGCCTAAACACTAACTTCTGCCCAAATGGTCAGTTTTCAGGTCTCACTTGCACTTAATCCGGATTTGGTCATTTTTCAAGCTACCTTGCAAACAGAATTTTGGTATGCTTCCTTCATGAAAGTTGGCACATTTTGTGCCTAATTTCACCTCCAATTGGTCTCATACCGATTGGAGTTACACATTTAGAGTTATAGGCTGAAATGCATACTGTCCTTAAATACATTGCTTAACATCTATCAATTGCACATTTACGTTGCTATAAGTCCAATTCTCTTCCCAATTCTGATTTTGTACATTACCAAAACCATTTATTACTTCATATTAAAGTAATTTTGGGCAGAATACAAATATCCTCAATACACCAAAGGAAACTATAATTCACAAAGTCCAAATACAACAATATATACACATAAACTTCTAATTATTACATACAATTTCCACAACCAATTTACATACATATTCATCAATCCTCAATATCACAATTTATCCAATATCTTCAGGAATTCAAACATTCATCAAGAAGTCTCAAAGTTGCCGAAATGCTCCAAATTGCCAAAGTTTCCCATAATTTCTTCAACTTCAATCCTAAGTGCACAATCACCACATATACATGGAAATAACTTACTAGGACATTAAATCACCCTACTCAACATGAATTCCCATCAAATATATGTAAGAATAATTCATTAAATATATAACTCCATGGCTGTCCAAAATTGGATACATCAATAACCCCTCAAAACTTTAAAATTTCTTCACAAATCAAACACCCATACATGCTTACTAACTTTAACAAAGTAATATTCAAAAATACAAACTTACCTATTGTTAGGACTTGTTAAATCTTCACTAAACTTCCTTGATTTGCTATCAAACTCTTCCTTGTGATGTGGGGACAAATTTTAATGAAGCAACCTAGGTGTTTGGAGGTGAAATGAAGAGGTTGATGAAGCTTTAAGCAAAACGGCCGTGGAGGATTTCAAGCTTCTCTTTCCGGCATGGATGAAACAAATGAGGAAGATGAAGTTTGCAGATTGTATAGTGGGTTTACACCTGCCCTTTTTGTTTTTAATTTATTCCATAGTGGTCCACTTACACAAATTAAATCATATTATATGTTTAACTTCCATTTATTCCACATTAAACCCATAATTTTTGCTATTTACTTTAGGTGCCACCAATTTAATTTTTCATTATATTTTCCAAGTGTAATATTATTTATTTTTAATGGACATTTAGGTCAAAAGACAACTCAGGGTGTCAAATGACCACAATGCCCCTGTTCGGGTTGTATTCCCGATTTTTCGGTGACACCGGGTTTTGTCCATTTTTCGATTTCTCACTTTTCTTTGTACTAATTATTTAATTTTTCTTTGATATTTCTAATGATATTTATACTTCAATAAATATTTATTGGAGTCCAAAAAATATTTTCCAGGGTTCCCCGCGGTCCAGGGCTAGTCAACGGTCCACGCCATGACTTCCCGGTGCGGTCACCCATCGCTAGGGTTCTCGGCTCGCTTAACCTGGTTACATTTCTTTGCTATTATTTTTCCTTTGTTTTTCTTGTATTTTCTTTTCTTGTATTTCATTATTTTATGTCTCCTCCCTCATATCAAAGTGTAGTTCTAGGCATCCTAGCTGTCCAGACAACACTGGTCACAGGAACAGTAGAACGCACTACCGAACTTAGGGGTGTTATAATTCTCCCCCCCTTAAAAAAATTTCGTCTCGAAATTTTACCTAATATTAGTCTCTGAACTGCTGTGGTTGCTGTCTCCTCATATCCTCTTCACGTTCCCAAGTAGCTTCCTGGCCTAAATGATGGTTCCACAGCACTTTAACCAGGTGTATCTGTTTATTCCTCAGCTGCTTCACCTCATAAGCCAGAATTTTTATGGGTTCTTCCTCATATGAGAGGTCTGGATTTACCTCAATCTCTTCAACTGATAGTACATGAGATGGGTCAGATCTGTACCTCCTTAACATGGACACATGGAAGACATTGTGTATCCTTGCTAACTCTGGAGGTAATGCCAACCGATATGCCAAAGGGCCCACTCTTTCCAGAACCTCATATGGTCCGATGAAACGAGGACTCAGTTTCCCCTTTCTGCCAAATCTCACAATTCTCTTCCAAGGAGAAACTTTGAGGAACACTTTATCACCCACTGCATATTCAATATCTCTTCTCTTCAGATCAACATAGGACTCCTGACGGTCTGATGCAGCCTTGAGTCTATCTCTGATCAATCTGATCTTTTCCTCTGTCTGCTGAACAATTTCTAGCCCAATCATCTTCCTTTCACCTACTTCATCCCAACATAAGGGAGTTCTACACTTTCTGCCATACAAAGCTTCATAAGGAGGCATCCCAATGCTTAATTGGTAGCTGTTGTTTTAAGCAAACTCAATCAAAGGCAAGTGTGTATCCCAACTACCTTCAAACTCAATCACACAAGCCCGTAGCATATCCTTCAATATCTAAATAACCCTCTCAGACTGGCCATCTGTTTCTGGGTGGAATGCTGTGCTGAAGTTCAATCTATTTCCTAGGGCTCTCTGAAGACTACCCCAGAATCTAGAAGTGAACCTAGGATCTCTGTCAGACACAATTGATACTGGCACTCCATGCAGTTTTACAATCTCATATATGTACAATCTGGCCAATCTTTCCAGGCTATAGTCCATCCGAACTGGCAAAAAGTGAGTAGACTTGGTCAATCTGCCAATTATAACCCATACTGCATTATGACTACTCTGTGTCCTTGGAAGTCCTGTAACAAAATCCATAGTTATTCGTTCCCATTTCCACTCTGGTACTGACAAAGGATGTAACAAACCAGCTGGAACTTGATGTTTTGCCTTTACTTGCTGACAAGTTAGGCATTTGGAAACAAATTCAGCTATATCTCTCTTCATACCCATCCACCAGTAATGCTCTTTCAGCCCTCTGTACATTTTAGTTCCACCATGATGCATAGCAAATGGAGACTCATGTGCTTCCTTCATAATGATCTGTCTCAATTCCACATCACTAGGAACGCACATTCTGCCCTGATGTAGCAATAAACCATTCTCTCTCACAGAAAATTCAGGTTTCTTGCCCTGCTGGACTTCTTTCAGTAGCTTCTGATATTTTTCATCACTCTGAGTAGCCATTCTGATCTGATCAATCAACACTGGCTGTACATGCCATGCAACTACTGTCTGTCCCTCATCATCAATCTCTAAATTGGCATGCTGTGCTTTCAATTCATATACCATGGACAAAGGAGAAACTCTGAGACTTGCCATAGTCTTGCAACTTAATGCGTCAGCCACCACATTTGCTTTCCCTGGCTGATAGTCTATTAAGTAATCATAGTTTTTAATCAGTTCTAACCATCTCCTCTGCCTCAAATTCAATTCCTTCTGGGTGCCTAAGTACTTCAAGCTCTTGTGATCTGTGTAAATGTAGCATTTCTCTCCATACAAATAGTGTCTCCAGATCTTCAGAGCAAAAACAATAGCTGCTAGCTCCAGATCATGTGTTGGGTAGTTCCTCTAATGCGGTTTCATCTGGCGTGATGCATAAGCAATGACATTCCGATCTTACATCAGTACACAGCCTAACATATTGTGAGAAGCATCACTATAAACTGTATATTTTTTACCCGGAGTAGGTAAAGTGAGGACTGGAGCTTCAGTCAAACACCTTTTCAACTCATCAAAACTTTGCTGGCATTTATCAGTCCACTGAAATTTCACATCTTTTCGAAGCAGTTTGGTCAGTGGAGAAGATAACATAGAAAACCCCTTCACAAACCGACGGTAATATCCAACTAAACCCAGAAAATTGCAAACTTCTGTGATATTCCTGGGTGGCTTCCAATTAAGGATAGCTTCTACCTTGCTGGAATCTACCTTGATCCCTTTAGCTGACACAACATGTCCCAAAAAGGAGATTTCTTTCAGCCAAAATTCACATTTCGACAATTTGGCGTATAGCTGTTTCTCCCTTAAAGTCTGCAGTACTATCCGCAGATGTCTATCATGCTCCTCTGCATTCCTCGAGTATATCAAAATGTCATCAATAAACACCACCAAAAATTGATCGAGATATGGTCTGAAGATAGTGTTCATAAGTTCCATAAAAGCAGCTGGAGCATTTGTTAACCCGAATGGCATTGCTAGAAACTCATAGTGGCCATACCGAGTTCTGAAAGTAGTTTTTGGAATACTCTGCTCTTGTACCTTCAACTGATAATAACCAAATCGCCAATCAATTTTGGAGAATACAGCTGCACCCTTTAACTGATCAAATAGATCATCAGTGCGAGGCAATGGATATCTGTTCTTTATTGTCACCTTATTCAACTGCCGGTAGTCAATACACAAGCGAAGAGTGCCATCTTTCTTCTTAACAAACAATACTGGCACTCCCCAAGGTGACACACTAGGGTGGATGAACCCCTTTTCAAGTAATTCTTGCAATTGTATCTTCAACTCCTTCAACTCTGCTGGTGTCATTCTGTATGGCGTTATGGAAATTGGATCCACACCAGGCATAACATTAATTTCAAACTGCAGTTCTCTTTCCAGAGGTAGTCCTGGCAATTCATCAGGAAACACATCTGGAAAGTCACATCCAGTAGGAATGTCCCTCAGTGCTGGACTCCCCACTTGGGTATCTACCACATGTGCCAAGTAGGCTTCACACCCCTTTCTGATCATTTTTTCTGGCTAGTGCAGCCGAAATGATGTTTGATGGCAATAACTGCCTCTCCCCATGTATTACCACATCACTGTACTGAGGGAGACCAAAAGTGACTGTTTTCAGCCTACAGTCAATCATGGCATGATGCCTAGCTAACCAATCCATGCCCAAGATGATATCATAATCTCTGAAGGGCATTTCAATGAAATCAGACAGAAAAGTGTGTCCTTGGATCACCAAAGGACAATCTCTATACATTCTATTAACCTCGACTCTGTCCCTAGCGGACTTGTTACTAGCACCTCAAAGTCCATTTTTGTACATGGAACAAAGAATGCAATCAATGATGCTAGCACTCACATAAGAATGGGTAGAACCGGATCAAATAACACAAATACATCTTGATTAAAAGTTGAGAAGGTACCAGCCACAACATCGATGTCTCTGCCTCTTCCTCTGTCTCATTGCATAGATTCCGATCGAGCACTATCTTGCTCAATGTTTCATCGTGCCTTAGCCGTCTTTGGGCTACCTCTACCCCCGCCTCTACCTCTGGGTGGTTGTGAACTTCTAGTGACAGTGGCTCGAATCGACCTTCCGCAGTAGTAGGAGGTGGTCCACTCTGCGACCATCGTGCGATCCTTAGCAAAGTGTCCTGTGCCTCCACAGTTATAACAGGCTCTAATAGCCTTATAACATATCCCACCATGATTTTTTCCACAAGTTTCACATTGGCGGGGAGGATAGGAACTTCTGGAACTCTGCTGACCAGATAGTGGAGGTCTCTGTCCTGAATGTCTTCCCCTACCAGACTTCTTGCCACCTCTGCCATGTCCCCCATGGTTCTTCCTCTTTCCAGTAGGACCACTGGAACTCTGTTCTACTGATTTCCCTCTTTCTCTGTCTTCTCTGATTTCTTTTTCTCAGGAGCAGCTTCCAACTCTAGGGCTTGAGAAATAAGTTCAGAGAAGTTAGTGTGTTTGAATCCGACTACTTGTAATCTGATACTGGGCTTCAAGCCGGTTTCAAACCTCTTGCATCTTTCCCTGCTGGTAGAAAGTAAACTCACTGCATAATTGATCAAAGTGGAAAATTCTCTTTCATACTCACCACCGACCGCCCTGCTTTGCACTTAGGAACTCTTGTAGCTTCTAGTCTACATAAGCATCAGGGACATATTTTTGTCTGAATTCTCTGAGGAAGTCATTCCATGTTAGCACTGCAGGTTCTACCAGACCGTGGGGAATGGTTTTCCACCAGTCTTAAGCATCCCCCTGTAGCAAAGATACTGAGTATTCAAATCTGAGCTCTTCCGTGCAATGCAATTTCTTGAATACCCTATCCATCCTCTCTAACCACTGCTCAAATTTCTAGAGGATCTATCGTCCCTTGAACTCAGAGGCCCATATTTCATCAATTTGTCATCTTGTCTAGTAGGAGATCGTGGTTGTACCATCGTGTCTCAGATTGGGACTTGAGTAGGCACATTACGAGCCATTTGTGGGACCATTGCAGCCATCTGCCGAGCGAATCGAGCAGAAATCGCGCAGAATGGGGCTGGTGTCACTTGAACCACTGACATTATGTAGGCCTGGGGCATCCCCTTGCACCTCAGCCTTAATAGATTGATCGACTGAACGATCACCCTTTTCCATAGTCAATGTGAGGATTTTAGATCTCCTGAACAAATAACACAAGGAGATTTCCTCTCGTTAGTGCATATTTATAATGTAATGTACTGTATGTATCAAACAATGATGTTGAGCAGTTGTACTATGAAGAAAGAATATTCAAATAACATGTGAAAATAGAATTTAAAAACTAGCTCTGATACCACTAAAACATGTCACACCCTACCCCTCTGTAAGGCATGACATGATCCCGTAGTATACCTAATGAATTACCAACTCCGTCTACTAATAACCCATTAAATACACTACAAGGGATTTTAAAAACTTTTCTTACTTCTTTTACAGTGGTGAGCACTATTTACAGGTGTTAAAAACTTTTGTGAACTGAAGTGAAACAGCTAACTCATTTGGATTATTTGGAATTTCTGTAAAAATTTTGGCAGAGTGCCATCTGTATTTTGGATAAAACAGTTCTTCAGAAAACCTGTAAAAAGCACTTCAATATATATATTTCCAAATTTCAACTCCAACATATTTCTCAACTCAAATCCACAGTCATTTTTCAAAGACTGAGATAAAAGAAATATAATGCAATTTTTACAAGTCAAAATAACTCATAATTATTTTACAACTTCTATGTACAATTTGAATTTACAACTGCTCAAAACCAAAAACAATATGTACATACAGTGAACATACATTACAGTACAAAATGCAAAATGTGGTATACTCATTATACCCGAAAATCTCTCGCTCTGTGTACTAGCAGCCTAGTCTGCTGCCTTGCCTGTCTGTCTACCTGCGACAGCAATAAAAAGCTATCGCTGAGACAATATCTCAGTGGTGCACAACATTAACCAAATACAACTTTAAATCACAATTCATAAGTTAAATAAATAGTGGAAACTTAAAATAATAGTTAAATTCAAGACAATAATGTCATAAAGAATTTAACACAATATCATAATAAATCTCAGTAATCAAAACATAGTTAAATTCAAAAGACAGTGAATGTCAATAAGCATTTAAACTCCATTTCACAATTTCACAATACATATCAATAAAACACACACAGCATAATCATGTTCCAAAGTTCAATTCGTCCCAAAAGTCGATGACTAATGAGGAATAACATAGCTAGCTGGCAAAAATATGAGTACTCATTCCATTCGTCCTCAACAGGCACACACCTCAACACTTCAGCCAGAGAGGGAATTCAATTCATCCCACTAGACAAGCCAGCGAGGAATACAATCAATATACATGATAGCTGTGGTTTCAAACCATTTACAATGCTTTTCAATCAATAAGTATCCATCAAATATCATTCAAACAATTTTTCACAGTTTCACAATTTAAAACAATAATATGCAAATAGTCATAATTTATTTCAATTGAAAATAATTCAAAAGAAACAGCTGTTGTGCACAAACCTCTGATAATTGTCTCCTGGTCTGGACTCAGTGTTTCCTTCCCTTTCCCTGAGTCTTTACTAACTGAGAAACACAATTTGAAGTGTTTCAGTACTAAATTAAACTGTCTCTATCGATAATGCTTGTTAAGTAATTCACTGAAAGCTATTATTTGGTTAATCAACATAATATATAGACCCTCGATGCGTTCTAGGTAAATTAGGTTTTAGTGTTACTAATATGTTACATTCGATAGTATTTTAGGGTTGGTACATGTTACCAAGTTCATTTCCGTGTATACTGCATTTTCTTGCAATTTGCTGGATTCCGGGATACTAGTTCAACCTAGCCGGACGACCTAGTTCCCTTGGTTTTCGGGTTTTGGTCAAAACTACAAACTTGTAGATCTATGTCTTATGGAACGCGGGGCAAAATTTCAGGTCATTCTGAGTTATGTAGACCAAGTTATGGTCATTTTACTATTGCTGGTCAAATGGCATCAAATTTGGTCATTTTAGGTCAATTTTGGTCAACTTTGGTTCGGCCAATTTTTAGACCCGAACTTGTGCAAGCTGTTTGACTTGCTTATGGTCATTTCTGGGCTTTGCTTTCTTCATAAGACTTGTAGATATGGGTCTTAACTACTTATGGTTAATATTTCAGGTCAATTGGACCTGTTTTGAGTGAGTTATGGCCTAAACACTAACTGCTGCCCAAATGGTCAGTTTTCAGGCCTCACTTGCACTTAATCCGGATTTGGTCATTTTTCAAGCTACCTTGCAAACAGAATTTTGGTATGCTTCCTTCATGAAAGTTGGCACATTTTGTGCCTAGTTTCACCTCCAATTGGTCTCATACCAATTGGAGTTACACATTTAGAGTTATAGGCTGAAATGCATACTGTCCTTAAATACATTACTTAACATCTATCAATTGCACATTTACCTTGCTATAAGTCCAATTCTCTTCCCAATTCTGATTTGGTACATTACCAAAACCATTTATCACTTCATATTAAAGTCATTTTGGATAGAATACAAATATCCTCAATACACCAAACGAAACTATAATTCACAAAGTCCAAATACAACAATATATACACATAAACTTCTAATTATTACATACAATTTCCATAACCAATTTACATACATATTCATCAATCCTCAATATCACAATTTATCCAATATCTTCAGGAATTCAAACATTCATCAAGAAGTCTCAAAGCTGCCGAAATGCTCCAAATTGAAAAAGTTTCCCATAATTTCTTCAACTTCAATCCTAAGTGCACAATCACCACATATACATGGAAATAACATACTAGGACATTAAATCACCCTACTTAACATGAATTCCCATCAAATATATGTAAGAATAATTCATTAAATATAGAACTCCATTGCTGTCCAAAATTGGATACATCAATAACCCCTCAAAACTTTAAAATTTCTTCACAAATCAAACACCCATACATGCTTACAAACTTTAACAAAGTAATATTCAAAAATACAAACTTACCTATTGTTAGGACTTGTTAAATCTTCACTAAACTTCCTTGATTTGCTATCAAACTCTTCCTTGTGATGTGGGGACAAATTTTAATGAAGCAACCTAGGTGTTTGGAGGTGAAATGAAGAGGTTGATGAAGCTTTAAGCAAAATGGCCATGGAGGATTTCAAGATTCTCTTTTCGGCATGGATGAAACAAATGAGGAAGATGAAGTTTGCAGATTGTATAGTGGGTTTACACCTGCCCTTTTTGTTTTTAATTTATTCCATAGTGGTCCACTTACACAAATTAAATCATATTATATGTTTAACTTCCATTTATTCCACATTAAACCCATAATTTTTGCTATTTACTTTAGGTACCACCAATTTAATTTCTCATTATATTTTCCAAGTGTAATATTATTTATTTTTAATGGACATTTAGGTCAAAAGACAACTCGGGGTGTCAAATGACCACAATGCCCCTGTTCGGGTTGTATTCTCGATTTTTCGGTAACACCGGGTTTTGTCCGTTTTTCGATTTTTCACTTTTCTTTGTACTAATTATTTAATTTTTCTTTGATATTTCTAATGATATTTATACTTCAATAAATATTTATTGGAGTCCTAAAAATATTTCCCAGGGTTCCCCGCGGTCCAGGGCTAGTCAATGGTCCACGCCATGACTTCCTAGTGCGGTCACTCATCACTAGGGTTCTCGGCTCGCTTAACTTGGTTACATTTCTTTGTTATTATTTTTCCTTTGCTTTTCTTGTATTTTCTTTTCTTGTATTTCATTATTTTATGTCTCCTCCCTCATATCAAAGTGTAGTTCTAGGCATCCTAGCTGTCCGGATAACATTGATCACAAGAACAGTAGAACGCACTACCGAACTTAGGGGTGTTACAAAGGCCGTTACAGACCCCAGGACCGTGGGGAACCCTCAAAATTTAATTTCAGGAAGTAAATAAAGGTCTATTGAAATATAATTAACACTAGAATTATTAAATAAAAATTAGTAAATTAGTACAAAGAAAAATGAAAAATCGAGAAACACCCAAAAATCTGTGTTACCGAAAAGTCGAGAATATAACCCGAAGTGGGGCATTTTGGTCATTTAACACCTAGGGTTGCCTTTTGACCTCAATTTCCATTAAAAATAAATGATATTACACTTAGAAAATGTCATGAAAAATTAAATTGTGATACATTATAAGAATAGTGAAAGAAATGGGGGATAAAATCAAATTTATGAAACTTTGAATAATTACATTAAAATCCAAGTTAGTGCTCCACTAACTCCTAATTTGGGACACCTAAATATGCCTTTGGGATAGCAGAACCATCATCTTCCACCTTGAGAAATAACCAGCCGAGAGAAATGAAGTTCACCATGGAAATCACCATGGCTGCCCCACATGCAACCTCCATGGGTGCATGATCAAGCCACCGTTTCTACTTGGTTCCCTCATTAAAGCATTCCTACTTACCTTGGGGAAGGTATTGGCAACAAGAAAAACAAGATTTGGTGAAGTTTTGATAAGTTTCAAAAGTGGTAAGTGTCCAAAACCTCTCCCTTGCTTTAGTAAACCTTGTGTTTAGGTTGAGGTGAGTATTTTGGTGAAGAAAAATGAAGAAAATCTTGAGAAATGAAATGGTCCATTTTCGGCAGCCATGATTATGTATTGTATTTGAGTTTTTCTTAGCTCTAATGGATGGAAATTATGGTTGATTAACTCAAATGGAGGATGTAGTAAGTTAAAATCTAAGTATGTGCATGTAGTGCTTAAATTAAGGGTGTGAAATGGAACCTTAATGCTTTGGGCAAACTGTCATGTTTGGTAGCCTATTAAATCATGAATTTGTGTGTGAATATGTAGTTTATTAATGAAATATGCTAGTGTTAAATTGTAGGCAGCATGTGTAAGTGATATTGAAGTATGATTATGTTGACATGTATGTGTAATATTGACATTGAGATATATTGAATTTTGGTGGAAGTGAATGTTGAACTTAATGGTGAATTGTGTGCATTGAGCACTTGAATGTTCTACCTAAAATTATTGCTGGAATTGTGTACAATATATATATGGAAGTGTCATTGATTGAATATTGAAGTAATAGGAGGAGAAGGAATATCAAATTGGACGTGTATGTGCTTTGTGCAGGTTGTGTATTGAAGGTAGTACCTAAATTAGGTCATAAGTGCTAAACTGTGAACCCAATTGGTATGAGGCCAATGGGGGGGTGAAACTAGACACCAAATAGGCCAACTTTCATGCAGAAATGTTGCCAAAATTCTGCCTAGAAATTGACCTTAAAAATGACCAAATCCGGAATAGCAACCTTGCAACCTAGATTTTTAACCATATGAATAGTAGTCATTAGGATGACCATAACTCACTCAAAACAAGTCCAATTGACCTGAAATTTTTACCATGGATAGCTTAGACATAGAGCTACAATTCTTATGAAAACACTAAAGCCCAGAAATGGCCAGAACTAAGTCAAATAGCTTGCACAATTTCGGGTACCAAAACTGCTAGAACTAAAAGTGACCTAAAATTGGCCAAATTTTGCACTAAAGGTGCAATCTGTCCGGCTTTAGTAAATTGACCATATCTTGGTCTATATAACTCAGAATGACCTGAAATTTTGCCCATCGTGCAATAAGACATAGAGCTACAATTTTTCTTCTTTGACTAGAAGCTAAAAACCAAGAGAAATAGGACTTTAAGCTAGACCAATCTCGCACACCAAAAATTGAGAATTTGACATTTACATGCAATGATGCTTGAAGCAATTTGGCAATTAATGCCAACTTATAAAAATGGTAAATTGCACTATATTGGCAGCATATTGAATTACAATATGTGACATGTTGATATTAGAAACAACTTATCCATAGTACCTAAAAAGGTTAACATATGCATTGACTTATGAATTACATAATAGTTAGTAAACTCTAAAAATTGAAGAATTAAACATTTAATTTATAATGTGCCATAGTTTGCCTAGTTGACTAGTTTGGATAGGTTGGCATGCCAATAGGATTCTGACAGCTGTTCTGTAAATGGCTTCATGCCATACTGTATTTTGACGGCTTATTATGCCGCACTGTGACTTTAATAGCCTACGACTATACATATTGTGTATTTATTCTTGGCTTATTGCCAGATTGACTATATGGTTTTTTAGCCACACTATTTGCACACCGGGAGATACTTTGTGACTGATGGTGTGACGACTCGAGGTATTAGGTACCCAAAGTATATCCGTTTATCTAGTCTGGTCAGTATATAGGCTACACAGGCAGTAATTCAAGTACTATTAAATTCAAATAGCTAAATCCAGTCTACTGACATACAACACCACCAAAAATTCGTAAACACTTTATTTACCTTATTTTACTATATATTTCTTTATATTTGGCACCACTAAGCAAAATTGCTTAGCGCGTTGCTTTTGTAACTCGTAGGTATCGGAGACACAGCTGGGGAGCCCAGCAGACCTACGACCGGGTGAGATATCAGATCTGTACAGGAGTCTAGAGTCATCTGCACTGCATTGCATACATGGTAGGACTTAGGATATCTTGTATTTTATACTTTTGTTGTATTTTTGAAATTTGGCCCTGTATTTTGTAATATTATGAAAGCTCTAAAGTTTGTAATATCTTGTACATATTAAATAACATGGAGATTTTCTGGATATATTTAAATTATTATGGACTTTATTATGGAATTATTTAATGACTATAAAAGTCTATTGACTTTACTGAGAAATAGATACTGTGAAATATTTGAGATTTTGATAGTATCGTATTAAAATATTTTCAACAAGTTTGGAAGGACAATTGTCCAAAATACAGACGGTACCTTGCCAAATTTTTATTACCAATCTTGAAACACTGATTTTATCAAAGTATGAAAATAGTATCAACATGATATGAATATTACATAAAAGACTTCTTAAAATTAAATTGAGCTCAGGAAATAAAATAATCAGACTAGGTATTTTGGCACGCCGTGTAGCTCGCCTTGCTCGGCTATTCTGTAGATGGGTGAGGGGTGTTACATGCCATTTGTCTTCCAATCATGTAAGATGATCAAAGTTAAGATTAAATCTAGCTTTAACACTTGACTTAATGTGATTAGGTCAATTAAAATTCTGAGCCAATCAGAAGATGACATGTGGCAAGGGTTTTAAGTGATGACCTAATTATATAATGTGATATTATGAAAGAATAACATAACAATCTGATTATTCTCTCAAGATGCCGCCACCCAAAGAGGCTCTCCTCTCTCTTCTTCTTCTTTTTTCATTAATTCAAAGAGAATTGCCCATATTCTCTTGAATTAAAATGGCTAGAAATCGTTTCTAGTGTCCTGTATACATCTACACCCTCTCTAAAGGCAAATCCCTATTTTCTAATTGATTGGCAAGGCTTTAGAAGTTGTTCAAGGGGCTGCCATTGATGATCTTGGTATGGAAAAACTAGAGGGATAACATTTGGGGTCCTAGGTGCTTCCCAAAGGTACCAAACACATATACAGTGCATCAAAAGGTTAGTACACATATTCTTGAATTAATCTAGGGTTCTAATGAATTAATTTGTTAATTCTAAAATCTTAAATGGAAAATTTAGATCCAAATATATATTAAAAGTGTTTTAATAAGCAATTGAACATTGAAATCAATAGGTAGAAATTGAATCTTGAATGATGCATGAGACCCTAGAAGAAAATTTTTGAATTCAATGTTCTAATCTAATAATTTTCATGCTTCCGCTCCTTCAATTGGTATCAGAGCCACTATATTTGCCGTTTAGATTTTTTAATATCTGATTTAATTGTGTGATTTGATCAAAAGTTGATTGATTCAATACTGGTTGTAAAGAATAGGTGGCGGCATGATGATGAGCACCATTGGTGCGCATAGTTTGGTTCATTCAACCATGCGCATGGATTTTGGGCTTGAATGTGGGCTTGTTTTCAAGGCCCATAATTAGGCCCATGACTAATTAAAATGTTTAATTAGGAGTTTTAATCACACAATTAAATTTTGATTCAAATCTGAATTTTTAAATTTGTTTGAATGTGATTCAAATCTAAATTTTTAAATTTGTTTGAATGAGATTCAAATCTAGATTTTTAAGTTGAATATGAGATATTCAACTTAATTTTAGTGTATATGTTTTATTTAATTGTTAAATGGTGATATGCATGATGGATGATCATGGACAATAAAAGACCAATGTGATTGGATTTATTTCTTTTATATTTCTTTGGGTTGTAAATTAATTAATTTATTTTAGTAGCATTTATCATAAAGGTTGTAATATTTTTGGGTTGTAATTTCATTTATTTGGTTCTTACAAATTCGCCTTGGTATGCCAAGGATTACTATAATACCCCGAAGCTCCGAGTTATGAATAGTACCATTTTTGGTCCGTGACTAGTACTATTCAAAGACACATTGAGGACAAAAAAATAAATAGAAAATTAATTGAGATAGACACAATAAAAATTCAAGTAACCCAAAAATGTAAGGACTCACTGGGTATATTGTAAAAGAGGGATTATGATCCGATAAGGGGCATTTTGGTTAATTCACTTTAAGAGTTGATTTTTGACCAAAATGTCAATTTAATTAAATGAAAATAAAATATTGACTTATAAAGAAATATTGAGGGAAAAATTAGAGTAAAAGTGGAAAGAAAATAAAAGAGACAAAAATCTAGAATTTAAATTCCATTTTTGACCTAATTAAAATTAATGACTTATGGGCTTTTGACAATTAAACTTAATTATTTAATTAAAAAGGAATAAATAAGTATAAAAGAAGACAAGTCTCCTTCTTTCCTTTCTTCCATGCCACCACCCATCTTCCCTCTCCCTCTTTTTTCTTTTCTCTTCTTCTCTAATCTTCTTCCACCATTGTTTTCCCTTCCAAGTCTTGATTCACTTCAATTCCCTTCATAAATTCCATAGCCCACTAAAAGAAAACATCAAAGACATCTTTGATTGAGAGATTAAAAACAAGAAGAGCAAGATTTGGAAGAGATTGGAAGTGGGAAAAATCATCAAGTGAGGTAAGCTCTCTCTTTCATGCTTGATTAACCAAATATGCTTTGAATCAAGTTTTGGTGTGATGAATTTACATAAGAAAGCATGAAATTTCATAAGAAAATGAAAGAAAATATGTATTGAATCTAAACTAGGGTTTTGGCCAAATTGGAGAAAAGTTAGGGTTTGATGTCTCTGAATGAAATTTATGATGAGATTATGCTTAGTTGAAGTAGTGTACATGATTGGGGCAAAGAAATTGCATGAAATGTGTATAAATTTAATTGTGGGAGATAAGGGTTCATGGGAAAATTAGAGTTTTGGTGCTAGAGAGTGAAATTGATGTGTGTAGTGTTAAATTATGATCATTTGAGCTTTATTTAGTTTGAATTGACATTGGGTTGATGAATGGAAGTAACGAAATGGTTGGATTAGGGAAAATTGCAAACTTTGGTGCTTGAAAATTATAGGTTTTGTGCTAGGAAGCGTCATTGATGTGTCAATGCTAAATTATAGTCATTTTGGGTGAATTAAATGTGAATTGAGGTTGGTTAGTGGGAATAATTGAAGAAATAAAAAATTTGAACCTATGACAAAATTTACACACTGAGTTCAGTGTGTTTGACAGCCCATAAATTGAGCTACACAACTCTAATTGGTGTGAAACTAATTGGAAATGAAACTTAAGACATAGGGCTAGAATTTTTGTGAAGATACCCTACCCCGAAAATGACCTTAAGCTATCCGAAATGAGCCTTGAACTTAGAGACAAAATTCTGGAACCTACAGAATTTGACCATATGAACAGTAATTTTGCATGGCCATAACTCTCTATAGAAAACTCCGATTTAGGTGATTATTGAACCGATGGAAACCTAAGATATAGTAGAACATTTCATATGAAGAACTTGAGGCCAAAATATGGACTTAACCTAATCAAATTTCTAAGCAAAGTTGAATCACCGAATCTGCAAAACTGCAGATTTACTATATAAACAGTAAAATTTGCATGGCCATAACTCTCTCTAGAAAACTCTGATTTAGGAGATTCTTGAACCAATGGAAACCTAAGACATAGTAGAACATTTCGTATGGAGAATATTAGACCAAATTATGGACTTAACTTGATCAAATTGCTGAACAAATTTGGATCGATAAATCTGCCAGAACTGAATCTGCTGGATGAACAGTGACGTGAACAGTAACCGTATTTTGGTCATAACTTGAGCTACACAGCTCCAAATTAGGCGATTCAAAAAGGAAAATAAAGTGAAGACCTAAATGAAGAATTTTCATGTAGAACACCTCACCAAATTATGATCGAAACTAGGTAAAAATTGAGTTCAAAGATTGGGGCACCAAGCTGTCCCAAAACCAAAATATTCTAAAATTTTCAAAGCTAACTTGGGATGCATTAGATGTGTATGTAATGAGTTCTTGGCAGCAATTGAGATTGGAATTGAGGTATTCTATTTGTGTATTTTCAGTAGAAAAAGAAGTTGGAATGGACAAGGAGAAGTAGGTAACAAGGAAGGAGAATTATTGAAGGTTTGTGCACAACTAACCTTTTCTTCGTTTTTAAATATGTAAATTGCTTGGAATATGTTAAATTGAATGAGTTTTCTTTGAACAAGTTTACTTTGACTGAAATATGGTTTTCTCTTGCATTAAATAAATCTGGGTGTTGCCACCTTTATATGGATATTATGATGAATTTAAATGTGTTTATCGGTTTATAAATGTGATTGTTGAGTGGGAAATTTTTGGAAACTGTTTTGAAACCACAGTTAGCATAACAGTCCCTTTCGGAACTCCCCAGTAGTAACAGCTACTTAGTGTTGATAATTGATATTGATTATGTATCTCATTAATAACGGTTAGTGGGGTAAGACAACATGAGTACTCATTAGCTAGCTAGCCCTTCCCTCATTAATAATGGTTAGTGAGGTTGAGATTGCTTTGTCGTGGTGTACAACACGGCACTGATCGTGAAATTTTGTGTCATGGCCTAAACTATGTGTTGATGTTGGCAACACTAATGCTTTGTGAATTGTGATTTATGAAGTGTGATTTTCTCATTTGAAATGTTATTCCAATAAATGGCCTTTATGGACTTAGAACTACTGTGAAGTTTTCATGCTTAAGAAACATGTGACTTATTATGCTTTGACAAATTGTGTTTTACCTTAAGTTTTAAAGTTATTAGTTGTGCACCACTGAGTGATATACTCAGCGATAGCTTCTTTATGCTGTCGCAGGTAAGGGAAAGGAGAAGGATGCCAAGTGAGAGACTTGAAAGCAGCATTTGGGTATTGTTTGTGGGTATTTACGTTAGGTATACCCTTTTGATTCCTTTGGATATATTTTTTACCTATATGTATGGATGTCCGGACATTGAGTAGTTTGTATTTAAAAGCATTGCATTGCTATCACATTTTGAGTTTGTAACTATTTTGTATTTTACTTTGAGACTTATGAAAATGTAACTTTTACAATATTTAGTCTATCATTATTTCTAATGAATATTTATATGGGATTTTAACTATTCTCATGCAGTTTTTCGCAAAAGAATTGATAAGATAAAAAGCTATGGTTTGTTTTAAAATTCTTTATAGCATAACTAATGGATTATCAGTAGGTGGAGTTCGGTGATTCATTAAGTGTGCTACGGGAACATGTCGTGCCTTATAAGGGATAAGGTGTGACAATTACTATGTAATTGGATTGCAAGAAGATCAAGGAGGTCAAGAGCATTGGTGGGACCAGTGGGAGGAATTCAAAATCAAGTGTTGATTATGTACTCCTTCAGCAACTCTTGTAATATGAATGAATGAAATGCACTTAGTAATGCCCTGATTCAATTCTTGGTGGCTCATAATTGAATCCCTTAGAAAGTCCATGATTATACCATATTTATATGTTTATCCATGAATGCATGAGATGTATGAAAATGTATGCAAGTATATGATAAATGCATGCTAATTGGATAATTTGCAAATTGAGACCATAATAGTAATTAGGCCGACCACAAAATCTTCTAAACAAATGATTAAGTTGGAAATGGTATAATTAAAGGTAATTATATCATGGGCCCTCCATTGAGGCAATTATTTTAAGAAATTTTAAATATTTGCATATAATGCAATTAATTTAAGAGATTTTCTTAAGAATAATTGTTAAGCATAAGATATTGTAAATATGTAAATAGTTTGATGGCCAATAATGGATGTGCCTAAGGACATTAAAATTATTTGCATGTTTACTGGCTCAATGGGATCAACTTGGCTAATGCAAGATAAGTCAATAATGGATGTGCTTGAGATTTTGAGTATTAGGGGCTAGGTAAAGGATTGAACCTCACATGAGATGTGATGGGCAAGGAGTTTCTCACTTATAGTTGATTGTAATTCCAATAATGGATGTGCCTGAGGATGATCAATAAGATTATAAGAATTCAATCACCCACTAGAAATCCATCCAACTAGGATTTCTGTTTTCTACTTTGGAAGTGTAGGATTCTCTAAGTTAGTGGGAGGACCAACTTGATTAAAAGACTATAATCATTTTGGTTAAATACATGATACATTTACTAATTAATCTGGTTATTTTTTACAGTTAATTTTCTGATAATAATGAGCATACCACAGCCACCACCATCCAATATCTTTGCGAGCATACTTGATCACAATAGGTTAACAGGACCTAATCTTTCTGATTGGCTAAGAAATTTGAAACTTTTCCTAAACCTAAAACATATAAGATATGTTCTAGTGTGACACCCCTTACCCGTCTACAGTGTAGCCAAGCAAGATATGCCATACAGTGTGCCAGAGTACCATATCTTATTTCATTACAATTTACTCTTTCTTAATTTATTAATTTATTCATTTATTAGTCACAAAGTGAAATTTATACCATTTAATTTTATTGAAATTATGAATTAATTTAAGGTTCCGAAAAATTTTCAGAAAATCTGATAGAGTGCCGACTAAAAATGGAGAAAACAGTTTTTCGGAACCTGTGAAAAACACTTCCAATAATTTCCAATCATTCTCAAACTCCATTTGTATCACATCAATTTACAACAATTTCTTAACAATTCCTCCATTTGTCATTCATTCATTTCATATCATCATCATGCTCAAATCATAAATAAATTCTCATATGTTATTTATAATCATAAGTTACAAATACTTACATTAATACAAAATTATATTACATTTGTTTCAAATATACATGATAAGATAAGAGTTTAATTGTCATACCCTACCCCTCTATAAGGCATAACATGATCCCGTAGTATACCTAATGAATTACAAACTTCGCCTACTGATAACTCATTAAATATGCTACAAGGAATTTTAAACCTTTTCTTATTTCTTTTTACAGTGGTGAGCACTTTTGACAGGTGTAATTTTTTTTTTTTTATATGAAGTGAACCATAACAAATCTGAAGTACCAATAATTTCTATAAAATTTTTGGCAAAGTGCCATCTGTATTTTAAATAAAACAGTTTTTCAATAACCTGTAAAAAGTACTTCCAATATATTTCTTCAATCCCAAACTCCAATATGGCTCAACACAAATCAATTTCCTCAAAATTTTTCAAACTCAGTTAAATATAATTTTTCAGTAGTCCTAAAAGCTGAGATAAGAAAAATATATTACAATAATTTTTTTTACAGGCCAAAATAATTTATAACTTTAGTTTAAAACTGGTCAAGACCAAGTACAATATACATATACAGTTCACATACATTATAATAATATTTACAAGAAAGTGGTATACTCAATATACCCAGCAAAATCCCAAAAGTATGGCACAAGCAGCCTACTATGCTGCTCTGTCTGTCTGTCTACCTACGGCAGCAATGAAAAAGCTATCGCTGAGTAAAATTTACTTAGTAGTGCACAATAACAATTTAAAATACGGTATACAAAACATTTATCGACAATTCACAATTCAAATGATTCACAATTTCATGTGACAATTTTCAAGGCTCATATAACACAAATTTGATCAAATAATTTAATAAATACAGTGTTACCAATTAATAACACAACTTAGGTCATGACACAAATTTTTCCGAACATGCCATGTTATACACCACGAAAAGGTATACTCACCCCACTAATCAAAATCAATGAAGGAGGCGGCTAGCTAGCTAATGAGAACTCATCCATACTAACCTCAGACTGGCAAGTCAAAGAGGGAGGAATATAGTCATACTCACCCCATAAATGGAGGAGGAACATAGTAATATTGCCATGCCAAGTGTGAATCAAAATAATTTCAAATCACAATATTTAAATATTTCATACAAACCACAGATCACATTTTAACTCGAAATTTCCATTTGCAAAGTAGGCAATACAATAATATCCAAATAAAATTCCCAAAGCCAAAATAATAAAAAATTATTCATAACTCATTTCTCCAAATAAATTTTCTGATAAAAGCAGTAAATATAAAATATATTGTGCACAGACCTCGGATGAGTCACCTCTTGGCCTTGACTCAATGTTCCTTATTCTCTTCAATATCCTTTTCAACTGAAACACACAATTTAAAGTGTTTTAGTACTCAGTTAAATTATTTCTATTCATAAGGTTCCATAATTAAAATTTTTTAATTCTATTATTTTTCTTAGTCAACCTATAATATTGACCCTTGATGCACTCTAGGTGAATTAGGTTTAATGTTACCAATATGTCACATTTTGTATTTCAATATACTACCAATATACTACAATTCACCATTTTTACAAGTTGGCATTTATTGCCAAATTATTTTAAGCATCATTGTATGTAAATGTCAAGTTCTAAAAATTTGTGTGCTAGATTGGTCTAGCTTAAACTCCTATTTCTCTTGGTTTTTAGCTTCTGGTTAAAGAAGCATAATTGTAGCACTATTTCTTATTGCACTCAGGGAAAAAATTTCAGGTCATTTTGAGTTGTATAGACCAAGATATGGTCAATTTACTAAAGCTGGATAGATTGCACCTTTAGTATAAAATTTGGTCAATTGTAGGTCACATTTAGTTCTAGCAGTTTTGGTACCCGAACTTGTGCAAGCTATTTGACTTGGTTCTGGCCATTTCTGAGCTTTGGTGTCTTCATAAGAATTGGAGCTCTATATCTAGTCTATCCATGGTAAAAATTTCAGGTTAATTGGACATGTTTTGAGTGAGTTATGGTCATCCAAATTACTACTGTTCATATGATAAAAATCTGGGTTTGCAAGGTTGCCATTCCGAATTTGGTAATTTTTAAGGTCAGTTTCTAGATAAAATTTTGGCAACATTTCTGCATGAAAGTTGGCCTATTTGGTGTCTAGTTTCACCCCTCATTGGCCTCATACCAATTGGGTTCACAGTTTTGCACTTATGACTTAATTTATGTGCTGCCAACATACACAACCTGCATTTGAACATCACACTTTCAATTTTGACAATCCTCCCCCTTTCAATACTTCAACATTTAATCATGGCACTTATATATATATTGTACACAATTCTAGCAAGCATTTTGGGCAGAACACTCATGTGCTCAATGCACACAATACACCATTAATATTTAACATTTACTTCCAATTTCAATGTACAACAACACATATATCACACATACACTTCCATGGAAATTACACAAACTGGCCACCATTTGTAACATTCTCACTTTAGCCAGTCCATACAGTATACTGTTCAGGCAACCAATGTCAGTCTAGGCAGCTAGAATATTTGAAATTATAAATAGACTAGAGTCAGGAGTTATAAATAAACCAAATAATGCTCATAAAAATCAAGGAAAATTTTTAGGAATGAAATACACTAAGGTTAAACGAGCCGAAACCCCAGTGATAAGTAACCCAAAGGGGAAGTGACGGTGAAGGCCATTAGCAACCCTAGACTCGGGGAAAACTTCATGAAATAATTTTTGGGACCTCAGGGAAGGATTATTGGGGTTCCAATGACAATAAAATGTTAAGAAAACACAAGGAAAATTTAATCAATCAGTACACATAATTTTGGCCAGTTAAGCCAAATGGAGGGCATTTTAGTCATTTCGTCTTCAGAGATGATTTTTGACCAACTTATCCATTTATGTAAATAAATTATATGACATAAAAAATGAATAAATATTGTTAAAAATTTAATTGAAATGAAGTAGACAAGAAAAGAAAAGAAAATGAAAAGAAAATGGGATTTATTACTTCATGCTTATGTAAGCATGAGGTAATTAAAATGCATGGCCAATCAAAATAAAGAAACATAATTAAAATACATTAAAATAGAGAAAAGGAGGCAGAATTTTAGAAAAAACGTCAGCCACCCTCATCTTCTTCAAAATGTCCGTCAAGCCTCTCCCTCACTCCTCCATAGCCAAGCTCACCAAAAGCTTGCTTTCCCTAGTTTTCTTCCAACAAAAACCCTAAGTGTTAACACAAAAGCTTGCTCTTTCATCTTAGTAAAGCTTTTGAGAGCAAAAAGAAATCAAAAGGAAGAGTTCTTGCAAGCTTTGGATTAGCTCCATTGGAGGTTAGTGACTAAACTTGATTTTTATCTTTTAATTCATGTTGAAGGAGTGGAATTTGATGCAAATTTATAAGAAAATTTAGTAAACATCATGTATATGTCTTGCTTAAAATTCTAGCAGCCTTGAACTTGGTTGAGTTTTGAAGATTTCTTAGAATTAAAATGATATTATGGCTGCCCTTAACACTAATATATTGATTAGAAAGGTAAAGTGCAAGTAATGCAAAAGTCTAGAATGGTGGAGCTAGGGTTTGAACCCAAATTGAGACTTTATTCATGTATTTAGTGAAAAAGAGTTTTAATGGTCAATTACTAACCATTGGGCTGTGTGTGAATAAGAAATGAAGTGGTTTGTTTAGTGGGAATTGAAGTTAGTGTGGCTGCCCTTGGTGGCCTGGAGGATTGGGCATGAGTCTAGCAGGTTCGAGTAGCAATAACTGGAGTTGTAGAGGTTCAATTGGTGCAAGGCCAATTGGACATGAAACTAGACACATAATGGCACAACTTTGGTGAAGAAACCATGCCCAGAAACCAAACCAAGTTGACCTAAAGATTGTCTTAATCTGGGTGACCTGCAATCTGCCTGGGTAAAATGACCAAATGAATAGTATTTAGTCATTTGGTCATAACTCAGTGTAGAAAGATCCAATTGACCTGAAATTTTTTCAGAAACAAGCTGAGATATACACCAACAATTTTAATAAAGAAACCTAACCCAAATTATGACGATAACATATTAAAAAAGTGACCTCCAGTCATTACTCAAAATACTGTAGATTTGGTCAATCCACAAAATCTGAAAAATTTGTAATCCGGCCAGTTGTGGTTTTTGGGCCATAACTTGAGCTACAAAACTCCAAATGGAGTGATTCAAAAAAGGAAATATAACTAGACAAAATAAGGAACAACTTTTCATGATGATCACTTTGCCAAATTCCTACTGCAAAAATGACTAATAGAACAGTAAACACAAAGCTTGAAATCTGAAAATTTTGAACAATTAACATTAAGCTTAGAAATGGTATTGGCAACCAATACCAACAATTTTATAATGAAAAATGTGGTATGTTGGGAGTATTAAAACCAATGTACCTATTGTCCACGTAAAAGTCAATATTTTTGTTGACTAATGAATTGAATAGTAACACCTAAACTTGAATTTTAAGAATTGTATAATTTAAGAGTGTAACATGCCCTAGTACACCTAGCAAGATTGGTTTGGATAGGTTGGCATGCCAATAGGGTTCTGTTAGCAGTACTGCATATGGTTTCATGCCATTCTGTGTTTTATGGCCTCACGTGCCATTCTGTGACATTATAGCCTTTGGCTATGTTCATTAAGTTGTTATACTTGGGTTTTATCCCTGATAATTATTACAGCTTATTAGCTGTTCTATTGCACACCGGGAGACACAATGTGAACGATGGTGTGATGGTTCGAGGTACTTAGTACCCAGTGCTAGTTTACCCATTTATCCAATCCAGTCGACTAGTAGGGGGTTACTCGGGCAATAATAATAAATCTTACTAAATTTTAATCGAATAATACTGCAATAAATATCAAAAATTCAGTCTACCAAAGATGTAAACATACATTCTGCATACTTACTTTATTTTAGTAATTTTATTTTATATTGTCACCACTAATCAGAATTGCTTAGCGCGTTGCTTTTGCCACGTGCAGGTACTGGAGACATAGCTGAGGAGCCTAGCAGACATCAGACTGGGTGAACTTTCAGAGTTGCATACTGAGTCCAGAGTCACCTCACATCTATAGTGCACTTGGTAGGACATTAGGACTTTGGGTGGCATTTTGTATTTTGCATTTTGTATTAGTTTTGGATTTTAACTATAAACTCTTGAAATTATTTGATAATGTAAATATATGAAATTTCATGTTATTGAAATTTTCTGTATATTATGTTGAAAAATGAAATGTTAAGAAATACTCATGAATGTACTTCAAGTGATGATGTGAATAGAAAAATTCTAAAAGTAGTGTTGAGATTTTGAGATTGAGTTGAGATGTGTGTATAATGGAGTTCTAGATTTGAAAATTATATTGGAAGTGTCTTTTAAATATGTTCAGAAGAACTGTTTTTCCAATTTATAGTCGGCACTCTGTCAGATTTTCTATAAAATTTGCGAAAAATTCAGGTTAATACAAAAATTTTAAATAATTGAGTAAAAAGGGGTCAATTGAATTGAAATATGATTTGGTGCTCCGGCACACTGTGTGGCATATCTTGCTCGGCTACACTGTAGACGGGTAAGGGGTGTCATATTTAGTGCTATCAGAGCATCGGTTTAAGCGTTTCTGGGCCTAGATAGAGTGCATACCATTGCATTGCATTTGTAAGTGTTGAGGTGACACTGATGTAGATCTGTTTGTTTTCTTATTTTGATTAGGATATGGATCCTGCTTCTCAAAGAGCAGTTGATGAAAAGGTGGAGAGTCATGCTCCACCAAGGGCTGAATCTGGGGGCAAAGGAGAATCTACTCCACCAGCAGCTGAGGCACCTGCCCAACCTTAGTTCGCATTATTTCAACAAATGATCAAGTTTTACCAGCAAATGATGGGGGCAATTCCACCACCACAACCACTGCCACAACCTCCACCAGCACCATAGAAGTCCCATCTTGAGAAACATCGAAAACATGGGGCTGTGGATTTCTTTGGGAAGAAGGAGAATGATCCCATGACAGCAGAAAACTGGTTGGATAGAACAATCAGAGTACTAAAATAGCTTCATTGCACCCCCGAGCAGAACCTAGAGGGTGCTGTGTCTTTACTTTAGGATAATGCATACCAGTGGTGGGACACAGTAACCAGTGAGGTGCAACTGGATCAAATCACCTGGGATTACTTCCTAACAGAGTTCAAGAAGAAGTATGTTAGTAAGGTGTATTTAGAAGAGAGAAGAAGAGAATTTATCAGTCTGAGACAGAGGCAACTATCAGTGGTAGAGTATGAGCGAGAATTCGTCAGACTGAGCCGGTATGGGAGGGAGATAGTCCCTATAGAGGCAGAGAGGTGCAGAAGGTTCGAAGAAGGGCTCAATGACAATATCAAAGTCATGATAACAGCATTGGAGATCACAGATTTTGCCAAATTAGTAGATGCTGCATCGAAAGTAGAAAGGGTCTGAATAAATGAGCAAACTAGAAGGGAAATACAGCAGAAGAGGGGTCCAAGTCAATCAAGTTCATTCTTCAGTCCTAGTAAGAAGAGTAAAGGTCCTCCTGCTCAGGGTTCAGGATAACCGCAAGGTCAGGGTTAGTCCCAGGGACCAAGACCACAGTTCATACCTAGGACAGGCCAGTCCACACCATCAGTGGGCAACTCTCCAGGGACGGTGTTTAGGGGATCAGCCCCAGCATCTTTTGCCTGTCCATACTGCCAGAAGTGGCACAAAGGGGACTATTAGCGAGTGACTGGTGCATGCTTACGGTGTGGATCTAAAGAACATCAAATCAAAAATTGTCCGAAGAGGACTACTATAGCTGCTCCAACACAAGCAGACAGACCTGCTCCTCCACCACAAAGGGATAGGAAGCCCGGTAAATCTGAGGCAGCCGGTCCATCACTGAGGCCTGCATCTGAGTCAGCTGAGAGGCTAGAGACTAGAGTACCTACCAGAGCCTATGCCATCAGAGCTCAGGAGGAGCAAGATGCCCCAGATGTCATCAGGGTTACATTTTCTCTCTACAACACTTCTGTGCATGCATTGGTGGATCCAGGATCCACTCATTCATACATCTGCATCAAACTACCCGTAGAGAGGGCAGTTTCAGTAGAGGAGAGTGATCAAGACATTCTGGTAACAAATCCACTAGGCCATAGTGTGGTAGTGAATAAAGTGTACAAAGGTTGCCCGTTGAGGATTCAAGGGTATGAATTCTCAGCAGACCTAATTGAATTGCCCTTCCACGAGTTTAATGTGATTTTGGGAATGGACTGGTTATCACGTCATCAGGCAACAGTTGATTGCAAATTGAAGAGGATTTCTCTGAAAACTTCTGAGGGTAATGAGATTACTGTTGTGGGTGAAAGGACATATTTCCTGTCTAATGTTATCTCAGCCATAGTTGCAAGAAGATTGATGAGAAAAGGCTGTGAAGCTTACCTAGCACACGTGGTTGACACTAGGCAGGCTAAGCCAAATCTGTGTGATATACCTACAGTAAGAGACTTCCCAGATGTGTTTCCTAAAGAATTGCCTGGTTTACCACTAAAAAGGGAAGTCGAGTTTGCTATTGAGGTAATGCCGGGTACAACACCAATTTCTATTGCCCCTTATAGGATGGCACCCACTGAATTGAGGGAGTTGAAAATTCAGTTGTAGGAATTACTCGATAAGGGGTTCATACGCCCCAGTGTGTCACCATGGGGAGCTTCGGTGCTATTTGTGAAGAAGAAGGATGGAACTTTGAGATTGTGTATTGATTACCGGCAGTTGAACAAAGTAACTATGAAGAATAAATATCCGTTGCCCAGAATTGATGATCTGTTTGATCAGTTGAAGGGAGCCAGTGTATTTTCAAAAATTGATCTCAGATTAAGGTATCATCAGTTGAGGGTAAAGGATGCAAATGTGTTAAAAACTGCATTTAGAACCTGGTATGGGCATTATGAATTTCTAGTGATGCCGTTTGGGTTAACAAATGCACCAGCAGCATTTATGGATCTTATGAACCATATCTTTCATCCATATTTAGATTGGTTTACAGTGGTCTTTATTAATGATATTCTGGTGTATTCCAAGACCAGGGAAGAACATGATGAACATTTGAGGATTGTTCTGCAAACCCTACGAGAAAAGAAGCTGTATGCTAAGTTGTCCAAGTGTGAATTCTGGATGAGTGAAATCTCCTTCCTTGGACACATAGTATCAGCAGAGGGGATTAAAGTGGATCCCAAAAAGATAAAAGCAGTGATAGAATGGAAGCCTCCCAAAAATACAACTGAGGTCAGAAGTTTCTTGGGGCTAGCTGGGCATTACAGAAGATTTATGAAGGGGTTCTCTCTTATAGCTGCTCCAATGACCAAGTTGTTGCACAAGAATGTGAAATTTGGCTGGAACGACAAGTGCCAAGCCAGTTTTGAGAGGCTTTAGGCTATGTTGACAGAAGCACCAGTGTTAACACAGCTAGTGTCGGGAAAAAACTTTGTGGTCTACAGTGATGCCTTGCATAATGGGTTAGGGTATGTATTGAGGCAAGAGGGGAAAGTGGTCGCCTATGCTTCCAGGCAGTTAAGACCACATGAATAGAATTACCCTACTCATGACCTAGAGTTAGCAGCAATAATCTTCGCACTGAAGATATGGAGGCATTATTTATATGGTGAAAAATGCTACATATATACAGACCACAAAAGTCTAAAATATTTGCCAACCCAGAAGGAGCTCAATCTTAGACAAAGGCGATGGATTGAGTTCCTAAAGGACTATGATTGTGTGATAGATTATCATCCTAGGAAGGCAAATGTAGTTGCTGATGCCTTGAGTAGGAAGTCCATCACAACTTTAAGATCACTAAATGCCCTTCTGTCCTTAGCTTAAGATGGAGCTATTTTGGCTAAGTTACAAGTGAGGCCAAACCTGCTACAGCAGATATAAGATGGGCAAAAGGCAGATGAAAAATTAATGGCTATTGTGGGTAAAATTCCAGAGGGAAAGGAAACTAATTATGAGGTAAAAGCATATGGGTGCCTGTACTACAGAGGAAGAGTGTGTGTACCAGATAATGGGGAACTGAAGACTAGTATCCTGAAATAAGCACACACTAGTGTTTATGCTATGCACGCGGGAAGCACAAAAATGTATAATGATTTGAAGCCTCATTATTGGTGGCCTGGTATGAAGAGGGATATAGCTGACTATGTGACTAAGTGTTTGACATGTCAACAAGTTAAAGCAGAGTATCAAGTTCCATCAGGATTGCTACAGCCTATAAGCATACGTGAATGGAAGTGGGACCGGGTCACTATGGATTTTGTTAGTGGTCTGCCTCTCACCCAGAAGAAACATGATGCAGTATGGGTGATGTCGACACTATATTTTGGCCGATCCCCAAAATCAATAAAACTTTGAAACTGACCCCAGTACTAAGTCTCCTTTTGACAGCTAACCTCATTTCCGATCCCTCTTTGATAGACAGTCACATTTCCGATCTCTCCTCAAAGAATTGAATCAATAGTCCTCACATCAGTCAAATCCTTACCAGTCTTTTAAATTGCTCACCGATCTCTCCGACCCGTGGTAGTATAAACAAAGTGAACTGACACTAGATATTTTCTTACCAGTTTTATTACCGATCTCCCTTTCAAAAGTTTAAGAGCTAAGGTTTTGGTCCGGTTTAATGAGGATTCTGATCTTAAGTGTTCAAGTCAAATTTCCAATTTTAATCAAGTCCCGTTCAGCATTTCTTCCCTACCGATCTCATGCTCATTGTGTTTTTCGATCTCTCACACTTAGGTTAATAATCATCTTCAGTTATTTCAACATACTCAGACAATCAAGTGTTTAATAATTTAGAAATTTTCCGATCATAACCATTCATAAAAAAAAAGGGGCATTCCACTTTATTTCATTTCAAAAATTTGTACAAGTCATTCGGCTGGGGGATCACCCCCAGCCTGATCTACATTTTGTTCATTTTCTCTCTCACCCTCGGCCTCCTCTTCGCTTTCGGCCTGCTCTTCGCTTTCGTCCTCACCTTCGAGAGCCAGGTCAGCCATCCAAGAGAAGTCCTCATCTGGGTAACGCTTCTGGAGCTCGGCCAAGAGATCCTTGTGAGCGTTCACATAAGCACCGGCTATTCCTGTCACCATCTCTTCATCTTTTGCCTTAAGCTCCTCAGCAAGATGAGCGACCTGAGCAGCTTCGTTGGCCCGGAGTGCCTGGACTTCTCTAAGAGCATGATCCCTTTCAGCTAGAACATGAGTCTGTTCGGCCAGCTTATCCTCATAGTACTTCATCCGCCCCTCAATATGAGATATGTAATCCTGAGTGGATGAGAGTTGGGATCGAAGGGATGCCACCTCTTGACTCTTCTTCTCGACCTCCTTACCGAGGCGGTGCGTCTTTTCCCGGACTATGTGCTGGTTCACCAAGCACTCTACATTCAGACTCATGGATCGGGTTAGGATGTCATCAAGATTGTCCGGAGACAGTCTGTCCTGATCCTCCCGAAGGCAGATGGAAGACCCCAAGACTTTGGCAAAATCGGGGTTCTCCCGAACAGTCCGGTTGTTCTCCAGGGAAGCAATCAGCACTTGAGCGCCACGAGAAGGGGGCCTCATAGGAGGTCGAGAACGACCCCCTTCTGTGCTTGGAGCAACTGGAGGAGGTGGAGGCGGCTCTTCTCGTCGAGGAGGAGATCGGACAGCTTCCGCGATCGGCGGTCCCGAAGGTCGAGGCGAGTCCCCTTGTATCTCCCCAGGTTCATGGCCGGGTGTTTGAAGTAGTGCCGAACGCTTCATCTCCTTTATTTTCCGGGAAATCTCTCTTTCTTTCTTCCGCTTCCTAGAACCTTCACCACCCGCCATACCTGCACAAAAAAGAGGTCAGTGAGATCGCTAAGGTCCAAAGATCTAAGAAATAGAAAAATACCGATGCCAAGATCAGAGAGCGGAAGCCCGCGACTTTCGCCCGTGATTAACTCCATCGTCCAATGATGCAGCTCGGCAGTCACCGCATCTAAACATGAGTACTTTTGAGTGGCAGCTTGATTCTTCAGTTCCATCAATATTAGGCTTTCCTCCTTGTTCAAGGTAATGCGCTTCGGAATCAAGGGCCCCTGGTGCCACCAGCTACGGGGGAAGTCCTCGAAGCAGGTCAGATTTTTGCTCGTCTGAATGAAGAAGCGGTTCCTCCAATTCTTAAGGGAGGAGGGCAGATCGGTGAAGAGCCCACGATAAGGCTTTGCCTGAAAGAACCAGTGCTCATCATCCTTTCAGCGAGTTAGCCTGTGCAGTTCGGCGAACACCTTAGCCGTAGGTCTGATTCCCTTAGCTCGGCACAGGCCTCGGAAGGCTACCAAGATCCGCCACGAGTTAGGGTGAATTTGGGCAATGCACACTCGGTGAAATTTTAGGACCTCCTTGAAGAAGTCGTCCAGAGGGAACCGAAGATCGGCCTTTAACTGTTCCTCGTATACCATCACCATGTCATTCTCTTCAAAGGAGTGATCGGCTCGGTGATCGCTGTGACACCGGATAAGTTTATATGAATCGGGCTCAATGTTGTACTCCTGGCTAAACGATTGCAGATCGGATTCTTGCAAGATCGATGGCAGCTCGTCCATAGGAAGATTCTCCCTCCCCGAAGGAGGTGCATGCCTTGATGGTGCGATCCGCCCCCAAGCTGGAACGGAGACCCTAAGAGGTTCTGGTTGTGCGCTCGGCCCGACCACCTCTTCTTCATCAGAAGACCATGAAACATGGACAGAAGGTGGGCTTGCCGCTCTCTGACCTTCGGCGCCACTCATTTTTAAGGAAAACAAAGAACTTAAAGCTAAAAGAAGGATTAAAACCCTTACCGGAGCTTGAACGGAGTCGGAAGAGCTTGAAAATCGGGAGAGTTTTGGAATTGCTTGTGAGAGACAGAAAATGGCATAAGTAAGAAACTGGCTAACCCCTACCCCTATTTATACTCGTCCGAGCATTTAATGCTCACAATGTCCCAGGCAATGCATCAGTTAACGGGATTCGCCAGCTGTTCTGACACGTCTCTCAAATTCCATAAAGAGAATGGCTAATTAGAGATCAGCATATTAAGATAAATGTTTCGAATTGCGAATCAGTTAAGGGTTGTTCAGTTGGGAACCAGATCGGATAAACACATCAGAGATCGGAAAATAATCAATGCAATAATAATAAGATGATAATTGACTTTTATTTCCAAAAGATCGGATTACATCATTTGGGCGATCTCTAGGGATCGGAATAATAGAGATCGGAAGATGGGAGATCAGCATGAGAGATCGGAATAGGAGCGTGGGAGGGATCGAAAGGCAAAAAGAATAAGAAAAATCCCAAATAACCGTCGTCAGAATCAGAGCCGAGGTAGTTAAAGTGTGGCAGACGAGATCTCCACCGCACGCCTAAGAATCGCCCGCAATGCTGACAGGTGCCAGGGTATGTCATGACAGTCCTGTACATCCCAATCGCCACCGTTGATCTCACTTGTAAGGACAAACCCGGAACCCTTGGATCAAGAGACAAGATGACAAGACCAGCGTCTTTCGCTCTTAGCCCTCATATCACTCCTGACACGAGGATTTGAGACCGTCCGATTGAAAGAAGAAAAGGATGAATATTCTGAAGAATAATCTCAGCCGTTCATTTTGGTTCTCTTTAATTCTCAAGCATCCAATCATGTCCTTCAAAATCCAGACCCTCCATCTCCCTCAAAATAAATCCTGACCCTTCATGGAGAGCACCCGATTCCTATAAATACCTGCCTGAAAATTGTTCAAAGGGACGAAAAAAAATATATACAGACAAGAGGCAGTGACTATAGTAGAATAACTCTGAAACTTAATTCAGTTTGTTACTCTGCTATTTTTTGGTGTTTTCGTAGAAAAAAACTTTTGAAACTAGTTTTCTGAAGTGTTTTCTTGCAAAAGGGATTCTTGAATACTGAAATTTTTCATTTTCAGTTCGTTCATTATCCTGTGGCACTCCCACTTTCTGTCTTTATTATCCTTTATTTCCATTATCTAAACTCCACTCAAGCTTGGTTATTTTGACCTGTTTACATTTTAACAAAGAACACTTCATTTCGAGGCAAACCATAGTCCTCCGGCTGCCAACCTGCAATCTTGCTACCTTTTGCTATTCTGTGTTTAGTTCAATAGACTCGACTCCGTACAGGTCAGTGTTAATATAGCCATTATATTAAGTCTAGTTCTCGTTTCACGTATTTCCTTTGTTCTTTTTCTTATGCCTGTTGTTTTCTTTAAGTTCATGTCACGCTAAAAAAAATACAAAGAAAAGATATGCTCTAGTATACCCCCGTGCTGGCTAACCCACACTTTTGTTAATCATTATTATTTCTGAACGCAAGTCATCTAGCCCCGAGTTAGGTAGAAGCAGCTAAACAAAATGTAGGTAACTGTGTTTAAAGTGTCTCTTTGAAAAAAAGAGGATCTAAATAACACGTCAGGGAAATAGCAAAATTGAATCACTAGGCTGACATGGGAGGCAACCCGGCATAATGCCATAAGGCAGAATAAAAAAATCAAAACTCAGGTAAGAAAAAGGGTACAGATGGGATACTGGTAAAGTGACCTTAGGGGAGGTCAGTAAAATTCTGTCCGGTGTCCCTTATTTAGTCTCAAAGTACCAACGCGTTAAAAGAAGTCTTATTTCGACCTTTGGCACCTTTAAATACTAGAACTCTTAAACTAGGACTCCTATGATATATGGCTGTGTCCAAATTTGGAAGAGGTCGGAAGAGAGCCTTTATCCGTTCCTCAAACAAAATTTTTAACAAATAATTTAAAAGAGATCGGAGGAGAGTTCTTATCCGGTTCTCAATCTAAAATTTAAAATAAATACTTAATAGAGATCGGAGGAGAGTTCTTATCCGATCTCAACTCAAAATTTTAATAAATATTAAATAGAAATCGGAGGAGAGTTCTTATCCGGCCTCAATTTAAAATTTTAATAAATATTAAATAGAGATCGGAGGAGAGTTCTTATCCGGTCTCAGTTTAAAATTTTAATAAATATTAAATAGAGATCGGAGGAGAGTTCTTATCCGGTCTCAATTTAAAATTTTAATAAATATTAAATAGAGATGGGAGGAGAGTTCTTATCCGGTCTCAACTCAAAATTTTAATAAATATTGAATAGAGATCGGAGGAGAGTTCTTATCCGGTCTCAACTCAAAATTTTAATAAATATTAAATAGAGATCGGAGGAGAGTTCTTATCCGGTCCCAACTCAGAATTTTAACAAATATTAAAGAGTTCGGAGAAGAGTTCTTATCCGATTCTTAAGCTAAATTTTAATAAAATATTCCTTTCAAATAAAATTAACATACAACAGTAACTCACTAAGGTTGTCTCATTTACTTATGTATCTGGGTGATCCAAATTTAATGAAAAATCAAATGTTCCTTTAGTCAAAAGGATTAACATGTCCATTCAAGCCCTCCTAACTAATGCAAAATTAAATCTACTTACCCTAATTAAGGGACGAGGTGGGGTGCCTAACACCTTCCCCACCCGTTTATGAACCCCGAACCTAGAATCTCTGCTAAGAAGTGGTTTCATCTCAATTTATCTTCATAAATGGTTTTCTTTAATTTCCCTCAAAATTAAAGTGGCGACTCCTCACTCTTTCCCACTTTGGTGAGGGTTCGTTCAGGCGACCGCAAAACCCCTTGCGATAGGTGATAGTGGATAGATTGATGAAGTCAGCATATTTTCTACCAGTTAGGACTGACTACTCACTAGAGAAGCTAGCAGAGTTACATATCAGTGAGATAGTTAAACTATATGGAATCACACTTTCCATCATATTTGATCGAGACCCAAGGTTTACATCGAGATTGTCACACCCTACCCCTCTGTAAGGCATGACATGATCCCGTAGTATACCCAATGAATTACCAACTCCGTCTACTGATAACCCATTAAATACACTACAAGGGATTTTAAAAACTTTTCTTACTTCTTTTACAGTGGGGAGCACTATTTATAGGTGTTAAAAACCTTTTTGAACTGAAGTGAAAAAAACTAACTCATTTGGTTTATTTGGAGTTTCTGTAAAAATTTTGGCAAAGTGCCATCTGTATTTTGGACAAAACAGTTCTTAAGAAAACTTATAAAAAACACTTCAATAATTTTCCAAATCTCAACTCCAATACATTTCTCAACACAACAATTTATCAAGTCAAATCCACAGTGGTTTTTCAAAGATTGAGATACGAGAAATATAATACAATTTGTACAAGCCAAAACCACTCATAATTATTTTACAAATCAAATGTACAATTTGGATTTACAACTGCTCAAAACCAACAACAAAATATACATACAGTGAATATACATTACAGTACAAAATGCAAAATATTGGTATACTCGTTATACTGTGTAATCCTCATTGGATGTACTAGCAGCCTAGTCTGCTGCTCTGTCTGTCTCTCTACCTGCGACAGCAATAAAAAGCTATCGCTGAGACAATGTCTCAGTGGTGCACAACATTAACCAAATACAACTTTAAATCACAATTCATAAACCATATAAATAGTGGATATGTAAACCATAGTTAAATTCAAGACAATGAATGTCATAAGGAATTTAAACTCCAATTCACAAATTATCAAAATTCATAATAACACAATTTAGTCAAATAGTTTAAGAATACCGTATTGCCAATTCATACACAATTTGATCAAATTGCTGAATAACACAGTGTTGCCGATCAATATCACAATTTGATCAAATAACTGAATAATATTGTTTTGCAAATCAATAACACAATTCGATCAAATAACTGAATAATATCGTTTTGCAAATCAATAACACAATTCGATCAAATAACTGAACAATATAATGTTGCCAATCAATAACACAATTTAGGTCATGACACACATTTTTCCATATATGCCGTGTTGTACACCACGACAAGACATACTCACCCCAATAATCGAAATCAATGAGGGAGGAAGCTAGCTATCTAATGAGTACTCATCCACACTCACCTCAGACTGGGAAGTCAAAGAGGGAGGAACATAATCATACTCACCCCAGACTGATAAGTCAAAGAGGGAGGAATAATCACACTCACCCCATTAATGGAGGAGGAACATAGTATCCGTGTCATGCCAGTTGTGAGTCAAAACAATTCCAAACATTTTATTCAAATGATTCGTAAGAATCCAATAAATTTCCAAAGTTATAATTTCATTCACAAAATGGCAACACAATTCGTAATTCACTTCAATTTCCACAAAAACCATTTACAGTGCTTTTCAATCAATAAGTATCCATCAATATCATTCAAACAATTTTTCACAGTTTCAAACCATTCACAATGTTTTTCAATCAATAAGTGTCCACCAAACACATTTCCACAATTTAAAACAATAATATACAAATAGTCACAATTTATTTCAATTGAAAATAATTCAAAAGAAATAGCCGTTGTGCACAAACCTCTGATGACTGTCCCCCTGGTCTGGACTCAGTGTTTCCTTCCCTTTTGCTGAGTCCTTGTTAACTGAGAAACACAATTCAAAGTGTTTCAGTACCAAATTAAATTGTCTGTATCGATGGTGTTTGGTAAATAATGCACTGAACTCAATTATTCACTTAATCACCTAATATACCGACCCTCGATGCGTTTTAGGTAAATTAGGTTTTAGTGTCGTTAATATGTCACACTCGATAGGGTTTTAGGTTTGGTATGTTTTACCAAAGTCATTTCCTTGCTTAGTGCACTTTAATGCAAATTGCTGGATTCCGAGATACTGGTTTGACCTAGCCGGACGGCCTAGTTCCCTCGGTTTTCGGGTTTCGGTCAAAACTAAAAACTTGTAGATCTAGATCTTATTGCACGCGGGGCAAAATTTCAGGTCAATCCGAGTTAAGTAGACCAAGTTATGGTCATTATACTATTGCTGGTCAAATGGTACCAATTATGTCAATTTTTGATCAATTTGGTCAACTCTGGTTCGGCCAGTTTTTGGACCCGAACTTGTGCAAGCTTTTTGACTTGCTTATGGTCATTTCTGGGCTTTGGTGTCTTCATAAGACTTGTAGGTATGGATCTTAACTATTCTTGGTCAAAATTTCAGGTCAATTGGACCTGGTTTGAGTGAGTTATGGCCTAAACACTCACTGCTGCCCAATTGGTCATTTTTCAGGTCCTAATTGCACCTAATCCGAATTGGTCATTTTTTTAGGTCACCTTGCAAGCAGAATTTTGGTATGTTTTCTCAATGAAAGTTGGCACATTTTGTGCCTAGTTTCACCTCCAATTGGTCTCATACCAATTGAGGTTACACATTTAAACTTATTGGCTAAAATGTACACTGCCCTCTTTATGTCTTTCAAACCCCAATTCAAACACACATTACCTTGCAAAGTTTACTTCCATACCCTACCAATTTGTTTTGGTACATTACCAAAAGCATTTTCTACTTTAAATTAACATTATTTTGGGCAGATTACCATTACCCTCAACACACCAAGTATAATTCACATTTACAATTTCTAAGTACCATTACATACACACCTAACCATTACAAATCTTACATACACTTTTCAATATCAATCTACATACATATCATCAATCCTTCTAGGTCAATATTCTGCCCACACTTCCTTCAACACATACAATTACTCAAGTGTTCCCAAGCTGCCGCAAACTTTCTTCAACATCAAAGTGCCGTCCAATTTACCAATTCCCATCCAAGTGCATAAATCACCATATAAACATGAAATAATTCACTAGGTTACTAAATCACCATGATTAACATTATTTCTCATCAATTATATGCACAAATATCTCATCAAAAATGTGACTCATGGCTGTCCAAAATGAAAACAACAATAACTCTTCAAACTCAAAATTTTCTTTCACCAAACCAACACCCATAACATGCACACAAAACTTAACAAAGGAATTCTCAAAAAATGTAAACTTACCTTTGATTGTAACTTGCTAAACCTTCACCAAATTTCTCAAAATTGGTATCAATATCTTCCTTGTGATGTGTAGACAAAGTTTAATGAAGAAACCTAAGAGGTTGGAGTTGAAAATGAAGAGTTAAGAAAGCTTGCATGAAAAATGGCTATGGAGTTTCCTCTCACCTTCATTCACGGCAATGTTGAATTCATGTGGAGAAGATGGAGTTTCAGCTGCATATTAAGTGTACACATGTCCCACTATGTGTTTAATTAATTCCCTTAGTGGTCCACAAAAAAATTAAATCATATTATAAGTTAAACTTTCACTTAATCCCACATTAACCCATGATTTTAGCTATTTACTTTAGGTACCACCAAATTAATTTTTCATTTCATTTTATAAGTGTAATATTATTTATTTTTAATGGACATTTAGGTCAAAAGACACTTCAGGATGTCAAATGACCATAATGCCCCTGCTCAGTGGCATTCAGATTTTTCAGATACTGAAGTTTTGTCTGTTTTTCGATTTCTCACTTTTCTTTGTACTAATTATTTAATTTTTCTTTGATCTTTCTAATGATATTTATTCTTCAATAAGGTTCTATTTAAGTCTTAAAAATGTTTTCCAGGGTTCCCCGCAGTCCACGCCGTGACTTCCCGGTGCGGTCACCCATCGCTAGGTTTCTCGGCTCGCTTAACTTGATCACATTTCTTTGCTATTATTTTTCCTTTATTTTTCTTGTATTTTCTTTTCTTGTATTTCATGATTTTATGTCTCCTCACTCACATTGAAGTGTGGTTCTAGGCATCCTAGCTGTCCGGACAGCACTGGTCACCGGAGCAGTAGAACGCACTACCGAACTTAGGGGTGTTACAGAGATTCTGGAAAAAGTTGCAAGAAGCCTTGGGCACACAACTCCGCTTTAGCACGGCTTTTCATCCTCAGACGGATGGACAGTCGGAATGAGTAATCTAGGTAAACCTAAAAACTAATTGAATTTTCACAATTAATAAATTGAAATGATAGTAACAATGTGAATTATGTGATAGATCCTGGAGGATATGCTGAGGAGTTGTCTCATTGAGTTTGAGGGGAGTTGGGATAGATATCTCCCATTAGCAGAATTTGCATATAATAATAGCTACCAAGCTAGTATTTAAATGGCCCCGTATGAAGCACTGTATGGGAGGAAGTGTAGAACCCCAATATGTTGGACTGAATTGGGCGAAGATAAGCTGGTAGGACCAGACCTGGTGAAACAGACTGAGGAGAAAGTGAAGGTAATTAAAGCTAACTTGAAGGTTGCCTCAGATAGACAGAAATCTTATGCCGACTTGAAGAGAAAAGAGATAGAGTATGCAGTTGGCGACAAAGTGTTTCTCAAAGTCTCACCGTGGAAGAAAGTACTGAGGTTTGGAAGAAAGGGCAAGTTAAGCCCTAGGTTTATTGGCCCATATGAAGTCATTGAACGTGTGGGTCCAGTAGCCTACAGGTTAGCTTTACCACCAGAACAGGATAAAATCCATAATGTATTCCATGTTTCTATGCTAAGAAGATATCGCTCAGACCCTTCACATGTCATCTCCATAGAAGAGATTGAAATCCAACCGGACTTAACATATGCAGAAGAACCCATACGGATCTTGGCTCGGGAAGTGAAGGAACTGAGAAATAAACAAATTCCACTGGTGAAAGTACTTTGGAGGCACTATAATACCGAGGAGGCAACTTGGGAAAGTGAAGAGATGATAAGGCAATAGTTTCCTCAACTGTTTGCATCATGTAAATTTTGAGGATGAAATTTTTATTAGAAGGGAATAGTTGTAACATCCTCACATTAGCTAGTCCATACAGTCTACTGTTTAAGCGACCAATGTCAGTCTGGCCAGCTAGAATGTTTGAAATTATAAATAGACTAGAGTGAGGAGTTATAAATAAACCAAATAATGCTCATAATAATCAAGGAAAATTTTTAGGAATGAAATACACTAAGGTTAAACGAGTCGAAACCCCAATGATGAGTAACCCAAAGGGGAAGCGACGGTGAAGGCCGTTAGCAACCCTAGACCCGGGGAAAACTTCATGAAATAATTTTTGGGACCTCAGAGAAGGATTATTGGGGTTCCAATGACAATAAAATGGTAAGAAAGCATAAGGAAAATTTAATCAATTGGTACACATAATTTTGGCCCGTTAAGCCAAACGGAAGGCATTTTGGTCATTCGTCTTCAGAGATGATTTTTGATCAACTTGTCCATTTATGTAAATAAATTATATGACATAAAATATGAATAAATATTGTTAAAAATTTAATTGAAATTAAGTAGACAAGAAAAGAAAAGAAAATGAAAAGAAAATGGGATTTATTACTTCATGCTTATGGAAGCATGAGGTAATTAAAATGCATGGCCAATCAAAATAAAGAAACATAATTAAAATACATTAAAATAGAGAAAAGGAGGCAGAATTCTAGAAAAAACAATAGCCACCCTCATCTTCTTCAAAACATCCCTCAAGCCTCTCCCTCACTCCTCCATAGCCAAGCTCACCAAAAGCTTGCTTTCCCTAGTTTTCTGCCAATAAAAACCCTAAGTGTTAACACAAAAGCTTGCTCTTTCATCTTAGTAAAGCTTTTGGGACCAAAAAGAAATCAAAAGGAAGAGTTCTTGCAAGCTTTGGATTAGCTCCATTAGAGGTTAGTGACTAAACTTGATTTTTATCTTTCAATTCATGTTGAAGGAGAGGTATTTGATGCAAATTTACAAGAAAATTTAGTAAATATCATCTGTATGTCCTGCTTAAAATTCTAGCAGCCTTGAACTTGGTTGAGTTTTGAAGATTTCTTAGAATTAAAATGATATTATGGCTGTCCTTAACACTAATATATTGATTAGGAAGGTGAAGTGCAAGTAATGCAACAATCTAGAATGGTGGAGCTAGGGTTTGAACCAAAATTGAGACTTTATTCATGTATTTGGTGAAAGAGAGTTTTAATGGTCAATTACTGACCATTGGGCTATGTGTGAATAAGAAATGAAGTGGTTTGTTTAGTGGGAATTCAAGTTAGTGTGGCTGCCCTTGGTGACCTGCAGGATTGGGCATGAATCCAGCAGGTTTGAGCAATAATAACTGGAGTTATAGAGGTTCAATTGGTGCAAGGCCAATTGGACATGAAACTAGACACATAATGGCACAACTTTGGTGAAGGAACCATGCCCATAAACCAAACCAAGTTGACCTAAAGATTGCCTTAATCCGGGTGACCTGCAATCTACCTGGGTAAAATGACCAAATAAATAGTGTTAAGTCATTTGGTCATAACTCAGTGTAGAAAGGTCCAATTGACCTGAAATTTTACCAGAAATAAGCTGAGATATGGACCTACAACTTTCATGAAGAAACCTAACCAAATTATGACCATAACATATTCAAAAAGTGACCTGAAATCACTATTCAAAATACTATAGATTTGGTCAGTCCAGAAAATCTGGAAAATTTGTAATCTAGCCAGTTGTGGTTTTTGGGCCATAACTTAGCTACAAAACTCTAAATGGAGTGATTCAAAAAAAGAAATGTAACTAGACAAAATAAGGAAAAACTTTCATGATGACCACTTTGCCAAATTCCCACTGCAAAAATGACTAATGAAACAGTCAACACAAAACTTGAAATCTGAAAATTTTGAACAATTAACATTAAGCTTAGAAATGGTATTGGCAACCAATACCAACAATTTAGAATGCAAAATGTGGTATGTTGGGAGTATTAAAACCAATGTACCTATTGTCCATATAAAAGTCAACATTTTTGTTGACTAATGAATTGAATAGTAACACCTAAACTTGAATTTCAAGAATTATATAATTTAAGAGTGTAACGTGCCCTAGTACACCTAGCAAGATTGGTTTGGATAGGTTGGCATGCCAATAGGGTTCTGTTAGTAGTACTGCATATGGCTTCATGCCATTTTGTGTTTTATGGCCTCACGGGCCATTCTGTGACATTATAGCCTTTAGCTTTGTTGATTGAGTTGTTATACTTGGGTTTTATCCCTGATATTATTACAGCTTCTTAGCTGTTTTGTTGCACACCGGAAGACACAATGTGATCGATGGTGTGATGGTCCGAGGTACTTAGTACCCAGTGCCAGTTTACCCATTTATCCAGTCTAGTCGACTAGTCGGGGTTACTCAAGCAATGATAATAAATCTTACCAAATTTTAATCTAATAATACTGTAATAAATATCAGAAATTCAGTCTACAAAAGATGTAAACATACATTCTGCATACTTACTTTATTTTAGTTATTTTATTTTATATTGTCACCACTAACCAGAATTGCTTAGCACGTCACTTTTGCCACGCGCAGGTACTGGAGACATAGCTGGGGAGCCCAGCAGACATCAGAACGGGTGAACTTTCAGAGCTGCATACTGAGTTTAGAGTCACCTTACATCTGCAGTACACTTGGTAGGACATTAGGACTTTGGGTGGCATTTTATATTTTTCATTTTGTATTAGTTTTGGATTGTAACTATAAACTCTTGAAATTATTTGATAATGTAAATATATGAAATTTCATGTTATTGAAATTTTCTGTACATTATGTTGAAAAATGAAATGTTGAGAAATATTCATATATGTGCTTCAAGTGATGATGTGAATAGAAAAATTCTGAAAATAGTATTGAGATTTTGAGATTGAGTTGAGATATGTGTATAATGGAGTTATGGATTTGAAAATTATATTGGAAGTGTCTTTTAAACAGGTTCAGAAGAACTGTTTTTCCAATTTATAGCCAGCACTCTGCTGAATTTTCTATAAAATTTGCAGAAAATTCAGATTAATACAAAAATTTTAAATAATTGAGTAAAAAGGGGTAAATTGAATTGAAATATGATTTGGTGCTCTAGCACACTGTGTGGCATATCTTGCTCGGCTACACTGTAGACGGGTAAGGGGTGTCACACCATTCAGCACAATTATATTTCATTGATAAATTTCATAAACTCACACACAAATTCATGATATTTAAGGCTGCCCATGATGGCAGTTTCCTAAAGCATCAAAGTCCACTTTTAAACCCTTAATTCAAGCACTAACATACATATACTTGGATATTAACTTACTACAACTTCCATTTGAGTTAGTCAACCTTAATTCCCATCCATTAAATATAAGAATAAGTCACTAACCATGCATTTTCATGGCTGCCAAAACTAAGGTTCACCAATACTCAATCATTTTTTAAATTTTTCTTAGAAATTCAACTTACCCAAAGCTCAACACAAGGATTAGTGAAGGAAAATGGAAAGATTAAGCATTAACCTTTATTTGGAGTTTGCTAAACCTCACCAAAACTTCTTCTTTTTGTTGCCTATGTGTTGCCCATGATGTGTAGACTAACTTTAATGAAGAACTCTTGAAGAAACTAGGGCTTGATTATGGAGGATTGGAGCTTCATGGATGAATGGCCATGGAGTTTTATGGGAGAGCATTTTTGGCCATGGATGAAAAATTGAAGGAAATAAAATGAGTTAGTGGAGAAATCTGTCCATTTTAACCCTTTTATACCCCATTATCTTTAGGTTAATTAATATATATTATGCTCCACTAACCTTAGGTTAATTAATTTAATAATCCACTTTTAATTATTCCAAATTATAGCACTCATTTTTCCTTAATTGCATTTCATGTATAATTTCATTTTTCATGTAATTTTCAAAATTTAATACTACATATTTTTAATGGACACTTAGGTCAAAAGTCAACTTGAGGTGTTAAGTGACCAAAATGCCCCTCTTCAGGTTGTATTTCAGATTTTTCGGTACTACCGATTTACTCCTTGTACTGCCGATTTTCTTAAATTTTTGTTTTTGTTTATATTGACTTACCAAATTTTCTTTGACATTTTCAATGTCAATTACACCTCTGTAGACCTTTAATTTGGTCTCAAAAATATTTCCCGGGGTCCCCCGCGATCCATAGCTAGTCAACGGTCCTCGCCATAACTTCCCGGTGCAGTCACCCATCGCTACGGGTTCGACTCGTTTAATCTAGTTTCATTTTCTCTCTTTTATTTTATTTTAATTTTTCTTGTATTTTCTTTTTATTTATTTCATCATTTTATGCATGTTTACTACCACCGAAGTGTAGTTCTAGGCATCCTAGCTGTCCGGACAGACACTGGTCAATGGAATAGTAGAACACACTACCAAATATAGGGGTGTTATAATTCTCGCCCCCTTAAAATAAATTTTGTCTCGAAATTTTACCTGGCATCAATCTCTGAATAGTTGTGGGTGCTGTCTCCTCATGTCCTCTTCATGTTCCCAAGTAGCTTCCTGGTCTTAATGATGGTCCATAACATCTTAACCAAATATATACATTTATTTCTCAACTGCTTCACCTCATGTACTAAGAACCTTTTTGAGTTTCCCCATCATACGTTGAATTTAAATTCATTTCACCTTTTTAAAGGTGAGTAATTTTGCGTACTAATAAATACACTCCTTCTAGGATCTGGTGTGATCCTATGGAGTGAGAATTTAGTTTTTCTCCTTTCTATATGATCGTATAATCTTCTTTCCTTTGAATTTGTGTAAGACTTTTAACAATCTAATATAATATTTACTTGTTTATATAGCACTAATATTTTCTTACTATCACTTTGTCTAATATTTCGATTCATGTTCTCTTCTTGAATGAACATTGAGGTCATGTTAAAATTATTTATCTAATTATTGGTCATCTGAACATTCTAGTCAACAATCTTACTCACGTTCATAATATTTCTTTGTTATATCTGAACCAACTATTCAAATTTTTACTTCCACAACTCTTTTTATCTATTAATATTCTATAACTTACTTCCTTTTGTACTAAACTATAACCTTTCAATATTCTAACTTTTGAGTTTTAAATCCCTAAGTAGGATTTTCAAACTCATTTCCAACAATAAAATTCTGTCCTGGCATAACTATACCAAAACAGATGCCATTGGCAACTATTTTTATCTTGGTGTACTATCGAGTAGTATGTTGCTCTACACAATAATCTCAAGTCAGTACTGTAATCTGCAGCTTACAGTACAAATATCAAGAACATTGCATAGTTACTACGATACATTCCAATAGATCAAACTTTCCTATATTTTATCCTTCTCGAATTCACTAATATCCGAAACTTATTCTGATTATAATATCCATTGACAATTACTAACTATAATAACTTTGCCCTCATCTAGAGTAATTCCATTACTGTAACTTACTTTTAGGCAACTGAATTTTGTTTTTTATATGAGGGACAACAGGAAGGCAAACAATGCTGGTACTAACGTAAAAGTATATAGACCCCGAGTAAAACAATACATATATATATATCTTAATTAAAAATTGAAAAAGTATCAGCAAAAATGTGAGAAGTTTCAGCCTCTTCCCTTTGCTGTATAGTGTATATTCTAGCTGAAGCATTACCCTGTTCTAGATGATTTACAGTACTCTGACTTCTAGGTGTACTACCCCTACCTCTACCTCTACCTCTATTAACTAATCGTGAACTCTTTGTAGTAGAAACTTGGGCTAATCCCTCTGGTGTAGTAAATGATCCAGAACGGCATGGATTTATACAATCCTTAGAAAAATGACCAATCTCTCCACAATTAAAACATGCTCCTATGGCTCTATAACATACCCCACTATGTGGTTTACCACATGTTTCACAAAGTCGATCTTACAGCGCCTTTCTGGGTTTCTGTTGAGTTTGTTAATCCGATCGGGGTGGTTTTTGTCCAGAAAATCTACCTCTACCTGATTCGTGTGAGCTAGATCCTCCAAAATGCTTTCTTTTTCCTGACCCACTATCAGGAACTTGATCAGTAGTCTTTCTAATTTTCTTTTTTTCTTCTATACCCTTTTTAACTGTTTCTTCATTCTCAATTCTTTCTAGTTCCAGGGCTTACGATATTAGCTCTAAGAAATTCTAGTGTTGGAACCCCACAACTTGCATTCTTGACTAGGTCTTAACCTCTCAAATCATATACATCTGTCTCTAGGAGTGGTAAGCAGGCTTCCTGCATAATGACTCAATTGAGAGAAGTTTCTCTCATATTCTGCCACTGTTCTGTCCCCTTGCTTCAGACTTAATAACTCCTGTAGCTTCTGGTCCACATAGGCATCTGGGACATATTTTTGTCTGAATTCTCTTAGAAAGTCATCCCATGTCAGCACTGGAGGTTCCACTAAACTATGGGGAATGGTTTTCCACTAGTCATATGCATCCCTCTATAGAAGTGAGACTGAGTACTCAAACTTTAGCTCTTCAGTGTAGTACAGCTTCCTAAAAACTCTTTCCATCCTTCTCCAACCATTGTTCTACCTCTAGCGGATCCACTGTCCCCTTGAACTTAGTAGCCCCATATTTAATCAACTTGTCGTACTACCTAGCTAAAGGCTATGGTTGTACTACTAGTGTCTGCAGTGGGGCTTGAGTGGGCATGTTACCAGCCATCTGTTGGAACATCGTACCCATCTGCTAAGCAAATTGAGCAGGGAACTGCGGTATTGAGGGGGTTGGTGTGGCTGATCCACTCACATTATGAAGGGCTGGGGCTTCCCCTTGCACCTCAGCCTTTATTGATTAGTCGACTGAATGGTCCCCTTCTTCCATAGTCAATTAGAGGATATTACAACTCCTGGAAAAATAACATAAGGAGATTTCCTCCCATTAGTGCATATTTATAATGTAATGTACTATATGTATCAAACAATGACATTGAGCAGTTGTACTATGAAGAAAGAATATTCATATTAGAGGTCAAAACAGAATTTAAAAACTAGCTCTAATACCACTAAAGCATGTCATACCCTACCCCTCTGTAAGGCATAACATGATCCCATAGTATACCTAATGAATTGCTAAACTTCGCCTACTGATAACTCATTAAATATGCTACATGGGATTTTAAAACTTTTCTTATTTTTTTTTACAGTAGTGAGCACTTTTGATAGGTGTACTTTTTTTTTTAATTTTTTTTAATCTGAAGTGAACCAATTAACAAATATGAAGTACCAATAATTTCTATAAAAATTTTGGCAGAGTGTCATCTGTATTTTAAATAAAACAGTTCTTCAAAAACCTGTAAAAAGCACTTCCAATATATTTCTTCAATCTCAAACTCCAATATTGCTCAACACAAATCAATTTCCTCAACATTTGTCAAACTCAGTTAAATATAATTTTTCAGTAGTTCCAAAAGCTGAGATAAGAAAAATATATTACAACATTTTTTTTTTACAGGCCAAAATAATTTATAACTTTATTTTACAACTGGTAAAGACCAAGTACAATATATACATACAGTTCACATACATTATAATAATATTTACAAGGAAATGGTATACTCAATATACCCGATAAAATCCCAAAAGTGTGGCACAAACAGCCTACTCTGCTGCTCTGTCTGTCTGTCTACCTGCGACAGCAATGAAAAAGCTATCGCTGAGTAAAATTTACTGAGTGGTGCACAATAACAATTTAAAATGCAGTATATAAAACATTTATCGATAATTCACAATTCAAATGATTCACAATTTCATGTCACAATTTTCAAAGCTCATATAACACAAATTTGATCAAATAATTTAATAAACACACTGTTGCCAATCATTAACACAACTTAGGTCGTGATATAAAGTTTTTCGAACATGCTGTGTTGTACACCATGACAAGGTATACTCACCCTACTAATCGAAATCAATGAGGGAGGTGGCTAGCTAGCTAATGGGAACTCATCCATACTCACCTTAGACTAGCAAGTGAAAGAGGGAGAAATATAGTCATACTCACCCCATAAATGGAGGAGGAACATAGTAATATTGTCATGCCAAGTGTGAATCAAAACAATTCCAAATCACAATATTTAAATATTTCATACAAACCACAAATTACATTTTAACTCAAAATTTCCATTTGCAAAGTAGGCAATACAATAATTTCCAAATAAAATTCCCAAAAAAAAAATAATAAAAAATTATTCCTAACTCATTTCTCCAAATAAATTTTCTAGTAAAAGTAGTGAATATAAAAAATATTGTGCACAGACATTGGATGAGTCGCCTCTTGGCCTTGGCTTAGTGTTCCTTATGCTCTTCAATATCCTTTTCAATTGAATCACACAATTTAAAGCGTTTCAGTACTCAGTTAAATTGTTTCTAATCATAAGGTTCCATAATTAAAATTTTTTAATTCTATTGTTTTCCTTAGTCAACCTATAATGTTGACCCTTGATGCACTCTAGGTGAATTAGGTTTAATGTTACCAATATGTCACATTTTGTATTTCAATATGCTACCAATATTGTGCAATTTACCATTTTTACAAGTTGGCATTCATTGCCAAATTATTTCAAGCATCATTGTATGTAAATGTCAAGTTCTCAATTTTTGTATGCTATATTGGTCTAGCTTAAAGTCCTATTTCTCTTAGTTTTTAGTTTATGGTAAAAGAAGTAAAATTGTAGCTATGTCTTATTGCACTCGGGGCAAAATTTCAGGTCATTCTGAGTTGTATAGACCAAGATATGGTCAATTTACTAAAGCTAGACAGATTACACCTTTAGTGCAAAATTTAGTCAATTTTAGGTCACATTTAGTTCTGGCAGTTTTGGTACCCGAATTTGTGCAAGCTATTTGACTTGGTCCTGGCCATTTTTGGTCCTTGGTGTTTTCATAAGAATTGTAGTTCTATATCTAAGCTATCCATGGTAAAACTTTCAGCTCAATTGGACCTGTTTTGAGTGTGTTATGGTCATCCTAATGACTACTGTTCATAAGATAAAAATCTGGGTTTGCAAGGTTGCCATTATGGATTTGATCATTTTTAAGGTCAGTTTCTAGGCAGAATTTTGGCAACATTTCTACATGAAAGTTGGCCTATTTGGTGTCTAGTTTCACCCCTCGTTGGCCTCATACCAACTGGGTTCATAGTTTTGCACTTACGACCTAATTTAGGTGCTGCCAACATATACAATCTGCATTTGAACATCACACTTCCAATTTTGACAATCCTCTTCCTCCCAATACTTCAACATTTAATCATGGTACTTCTATATATGTTGTACACAATTCCAGTAAGCATTTTGGGCAGAACACTCAAGTGCTCAATGCACACAATACACCATTAATGTTTAACATTTACTTCAACCCAATTTTAATGTACAACAACACATATATCACACATACACTTCCATGCAATTACACAAACTTCCCACCATTCAACACCATCATATTTCAATGATAAATTTCATAAAATCACACACAAATTCATGATATTTAAGGCTGCCCAACATGGCAGTTTACTAAAGCATCAAAGTCTACTTTTAAACCCTTAATTCAAGCACTAACATACATATACTTGGATATTAACTTACTACAACTTCCATTTGAGTTAATCAACCTTAATTTCCATCCATTAAATATAAGAATAAGTCACTAACCATGCATTTTCATGGCTGCCAAAACTAAAGTTCACCAATACTCAATCATTTCCTCAATTTTTCTTAGCAATTCAACTTACCCAAAGCTCAACACAAGGATTAGTGAAGAAAAATGGAAAGATTAAGCACTAACCTTTATTTGGAGTTTGCTAAACCTCACCAAAACTTCTTCTTTTTGCTGCCTATGTGTTGCCCATGATGTGTAGACTAACTTTAATGAAGAACTCTTAAAGAAACTAGGGCTTGATCATGGAGGATTGGAGCTTCATGCATGAATGGCCATGGAGTTTTATGGGAGAGCATTTTCGGCCATGGATGAAGAATTGAAGGAAATAAAATAAGTTAATGGAGAAATCTGTCCACTTTAACCCTTTTATACCCCATTATCTTTAGGTTAATTAATATATATTATGCTCCACTAACCTTAGGTTAATTAGTTTAATAATCCACTTTAAATTATTCTAAATTATACCACTTATTTTTCCTTAATTGCATTTCATGTATAATTTCATTTTTCATGAAATTTTCAAAATGTAATACTACATATTTTTAATGGAAATTTAGGTCAAAAGTCAACTCGAGATGTTAAATGACCAAAATACCCCTATTCAGGTTGTATTTCAGATTTTTCGGTACTATCGATTTACTCCTTGTACCGTCGATTTTCTTATATTTTTGTTTTTGTTTATATTGACTTACCAAATTTTATTTGACATTTTCAATGTCAATTACACCTCTGTAGACCTTTAATTTGGTCCCCAAAATATTTCTCGGGGTCCCCCGCGGTCCAGGGCTAGTCAACGGTCCTCGTCGTAACTTCTCAGTGGGGTCACCCATCGCTACGAGTTTAGCTCATTTAACCTAGTTTCATTTTCTCTCTTTTATTTTTCTTTAATTTTTCTTGTATTTTCTTTTTATTTATTTCATCATTTTATGCATGTTTAGTATCACCGAAGTGTACTTCTAGGCATCTTAGCTGTCCGGACAGACACTAGTCACCGAAACAGTAGAACGCACTACAGAACATAGGGGTGTTACATTAATTACAAAATTTACAAAAATTATAAAGTACAAAATGGGACCTAGTGTCCTACCAATGCACTGTAGCCTGTGAGGTGACACGGACACTATGCAGAACTGTGAACGGCCTTACCCAGTCTGTGGTCTACTAGGCTCTCTGTCCAAATCTTCAGTACCTACGCGTCGCAAAAGCGACGCGCTAAGCATAAAGCTTAGTGGTGCCAATAATACAAGAAAATATAATATGCAAATAAAAACAATAATTTCCTAGTTATTGTGTTCATAAAAAAAAATGAATAATTACTAACTTATTGTTTAGTCGAAGGCTAGTTACATTTTATGATATTAACTTCTTTATGCATTTTGTTAATTGTTTTCTTGATGATTTTGAGCTTGATTATTTTATTGTAATCATTCTTGATCTTTATCTTGATATTTAATTTTCTTATTTTCTTTAATAATCAATTCAATTACAATTATACTTTTCCATGCCCAAGTAACCTATACAAATTGACCTTCTAGGGCATATTACAAAGTCATTTTTTGAATATTTGTACTTTACATGTAGGGTTACTATTCATTTCATTAGTCAACTAAAATGTTGACTTTTTCATAGATAATAGGTATATTGGTTCAAATATCACTAACATACCACATTTTGCATTCTAATGTTGTTGGCATTGCTTGCCAATTTCATTTCGAAGCTTAGTGTTAGTTATTCACAATTTTCAGATTTCAAGCATTAAGTTTACTATTCCATTGGTCATTTGTACAGTAGGAATTTGGCAAAATTGTCTTCATGAAAGTTGTTCCTTATTGTGTCTGGTTACATTTGTTTTTTTGAATCACTCCATTTGGAGTTTTTTAGCTCACGTTATGGCCTAAATGCCATAACTGGTCGGATTGTAAATTTTCCAGATTTTCTGGACAGAACCAAATCTATAGTATTTTGTACACTGAATACAGGTCAATTTTTGAACATGTTATGATCAAAATTTTGGTTTATTTCTCCAAGAAAGTTGTAGGTATATGTCTAAGCTATCTTCTTGTAAAATTTCAAGTCAATTGGACCTTTCTACACTGAGTTATGACCAAATGAATAAATACTGTTCATTTGGTCATTTTGCCCAGGCAGAATGCAAGTCACCCAGATTAGGGAAATTTTTAGGTCAACTTAGTTTAGTTTTCTGGGTAGGGTTTCTTCACTAACGTTGTGCCATTATATGTCTAGTTTCATGTCCATTTGGCCTTGCATCAATTGAACCTATACAACTCCATTTATAGCTGCCCAAACCTGCTAGACTCGTAACTAGTCCTGCAGGTCACCAAGGGCAACATGCCTAAGTTCAACTCCAACATCCTTACTCACTTCAATTCCTCCTCACCCACATTCAAATGGTCACTAATTGACCATTACAATGTTAACATACCATTACATGAGAAAACCCTAATGTTGTTCAAGTGTCCACATTTTCAAGGTTTATTAATGCATCACACTTGCATTTCACTTACTCTTACATGTTCAAGCACTCATCTCATACTATGGGCAGCTCATAAACACTTTCAACTCAACTCAACTAAGCCTTTATCCCAAAAATTTGGGGTCAGCTATATGGATTCGCTTTCTCCGCTTTAAACGATTTTGGGTTAAATCCTCAGAAATGTGTAATGCTTCTAGGTCATGTTGTGCTACTCTCCTCCAAGTCAATTTAGGTTTACCCCTTTTTTTCTTTCTATCCTCTAACCTAATGTGCTCTACTTGTCTAACTTGAGCCTCTGTATGTCTACGCTTCATATGACCAAACCACCTAAATCTCCCTTCTCTCAACTTATCTTCAATTGGCACCACTCCTACCTTTTTTCTAATACTTTCATTACGGACTTTATCTAGTCTAGTATGGCCACTCATCCACCTTAACATTCTCATCTCTGCACCTCTTATCTTAGACGCATACAACTCTTTCAGTGCCCAACACTCACTACCATATAACATAGCCGGTCGTATGGCTGTACGGTAAAAATTTCCTTTCAACTTATTGAGAATCTTATGATCATATAAAATTCCCATGGCACGTCTCCACTTCAACCATCCGGCTTTAATCCTATGACTAACATCCTCCTCACATCCCCCATCTACTTGAAGGATTGAGCCTAGATATTTAAAGTGATTACTTTGGGGCAGTACCACTCCATTCAAACTAACTCCTTCCCTATCACCAGTTTGGCCTTTACTGAACTTGCAATGCATGTATTCTATCTTCGTTCTACTTAACTTAAAACCCTTTGACTCTAGAGCACTTCTTCGAAGCTCTAGCTTTCTATTGACTCCTTCTCATGTCTCATCTATCAGAATAATATCATCTGCAAACATCATGCACCAAGGAATACTCTCTTGTATATGTTTCGTCAATTCATCTAAAACTAATGTAAAAAAGTAAGGGCTTATGGCTGATCTTTGGTGTAATCCAATTGAGATCGAAAAATCTCTTGTATCCCCTCCCACCGTGCGCACAATAGTAGTTGCTCCTTCATACATATCTTTCAACACTTGTATATACCTAATAGATACCCTCTTTTGTTCTAACACATTCCATAAGACATCTCTTGGAACACTATCATAAGCCTTCTCCAAATCAATAAAAACCATGTGTAGATCTTTCTTCACATCTCTATATTTCTCCATCAAGCTTCTAATGAGAAAAATCGCTTCCATAGTTAAATGACCGGGCATGAAACCAAATTGATTGAGAGAGATAGAAGTATCATGACGTAGACGATGCTCCATAACTCTCTCCCACAACTTGATAGTATGGCTCATGAGTTTAATTCTCCTATAGTTTGAGCAACTCTGTATGTCTCCCTTATTTTAAAAATAGGTACTAAGATACTCCTCCTCCATTCATCAGGCATTTTCTTTGAGTTTAGAATCTTATTAAATAATTTAGTTAACCGTGCCACTCCTATATCTCCCAAACACTTCCACACTTCAATTGGTATTTCATTGGGTCCACAAGCTTTACCCACTTTCATTCTCTTAAGTGCTTCCTTTACTTCTAAAGATCTAATCCTTCTAGTATAATTTACATTTTTTTCTATTTTTCTATAATCTATATTCATGCTATTACCATTTTGACTATTATTAAAGAGATCATTAAAATAATTTCTCCATCTTTCTTTAATGTCCTCATCTTTCACCAACACTTTTCCTTCTTTATCCTTAATGCACCTAACTTGATTGAGATCTTGACATTTCCTTTCTCTCCTCCTTGCTAATCTATAAATATCTTTCTCCCCTTCTTTAGTTCTAAGTTTCTCATATAACTTTTCAAAGGCTTGTGCTCTTGCTTGACTAACTGCCTTTTTTGCCTCTTTCTTTGCTATCTTGTATTGTTCATATGCCTCATTATTATCAAATTTAGGTAATTTCTTATACCATTCCCTTTTTTCTCTTCACTGCCTTTTGTACTTCCTCATTCCACCACCATCTCTTTTTTGAGGGTGGTCCATGTCCTTTAGACTCTACAAGTACTTTTCTAACTACTTCTCTAATCTTTGATGCCATCTGTATCCACATATCATTGGCCTCCATATCCAGTTTCCATACTTCGGACTCGAGAAGCTCATTTTTTAACTTCACTTGCTTTACTCCTTTGAACTCCCACCACTTTGTTCGAGCTACACTATTTCTTTTGACCTTACTTGAATTATTCCTAAACTTGACATCCAAGACCACCAACCGATGTTGACTTGTTCAAGCCTCTCCTAGAATGACCTTGCAATCCTTGCATAGAGCTCTATTTGTCTTCCTGGTTAAGAGGAAGTCGATTTGGCTTCTATGTTGCCCACTTTTGAAAGTCACTAAATGTGACTCTCTTTTTATAAAGTAGGTATTTGCTAGTATTAGGTTGTATGCCATAGCAAAATCCAAGATGCTTTTTCCCTCCTCATTTTCGACTTCCAAAACCAAAACCTCCATGAACATTCTCATAACCTTATCTATCACTTCCTACATGTCCATTCAAATCTCCACCAGTGAAAACATTCTCTTCATTCGGTATGCTTTGCATTAAATCATCCATATCTTCCCAAAACCTTTGTTTACTCTCACGGTCTAGTCCTATTTGTGGGGCATAAGCACTAATTATATTTATTGTTTCTCCTTCTAGTACTAGTTTTACTAGTATAATTCTATCTCCTACTCTTTTCACAGCTATTATTGCGTCTTTCAATGTTTTATCTATGATTATGCCCACTTCGTTCTTATTTCTCTCCTTTTCGGTAAACCACAGTTTATACCCTGAATTACCTACTTCCTTACTTTTCTCTCCTACCCATTTAGTCTCCTGAATGCAAGCAATATTCACCCTTCTCCTTTCCAAGGTATCCACAAGCTCCATTAATTTTCCTGTAAGTGATCCAATATTCCAAGTACCAACCCTGATCCTCCTCCTAACCTGCTCATTCCTAATTGGTCTCTTTCTATGATATCTTCTATTGTTTTTTATGTCTCTCTTGTGTTCTGTTCCACTATCTGTTCTACTATCTATCCTATGGACTAACTTCTTTACCCACACCCATCCATGATGTGGGAACCCTTGCTCACTTAACACCACAGCCGGGCACCGGCATGGCACGTCGTTTTCGGTGAATGCCCTACACCCTTGCATATTTCTCACTACACCCGGGCTCCGATGTAGTGCGTCGTTAGTAGAGGACACCCCAATGTTTATATCATTTGAATCCATATCATAAGGTGTGATGAAATTTTTACACTGGTTGTCACCTACCACAACCCTCCTCCTTTATCCGGGCTTGGGACCGGCTAAGCGCAAACTACATAGGCAGAGTTAGCTCATAAACACTTTACTTTGAGTAAATTCATCAAACCCTAACCACCCCTAAGCTACCAAAATTGTAAGGGTGAATATACATAAGTTTTATTTTGTTTTTCTTACAATTTCCATTTATCTCATGTTAATAAAGATGAATTAAACAAGAATGGAAGGAGATTTGTCACTAACCTTGTTGGAGATACTCCTAAGCTTGCCAAACCTTTCTTTCTCCTCTTCAAATTGCTGTCCAAGGCTTGCTCTAGTGGTAGGGACAATTTTTCATGATGAGAAGTTAGGGTTTAGAGGTGATTTGGTGGGTTGTCTCAAGCTTGCCTTAAGCTTTCATGGAGGAATGGCTTAGGGAGAGGGAAGATGAGAGAGTCACGGCTGGAAATGGGAAGGGGAAGAAACAAATTGGTTTCTTCAATTTTTTTGCCCATTTTATGCTTTTTAAGTGGTTTATGGACATGTGTCACTATCACATCTTACCCCTCCGTAAGGCATAACATGATCCCATAGTATACCTAATGAATTACCAAACTTCGTCTACTGATAACCCATTAAATACACCACAAGGGATTTTAAACCTTTTATTATTTCTTTTTATAGTGGTGAGCACTTTTGATGGGTGTTAAAAAAAAATTTTTTTTTTAACTGAAGTGAAACCAAATAGCAAATCTAAAGTATCTATAATTTCTGTAAAAATTTTGGCAGAGTGCCATATGTATTTTGAATAAAACAGTTTTTCAAAAACCTGTAAAAAGCACTTCCAATATATTTGTTCAATCCCAAACTCTAGTATGGTTCAACAAAAAACAATTTCTCAACATTTGTCAAACTCAATTCAACATCAATTTTCAGTATTTCCAAAAATTAACTACAAAATGACTTAGTAGTTCAAAAGCTGCGATAAGAAATAAATATATTACAACTTTAGTTTACAACTACTCAAGACCAAGTACAATATATACATTGTAACACCCCTAAGTTCGGTAGTGCGTTTTACTGTTCCGGTGACCAGTGTTGTCCAGACAGCTAGGATGCCTAGAATTACACTTCGTTATGATTGAGGAGACATAAAATAATGAAATACAAGAAAAGAAAATACAAGAAAAGCAAAGGAAAAATAATAGCAAAGAAATGTAACCAAGTTAAGCGAGCCGAGAACCCTAGCGATGGGTGACCGCACCGGGAAATCACGGCGTGGACCGTTGACTAGCCCTGGACTGCGGGGAACCTTGGAAAATATTTTTAAGACTTAAAGAGACATCAATTTAAGTATAAATACCATTAAAAATATTAAAGAAAAATTAATTAATTAGTACAAAGAAAAGTGAGAAATCGAAAAACGGATAAAACCCGGTGTTACCGGAAAATCGGGAATGCAACCCGAACAGGGGCATTGTGCTCATTTGACACCCCGAGTTGTCTTTTGACCTAAATGTCCATTAAAAATAAATGATTTTATACTTTAGAAATGTCATAAAAAAATTAAATGGTGGTACATTATGTAAATAGTGAAGGAAATGAGATAAATGTGCAAATTAGGAAAATTGGAATATTTAATCATTAAGTTAAAGTGAGTGCTCCACTAACTCAAGTTTTTGGACACTTAATTAAGTCATTTTGGACAGAAATTCAGTCCATCTTCTTCCTCCCGAATGACCAGCCGTGAGCCTCCATTGAAGAACCTCCATGGCCATCCATGGCCAACTTCCATGCATGCTTGAAGTAAGCCAATTTCTTCCTAAGTTCCTTCATCAAAGTTAGTCTACACCACTTGGGCAGTAGATAGGCAGCAAGAAATTTAAGTTTTGGTGAGGTTTTGAAGAATTTCAAAAGTGGTAAGTATGTATTTTTTATGCTTGCTTCATTAAAGTTTGTGTGGATGTTATGGGTACTTGAATTGTGGAAAGAATTTTGAGGTTTGATGTTTAAATGGAGAGCTGTATTTTTGGTAGCCATGGAAACTCTTTAAAGACAATTATTTTTGCTTGTAAATGGTGGATTAAAGTATTGATTAAATGTTTATGTGTGTAGGAAATCATTTGGGTGATGTATACTTAGTATATATGAATGTGTATTGAAATTTGAATGCTTGGAAATTAAGGGAATGTAATGCATGAAATGGCAGCCTAGCTTGGTGAACCATAAGGATGTTATTTGTTGATTTGTTTATGGAATATTAATGTTGAATTGCAGTAGTTGTTAAGGCAGCTTGGGTATATGTATGATGGTGTAAGATTGGACATGTAAATGAGCATGAATAGGTGATTAAATTGTTGTAATTGAGTTGACAAATTCTGCACTTATTGGTGTATGTTGAATGTGATTGTAAGCTGCCAAAATGATCAACAATATGTGGTAAAATATGTTTAGGTTATGGTACAAACCAGAATGGGCATGAATGTGAAGTTTGGTAAGTGTTAAAGGTGATCTTTGATGAGTTTGAATAAAATGCAATAGGGCAGTTTGTGTTTTGGGCCTAGAACTTTAAGTTTGTGGCTCCAATTGGTATGAGACCAATTGAAGGTGAAACTAGGCACAAAATGTGCCAACTTTCATGAAGGAAGCTTGCCAAAATTCTACTTGCAAGGTAGCTTGAAAAATGACCAAATCCGGATTAAGTGCAAATAAGGCCTAAAAATTGACCATTTGGGCAGCAGTTAGTGTTTAGGCCATAACTCACTCAAAACAGGTCCAACTGACGTGAAATTTTGACCATGAATATTTAAGACCCATATCTACAAGTCTTATGAAGACATCAAAGCCCAGAAATGACCATAAGCAAGTCAAACAGCTTGCACAAGTTCGGGTCCAAAAACTGGCCGAACCTAAAATGACCTAAAATGACCAATTTTGGTGCAATTTGACCAGCAATAGTAAAATGACCATAACTTGGTCTACATAACTCAAAATTACCTGAAATTTTTCCCAGCATTCCATAAGACATAGATCTACAAGTTTGTAGTTTTGACCGAAACCCAAAAACTGAGGGAACTAGGTAGTCCAGCTAGGTCAAACTAGTATCCCGGAATCCAGCAAATTGCAAGAAAATGCAGTATACACGGAAATGAACTTGGTAACATGTACCAACCCTAAAAGACTATCGAATGTGACATGTTAGTAACATTAAAACCTAATTTACCTAGAATGCATCGAGGGCCGACATATTAGGTTGACTAAGCAAATATTAGAATTCAGTGAATTAATTATCAAGCATTATCGTTAGAGACAGTTTAAATGAGTACTGAAACACTTCAAATTGTGTTTCTCAGTTAGCAAAGACTTAGGGAAAGGGACGGAAACACTGAGTCAAGGCCAGGAGACAGTTATCAGAGGTTTGTGCACAATAGTTATTTCTTTTGAATTTTTCAATTGAAATAAATTATGACTATTTGTATATTATTATTTTCAATTATGGAAATGTGTTTGAATGGATACTTATTGCTTGAAAAGCATTGTAAATAGTTTGAAATTGTGGAAAAATTGATTTAGTGTGATTTGTGAAAATTTGAAGTTAATTATGAATTGTGTTGCCATTTTGTGAATGAATTTATAACTTTAGGAATTTATTGGATTCTCACGAATCATTTGAATAAAATGTTTGGAATTGATTTTGTGTTCACACTTAGCATGACAGTATCATATCATTCCTTCTCCATTTATGGGGTTGTGATCATTTATTTTCCTTCTCCATTTATGGAGTCGTGATCGTTTATTTTTCTCCCTCTCTAGTTTCCCAGTTGAGGTGATCGGATGAGTACTCATTATATAGCTAGCTCCCTTCCTCATTGATTTCGATTAGTGGGGTTGTGATTGCTTTGTCGTGGTGTACAACGCGGCATTGATCGAAAATTTTGTGTCATGGCTTAAGTTGTGTATGAATTGGCAACACTGTGTTCGTAAATTATTTGACTAAATTGTGTTATTATGAGCTTCGATAATTTGTGAAATGGTGTCACACCCTACTCCCCTGTAAGATGCAACATGATCCCGTAGTACACCTAATGAATTACCGTACTTCGCCTACCGATAACCCATTAGATATGCTACAAGGGATTTTAAAACAATTTTCGTGAAATTTAAATCATCGGTTAAAATCTGGCGTTATAATTTTTTTTTTTTTTTTTTAGAATTTCGGCAAAGTGCCGGCTGTATTTTGAGAAAACAGTTCTTCAATCCTGCAAAAGAAAATGCTCCCAATATGTTTTCTCAAATACAACTTCAATAACTTCATTTCAATTCACAATTCAATTCTCAATAAACAATCAATTCATTTTCAAACTGCTCTCATCATAAAGAAACATTTCATTGATTACAAGACTCAAAATTTATAATACAAAACTATTCAAGTAAATAAAATCTCAACTTTATATTTACAATAATTTACATTTAATTATATACCAAAATATTTTACAAGAGTTTTTATACAGCTGCTCAAATAATTTACATACATATTATTACATGCATACATCAAAACCTATGTACATGGGTATACCTATGATATACCTGGAGCTGATATGAAAGTGTCTTCAAAGAAACTTACTCACTGCTCTATGCTCTTCTTACCTACGATAGCATAACAAGCTATCGCTGAGTGGTGAACTCAGTGGTGCACAACTATAATTTAAAACATAGTACAATATACATTGACAAAATTTACAGTAAATAATTTGGAAATCTGAATACTCATCAAATTCCAAAACTCAAAATATTCATTGCCAATAATGTAAATCATTTGTATAAATGACTTTGATCACAAAATTCAATTTATCAAATCATGACTAACCATTTAAGTAATTCCAACAAAATCAATTATACATAAACCATAATTGAAATCACAATTCTTTACCATTCAAAAGCCATTCTGTATCTCAAAAATCATTATGTATCTAAAAAATCAATCTTTATCTCACTAACTATGCAAGACTAATCCGAAAGGGTCATATTCGATGTGATTCTAACTCCCTATGGTCGGGGAGGTCGAATCAGATTCTAACTCCCTATGGTCAGAGAGGTCGAATCATTGTGCACAGTACCATCACAATAATGAATCTTCCGCAAGGGCCATAATGATAAAATAAACTTAGATCTAACCTCAAATCAGAGGAAAATCTAAGCCTGTGCACGTACCATGGTAATCAAAACACAACTAACTCCATTGTCTTCTCAACAAATGAGAGAGACGGGTAATAACCTAGTAAAGCATCTATAGTGAGATATAAAACAATATCACAATCCTTTTAGTGAGCATAAATCACAATATAATTCGATTCAAAGTCAATTCCAATATCCAATAATTTTTTATGCTCATTACAATTCAAATCATAAATTTGCATTTTTCCATGAAAATTACCATCATAATTCAAAACATGTTCTATCACAATTTTCCAAAACATAATTTATTCAATCCATAACAATGCTTAATACTTGTGGAAATACCATTTCACAAAGCTAAATTCATACATACTATAACAATTTCAATAATCATTGAATTAAATCTAATGCTTATTAAACATAATACATAAGAAAATATGTCAATCATATGAAATATTCAAAACAAAATTAGTTAAAAACTAGCTGTGCACAAACCTCTGATAACTGTCTCTTGGCTCTGACTCAGTGTTTCCTTCCCCTTCCCTGAGTCTTTGCTAACTGAGAAACACAATTTGAAGTGTTTCAGTACACATTTAAACTGTCTCTAAGAATAAGGTTCAATAATTAATTTATCGAATTTTATTATTTCCTTAATCAACGTAATACATTGACCCTCGATGCGTTCTAGTTAAATTAGGTTTTAATGTTACTAATATGTCATATTCGATAGTCTTTTAGGGTTGGTACATGTTACCAAGTTCATTTCGGTGTATACTGCATTTTCTTGCAATTTGCTGGATTCCGGGATACTAGTTTGACCTAGCCGGACGGCCTATTTTCCTCAGTTTTCGGGTTTTGATCAAAACTACAAACTTGTAGATCTATGTCTTATGGAACGCGGGGCAAAATTTCAGGTCATTCTGAGTTATGTAGACCAAGTTATGGTCATTTTAATATTGCTGGTCAAATTGCACTAAAATTGATCACTTTAGGTCATTTTAGGTCATTTTAGGTTCCGCCAGTTTTTTGACCCGAAATTGTGCAAGCTGTTTGACTTGTTATGGTCATTTCTGGGCTTTGGTGTCTTCATAAGACTTGTAGATATGGGTCTTAACTATTCATGGTTAAAATTTCAGGTCAATTGGACCTGTTTTGAGTGAGTTATGGCCTAAACACTAACTGCTACCCAAATGGTCAATTTTCAGGCCTTATTTGCACTTAATCCGGATTTGGTCATTTTTCAAGCTACCTTGCAAGAAGAATTTTGGTATGTTTCCTTCATGAAAGTTGGCACATTTTGTGCCTAGTTTCACCTCCAATTGGTCTCATACCAATTGGAGTCACACACTTAAAGTTATAGGCCTAAAACTCAAACTGCCTTATTGAAATTCTTGCATACACATCAAGCATCACTTTTAACACTCACCAAACTTATCCTTCAAACCAATTCTGGTTGTACCACAATCTAAACATAATTTATAACATATTATAGGTCATTTTGGCATCTTACAATTACATTCAATGTGCACCAACTAGTGCAGAATTTGTCCAACTCAATTTACAACAATTCAATCACTAATTCATGCCCATTTACATTTCCCACTTTACACCACCATACATACACTCAAACTGCCATAACAACCAACACATTTCAACACCATTATTTCATAAACCAAGCATGAATTCCAGCATTCCTCAAGAGTTAACAAACTGCCACAATGGTACATTTACATTCCATTAATTTCCAAGCTTTAAATTTCATTTCACATTTACATATACCAAGTATACATCACCCAAACAATTTCCTACACAATATACATTTAATCAATCATTTAATTCACCATTTACAAGCACAATTAAACTGCCTTCAAGGTGTTTCCATGGCTGCCAAAAGTACACATTCACATTCAACATCAAACCTCAAAAATTTCTTCATAAATCAAACACCCATAACATCCTTACAAACTTTAACAAAGCAAGGATGAAGGAAATGGTTCCATGGGTGGATCAAGGTTTGGCTTTTAATTCTGCAATTTTTGTATGATCTAAGGCCTATTCTTTGACTAATTAAAGTGTTTAATTAGTTGTTTTAATCACACAATTAAATTATGATTCAAATCAGAATTTTAAAAAAATTGTTTGAATGTGATTCAAATCTGAATTTTAAAAGTTGTTTGAATGTGATTCAAATCTGAATTTTTAAAGTTGTTTGAATCATATTTAAATCTGATTTTTTAAAATTGATTCAATAAAATTCAGATCTGATGTTTTAAAAAATATTTGAATGTGATTCAAATCTGATTTTTTAAAAAAATGTTTGAATGTGATTCAAATATGAATTTTTGAAGTTGTTTGAATGTGATTCAAATATGAATTTTTAAATTTGTTTGAATGAGATTCAAATCTGAATTTTTAAATTTATTTGAATCATATTCAAATCTGGATTTTTAAGTTGAATATGAGATATCCAATTTAATTTAAGTATGTATGTTTTATTTAATTGTTAAATAGTGATATGCATGATGGATGATCATGGACTATAAAAGACCAATGTGATTGGATTTATTTCTTTTATGTTTCTTTGGGATTGTAAATTAATTAATTTATTTTAATTTATTTTTGGCATGTATTATTAAGTTTGTAATATTTTTGGGTTGTAATTTCATTTATTTAAGTTCTTGTAAATTCGCCTTGGTATGCCAAGGATTACTATGTAATATTGGATTGCAAGAAGTTCAAGGAGGTCAAGAGCATTGGTGGGACCAGTGGGAGGAATTCAATATCAAGTGTTGATTATGTACTCCTTCAGCAACTCTTGTAAAATGAATGAATGAAATGCACCTAGGAATGCCCTGATTCAATTCTTGGTGGCTCAGAATTGAATCCCTTAGAAAGTCCATGATCATACCATATTTACTGCTTTTCCATGAATGCATGAGATGTATGGGAATGTATGCAATTATATGATATATGCATGCTAAATGGATAATGTGCAAAGTGAGACCTTAATAGTAATTAGGATGGCTATAAAATCTTCCAAACAAATGATTAAGTTGGAAATGCTATAATTAAAGTAATTATAACATAAGCCCTCCATTGGGGCAATTATTTTAAGAAATTTTAAATAGTTGCATGAGATCCAATTAATTTAAGAGATTTTCTTAAGAATAATTGTTAAGCATGAGATGTTGTAAATATATAAATGGTTTGGTGGCCAATATTGGATGTACCTGAGGATATTAAAATTATTTGCATAATTACTGGCTCAATGGGATCAACTTAACTAATGCAAGATAAGTCAATAATGGATGTACCTGAGATTTTGAGCATTAGGGGCTAGGTAAAGGATTGAACCTCACATGAGATGTGATGGGCAAGGAGTTGCTCACTTATAGTTTATTGTAATTCCAATAATGGATGTACCTGATGATGATCAATAGAATTATAAGAATTCAATCACCCACTAGAAATCCATCCAACTAGGATTTCCGTTTTCTACTTTGGAAGTGTAGGATTCGCTAAGTTAGTGGGAGGACCAATTTGATTAAAGACCATAATCATTTTGGTTAATTACATGATACATTTACTAATTAATCTGGTTATTTTCTGCGATTAATTTTACGATAAAAATGAGCACAAAACAACCACCACCATCCAATATCCTTGCAAGCATACTTGATCACAACAGTTGACAGGACCTAATCATGCGATTGGATAAGAAATTTGAAACTTGTCCTGAACCTTGAACATATAGGATATGTTCTAGATTCAAATGTTCCTGGTCCCTTACCTCCAGAGGCCACACAAGAGGAACATGAAACTTTGGACAAGTGGAAGGAGAATGATATGAGAGCTAAGTGTTACATGCTTGCTTCTATGAGTAATGAGTTACAGAAACAGCATGAGAACATGTAGAGTGCGAGTGAGATCCTCCTTCACCTACAAGAGTTGTATGGTGAGTATAGAAAGAATGCTAGGTATCAGATATCTAGACAGCTGTTCCATATGAGGATGTCTGAGGGACAGAATGTTGGGGATCATGTCCACAAGATGATTCGGCTGATTGAGCAGTTGGAACATCTTGACTTCAACATGGATTTCCAACTACAAACGGATTTGATCCTTTAGTCCCTTCCTGAGTCTTTTGGGAATTTTGTGACAAATTTCCATATGACTAAACAGGAATGCACCTTAGCTGAATTACTCAACATGCTGGTTATTGCCCAAAAGAATATGCCAGGCAATAAAGGAAAAGAGGTAGCTTTGGTTGCATCTTCTTCTGCTGGAAAGTCCAACAAGAAGAAGGGCAATAAGAAAAATAAACCTCAGATTCCTGGTCCTTCCAAGAAAATAGCTAAACAGAAAAGGAAGACTAAAGCTGATGGAGGCAAATGAAAGTGTTTCCACTGCCAAAAGGATGGGCACTGGAAAAGGAACTGCCCAGAGTATCTTGCTTCTCTGAAGGACAAGAAGGATACACCTTCGGAAGGTATGTCCATATCTTGTTATTTAGATTCTGATGATACTTATAGTTCATCTACAGCTTGGGTTTTAGATACTGGTGCAAGTTCTCACATTTCTAATGATATGCAGGAACTAGCAAACAGTAGCAGCTTGCGTTCTCAAGATATTAGAGTCCGGATTGGCAATGGCTCAACTGTTGAAGCTTTAGCCATAGGATCTAAATCTTTTTATATGTTTGGACATGTTTTGTGTTTGGATAATATTTTATATGTACCTGATGCTTTTAAGAACATCATTTCTATATCTAGTTTGACTAGAAATGGCTATGAATTTCAGTTCACAGATGATGTTTGCAATATTTATTTTGGAAATAAATATGTTGGTTCGAATTATATGAATGATGGTCTTTATTATTTGGATAATAATGACAAACACAAATTGAATGCAAGTGATCTAAAAGATTACAATGCCATGGTGAAAACCAACTCAAGTTCAAAATATATTTGGCACTTAAGGTTATGTCATGTTGCAGAAGATAGGATTGCAAAATTGGAGAAAATGGGGATTCTATCCTCATTGGGCTCTGAGCCTACTCCAACTTGTGAATCTTGCCTTCAAGGCAAAATGACTAGATCACCCTTTGTTGGACAAGGGCTAAGAGCTGAAAATATTTTGGAACTAATACATAGTGATGTATGTGGTCCGTTTAAAGAAATGGCTAGAGGGGGCTTTCATTATTTTATTACCTTTACTGATGATAAATCAAAGTTTGGGTATTTGTATTTGATGAAATACAAACATGAATCCTTTGAAAAGTTTAAGGAATTTAAATCTGAAGTAGAAAATCAAACAGGAAAAAGTATTAAAGCTCTTCGATCAGATCGTGGAGGTGAATATTTGAGTACTGAATTTGATGAATACTTGAGAGAGCATGGCATTGTTTCTCAGCTGACTCCTCCAGGAACGCCACAGCTGAATGGTGTATCTGAAAGGAGAAATCGTACCCTATTGGATATGGTACGTAGTATGATGAGCTATACTGATATGCCAATCTCCTCTTGGGGATTTGCATTAGAATCAGCTTTATATATTCTGAATAGGATTCCATCAAAATCAGTTTCTTCCACACCTTATGAGATATGGCATGGAAGAAAACCAAGTCTTAAGCATGTTAAGATTTGGGGTTGTCCAGCTTATATCAAAAAGCTGAACACTGATAAATTGGAGACCAGATCAGAATGAGGTCGATTTGTTAGATATCCAAAAGATAGTTTTGGATATTATTTTTATTTGCCTACTTCACAAAAGGTTGTGATAAGTAGAGATGCCACATTTCTTGAACAACAGTTTGTTCAAGAAGGAGGCAAAGGAAGGCAAATAGTGTTAGAATTGGAGAATTCTGACCAACCAACAGATCAGATGGATATAGATCCATCTAGTCAACCTATACCCATTGATGAAACATCTACAGCTGTTCCTCGTAGAACAACCAGGGTATCTCACCCACCAGTGAGATATGGTTTTCTTCATGAAGAAGAATAAGAGTTGTCTACTCATGAAGAAGTAGATCATGGAGATGATCCACTTACCTATGAAGAAGCTATATCAGATATTGACTCTTCAAAACGGATTGATGCTATGAAATCCAAGATTGATTCCATGTATAAGAATCAAGTTTGGGATCTTATAGACCCACCTGAAGGTATTGTACCTATAGGGAACAAATGGGTTTTCAAGAAGAAAATTGGTTCTGATGGAAAGGTAGAGACCTATAAGGCAAGGCTAGTAGCGAAAGAGTTTCGCCAAAGGCAAGGAATAGACTATGAGGAGACTTTCTCGCCTGTTGCCATGCTTAAAACAATTAGGATTTTATTAGCAATAGCTGCATACTATGATTATGAGATTTGGCAGATGGATGTCAAAATAGCTTTTCTCAATGGATACATTGAAGAAAACATTTTCATGGAACAACCTAGGGGATTTAAATCCCAAGATGGGTCCAAGGTATGCAAGCTAAAGCGATCCATTTATGGGTTGAAACAAGCTTCGAGGAGTTGGAACATCCGTTTTGATGAAGCCATTAAATCTTTTGGTTTTATCAAAAATGAGGATGAGCCATGTGTATATAAGAAGGTTAGTGACAGTGCTATCACTTTCCTTGTCTTATATGTGGATGACATACTGTTGTTGGGTAATGATACAGGTATGTTGACAACTATAAAGGTATGGTTGTCAAATACATTCTCCATGAAAGACTTAGGGGAGGCAACCTATATTCTTGGGATTCGCATCTATAGAGATAGAGCGAAAAGAATAATTGGTTTATCCCAAAGTCTATACTTGGAAAAGGTGTTAAAGAGGTTTAACATGCTTGATTCCAAGAGAGGATTGTTACCAGTGAGACATGGTATCCACCTTTCTAAAGAGATGTCTCCAAAGACACTTGAAGAAAGAGATAAGATGGCCAGGATTCCATATGCTTCGGCTATTGGAAGTTTAATGTATGCAATGTTGTGTACTAGGCCGGATATCGCATATGCTGTTAGTTTGACTAGCAGGTATCAATCCAATCCAGGTTTGGAGCACTGGATAGCTGTCAAGAATATCCTTAAATACTTGAGAAGAACTAAGGATTTATTCTTGATTTATGGAGGTGGAGACTTGCAATTGGATGGTTATACTGATTCTGATTTCCAATTAGATATCGATGATAGAAAGTCTACCTCTGGATATGTGTTCATTTGTAATGGAGGTGCAGTCAGTTGGAAGAGTTCCAAACAGAGCACGACTGCAGATTCCACTACTGAGGCTGAGTATATTGTTGCATCAGATGCTGCAAAAGAAGCTGTTTGGATAAAGAAGTTCGTGACAGAACTTACAGTAGTTCCTTCCATTGAGTCAGCAGTTCCATTACACTGTGACAACAATGGAGCAGTCATACAGGCTAAGGAACCAAGGTCTCACCAGAAATCCAAACACATAGAAAAGCGCTACCACATTATCAGAGAAATAGTTGGGCGAGGCGATGTAGCCATGCAGAAAATAGCATCAGCTGAAAATCCAGCTGATCCATTCACTAAGCCTATGTCACAGACTCAGTTAGACCGACATCTTGAGAAGATAGGTCTAAGATATTGTAATGAATGGCTCTAGTGCTAGTGGGAGATTGTTAGTAGTATGCCCTAGAGCATATCATTTAGTATGTATCTTGTACATATTTTTAATAATAAAAGGCATTTTCACTTTTCCGTTTACATAATATATTTATGTGTAATAGAAAAGGTCCATTGATATTTTGTTAGAAATATTATTCTTAAGTTGTTAAGAATATGAGTGACAATATTTCTAGCACAAAGTATCATAAATAGGTTCACAATCGAGGATACTTCATAATAAGGACATGACTTATCCAGAAAGATTGTATTCATGTTTGTTCCCAAGTTATTTATATGAGATATAAATAAGATGGAATGGTGAGTCTCATGCCATATAACAAACTTGATAGGCACTTATAAATGATAAGTAGGCGAACCGGTGACACTTATGACAAGCACATGGAGTTTACTCTTGTCAATGTTTTGTCATAAATCATATCAGTGCATATAATCTTTAGACACGAGATAGCACAGTTATCTTGTATATAGGTAGTTTGAGTTTGATCTCGCTTTCATACTTGTACTATGTATGGGTATATGGGCATGTGTTGGCTCTGCTAGTTATATATGGAGGTAGGTGTTGATCAAGAAGGAATCTATTCCTCTAAGTAAATAGAGATAAAATCCTATGTTCATTTAATTGTTCTTGATGTTTCAAGTTCTGGCAGACAGATAGATTTATTGAGAAAGAGTTTCGATGAGAAAAATCTTTTAATCAAGAACTGGAATTAAAAGAGAACATAATATTCATAGCAAATGGAGTTTGACATAAACCATGACTCAGCGGCTTGAGTTGGGATTTTGTACAGAGAGATTCTAGTGCATGGTAACATATGATTATAGGTTCATTTAAGGTAAATCTTATTACTAATTGGGTGGCCATGGCATGCTATGCTAGGTGTTAACCATGGTCTATGAGGTTCATAAAATGATTTAGAGAAATCATTTATGGTAAGAAAGAGTTCTGATGATATTAAGAGTTGATATCATGTCTCATTGCCAATTAGTGATGAGCCTAGTAAGTCACACACATACACAAGTTATCACCTATTTAAATATGATTTAATTAATTAATTAAAGAGTTTAATTGATTAATTAAATAGATTTGGTTTGCAATTAAATTGCAAAGTCCCTAGCATGACTTGAAACCAAATCTAGATTATTGGATGTGTAGTATAAATTAAATTTATATTTAAAGTGTTTAAATATGAATTTAATTGATGAGAAATTAATTAATAGAGATTAATTAATTAATTTATATTTGATATAAATTAATTAGAGGAAGAAAATAATTATTTTGGGTTAAGAACTCAAAATTAAGACACAGGGGCATTTTGGTCATTTCACAGTGTGACACGTGGCACCATGAGATGGTGACACATGGCATAACACATAAGCTTGCCAAATGTTTTTTTTTAATCATGTAAGATGATTAAAATCAAGATTAAATATAGGTTTGACACTTAGCACAATGTGATTGGGTCATTTAAACCTAGAGCTAATCAAAAGGTGACATGTGGCTAGGGTTTAATGTGTTAACCTAGCTATTTAAGTGTGGTTATGAAAAGAAAACATAACCAGCAGCCTCTCCTCTCAATTGTCACGCCACTTTGAGCCTCTCCAGCTATTTCTCTTCATCTCTCATCAATTCAAAGAGATTAGCCATCGATCTCTTGAATTAAGAACACTAGAAATTGTTTCTAGTGTCCTGTTTACATCTCTAATCTCTTAAAAGGCAGAACTTGAATTTCTAATTAATAGAAAAGGCTTTAGAAGCTGTTCAAGGGCTGCCATAGGTGTTCTTGGTGTGGACAAGCTAGAGGGACAACATCTGGTGTCCTGAAGACGAATCTCAAAGGCGCAGACACGCTGCAGCACATCAAGAGGTTAGTGTAATCGTTCTTGATTTAATCTAGGGTTTTAAAATTAATCTGATTAATTTTAAAATCTTAAATGGTAAATACAGATCCAAAAACATATTAAAAGAGTTTTAATATGTTGTTTATCATTGAAATCAAATAGATAAAAATAAATCTTGCATGGTGCATGTGACCCTAGGTGAAAATTTTTGAATTCAATGGTATAATCTTGTGTTTTTCACGCTTCCGTTCCTTCAGTCTAGGGGAGAGGTTTTGAGAGCTTTCATTTGGCCAAATGAATTTTTCAAGTGGAGAAGATGAATTGCAGAATGTTAGTGGATATTTCTGTGCACTTATGAGATTATATGATGTATAATGGTCCACTAACATAGTGTAATGATAAATTAATGTTAAACTTTTCATTATTCAAAACCTTACCCCAAAAGTTTCCTTATTTATTTTTCATTTCAATTTCATTTTTTTATGGGGTTTTCCAACTTTAATGTCACTTATTTTTAATGGACATTTAGGTCAAAAGGCAACTCAGCATGTCAATTGACCAAAATGCCCCTATTTGAGTTGTATTCCCGATTTTTTAGTATCACCGATTTTTGTCGGTTTCTTGATTTCTTATTTTTCTTTGTACTAATTAATTAATTTTTCTTTGACATTTCTAATGTCATTTAAACTTCAATAGAGGTTTATTTAAGTCTTAAAAATATTTTCCAGGGTTTCTCATGGTCCAAGGCTGGTCAGCGGTCCACTCTGCAACTTCCTAGTGCGATCACCCATCGCTACGGTTTCGGCTCTTTTAACTTGGTTACATTTCATTGCTATTATTTTTCCTTTTCTTTCCTTGTATTTTCCTTTCTTGTATTTCATTATTTTATGTCTTATCACTAATATTTAAATGTAGTTTTAGGCATCCTAGCTATTTGGACAGATACTGGTCACCAAAACAGTAGAACGCACTACCAAACATAGAGGTGTTACAATTCTCCCCCCCTTAAAATAAAATTCGTCTCGAAATTTTACCTGGCATCAGTCTCTGAACAGTTGTAGGTGTTGTCTCCTTATGTCCTTTTCACATTCTCAAGTAGCTTCCTAGCCTGAATGATGGTTCCACAGCAGTTTAACCAGGTGTATCTGTTTATTCCTCAACTGCTTCACCTCATATGCCATAATCTCTATAGGTTCTTCTTCATATGAAAGGTCTGGATTTACCTCAATCTCTTCAACTGATAGAACATGAGATGGGCCAGATCTGTACCTCCTTAATATGGACACATGGAAGACACTGTGTATCCTTTCTAGCTCTGAAGGTAATGCCAATAAGTATGCCAAAGGACCCACTCTTTCCAGAACCTCATATGGTCCACTGAAACGAGGACTCAGTTTCCTCTTTCTGTCAAATCTCATAATCCTCTTCCAAGGAGAAACTTTGAGGAATGCCTTATCACCTACTGCATATTCAATATCTCTTCTCTTCAGATCAACATAGGACTTATGATGGTCTGATGCAGCCTTGAGTCAATCTCATATTAATCTGATATTTTCCTCTATCTGCTGAATAATTTCTAGGCCAATCATCTTTCTTTCACCTACTTCATCCCAACATAGGGGAGTTCTGCACTTTCTGCCATACAAAGCTTCATATGGAGGCATCCCAATGCTTGATTAGTAGCTGTTGTTATAAGCAAACTCAATCAAAGGCAAGTGTGTATCCCAACTACCTTCAAACTCAATCACACAAGCCCGTAGCATATCCTCCAATAACTGAATTACCCTCTCAGACTGGCTATCTGTCTATGGTGGAATGCCGTGCTAAAGTTCAATCTAGTTCATAGGGCTCTCTGAAGACTACCCCAGAATCTAGAAGTGAACCTAGGATCTCTGTCTGATACAATCGATACTGGCACTCCATGTAGTTTTACAATCTCATTTATGTACAATTTGGCCAATCTCTCCAAATTATAGTCCATCTGGACTAGTAAAAAGTGAGCAGACTTGGTCAGTCTATTAACTATAACCCATACTGCATCATGACTATTATGTGTCCTCGGAAGTCCCATCACAAAATCCATAGTTATTCATTCCCATTTCCACTTTGGTACTGGCAATGGATGTAACAAACCTGCTAGTACTTGATGTTCTGCCTTCACTTGCTGACAAGTTAGGCATTTGGAGACAAAATCAGCTACATCCCTTTCATACCCATCCACCAGTAATGCTCTTTCAACCCTCTGTACATTTTAGTTCCACCAGGATGCATAGCAAAAGGAGACTCATGTGCTTCCTTCATAATGATCTGTCTCAAGTCAACATCATTAGGAACCCACATTCTGGCTTGATGTAGTAGTAAACCATCATCTCCCATAGAGAATTTAGGTTTTTTGCCCTGCTGGACTTCTTTCAGTAGCTTCTGATATTTTTCATCATTCTGAGTAGCCATTCTAATCTAATCAATCAACACTGGTTGTACATGCCATGCAACTACTGTCTATCTGTCATCATCAATCTCCAAACTGGCATGCTGTGCTTTCAATTCATGTACCATGGACAAAGGAAAAATTCTGAGACTTGCCATAGTCTTACGACTTAAGGCGTCAGCCACCACATTTGCTTTCCCTGGCTAATAGTCTATTAAGCAATTATAGTCTTTAATCAGTTCTAACCATCTCCTCTGCCTCAAGTTCAATTCCTTCTGGGTGCCTAAGTACTTCAAGCTCTTGTGATCTGTGTAAATGTAGCATTTCTCCCCATACAAATAGTGTCTCTAGATCTTCAGAGCAAAAACAATAGTTACAAGCTCTAAATCATGTGTTGGGTAGTTCCTCTCATGCGGTTTCAACTGGCATGATGCATAAGCAATGACATTCTGATCTTCCATCAGTACACAACCTAACCCATTGTGAGCAGCATCACTATAAACTCTGTATTCTTTACCTGGGGTAGGTAAAGTAAGGACTGGAGCTTCAATCAAACACCTCTTCAACTCATCAAAACTCTGCTGGCATTTATCAGTCCACTGAAATTTTACATCTTTCTGAAGTAGCTTGGTCAGTGGAGAAGCTAATATAGAAAAACCTTTCACAAATCGGTGGTAATATCCAGCTAAACCTAGAAAACTGTGAATTTCTGTGATATTCCTGGGTGGCTTCTAGTTAAGGATAGCTTTCACCTTGCTAGAATCTACCTTAATCCCTTCAGCTGACATAACATGTCCCAAGAAAGAGATTTCTTTCAGCCAAAATTCACATTTTGACAATTTGGCGTATAGTTGTTTCTCCCTTAAAGTCTGTAGTACAATCCGTAGATGTCTATCATGCTCCTCTGCATTTCTCGAATATATCAAAATATTATCAATAAACACCACCACAAATTGGTTGAGATATGGTCTGAAGATAGTGTTCATCAGATCCATAAAAGCAGCTGGAGCATTAGTTAACCCGAATGGCATTACTAGAATCTCATAGTGGCCACATCAAGTTCTGAAAGTAGTTTCTGGAATACTTTGCTCTTGCACTTTCAACTGATAATAACCAGATCGCAAATCAATTTTGGAGAATACAACTGCACCCTTCAACTGATCAAACAGATTATCAATGCGAGGCAATGGATATCTGTTCTCTATTGTCATCTTATTCAACTGCCGGTAGTCAATATATAAGCGGAGAGTGCCATCTTTCTTCTTAACAAACAATACTGGCACTCCTGAGGTGACACACTAGGGCGGATGAAGCCCTTTCAAGTAGTTCTTCCAATTGTACCTTCAACTCCTTCAACTCTACTGGTGCCATTCTGTATGGTGTTATTGAGATTGGATCCACACCAGGCATAACATTAATCTCAAACTACACCTCTCTTTCTGGAGGTAATCCTAGCAATTCATCAGGAAACACATCTGGAAAGTCATATACTGTAGGGAAGTCCCTCAATGCTGGATTTCCCACTTGGGTGTCTACCACATATGCCAAGTATGCTTCACACCCCTTTCTGATCATTTTTCTGGCTATTACAGCCAAAATGATGTTTGATGGCAATAGCTGCCTCTCCCTATGTATTACCTCATCACTGTACTGAGAGAGACCAAAAGTGACTGTCTTTAGTCTATAGTCAATCATGGCGTGATGCCTGGCTAACCAATCTATGCCCAAGATGATATCATAATCTCTGAAGGGCATTTTAATGAGATCAGATAGAAAAGTATGTCCTTAGATCACCAAAGGACAATCCCTATACATTCTATTGACCTTGACCTCCTATCCTAGCGGACTTGTTACTAGCACCTCAAAGTCCATTTTTGTACACGGAATAATAATGCAATTAATGATGCTAGTACTCACATAGGAATGGGTAGAACCCGGATCAAATAACATAAACACATCTTGATTAAAAGTTAAGAAAGTACCAGCCACAATATCAGATGTCTCAGCCTCTTCTCTCTGTCTCATTGCATATACTCTGATTGGAGCACTGCCTTGCTCTGATTGATTCACTGTGCCTTAGCTGCCTGCTGGACTACCTCTACCCTGCCTCTACCTCTGCTAGGTGGTTGTGAACCTCTAGTGGCAGGATTCTGAACTAACCCTTCTGCAGTAGTAGGAGGTGGCCCAACTCTACGAGTACTGGTGCAGTCTTTGGCAAAGTGTCCTGTGCCTCCACAATTATAATAGGCTCCTGTGGCCTTGTAGCACACCCCACCATGATTTCTACCACAAGTTTCACATTGACGAGGAGGGTAGGAACTTCTGGTAGTCTACTGACTAGATGGAGGAGGTCTCTGTCCTGAAAATCTTCCCCTACCAAACTTTTTACCACCCCTGCTGTGTCCCCCAAAGTTCTTTCTCTTTCCAGTAGGACCACTGGAACTCTGATCTACTGACTTCCCCTCTTTCTCTTTTTCTATCTTCTCTGATTTCTTTTTCTTTGAGGCTACTTTTGACTCAATTCTTTCTAATTCTAGTGCTTGGGAAATGAGCTCAGAGAAGTTATTTTGTTTGAATCCGACCACCTACAATCTGATATTAGGCTTCAAGCTAGTTTCAAACCTTTTACATCTTTCCCTGCTGGTAGAAAGGAGACTCCTCGCATAGTGGCTCATGCAGGAAAACTCCCTTTCATATTCTGCCACTAACCTACTTCCTTATTTTAGACTTAAGAACTGCTGTAGCTTCTGGTCCACATAGGCATCTGGGACATATTTTTGTCTGAACTCCAGCAGAAAGTCATCCCAGGTTAGTACTAGAGGTTCCACAAAACTATGAGAAATGGTTTTCCACCAGTCATATGCATCTCCCTATAGTAGTGACACTGAATACTCAAATCTGAGCTCCTCTGTACAATGTAGTTTCTTAAACACCCTATCCATTCTCTCCAACCATTGTTCTGCCTCTAGTGGATTTACTGTCCCCTTGAACTCAGTAGCCCCATATTTCATCAGCTTGTCATACTACTTAGCTGAAGGCTGTGGTTATACCATTGGTGTCTGTAGTGGGGCTTGAGTAGGCATATTACTAGCCATCTATTGGAACATTGCAGTCATCTACTAAGCAAATTGAGCAGGAAACTGCGGCACTGAGGGGACTAGTGCGGCTGATCCACTCACATTGTGAAGAACTAGGGCTTCTCCTTGTACCTCAGCCTCTATTGATTGATCGACTGAACGGTCCTCTTCTTCCATAGTCAATTAGAGGATATTACACCTCCTGGACAAATAACACAAGGAGATTTCCTCCTGTTAATGCATATTTATAATGTAATGTACTGTATATATCAAACAATGACATTGAGAAGTTGTACTTTGAAGAAAGAATATTCAAATTACAGGTCAAAACAGAATTTAAAAAGTAGCTCTGATACCACAAAAACATGTCACACCCTACCCCTCTGTAAGGTATAACATGATCCCATAGTATACCTAATGAATTACCAAACTTCGCTTACTAATAACTCATTAAATACGCTACAAGTGATTTTGAACCTTTTCTTATTTCCTTTTACAGTGGTGAGCACTTTTGACAGGTGTAAAATTTTTTTTTTATCTGAAGTGAACCAATTAACAAATCTGAAGTAGCAATAATTTCTATAAAAATTTTGACAAAGTGCCATCTGTATTTTGAATAAAACAGTTCTTCAAAAACTTGTAAAAAGGCACTTCCAATATATTTCTTCAATCCCAAACTCCAATAATAGTTCAACACAATAAATTTCTCAACATTTGTCAACTCAATTCAACAATAATTTTCCAATGTTTCCAAAAGCTAAGATAAGAGAAATAAGCCACAATATTTTTACAGGCCAAAATAATTTACAATTTTAGTTTACAACTGCTCAATACCAAGTACAATATATACATACAGAGCACATACATTATAACAAAAACTGCAAAAATATGGTATACTCAATATACCTGGCAAAATCTCAAAATGTAGCCCAAGCAGCCTACTATGCTGCTCTATCCGTCTATTTACCTGCGATAGCAATGGAAAAGCTATCGCTGAGCCAATGTCTCAATGGTGCACAACATTAAGAAAATACAATTTAAAACCATAAACCATAAATCATATGAACTATAGATACTTAAAATCGTAGTTGAATTGAAAAGACAGTGAATGTCATAAAGAATTAAACTCCATTTCACAATATCACAATAAATATCAATAAATCACACACACAGCTTAATCATGATTCCATAGTCCAATTCGTCCCAAAAGTCGATGGCTAGTGAGGAATAACATAGCTAGCTAGCAAATAAATGAGTACTCATCCTATTCGTCCTCAACTGACACACACCTTAACACTTCAGTCAGAGAGGGAATTCATAGTCAATTTATCCCACTAGACAAGCTAGCTAGGAATTCAATCAATATACATGATAGCTGTGGTTTCAAACCATTTGCAATATTTTTCAAGCAATAAGTATCCATCAACTTTCCATTCAAATAATTTTCCACGATTTAAAATAATAACAGATAAATTGTCATAATTTATTTCAATTGAAAATTCAAAAGAAATAGCTGTTATGCACAAACCTCTGAAGTGTAACCTCTTAGCCCTGACTCAGTGTTTCCTTCCCCTTCCATGAGTCTTTGCTAACTGAAACACATAATTTGAAGTGTTTCAAAACTCTTTTAAATTATTTCTAATAATAAAGTTCAATAATTAATTTTATTTAATACTATTGCTTTCTTAGTCAACCTATAATGTTGTCCCTTAATGCACTCTAGAGGAATAAATTTCAATGTTACCAATATGTCACATTTTATAGTCCTTTAGTATTGGTATATGTTACCAAATTATTTTCAAGTGTATTACATTTTATTGTACTTTATCGGATTTCGGTATGCGGTTTTGACCTAGCCGGATGACCTAGTTCTCTCGGTTTTCAATTTCTGGTCCGACTTACAAACTTATAGGTCTATGTCTTAGTGAACTTTTGCCATAAATTTTAGGTCATTTAGAGTTTAGTAGACCAATTTATGGTCATTTTACTATTACTGGTCAGATTGCACTAAAATGGCAAACTTAGGTCATTTTTAGGTCATTTCCGGTTCTGGCAGTTTTTATACCCGAATTTTGAAAGCATTTTGACTTGCTTATGGTCATTTCTGGGTTTTGGTGTCTTCATACGAATTGTAGCTCTATGTCTAATCTATTCATGGTAAAAATGTCAGCTCATTTGGACTTATTTTGTGTGAGTTATGACCAAAACACTAACAGCTGTCCAAATGGTCAATTTTCAGGTTTGCAAAGTCATAATACGGATTTGGTCAATTCTCACATCACTTTCTAGATAGAATGTAGGTAGGCTTTCTCCATGAAAGTTGGCACATTTTGTGCCTAGTTTCACCTCCAAATAGCCTCATACCAATTGGAGTCACACACTTAGGGTTATAGGCTCATTTGAACACTACCCTCTATATACCTTTTAAACACCAAACCAAACACACATTCAGGAACTACATCTTCACTTCCCTAAACCATTTTGCATTTGGCACTAACCATAACCATTCATTTCTTTATATTATAGGTCAACATGGACAAAATACAACAACTTCACAATACACCAAATGCAATCATAATTCACAAAGTCCAAACCCAATAATATATACACATAAACACTCCTAATTATTACACATTACTTCCATCATCAAATTACACATTTATTCTCCACTCAATTATACACATAAGCTGCCACTTTTAGTACCATAATTCAACAAACTTTTCATGAATTTAAACACTTCAATCTTCATCATGAGGCTGTCAAAACAATACACATACACATTAAACTTCCATTTTTACTTTTCAACTTACAATCACACTATACATGGTAATCAACTTCAATACATATAAGCACTTAATTTAACATCATTACCCATCAAATTCATATAAGAACAAACCACTTACCTTACACTTCCATGGCTGCCCAAAATGGTACACTTCAATAACTCATTAAAACCTCAAAGTTTCTTCATAAATCTACTCACCACAACACCCACACAAACTTTAACAAAGAAAGGAATAAGAAATGGACATTTACCTCTTGTGAGCTTGCCCAAACTTCACCAAAAACTCTAAAAATTACTATCAACTTCTTCCTTGTAAGGTGGGGATAAACTTTAACGAAGACAAGTATGGAAAATAATGGCTTGATCATGGAGATTTAGGCTTGAAAGGTGGGTGGCCATGGGAGAGGTTTTGAGAGCTTTCATTTGGCCAAATAAAATTTTCAAGTGGAGAAGATGAATTACAGAATGTTAGTGGATATTTTTGTGCACTTATGAGATTATATAATGTATAATGGTCCACTAACATAGTTTAATGATAAATTAATGTTAAACTTTTCATTATTCAAAACCTTACCCCAAAAGTTTCCTTATTTGTTTTTCATTTCAATTTCATTTTTTTATGGGATTTTCCAACTTTAATGTCACTTATTTTTAATGGACATTTAGGTCAAAAGGCAACTCGATGTGTCAATTGACCAAAATGCCCTTATTTGTGTTGTATTCCCGATTTTTCAGTAACACCGATTTTTGTCGATTTCTCGATTTCTCGTTTTTCTTTGTACTAATTAATTAATTTTTCTTTGAAATTTCTAATGTCATTTGTACTTCCATAGAGGTTTATTTAAGTCATAAAAATATTTTTCAGGGTTCCCCGTGGTCCAGGGCTAGTCAACGGTCCACACCGCAACTTCCCGGTGCAGTCACCCATCACTACGATTTCAGCTCGTTTAACTTGGTTACATTTCTTTGCTATTATTTTTTCTTTTTTTTTATTCTATTTTCCTTTCTTGTATTTCATTATTTTATGTCTTTTCACTAACATTTAAATGTAGTTCTAGGTATCCTAGCTGTCCGGACAGACACTGGTCACCAGAACAGTAGAACGCACTACTGAACATATGGGTGTTACATCGAGTCTAGTCCAAAAGGCGACTCATATAAGGTTTGTACATAACATGAATATACTTTAAAATTCATTTACAAAGTGCATGAAATGTGTATTATGCTTTTTCTTTGAAGTGTTGAAAGTTTATTTGTGTATGCTTAAAATGGCAATAAATGTTTAGCAAATTGTTAAGATAAGTTTTGAAACCACAGTGCCGTGATCATATATTTGAACACCTCACTAGCATGACTAGTGAGGGAAATCAGTTTCGAATTTTAATTCCTTCTCTGGCTGAAGTTTTGAGGTGTGTGCTAGTAGAAGAAGAAAAAGAATGGGTTCCCATATATTTGAGCTAGCTAGCCTTGTGATGTGACTTCTCCTTAGCCTCTAGCTATTGAGATGATATTTATTTTGAATGGCATGATATAACTGTGTGTTTTTATGAAATGTGTTTTGAGACCTTTGAAATGAAATTATTAATTTTTGAATAAGTATGATTTAAATTTTACATAAAGGTTATTTTAGTATGTTATGCACCACTGAGTCCTAGTACTCAGCGATGGCTATTAATGCTGTCCCAGATATAGAGACTAGAGGAGCAGCAGAGTAAGCTGCTGAGGATTGTGGGGTGACCTACCCTGAAGTTCTATCGGGTATATTTTATACCTTGATTGTAAAGACTATTTTGATGTATGTAAATGTATGTAACTGTATGGACATGTAAAATTGGTTATAAGCAGTTGTATAAAGCTTGTAATAAATTTTGGTTTGGATTTTTCCTAATGCAAATATTTAGAATGATGTATATAAATTGTTTTATCTTTAATGAAATATGAATGGAAGTATTTTGTTTTAAATTGAATGAAATTAATTAATGGTATTTTGATGATTGATGAATTTTGGAAATTGAGAAATGATGTTGAAATTGGTTGGGATGGTTGTGGAATTGATGAAGTTGTTGAGATAAATCATTGGAAGTGCTTTTTACAGGAATTTAAAGAACTATTTTCTCAAAATACAAAAAGTACTCTGCCGAAATTTTTATAAAATTTGCGAAAAAATAAAATGGAACAAAAATTTTTACTAGTTTTAGAACTTTAAATAAGTAATTTTAATATCTATTAGAAAATGCTCACCGCTTATAAAAGTAAGAAAATTGTTTTAAAATTCCTTGTAGGGTACTTAATGAGTTATCGATAGGTGAAGTTTGGTAGTTCATTAGGTATTCTACGGGATCATGTTATGCCTTACAGAGGGATAAGGTGTAACATGTTTTAGTGGTATCAGAGAAAATTTTTAAAGTATGTTTTAACTTGTGAATTTGAGTCTTTTTTTTTTTTTTTGCTAAGTACAACTACTCAATGTCCTTATTTGTTACATACAGTGCATTTATGAACTAACGGAGGGAATCTCCTTGTGTTATTTGTTCAGAAAATACCCTAACTTCAGATTGATATGGAAGAAGGGGATCGCTCAGTTGAGCAATCTGTTAAAGTTGAGGCATAAGGGGAAGCTCCAGCTCTACAGAATGTCAGTGGGTCAGTGGCACCAGCCCCACAAATGTTGCAGTTTCCTGCATAATTCGCACAGCAGATGGCGGCAATATTTTAACAAATGGCTGGGGGTATGCTTACTCAAGCTCCACCCTAGACTACTGTGGTGCAACCTCAAGCTCTAGCTAAACAGTATGACAAGCTATTGAAGTATGGGTCTATGGAATTTAAGGGTACAGTAGACCCACTAGAGGCTGAGCAATGGCTGGAAAGAATGGACAGAGTGTTCAAGAAACTGCACTGCCTAGATGAGCCAAAATTTGAATACTCTGTGTCACTACTGCAAGGGGATGCATATGATTGGTGGAAGACCATCCCCCACAGCTTGGCTAAACCACCAGTACTGACTTGGGATGACTTCATCAGAGAATTCAGACAGAAATACATCCCAGATGCAAATGTGGATTAGAAGTTACAGTGGCAGAGTATGAGAGGTAGTTCTCCCGCTTAAGCCACTAAGCTGGGAGTCTCCTTTCTACCAGCAGGGAAAGGTGCAAGAGATTTGAGACGGGTTTGAAGCCCAGCTTTCGGATGCAAGTAGTGGGATTCAGACTTAGTAATTTTTCAGAGCTCATTTCTTAAGCACTTGAGTTGGAAAGAATTGAATCAAAAGCGACCCCAGCAAAAGAAAAATCAGAGAAAGCTGAGAAATCTGAGAAAGATAAGGGGGAAAAGTTAGTAGAGCAAAGTCCTAGTGGTACTTTTGGGAAGAGGAAGAAATTTGGGGGACCTAGCAGAGGTTGAGGTGGAAGGTTTGGAAGCGGCAGATTTTATGGACAGAAACCCCCTAGGTCTGGTCAGCAGTTGAGCAGGGGTTCCCAAACTCCCCGCTCCTGTGAAACTTGTAGCAAGATTCATGGGGTAAAATGCTATTGGGCAACAGGAGCCTGCTTTAACTGTGGAGGCAAGGGCCATCTTGCTAAAGATTATACTAGTGCTCCTAGATTCGGTCCAGCTCCTATAACTGCCGAAGGGTCTGTTCAGAGTCCTGCTATCAGAGGTTCACAACCGGTTGGCAGAGGAAGAGGCAGAGGTAGAGGCACCTTACAGCGATCAGTCTTGTTGGTCGATCAAGGGAGTGCTCCAGCCAAATTCTACACAATGAGATAGAGGGAAGAAGCTGAAACTGCTGTCATTATGGCCGATACATTCTCTATCTTTGATCAAGAAGTATTTGTATTGTATGATCCGGGTTCAACCCACTCGTATGTTAGTGCTAGCATAGTCATTTCACTTGCTATTCCATGTGTCCAAATGGATTTTGAAGTGCTAGTAACTAGTCCATTAGGACAAAAAGTTTGGGTCAACAGAATCTATAGAGACTATCTTTTGGCGATCCAAGGACATGTTTTTCTGTCGAATTTGATTGAAATGCCCTTTAGAGATTATGATATTATCTTGGGCATGGATTGGTTAGCCAGGCATCATGCCATGATTGATTGTAGACTGAAGACAGTCACTTTTGGTCTCCCTCTGTATGGTGATGTGGTAATACATGGGGAGAGGCATTTACTGCCATCAAACATCATTTCGGCTGCACTAGCCAAAAGGATGATCAGAAAGGGGTGTGAAGCATACTTGGCACATGTGATAGACACCCAAGTGGGGAGCCTAGCACTGAGGGACATCCCTATAGTATGTGACTTTTTGGATATGTTTCCTTATGAATTGCCAAGATTACCTCCAGAAAGAGAAGTGCAGTTTGAGATTGATGTTATGCCTGGTGTGGACCTAATCTCTATAAGACCATATAGAATGGCACCTGCAGAATTGAAAGAGTTGAAAGTGCAATTGCAAGAGTTGCTTGATAAGGGCTTTATCCGCCCTAGTGTGTCACCTTGGGGAGCGCTAGTGTTGTTTGTTAAGAAGAAAGATGGCACTCTCCACTTATGTATTGTTTATCGACAGTTGAATAAGGTGACAATAAAGAATAGATATCCATTGCCCCGCATTGATGACTGGTTTGATCAGTTAAGGGGTGCAGCTGTGTTCTCCAAAATTGACCTAAGATTAGGTTATTATCAGTTGAAAGTACAAGAGCAGAGTATTCCTAAAACTACCTTCAGAACTCGCTATGGCCATTATGAGTTCTTGGTCATGCCATCCGGGTTAACTAAAGCTTTGGTTGCTTTTATGGATCTGATAAACACTATCTTTAGATCATATCTCGACCAGTTTGTTATAGTATTCATAGATGATATATTAGTCTATTCGAGGAGTGCAGAAGAGCATGATAGACATCTACGGATTATACTGCAGACTTTGAGGGAGAAATAGCTATACGTTAAATTGTAGAAGTGTGAATTTTGGCCAAAAGAAATATCCTTCTTGGGGCATGTAGTATCATTAGAGGGCATCAAGGTAGATCCAAGTAAGATAGAAGTTTTCCTTAATTAGAGAACACCCAAAAATATCACTGAGATTCGCAGTTTTCTGGGTTTAGCTGGATACTACTGCAAATTTGTGAAAGGATTCTCCATGTTGGCATCTCCATTGACTAAGTTACTTCGAAAAGATGTGAAATTTCAGTGGACGAACAAATTCTAGCAAAGTTTTGATGAATTGAAGAGGTGTTTGACTGAGGCTCCAGTCCTGACTTTACCTACTCCGGGTAAAGAATACACAATTTATAGTGATGCTTCTCATAATGGGTTAGGCTGTGTACTGATGCAAGATCAAAATGTTATTGCCTATGCATCACACCAGCTGAAACCTCATGAGAGGAATTATCTAACACATGATTTGGAGCTTGCAACTATTATATTTGCTCTTAATATATAGAGACACTATTTGTAAGGAGAGAAATGCTACATTTACATATATCATAAGAGTTTGAAATATCTGGGCACCCAGAAAGAGTTGAATTTTAGACAGAGGAGATGGCTAGAGTTGATAAAAGACTATGATTGTCTGATAGACTATCAGCCAAGGAAAGCTAATGTTGTGGCTGACGCCTTGAGTCGCAAGACTATGGCAAGTCTACGGGTTACTCCTTTGTCTATGGTACATGAGTTGAGATCATTACATGCCAGCTTAGAGATTAATGATGAGGGGCAGACAACAGTTGCATGGCATGTACAGCCAGTATTGATTGATCAGATTAGAATGGCTGCTCAGAATGATGAAAGGTATGAGAAGCTGTTGGAAGAAGTCAGATAGGGCAAGAAACCAGAATTCTCAATAAGAGATTACAGTCTACTGCTACATCAGGGCAGAATGTGTGTTCCTAATGATGTTGATTTGAGGAAGATCATTTTGAAGGAAGCACATGAGTCTCCTTTTGCCATGCACCCTGGTGGCACAAAAATGTATAGAGGGCTAAAGGAGCATTACTGGTGGATGGTTATGAAAAGAGATGTGGCAGAATTTGTTTCCAAATGCCTAACTTGTCAACAAGTGAAGGCAAAACATCAAGTACCAGCTGGGTTATTACATCCACTACCAGTACCAGAATGGAAATGGGAGAGAATAATTATGGATTTTGTTATGGGAATTTCGAGGAAACAGAAGAGTCATGATGTAGTTTAGGTCATTGTTGACAGACTAACCAAGTCTGCTCATTTTCTGCCAATTCGGATGGACTACAGTTTAGAAAGATTGGCCAAGTTGTACATTAATGAGATAGTAAGACTGCATTGAGTGCCAGTATCCATCGTATCAGACAGAGATCCTAGGTTCACTTATAGATTCTGGGGTAGTCTTCAGAGAGCCCTAGAAACTATATTATACTTTAGTACAGCATTCCACCCACAGATAGATGGCCAGTCTAAAAGGGTAATTCAGATCTTGGAGGACATGCTACAGGCTTGTGTGATTGAATTTGAGGGCAGTTGGGACACACACTTGCCTTTGATTGAGTTTGCTTATAACAACAGCTACCAATCAAGCATTGGGATGCCTCCATATGAAGCTTTGTATGGCAGAAAATGCAGAACTCCCCTGTTTTGGGATGAAGTAGGTGAAAGGAAGATGATTGGGCCCGAAATTGTTCAGCAAACTGAGGAGAAGATCAGGGTGATCAGAGATTGACTTAAGACTACATCAGACCATCAGAAGTCCTATATTAATCTGAAGAGAAGGGATATTGAGTATGCAGTGGGTGAGAAAGTATTCTTCAAGGTTTCCCCTTGGAAGAGAATTATGAGATTTGGCAAAAAGGGGAAACTGAGTCCTCGTTTCATTGGGCCATCTGAGGTTCTAGAAAGAGTGGGTCCTTTAGCATATTGTTTGGCACTACCTCCAAAGTTAGAAAAGATACATAATGTCTTCCATGTGTCTATGTTGAGGAGGTATCGATCAAACCCATCTCATGTACTACCAGTCGAAGAAATTGAAGTGAATCCAGACCTAACATATGAGGAAGAACCCACAGAGATTCTGGCTTATGAGGTGAAACAGCTACGGAATAAGCAGATACTGCTGGTAAAAGTGTTGTGGAACCATCATTCGGGCCAAGAAGCTACTTGGGAACGAGAAGAGAACACGAGGAGACAGCACCCATAGTTGTTTAAAGATTAATACTAGGTAAAATTTCAAGACGAAATTTATTTTAAGGGGGGCAGAATTGTAACACCCCTATTTGCATAGCCTGGTATATTTCACCATTACAGTGACCGGTATCGGTCTAGACAATTAAGGGAATTAGAACCATACTTAAGACAATTAGATAAGCCCAAAACACAAATAATTAGTAATTTTCAATTAGTTAAGTATAAATAAGAAAAACAGAACATAAGAGGTTAAATGAGCCGAGAGTCACAGCGATGGGTAACCTTCTCGGGAAGGGCTACGAAGTCGATTTAAACTCAAATTTCGATCTGTAAAATGTGACGCTGCGGTCCTTAGGACTATTGTGAACACAGTGGAAAAGAGAAAATCATGAAAAAGAATTGTTAAGCCGGTCAAATAATTAGGTTAGGGATCCGGAAAAAATATTAAATTATTTACAAACCGGGTCGAACCGCCAAGGGGTAATTTGGTCAATTGACCCCTAGAGCTTACTTCTGACCTAACTGTCAAATAAAATCAGAGAAAAGAAAATTTCAGAATTGGGAATTAAATTAAAGAACTAATGGAAAAATAAATTAAAAAAAAAAAGGAAAAAGAAAAAGTGAAAGGTGATGACATCATGCATGACATCATGTATGATGTAATAAACATTAATTAAAAAAATAAATTTGGATAATTTGTGGTCTTCCATAAAGGATAAATTAATAAAAGAAAAAGAAAAGAAAAAAAAAGGAGAGTCTTCTTCATTGCCATCCCTCTCTCTCTCACTCTCTCCCTTACCCATAAACCTCCATTAGAGCTCTTTTGTGAGCTTGAAAATAACAAAATCCCGCCATAAAAAAATAGTCTACCATAGATAAAACTTGTTTGGGCAACTAGAAAGGAAGGTGCAAGGGAAAGAAAGAAAAGAAAACTTGAAGGAAAGGAAGAAGAAAATTCTGCATTCAAGGTAGTAATTCAAACTTCAACCTTTTAGTTTAATTATTGTGTTTGTAGCTTAACTAACTTAAAAATATACTTAAAACGAAATGAAAATAATTGTTGGAGGACTAGAAGTAAATTCGGTCAGCTAGGGTTTGCCAAGGTAATGTATGAATTTTCTTGAATTAATAGTGTAGATAAACTTGTATGAGTGTGGAAGTGATGTTGGTATGCTTTGAATTAGTTAAATGTAACAAAAAAGTGAATTAGGTTTTGGCACCTAGGGTTTGTAAGACAAAATTTTGAAGAAGTAGTCAAATGGTGTGTTTGACCTTGTTTGAGATTGAAAATGGTCATTTTGACCAATTGATGTATGTTGGAAGTGTTAGAATTAGGTTTAGATTCGGATTGGATGTGGGCAGTATGCAGGCAGCATAACCAAGGTCCCTTTTTGGGACCAAAACTAAAAATTTACAAGCCCAATTGGTGTGAGGCCAATTGGGAATAAAACTAGACACAAAATAACACATTTTTCATTTAGGAATCATGCCCAAAAAGTGACTAAAACCTAGTGAACAAATTGACCAAATCCAGATTAGGCAATCTGACCTATACAAAAATGACCAAATGAACAATTCATTTGGCCATAACTTGGGCTAGGCAGGTCTAAATGACCTAAAATTTTACCAGTAGAAAGCTGAGATATAGATTTAAAACTCTCATGAAGAACACAAACCCAAATTATTCCCTTGACAAAATCATTTAGCCACCCAAAGTTGGTGACTTAAAACTACCCGAACCAGTTTTGGTGCCCAGAAAATATGGGTTAAGTCCAATCCGGCAGCCATGATTCAAATGGCTATAACTTGAGCTACAAAACTCTAATTGGAGTGATTCAAAAAGGAGAATAAAGTTAAGACAATAAGGAACAATTTCTATATAGAAAACTTAGCCAAATTCTAACAGCAACATAACCAATAGAATAGTTCAACATATGACACCAAAACTGAAATTTTGAAATTTTGCCTAAAAGACTTAAGTTTTGAGAAAACAACCAAAACCAATAAATTAGGTAGCCAAAATGTGGTATGTGAGTGAAATTAGAATTTCCATACCTATTAAGACTTAGAAAGTCAACAACTTGACTTGAATACTATAGTGAATAATAACCCCGAAACACAAATTTTAAAGAACGTCAATTTTAGCATATTAAAGTTAGGTAAAAATAAATTTGAATTTATTTTTGAATTTATGATAAGTTATGATACTGAAACTCTATGAAACTGTGTGTTTTAGTGGAAAAGAATACCGAAAAAGAACCCAAGGGATCGAGTCAAGGCCAAGAGGCAACTCGTATAAGGTTTGTGCGCAACATTAATATGCTTTAAAATTCATTTACAAAGTCCATGAAATGCGTATTATGCTTTTGATTTGAATTGTTGAAAGTTTATTTGTGTATGTTTGAAATGGCAATAAATGTTTAGTAAATTGTTAAGATAAGTTTTAAAACCACAGTGTCATGACCATATATTTGAATACCTCACTAGTGTAACACCCTTATGTTCGGTAGTGCGTTCTACTGTTCAGGTGATAGTGTTTGTCCGGACAGCTAGGATGCTTGGAACTACATTTAATTGTTAGTGAGGAGACATAAAATAATGAAATACAAGAAAAAAAAGTACAAGAAAAATAAAGAAAAAATAATAGCAATGAAATGAAACTAAGTTAAATGAGCCAGCATCGCAGAAATGGGTGACCGCATGGGGAAGTTACGGTGATGACCGTTGACTAGCCTTGGACCACGGGGAACCCAGAAAAATATTTTCAGGACATAATTAAAGGTCTTCTGAGGTATAATTGACATTGAAAATATCAAAGAAAATTTAGTAAGTCAATATAAACAAAAATGAAAATTTAAGGAATCGGCGGTCCAAGGAGTAAATCGGTAGCCCCGAAAAAGTCTGAATTTGACCCGAAGAGGGGCATTTTGTTCATTAGACACCGAGAGTGGACTTTTAACCTAAATGTCCATTAAAAATAAGTAGTATTAAATTGTAAAAATTTAATGAAAAATAAAATTATGTATAAAATGTAATTTAAGGAAAAAGAGGGCATTAGTGCAATTATGGAGAATTTGAATTATTTAATTAATTCAATAAGGTTAGTGGAGCAATAAGTGGCCTATATAAGCCAATAAGGACCATAAAATCTGCATTAAAACTTCATCTTCTTCCCATTTTAAAACCTTGCCGAATTCAAGCTCTCCCATTGTCCTCCATGGCCATCCCACATGCAAGCTTCCTCTCCTCCATGATCAAGTCATGATTCCTATAAGTTTCTTCATTAAAAGTGATGTACACATCTTGGGCAGAATATTGGGAGCAAAAATAAGGAAGTCTGGTGAGGTTTTAGTTAAGCTCAAAAAAGGTTAGTGCTTAATCTCCCCATTTTCTTTCATTAGATCTTGTTTTGAGCTTTGGGTAAGTTAATTTATGAAGAAATTGAATAAATTAATGTATATTTGGTGAACCCTTCATTTTGGCAGCTAAGAAATTCATGGGATTTTGATGTGTTTAAATGATGTAGATGAGTTTAAAGATGATGTTTGATATGGGTATATGTATGGGAAGTAATAGGAATTGAATTGATTGAAATTGAGAAATTTAAATTATGGTTTGAAACAATTATTGGAGATTTATGTTGTTGCTTCATTTTAAGCAGCCATGGAAGCTCACTATTTGTAACTTGTTTTTACTTGTTAATGGTAGTTTAAGATGTTGGTATAAGTGTTTATGTGTATAGAAATAATTTGGATAATGTATACTAAGTCTATGTGTGATAGTACACTTGATTTTGGAAGCAATTTGAAGGAGATGTGTAATTCGGCAACTTTTAAAGTGTAGTTGAAATGTGTTGTTTCATGGTTTGGTTTATTGAATTATGTTGTTTATGGTGGTAGCATGTATATGTGTTTAATAGATTGGAATTGGATATGTAAATAGGGTATGTTCATGTGGTTAAATTGTGTAAATGAACTTTGGAAAATTCTAAGTTATAATGTGTATATTGAGAATGGTTACAAGCTATCCAAAATGACCAAAATGTGTTGTTAAGTATGTTAATGGTATGGTACCAAATCAGAATTGGCATGAAAGAGTTAGTTTAGTAAGTATAGAATGTGTAAGTATAGTTTGGTAGGTATGACCTGAAATTTTTACCATAAATAGTTTAGACATAGATCTACAATTCTTATGAAGACACTAAAGCCCAGAAATGGCCAAAACCAAGCCAAATAGCTTACACAAGTTCGGGTACCAAAACTAGCCGAACCAAAAGTGACCTAAAAATGACTTAAGCTTACCATTTTAGTGCATTCTGTCCAGCATTGGTAAATTGACCATATCTTGGTCTGCACAACTCAGAATGACTTGAAATTTTGCCCCGTGTGCATTAAAACATATACCTACAAGTTTGTAGTTTGGATCGAAACCCGAAAACTGAGGGAACTAGGTCATCCGGCTACGTCAAAATAGTATACCGAAATCCAATAAATTGCAATAAAGTGCAATACACTTGAAAATGAATTTGGTAACATATACTAACACTAAAGGGCTATAAAATATGACATATTGGTAACATTGGAATTAACTCACTTAGAGTGCATCAAGGGTCAACATTATAAGTTGACTAATAAAATGAATTAAAGGGAATAGTACCAAGAAAATTTAGATATTGGATTTTATGGTTGGAAACAAATTCATTGAGTACTGAAACACTTTAAATTGTGTGTTTCAGTTGATAAGGATATTGAGAAGCATAAAGAACATTGAGTCAAGGCCTAGGAGTGACTCAAATCAAGTTTGTGCACAACTAGTTTTTAACTGATTTTATTCTGAATATTTTATATGATCAAATGATATATTTTTCTTATGTATTATGTTTAACAAGCATTGGATTTAATTCAATGATTATTGAAATTGTTATAGTATGTATGAATTTAGCTTTGTGAAATGGTATTTCCATAAGTATTAAGCATTGTTGTGAATTGAATAAATTATGTTTTGGAAAACTGTGATAGAACATGTTTTGAATTGTGATGGGCAATTTGCATGGAAAAATGCAAATTTATGATTTGAATTGTGATGAGCATAAAAATTATTCGATATTGGAATTGACTTTGAATCGAATTGTATTGTGATTTATGCTCACTAAAAGGATTGTGATATTATTTTATATCTCACTATAGATGCTTGACGAGGTTATTACCTGTCTCTCTCACTTGTTGAAAAAACAATAGAGTTAGTTGTGTTTTGATTACCATGGTACGGGCACAGGCTTAGATTCTCCTCTTATTAGAGGTTAGATCTAAGCTTTTCTTTTTGTTATGGCCCTTTCGGAAGATTCATTGTTCTGATGTGTACTGTGCACGATGATTCGACCTCCCCGACCATAGGGAGTTAAAATCACCCCGAAGATGGCCCTTTCGGATTAATCTTGCATAGTTAGTGAGATAAAGAATGGTTTTTGAGATAAAGAATGATTTTTGAATAATAAATAATTCTTATTTCAATTATGATTTATATATAATTGATTTTGTTAGAATTACCTTAAATGGTTAGTTATGATTTGATAAATTGAAATCCGTGATCAAAGTCATTTTATACAAATGATTTATATTATTTACAATGAATATTTTGAGTTTTGGAATTTGATGAGTATTCAGATTTCCAAATTATTTGCTTTAAATTTTGTCAATGTATATTGTACTATGTTTTGAATTATAGTTGTGTACCACTGAGTTCATCACTCAACGATAGCTTTGTATGCTGTCGCAGGTGAAAAGAGCATAGAGCAATTGAGTAAGCTTCTTTGAAGAGACATTCAGATCAGCTCAGGTATACCCATGTACACAGGTTTTGATGTATGCATGTAATAATATGTATGTAAATTATTTGAGCAGTTGTATAAAAACTCTTGTAAAATATTTTGCTATGTAATTAAATGTAAATTATTGTAAATGTAAATTTCAAATTTCATTTACCTGAATAGTTTTGTAATATTAATTTTTGAGTCTTGTAACCAATGAAATGCTTCTTTATGATGAGGTTGGTTTGAAAATTAAATGATTGATTATTGAGATTGAATTGTGAGATGAAATGAAGTTTCTTGGAGTTGTACTTGAGAAAACATATTGGGAGTGTTTTCTTTTTCAGGTTTGAAGAACTGTTTTCTCAAAATACAGCCGGGCACTCTGCCGAAATTTTGAAAATTTTTTATAACACCAGATTTTAATCGATGATTTAAATTTCATGAAAATTGATTTAAAATCCCTTATAGTATATTTAATGGGTTACCGATTAGCGAAGTACGGTAATTCATTAGGTGTACTATGGGATCATGTTACATCTTATGGGGGAGCAGGGTGTGACATGTTTTGTGGTATCAGAGCAATGGTTTTAAAGTAAATTTCGAACTGTGAATTTGAAATCTTTTTATCGGTAACTACAACTGCTCAAATGTTTGATACATACAGTACATTTACATCATAAGTATGAACTAATAGAGAGAAATCTCCTTGTGTTGGTTGTACAGGAATAGAAAATCCTGTGAAAATATATGGAAGAGAAGAATGAGACAATAGAACAGTCTATGATGGCAGAAATACAAGTTGAGGCCCCAGCTCCACAAAGTGTCGAAGGCCCGACTGTACCAGTTTTACCGGTACAAATTACTGCACAAATGGCCAAGCAAATGGCCACTTTCTTTCAACAAATGGCTGATACATTGTCAGCTCAAGCTCAAGCACAAACCCAACCCCTACAAGGGCAGTGTGAAATAGAGAAGGGGGAAAAACCTATAGGTCAGAGCTCGAACAGTAATTTGCGGAAGAGAAAAGAATTTGAGGAACCCCAAGCTCAGGGATATGATAGAGGCTGATCACCAGGGCAGAGAATACCAAGATCTAGTCGTCGAATAACCAGAAGTTCCTATTTTGCCCGTTTCTGCCATGTTTGTGGTAAGCTACATGGAGGTATTTGTAGTAAGGCCTTTGGAGTCTGCTACAATTGTAGTAAACTTGGATACTTTGTTAAAGATTATACTAGAGCACCTCGATCTACTGTCCACACAAACAGTCAGTAAAGGTTGAGATAGAAATAAAGTTGGTACTCCTCACAACTATAACACAGTGAATCAGCCCGAACATAGTAGTGCATCAGCTAGAGCATCCACTATGCTCCAAGGGGAAAGAACAGAAACTTTTGATGTCGCTGCTAGTAAGTTCTTAGTTTTTGAAAGAAACAATTAATTATTTTTGTTTGATCCCAGCACTACTTAGTTGTATGTTAGTGTTAGAACTAAATGTTCTATTGTTATTCCTTCACATGGGAATAAATTTTGATGCATTAGTGATTAGTCCTTTAAGATAAGGATTGTGATAATAAGTGAAATTAGTTTTGGAAGAGTTTATCGGTGAAAGGTATTTTCTAATACATCATAAATTATAAAGCTAGATGGCAAGCCTACTTAATGTAAGGCAAGAGGACGTAAAAGTAAGTTGCGATAATAGACTTACTCTAGATGAGGGCAAAGATGTTACAGTTAGTATTTGTCAGTGGATATTGTAATCAGAATAAGTTTCAGATATTAGTGAATTCAAAAAGGATAAAAGATAGGAAAGTTTGATCTATTGGAATATATCGTAGTAACTATGCAATGTTCTTAATGTTTATACTGTAAGCTGCAGATTATAGTGCTGACTTGAGATTATTGTGTAGAGCTACGTACTACCCGATAATACACCAAGATAAGAATAGTTGCCAACGGCATCTGTATTAGTATAGTTATGCCAGGACATAATTTTATTGTTGGAAATGAGTTTGGAAATCCTACTTAGGGAGTTAAAGCTCAACAATTAGATTATCGAAAGGTTATAGTTCAGTACAAAAGGAAGTAAGTTATAGAATATTAATAGATAAAAAGAGTTGTGGAAGTAAAAATTTGAACAGTTGGTTTAGATATAACAAAGAAATGTTACGAATGTGAGTAAGATTATTGACTAGAATGGTCAAAGGACCCATGATTAGATAAGTAATTCTAATATGACCATAATGGTCATTCAAGAAGGGAACATGAATCGAAATATTAGACAAAACGATAGTAAGAAAAGATTAGTGCTGTATAAACAAAGTAAATATTATATTAGATTGTTAAAAATTTTACACAAAATCAGAGGAAAGAAGATTATACGATCATATAGAAAGGAGGAAATAAACGTGTGAATATTGTAAGACGACTATTGGGTAAAATTTCACGGACGAAATTTATATTAAGGGGGGAAGAATTGTAACACCCTTATGTTCGGTAGTGCGTTCTACTGTTCCGATGATAGTGTTTGTCCGGACAGCTAGGATGCTTGGAACTATATTTAATTGTTAGTGAGGATACATAAAATAATGAAATAAAAGAAAAGAAAGTACAATAAAAATAAAGGAAAAATAATAGCAATGAAATGAAACTAAGTTAAACGAGCCAGCACCGCGGCGATGGGTGACCGCACAGGGAAGTTACGGTGATGACCGTTGACTAGCCCTGGACCGCGGGGAACCCGGGAAAATATTTTTGAGGCATAATTAAAGGTCTAATGAGGTTTAATTGACATTGGAAATGTCAAGAAAATTTAGTAAGTCAATATAAACAAAAATGAAAATTTAAGGAATCGACGGTACAAGGAGTAAATCGGTAGCACCGAAAAAGTCTGAATTTTACCTGAAGAGGGGCATTTTGGTCATTTGAAACCTAAAGTGGACTTTTAACCTAAATGTCCATTAAAAATAAGTAGTATTAAATCGTAAAAATTTAATGAAAAATGAAATTAAGTATAAAATGTAATTTAAGGAAAAAGAGGGCATTAGTGCAATTATGGAGAATTTGAATTATTTAATTAATTCAATAAGGTTAGTGGAGCAATAAGTGGACTATATAAGCCATATAAGGACCATAAAATCTGTATTAAAACTTTATTTTCTTCCCATTTTAAAACGTTGCCGAATTCAAGCTCTCCCATTGTCCTCCATGGCCATCCCACATGCAAGCTTCCTCTCCTCCATGATCAAGTCATGATTCCTATAAGTGTCTTCATTAAAAGTGATGTATACATCTTGGGCAGAATATTGGGAGCAAAAATAAGGAAGTTTGGTGAGGTTTTAGTTAAGCTCAAAAAAGTTAGTGCTTAATCTCCCCATTTTCTTTCATTAGATCTTGTTTTGAGCTTTGGGTGAGTTGCTTTATGAAGAAATTAAATAAATTAATGTCTATTTGGTGAGCCCTTCATTTCAGCAGCCAACAAATTCATGGAATTTTGATGTGTTTAAATGACGTAGATGAGTTTAAAGATAATGTTTGATATGGGTATATGTATGGGAAGTAATAGGAATTGAATTGATTGAAATTGAGAAATTTAAATTATGGTTTGAAACAATTATTGGAGATTTATGTTGTTGCTTCATTTTGGGCAGCCATGGAAACTCACTATTTGTAACTTGTTTTTACTTGTTAATGGTAGTTTAAGATGTTGGTATAAGTGTTTATGTGTATAGAAATAATTTGGATAATGTATACTAAGTGCATGTGTGATAGCGCACTTGGTTTTGGAAGCTTGGAAGCAATTTGAAGGAGATGAGTAATTCGACAACTTTTAAAGTGTAGTTGAAATGTGTTATTTCATGGTTTGGTTTATTGAATTATGTTGTTTATGGTGGCAGCATGTATATGTGTATAATAGATTGGAATTGGATATGTAAATGGGGTATGTTCATATGGTTAAATTATGTAAATGGACTTTGGAAAATTCTGAGTTATAATGTGTATATTGAGAATGGTTACAAGCTATCCAAAATGACCAAAATGTGTTGTTAAGTATGTTAATGGTATGGTGCCAAATCAGAATTGGCATGAAAGAGTTAGTTTGGTAAGTATAGAATATGTAATTGGTAAGTGATGAAGAATGTGTAGTAGGGCAGTGTATGTTTTAGCTTAGAACCTTAAGTGTCTGACTCTAATTGGTATGAGACCAATTGGAGGTGAAACTAGGCACAAAATTTGCCAACTTTCATGAAGGAAGCTTACCTAAATTCTGCCTAGAAGGTGACTTGAAAAATGACCAAATCCGGATTAGTGACTTGAAAGCCTAAAAATTGACCATTTGGGCAGCAGTTAGTGTTTTGACCATCACTTATTCAAAACAGGTCCAAATAACCTGAAATTTTTACCATGAATAGTTTAGACATAGATCTACAATTCTTATGAACACACCAAAGCCCAGAAATGGCCAGAACCAAGCAAAATAGCTTGCATAAGTTCAGGTACCAAAACTGGCCGAACCAAAAGTTACCTAAAAATGACCTAAGCTTACTATTTTAGTGCATTCTGTCCAGCATTGGTACATTGACCATATCTTGGTATACACAACTCAGAATGACCTGAAATTTTGCCCCGTGTGCAATAAAACATAGACCTACAAGTTTGTAGTTTGAACCGAAAACCGAGGGAGCTAGGTTATCCGGCTAGGTCAAAATAGTGTACCGAAATCTAATAAATTGTAATAAAATACAATACACTTGAAAAAGAATTTGGTAACATATAACAATACTAAAGCGCTATAAAATGTGACATATTGATAACATTAGAATTGACTCACTTAGAGTGCATCAAGGGTCAACATTATAAGTTGACTAATGAAATGAATTGAAGGGAATAGTACAAGAAAATTTAGATATTGGATTTTATGGTTGAAAACAAATTCATTGAGCACTGAAACACTTTAAATTGTGTGTTTCAGTTGATACGAATATTGAGAAACATAAAGAACATTGAGTTAAGGCCTAGGAGGGACTCAAATCAGGTTTGTGCACAACTAGTTTTAAACTGATTTTATTCTGAATATTTTATATGATTAAATGACATATTTTTCTTATGTATTATGTTTAACATGCATTGGATTTAATTCAATGATTATTGAAATTGTTATAGTATGTATGAATTTAGCTTTGTGAAATGGTATTTCCACAAGTATTAAGCATTGTTGTGAATTGAATAAATTATGTTTTGGAAAATTGTGATAGAACATGTTTTGAATTGTGATGGGCAATTTGCATGGAAAAATGCAAATTTATGATTTGAATTGTGATGAGCATAAAAAATTTTGGATATTAGAATTGACTTTGAATCGAATTGTATTGTGATTTATGCTCACTAAAAGGATTGTAATATTGTTTTATATCTTACTATAGATACTTGACGAGGTTATTACCCGTCTCTCTCATTTGTTGAGAAGACAATGGAGTTAGTTGTGTTTTGATTACCATGTTATGTGCACACGCTTAGATTCTCCTCTTATTAGAGGTTAGATCTAAGCTTTTTTTTTATTTTTTATGTTATGGCCCTTTCTGAAGATTCATTATTGTGATGTGTACTATGCATGATGATTCGACCTCCTCGACCATAGGGAGTTAGAATCCGATTCGACCTCTCCGACCATAGGGAGTTAGAATCACCTCGAAGATGGCCCTTTCAGATTAGTCTTGCATAGTTAGTGAGATAAAGAATGGTTTTTGAGATAAAGAATGGTTTTTGAATAGTAAAGAATTCTGATTTCAATTATGATTTATGTATAATTGATTTTGTTGGAATTACCTTAAATGGTTAGTTATGATTTGATAAATTGAATTTCGTGATCAAAGTCATTTTATACAAATGATTTATATTGTTGACAATGAATATTTTGAGTTTTGAAATTTGATGAGTATTCAGATTTCCAAATTATTTGCTGTAAATTTTATCAACGTATATTGTACTATATTTTAAATTATAGTTGTGCACCACTGAGTTCACCATTCAGCGATAGCTTTGTATGCTGTCGCAGGTGAAAAGAGCGTAGAGCAATTGAGTAAGCTTATTTGAAGAGACATTCAGATCAACTCCAGATATACCCATGTACACAGGTTTTGATGTATGCATGTAATAATATGTATGTAAATTATTTGAGCAGTTGTATAAAAACTCTTGTAAAATATTTTGCATTGTAATTAAATGTAAATTATTGTAAATGTAAATTTGAGATTTCATTTACTTGAATAGTTTTGTAATATTAATTTTTGAGTCTTATAAGCAATGAAATATTTCTTTTATGATGAGGTTGGTTTGAAAATGAAATGATTGATTATTGAGATTGAATTGTGAGATGAAATGAAGTTTCTTGGAGTTGTACTTGAGAAAACATATTGGGAGTCTTTTCTTTTTCAGGTTTGAAGAACTGTTTTCACAAAATACAGCTAGCACTCTGCCGAAATTTTGAAATATTTTTATAACACTAGATTTTAATCGATGATTTAAATTTCATGAAAATTGATTTAAAATCCCTTGTAGTATATTTAATGGGTTACCGGTAGGCAAAGTACCGTAATTCATTAGGTGTACTACAGGATCATGTTACATCTTACAGGGGAGTAGGGTGTGACGACTAGCATGACTAGTGGGGAAAATCAGTTTTGAATTTTGATTCCTTCTCTGGCTGAAGTGTTGAGGTGTGTGCTAGTAGAAGAAGAAAAAGAATGGGTTCCCATATATTTGAGCTAGCGAGCCTTGTGACATGACTTCTCCTTAGCTTCTGGCTATTGAGATGATATTTGTTTCGAATGGCATGATATAACTGTGTGTTTTTATGAAATGTGTTTTGAGACCTTTGAAATGAAATTATTTGGATTAAAATCATGTAAATCATGTTTTGTATTCATTTCTCATATTCAGTTTAATTTTTGAATAAGTATGATTTAAAATTTACAGAAATGTTATTTTAGTATGTTGTGCACCACTGAGTCCTAGTACTCAGCGATGGTTGTTATTGCTGTTGCAGATATATAGACTAGAGAAGCAGCAGAGTGAGCTACTGAGGATTGTAGAGTGACCTACCCTGAAGTTCTATCGGATATATTTTATACCCTAATTGTAAAGACTATTTTGATGTATGTAAATGTATGTAACTGTATGGACATGTAAAATTGGTTATGAGCAGTTGTATAAAACTTGTAATAAATTTTGGTTCAGATTTTTCCTAATGTAAATATTTAGAATGATGTATATAAATTGTTTTATCTTTAATGAAATATGAAAGGAAGTATTTGTTTTCAATTGAATGAAATTTATTAATGGTATTTTGATGATTATTGAATTTTGGAAATTGAGAAATGATGTTGAAATTGGTTGGAATGGTTGTGCAATTGATGAAGTTGTTGAGATAAATCATTGGAAGTGCTTTTTACAGGTATTTGAAGAACTGTTTTCTCGAAATACAGACAGCACTCTACCGAAATTTTTATAAAATTTGCAAAAAAATAAAATGGAACAAAAATTTTTACTAGTTTTAGAACTTTGAATAAATGATTTTAATATCTATTAGAAAATGCTCACCGCTTATAAAAGTAAGAAATTTTTTTTAAAATCCCTTGTAGGGTACATAATGAATTATCGATAGGTGAAGTTCGGTAGTTCATTAGGTATTCTATGGGATCATGTTATGCCTTACAGAGGGATAAGGTATGATAATTCTGTTCCTTTTATGATAGCTAATATATTCCTTTCTGAATTCTATCAGAAAGAAATCCCAAGTCACTTTAGCTGGAGACATTACTTTAGTTATAACATCCCACCATCAATAAGCAGCTGCTTTTAGCAGTGAGATTGCACACTCTAAACTCTGTTCTGGTGTGCATTGTAGTTGCTGCAAGACTCTTTTAGTCCTTTCTAACCAATACTCTGCAGCTGAAGAATCATCTTCCTTTCTGTCATGGAAATCTACAGCCCCATACTTTCTGATTCTTACCAAAGGTGACGTCTACTGAGGCTGTGATGGTGGAATTACCCCAGTAATTTGTCTAAAGTACTTGGTCATCTGCTCAAACAAGGCCTGTTGGGGTTGTGCAGGCACCTCTTGCACTAATGGAGCAGGATCTCCGCTGTCTCTAAAATTACTCTTAGTTGAATTATGGCTTTCTACTTCTCTCTCTATTGTCCTCTGCGACTCCGAGTCCATGTCTTAACCATGAATAACCAAAAATAAACATATCTGCATTAGAGTCATCTTAACACTTACAAATGCAATGCATGGTATGCAATCTATCTAGGTCCAGAAATGCTTAAACCGTGCTCTGATACTACTAAATGTAACATCCCTTACCCGTCTACAATGTAGTCGAGCAAGGCATGCCACACGGCATGTCGGAGCACCTAGTCTGTGATTATCTTATTTTCTGAATATTTAATTTGGTTTAGGAAACCATTGTGTGAAATTTACATCATGATTGTTTATTATTTTATGTTTTGATAAAACTGAGTGATTTAAAATTTTAATACAAATCCGGCAAAGTACCATCAGTATTTCGGACAAACAGTCCTTCTACATCTGTTAAAAACAGTTCAATATAATATTCTAAAATCCTATATTTGTACAAAATCTCAAGGTCTCAGTAAAGTCAATAAACTTTCACAGTATTTAAATAATTCCATAATACAGTCCATAATAATTTAAATACATCAAAAAAATCTCCATATGAGTTTAATATGTACAAATTATTACAAATATTAAAGTTTCGTAATATTACAAATTACAGAGCTAAATTTCAAAATACAAAAGATGTGTAAAACACAAGAATCCCTAAGTCCTACCATATATGCAATGCAATGCAGATGACTCTGGACTCCTGTGTAGATCTGATCACTCACCCGATCGTAGGTTGGCTGTGCTCCTCAGCAATATCTCCAATAACTATGCGTAGCAAAAGTAATGCGCTAAACAATTCTGCTTAGTGGTGCTAATCATAAAGAGAAATACACTAAAATAGAATAATTTAATCATTTATGAATTTATGGTGCCAATATTCTTTTCAGTCTAATATTTCAGTAATCTTCATTAAGATTATTCTTTTATTGCTGTTTATACTTTTATTTGCTAATACTTCATTTTTACTTAATTTGGTTGTACTATATGTCACTATATTTAATTTAGCTTTCTGAATTTAATAATGCTTAAATTAACTGCCCGTGTAGACTATACATTGACCAAACTAGATAAACGGTTAATATAGCAATGGGTAGCTAGTACCTCGGGCCATCACACCATCGGTCACAAAGTATCTCCCGGTGTGCAAACAGTGTGGCTAAGAAGCCATATAATCAATCAGGCAATAAGCTGAGTATAATAACACAATCGGTATAGCCATAGGCTATTAAAATTACAGTGTGGCATAATAAGCCATAAAATACAGTATGGCGTGAAACCATTTACAATACAGCTGTCAACACCCTATTGGCATGCCAACCTATCCAAACTAGTCAACTAGGCAATACTAGGGCATTTAAAAGCTCAAATATTTAATTCTTTATTTTTAGGGTTTATAGGTTATTATACCTTTCATTGGTTAACAAAAATGTTGACCTTTTTACGTATCATGGATAGGTTGATTCTAGTATCAACATGTCACAATTGGCATTTTAATATGTTATTAATATAGTACATTTTACAATTCTCACAAGATGGCATTTATTGCCAATTTTATTTCCAAGACTTATTGCATGATAATGTTAATTTTTCAGTTTTGGTATGCTAGATTGATCTAGCTAGATGTCCTATTTCCCTTGGTTTTTAGATTCTGGTTAAAGAAGCAATTTTATAGGTTTATGTCTTATTGAAATTTTGCCATAGATTTTATGTCATTTTGAGTTGTGTAGACCAAGATATGGTCAATTTACTAAAGTTGGATAGATTGCATTTTTAATGCAAAGTTAGGCCAATTTTTGGTTAATTTCAATTCTAACAGATTTAGTACCCTAATTTAGGCAAGCTAATTGACCTGGTTTTGGTCATTTTTGGGCCTTGGTGTCCTCATAAGAGTTATAGCTCTATATCTAAGCTTTCAATTGGTATACATTTCAGGTCATTTGGACCTATTTTGAGTGAGTTATGGCCAACTGAATGGCTACTATTCATATGGCCAAATTCTGGGTTTGCAAAGTTGTAATTCCGGATTAGGTAAATTTTCTGGTCACTTTCCGGACAGAATTTTGGTAAGTTCTCAACATGAAAGTTGGCATATTTGTGTCTAGTTTTACCTCCAATTGGCCTCATACCAATTGGGGTCACAGATTAAGGTTATAGACTCAAATGCATACTGCCCTTAACACATTCATCAAACACAAATCAAATACACATTCAACTTGTTCTAATTTAACTTTCCATACCTAATTCTGAATTTGTACCATACCATATTCATTCATCACATCTTACTATGATCAATTTGGGTAGAATACACATATCCTCAATACACCAAATACAACTCTAAATCACAGAGTCCAAATTCAATAATATATACACATAAACACACCTAATTATTACATATAATTTCCAATAATAATTTACATACACATTCCTCAATCCTTGGTACCATAATTCATCAAACAATTCCCTGAAATTAAGCATTCTTCGTTGAACCAAAAGGCTATCGAATTGTCCAATTTGCAAAAGTCCTCACAATTCCTTTCAAACCCCCCAATTCAAGTGTTCAAACACTATACACATAGAATTAAAAAACTAATACATCAAGTTACTTTAATCAAGCTTAATTCCCATTAAATACAATCAATTATATTTAAGAATATTTCACTTACCTTCCCTTTCCATGGCTGCTGAATTTACACCCTTCAAATAATTCATCAAATCCTTAAATTTTCTTCACCAAATTACTCATCTCAAGCTTAATATAAACTTTACTTAAGAAAAGAAGTGAATTGGACACTTAACTCTTTTTGGAGCTTGCTCAAACCTTAACAAAACTCCTTCTTTTTGCTCCCAATATACTGCCCAAGTTGTGTAGACCAACTTTGATGAAGGAACATAGGAAATTTATAGCTTAAATCATGGAGAGAGAAAGCACAAAGGTGGACTTCCATGGAGGTTTCTCTGAGAGAAATTTCAATCGACCAAAGTGAAACTTAAGGAAGAAGAAGATGTAATGGACACACACTTGTCCACTTAATGAGTTTATATAATCCCATAGTGCTCCACTAATCATCATTAGCATTATAATAATCAACTTTAGTTAATTTTAATTACACCCCTTAATTTCTCGCTAATTATTCTATATATATGACTTCTAATTTTTATGGCATTTTCAAAATTTAACACTACTAATTTTTCATGGATATTTAGGTCAATAGTCAACTCTAGGTGTCAATTGACCAAAATGCCCCTCTTTGGATTGTATTTCAGATTTTTCGATACTTCCGATTAATTCCTTGTACCGCCGATTTTTTTAATCTTCGTTTTCATTTATACTGACTAACCAAATTTTCATTGACATTTTGACTGTTAATTACACCTCAGTAAACCTTTAATTAGGTCCCGAAAATATTTCCTCGGGTTTGCCATGGTCCAAGGCTAGTCAACAGTCTCTGCCGTAACTTCTTGGTGCAGTCACCTATCACTACGGTGCCGGCTCATTTAACCTAGTTTCATTTCCTCTCATTTGTTTTTCCTTAATTTTTCTTGTATTTTCTTTTCATTTATTTCATTAATTTATGTCTGTTCACTATATCGAAGTGTAGTTCCAGACATTTCTGACTGTCTGCATTCTGGCTATCCACATTCTGACTGTCTGTACTCTGGCTGTCTACTCGAACAACCTCAATCATCGGAACAGTATAACGTACAGACTACGTAAGTGAGGATGTTACAGAAGGAACCTCAAATCACAATTCTACAAAAGCAAGGAACTAAAAGCAAGGGAGGAGTAGAAACGTCAGGTCAAAACCACGCAAGAGAAGATTACACAAAATTGGGAAGTAACTCTGCTGCTAATTTTTGCATTCATTTCATTCATATAGATAGAGATATTTTAGCATGTATATATATATATATATATAAAAGGTAGAGCCAGAAATTTGCACGAGCCGTGTGTATAGGTTTACACATCCCATGTTACAACCTGGAATCCCAAAAACACACTTGCATGAGCTCTAGAAACTTACACGAGTTGACCCCATGTAATGTTACACGCCCCGTGCATTACATAGAGAGAGAAAAATTCTAAGTTTAAGGGAGACAGAAAATTACACGGTTCCCCAAATAAATTTACATGGGTCGTGTAACTTGTCTAACAAAGCAACTTTTAGACAGAAAGTTACACGGGTCTTAGGAATGAGTATATATATATATATATATATATATATATATATATATATATATATATATATATATATATAAAAGGGAGAGCCAGAAGTTTACACGAGCCGTTTGTATAGTTTTACACATCTCGTGTTATAACCTGGAATCCCAAAAACACACTTGCATGAGCTCCAGAAACTTACATGGGTTGACCCCGTGTAATGTTACACGCCCCGTACATTACATAGGGAGAAAAAAATTCTAAGTTTAAGGGAGACAGAAAATTACACGGGTCCCTAAATAAATTTACATGGGTCATGTAACTTGTCTAACAAAGCAACTTTTAGACAGAAAGTTACACGGGTCTTAGGAACGAGACCCGTGTAGTCATACACGACCCATAAAAATGCGAGAAATGAAGGGACACAATGCCTCTTTAAATTCTCCTCCCACCTTTAAAATCTCATCCATTCAATAATTCTTCCTCTCCATAACTCTTCCTCTTCAAAAACCTCTCAAATCCTCACTCCATTCACAAACCCTAGCTTTTATCCCTCCCTAAACACCAATGGCTCCTGCTAAATGCCCAGCAAGAAGAATCAGCTCTTCCTCAAGACAATGAAGAGATTCATCACCCTCACTACCCCTACTATCACCACAATGCCCAAGAATAAGGTAACCACAGCAAGCCTAACCTCAAGTACCTCAACCACAGCCAGCACAACCGAAATTCTCCATTGTTTAGCCATTCTGCTATTCCACCCTTAGAGATTTATGCGCATGGCTTCAAAATAGGAGAATTATCTCCATAAAGTACATGGACTTTAGGTTACTGGAATAACTCGAGAAACAAGAGGAGATAGATGGGCTACTTGAAAGCATTGGATGGACTTAATTCATCCAACTCCAATTTCTAGCCTATAGAGACACCACACTGGAGTTCTTCGAGAGCTTTAAGGCCACCTTATGGCCTACAGACAGAGCAAACAGGGGCAGAATCGAGTATAGACTGCTTGGTGCCAATTGGGTAATGAAGATCGATGAATTTAATGTAATATTTGGCTTTGACAGCATCGGGGACAAAGAGATTCTACAAAACAGGATGATCTACAATAGTGTTGACTTTTGGCGCTCCATTGTCCCGAACACTGATGTCTACAACTCCAGCAAGTCCAAATCTTCAGGTATCCCTAGCCTCGCTCTGAGATATATGCACAAGCTAGCCGCTCACACCATTACTGGCCGTGGTGATAGCTTAGGCATTGTAAACACCAATGAGCTTTTCTTCTTATGGTGCATAGTCACTGGCCAACATTGCAACACCATTTTCTTCCTATGCAACCATCTACACTACATATCCCACCAGCCTATGAGGCACATAGTGCTTGGCAGTCTCATCACGGCCATAACACTCCACTTTGAATTCGTCCCTGGACATCACAGGTTGCGTTCCATCGCTAGCATCACCAGGATTAATCAAACTATCTGCATATCCATGGGGATATGTAAGAAGTTTAGAAACACATGCTTCCTCGTCGATGTAGAAGGGAACATCATCCTTAGGCAAAAAGAAGCAAAGGAAGAGCTGGGTAAACCCTCACAGGCCCAAGAGGAAGCACAAGTGCCACTCCACAATGAGTCCCCCACTAGAGTACCTCCATACACACCACCATCCATAGACCCCATTCTCGTATACCTTCAGCACATGGAGACCACCTTAAAAAGAAAGATTCAGGCACTCGAAGACAGCCTCCAAGAAGCACACACCAAGCTCCATATGATAATTGAGAGGTTTGATGCAAAGGGACCATCATCACCATCAGAGATTTTCTAGAATTAGGACTTTAGGATAGGTTCTTTCATGTAAAACTTATATTCCTTAGTCCTAAACTGTGTTTATAGGTCTCTAATCCTTGCTATTTTATCCCAACTTAAAACTCTTAATACATGATATGCCTTTTCATAAATTTTTGTGTTATCTCTTAATTTTGCATATTGTGTTACCATTGAGGACAATGCCAGATTTAAGTTTGGGGGTACAAATACATTTCATGCATTGCATTCACCTTACGTTTTATTACATCGCTTAACTATATCCATATTATACTTGTTTATCAAAAAAAAAAATTTGTAAATTTTAAGAATTTCAAATGGTTTTTAACTTGAATTATAATAAAAAAATATTAATAAGCTAATAATTGGACTCCATGGAATTGAAGAATGAATGTATCTGGATACACAAAAAGGCTTTAATATGTTATCTGCAAAAAACTTAATCACCTTGGTGGAGCTAGACTAGTTAAACCCCTTCATAGCTATTAATCTGTCACATTGAACTTGCAAAATTAGGAGAAGATTTTTGAAATACAAACAAACCTAAAAATGCCTCACTAGCTCTAGAATATGTCTCATAGACCTATCAAGGTGAAATCATTGTATATTCTTAATGAAGAGGTGATTAAGGCATTCTCTGATATAACCTCATTAAGCCTTAGCCACCCCTAGTTACAATATATCCCTTATACCCAACTTGAGCCTATATTTTTACTTATTTTATTTTCCTTGTTTACCCATAATTATTTACCTAGCTCCTAGCCTAATCACTAACCATTACCCTTTTTAAGGAAAGCCTAAGGCATAAAAAGATAGGTATTTCAAGTATAAAAAGAGAAAGATGGGGAGAAGAGGATGTAAAGCTCAAGAAAAAGTGCAAGTATACAACTGAAATCAAATAAAATTTTCCTTTCTAACCCAACAAAAGCAATGAGTTTGGGAAAAAGGACAAAAAGAGGCACTATAAAAAATAAAAATAAAAACCTTCTTCCCCACACAAAATCAGCAGAATAAACTTAGTATACTTAGAATTTATGCATGAAAGCTATCCTCATATTTGCATTCCTTAAACCCCTTTATTAGTAAGCAAATCATTATCCCTTAATCCCATTACAACCTTTCTAAAGACCTTTTGATCTTTTGAAAGTGTGTGCTACATTAATGGAGATAGGGAATTGAGATGTGACTATGGAGTTGGAATTAAATCAAACTCGCCAATAATCTTCAATGGAGGCAAATTTGGGAAGAGTAAGTGTTTCTTAAGTCTATCTTGATAAAACAGGTTATTTGTGACTTACTAATAGCCTTGCATAGAGGAATAATTAGTTGAAACACCATGAAGGGGGTAAAGCTTAAAACAGATAGCTATTGAAACCCTTATGCCATGAAAGAGGGTAGTTGGTATGAAGGAATGAAGGAGTTCAATTGTATGCATATTAAACTTATGGTTATGTTTCTAAGTTTTCCCCAAAAATGTGTTCTAAAAAGGTTTTGATTTACTTGAGGACAAGCAAAAGTTTGAGTTTGGGGGTATTTGATACACCTATATTATATAGATGTTTTTAAGCACATTTGTACAGCATTTCATAGCATATAAATAGGTAATTCCATGCATAATCATCAAATTCATTAACTTTTGTAAATTTCATTACTTTGCACTAAATTCTATATTTTCTGCATATTTTCAAATGTTTTGAGGGAGTTCCAAAGCATAGGAGTTGTAAGACCCCTCACCTATCTACAGCGTAGTCGAGCAACGTGTGCTACATTCAGTGTCAGAGCACCCTATCCTATCTTGTCGTCTACAATATTAATCTAATGTCTATTTAATTATATTATCTTACGTATAGAATTTTTTTTTCTTTTTTTTTATTCCATTTCATTTTTATGGAGACTCAGGCAGAGTCTCTTCTATTTTATTTAGTGCATGGTGAGTTCCACTGTTACCTTTTAAAAACATTTTATATCTATTTTATTTTCTCATACATCATCTCGTTAATCATATAATTTTCAAGAAATAAATTTGATTTCATTCATATAAACTTTATACATTCATATAAAATTTATATATAATAATTTACAATTTATTTACATTCACAAAATGATGTGTATAGTTTACTTACATACAATAACCAAAATGCAAAAACCTAAATATACATGAGCCCTACCAAAATGACTGATGAGGTGACTGACACTCTAGTAGATCTGATCAACTCTCTATTCGTGACTCTACAGCTACTGCTGCTGCTGGTGGTGTTCTCCTGTACCTGCGAGAGGAAATAATCTATCACGCAAAGCATTTCTGCTTAGTGGTGCAATAATTTGAAATAAAAATAATTAAATAATTGAAATGTTTATTCCACGTATAACTTTATAAAGAAATATAGATTTCATGAGTTTATAGTCTTTTGCATGTTTACAGAACTTTGGAGGCAATTAAGTTAATCAGGATTTTTTCTGTTCGTTTATTCCATGTTCAGTCTTATTACTCATATCTATGATCTCTTCATGTAATTATTTAAATTTAAAGTGTATTACTGATATTTATGCCCAAGTAACCTATAACAAACTATAAAGACTAGATACACGAGAGTATACTAGTTAAACATCTGTGTGTCTAACATGTATACATCTGTTATGTCAGGCACAAGACCAGCGGGCAAGCATGAAGCCAGAAATAAAATCAGGCATAATGGCTAACGGGTAGGCATAAAGCCTATAGAACAATCATATCAGACATATATTGTCTATCAATGATTATTACTATGAGTAGTACTGCAATCTGTAGTCCCTAATTGGTATACTAATTGAACCATGCTATATAAATAAGTCTAAGTATACTTTGGGCAAAATGGTATTTTTAAGTACTTGTAGTTTCCTTATTTCATATTATGTACTAATTGTATGTTATAGCATTTTCATATCACTTGTAATGGAAAACATAAGTCCCACAAGCATATTCATATTATTTTTATGTTTAGTAAATTATTTTAGCTCATTCCATATCATGTTCCAAGTCATTTTATGAACCTTTATCAAGGTTCAGATTTGGTGTCTTAAATTCATCTAGCAAATTGATCAAGATGTGGTCACTGTTTGACCACACTTCCTTCATGTAAGTTATTCTAATATATCTTGTCTTTGTTTTCCTTTTTGAATCATGTCATTTGGAGTTTTACAACTCATGTTATGATCGAATAACCACAACTGATTCATGATCTCTTTCTGGGTCTAGATTCAGGCAGATTCTGGAGTCCATTTTTGTCTAATTAATTGGACATATTACAGCCACTTTTAGGCCCAATTTTCTTCATGACAGTTGTTACCCTATGTCTTATGATCACTCATAATTTTGAATCACAATTTTTCAAGTTTTGTAGAATTAGTTATAGCCAATTAACTAGCCTAGACTTAGGTACCCTATGTCTATAGGATTCTAGGTTTAGGTCAGTGGTTTGACACCTATTTTAGGGTTCTTACACTCTAAATTTGAGGCAAGTTTCTAAATCAAAGTTGGAATCCTATCTCTTAGGTTTCCAAAACAGTTTGGCTCATCCTAATTGGAGTTTCCTAGTGGGAATGTGACTAAAAATTGTTCTAGGGTCAAGTGGTCACTTAGGCAATTTCCAGAATTTGTATGTTAATTTTACTTAGCCAATTGACCTAGTTCCCTTGATTTTTAGATTTTAGTCAAACTAGCAATATTGTATATCTATGTCTTGTGGAAATTTTCCCACTATTTTCATTACATTTGGAGTTTTTTAGACCAAGTTATGGCCTATTTTCCAAAACTGGTCGGGTAAGCCTATGTTCAGAATTTCTAGGCAGTTCGGTTATGAATAGTTTTGTTAACCTAACTTGTGCTAACAATTTGACTTGGTTAGAGGCATTTCTGGGCTCTGTGTTCTCCATTAAAGTTGTAGTCCTATGTCTAAGCTTTCCAATGGTGTAAAATTTAGATCATTTAGACCTTTCTAGAGTAAGTTAGGGCCATTTGAACATTTACTGTTTATATGGTCAGTTTTCCCAGGTCCAGCATGTGGTCACCCTGATTCAAGCCAACGTTAGGCCAAGAGAGGGTCAGTTTTTTAGGCATAGTCTCTTCATGGAAAAAGTGGCAAATTATCCTACGTTTCATCTCCAATTGGCCTCACACCAATTGGAGCAACATAACTCTACTTATGGCTGTTTAATCTTACTGGACTTATAGGTCTAGAATTCCTACCCATGAAACAAAACTTCCAATCTTCAATTCCACTAAACTTCCAAACTTCAATTCACATTCATGGCACTTTAATTAGTCAACAAATGGTCTTAACATCATTAATTTCAAGTCACAACACAAAATTCCCAAAGTTAGGTAAAAAAACTAACTTAACATTTCTCAATTCATGTAAAAACATATCAAATTCATATCCAATCAATTTTTCTATCACATATGCTCATTAATAACTCTAATAGACAATTTAATTCAATAAAAAATCATCAAATCCCTACTCTTTTCATGGCTGCTGAAAAATTGATCTATCAAATACTTATCATTGTCTTTCAATTTCATAAGATTTTAACTTAGTTCACTATGTTAACAAGGATTAAAGAAGGAAAGAAGCTTGTATATGGCACTAACCTTGAATTGACCAACCTTTGACTTGTTAAAACTTCAATTTCTCTTTGATTCTTGGCAACCAATCACTTTCTCAAGGTGTAGGGACAATTTTTAGTAAAGGGAACTATGGGTTTTATGGTGGAATGGCATGGGAAATCAAGCCTTGGAAGCTTGAAAGAACATGGAAGAAAAATTCTCCCAAAAAGAAGAAGATGAATGTTTCTTTAGTCAATTTTGTCTTATGCCTAAATATTTATCATCTTATGTTTATGTGTTAAATTCTTATTTGTGGAAATTTTTTTAATGAGGTCATCACTTAGGTCATAATTTATTAAATTTTCTTTTCTTTCTTTCTCCTTTCCAATTATATTTCTTAAATTGTATTTTCATCATAATTCCATCATATTTTACTACATAAGTTTGCACTTATTTTAATTGACACTTAGGTTAAAATTCAACACTGAGGGTGAATTGACCAAAATGCCCTTCGTTAGAGTTATCGAGTTATAATTGTCCTTACCGATTGGCTAAATTTTCTGGTATTTTTCTTGGAATTTTTATTGCCATTTAGACTTCATAATTCCTTCAATTAAATTCCAATATTTATCTTACAGGGTTTCCCTACAGGTCTAGGGTTAGTAACTGTCTTCACAGTCGTTTCCCGGTAAAGTCACCCATCGCCGTGACTCCCGCTTATTTAACTCATTTGCAATTCATTTCTTTTATTTTTCCTTGATTTTTCTTGGTCTTTATTTAATCATCTCATGACTCTTCACTCTAATTTAAGTGTAGTTCCAGACATCCTGGCTGTCCGAACAGACGTTAGTCATCGGAACAGTAGAATGTATGGACTACCTAAAGTGAGGGCATTACAGGAGTAAAGAATGAAACTTGGAAAAACTCAAGAAGAAGAGCATTGTTGCTATTACACTTTACATAGGTCATGTAAATATACCACAAACCCCTGTAACTTGCTGCCAGGAGAAAACCAAAGAAGCCAAAGAGAGACATAGTACACGGGCCGTATAACACGATTCGTGTAACTTGCGAAGGCCCGTGTAAGATTCTGCCTGGCAAAGCTCGAAGAATTTCCAAAAGAACAACAGAACACGGGCCGTGTAATTAGACCCGTGTAACTAGCCAAGACCCATGTAAACTTCTACACAAGTACGAGATGCAGCCTTTAAGTTCTAGCAAGTTACACGGCCCTATGCCACGTAGTGACACATGGGCCGTGTATCAGCCGACAGCCAATTTCTTGATTTGATTCTAACTCTAGTTTTTACACTCATAATAGACTTCTGATGCTTTAGGACTCTAAAAACCTAACCTTAGGACATTGAATATAAATAGAAGCAACAGAAAACAGAGAAAGGATCTGATCAGGGGTCTTCATACACACATCTTCATCATTCTCTTTAAGCCGTCTTGAAGAACAGTGCATTAACATCAAAGAGGAGCCCTCAGCCAAAGTTCCATAAGTTCAAAGCTGCAGAGAATTCTCTTTGGTTCTTTTATTCTATTTCTTGAGGCTACTTTTATGTTCTTTTATTTTACTTTTCTATGTTTGCTAAACTCACAATGAGTGAGTAGTTTCTTTATTTAGGAATTAGGAGAGTAAAGCTTGTAATCATTATTATGGACAAATATTGAGTTTTATTTATTGGATTTGAGTTTTATTCTTTGATTTAATGTTCTATGTTCTTAATGCATGCTATGTATCAGTACCCACTTAGACATGATATAAGATACTAATTGAAGAACTAAAAGGTGAAGGTTAGTGTTAGAAAATTAGAGTATTGAACTTAAGAAATCTGACTTAGAGATAGGCTAAAATCCTTCGTGGAATTCCATAATTAATCATAGATCTTAAAGAGTTTTTATTAGGACTAATCACCAATGAAAGTAGGGTTTAGCTCTAATTGAAATACACCTTAGGTGCCTTGAAAGAGGACCTAGGATACCTTAGGATTAATTTCCATCAAAGCAACGATTCTCAATCCAATGAATAGATAATATTGAATCTATAATAAGATTAAAGTGTGAAATCTTAATTCTGGAATTGTTTTAATAGATTGTTTCAATTTAAATTCATTGTTCTTTAGTTTTTAGCACTCAAGATAAATTAGATTCACTCTCCCATTATATTCAGTAGCCTAGACAGTCATAATTGCCATGTAACTTGGTACTTGCAAATTAAATTTCTCGTGAGACGATACTCTGCTCACTAGTTTATTACTTATTAGCGATCCGTAAGCTTGCGGGGTTATAAAACCAACAAACATTGTTGAAAATAAATGATTTGTTGATGATTGAGAATATTAATGTGGTTTTCATGTTTCATGGAATTCAACATAATAAATACTTTGTTATGACTCAAACATCTTATGTCTTATATGGTTTTATAAATTAATGGTTGTCCACTACTGAGTATTTGTACTCAGTGATAGTTTTTATGCTGCCGCAAGTAGAGGAAAAAAAAAAAAAAAGACAGCAGAGTGAGCATAATAGGAGCTATATTCTTTTTGACAAATGGGGTGTACTTCTAAGTTACCCTATTTAAATTTGTTTTTGATGTAAATATGAATTATATGTATATGTAAGAATCTTTTGAGCAGTTGTACAAAAACAATGTAATATTATTTTATTGTAATCAAATGAATGTAACTTTATAAGAATTTATTTCTTTTGATTGTGAATGAGGAAAACAGTTGTTGAAATGTTGATTTGATGAGTTTATGATATTCCTTTATTGCTATAGGTTTTATATAATAAGTTTTAAATTTTTGGGAACACAGATTTTTAGCCGTCACCATGCCGAAATTTCGTCAAAATTATTTAAGTTTTAAAAATGCTTATTTCTTTCTTAATTAATTTTCATGGTATTTTTCTTAAACCATTAAACCTTTCATCGACAATTTTAATTTGAAATGGAATTTGGAATCGGTAAAATCCCTTATAGTATGTTTAATGGATTATCCGTAGAGGGTATTTCGGTAATTCATTAGGCATATTACGGGATCATATCATATCTTATGTGAGGGTAAGGTGTGACATAGAATCTATCCTTGCATAACTTTTAGTAGTTAAAACAGTTAAGATTGCTGTGTAATTTAGTACTTACACCTTTAACTCCTCATGGAAATGATACTCTACTCATCACTTTATTACTTGTAAGCGATCCATGCACTTGCAGTGATTGTAAAACCAGGCAAACACATATATGGTCCATTAGGGATATCCAAATAAACTCAACATGAATTATTGTCCAAATCTATTAATTTTTTACCATTATCCTTCAAATACTATGAATATGACTCCTTTAAGCCTGGTTTTTCATTGACTAAGTCCTCATCAAAATCGCACCTTCATATGCCTTAAAATGCTTAATGTACTTTGCTTCTTTTTGTGCTCAATTCACCTCTTTATGCTTCATAAGCTCTTTCATGCTCTTGTAAATACCTAATAACATAAAAACAAATATTAACAAGCTAATTAAACAAGAAACAAACTTAAAAGACTAAGTATGCAATGATAAAGATGTAACATTTTAAGCAACTATCACAAGAACTTAGAAGACAATGGAAGTAGTTACAGTAGCCCTGCAATAAGAAAGATAAAGTGAGATGTGGTTCGATTAATAAAGAGATGAGTTGAGGTCAAAGGTAAAATGCTTGTCTTGAATTGATTGAAAGTGAACTAGCATCTGACAGAGAGTCTGTATGGTGATTAGATGGTTTAGATAGTTATGGTCTAGTTGTGGATATCTAGAAATAGGCTATGGTTAGCAAAGAAAGAAAGCAAGAAAAAAGTAAGTCAAGTTGCCAAAGAGACTTACTAGAGACGTAACAATAGGTGGCACTAGTAATAATGAGTTGGTGGCTTATGCTGCCTGTAAGTAAGAAGAGTTTGTGTAAAATAAAAAAAGATCTATGTCATACTTGAATAAAAGGAGAAGCTCTAAAGGTGTCAACCAAAGCACATGGAGCAAAAGTTGAAAAAGATGTCACTACAAGCAAAGAATAAGTCAGAATAGAACACATTGTAGTACAATGTAAGTAATAAAGGTTAATAGAGGTACTTAAAATGATAGCTACAGTAGTGGGAGACGTCAAGCTCCCATAGCAATGCTAAAGGAACTGAACAGTTCATGGAAAGTCAGTTCAAAGACAGTAGTAAAGTAGAGTGGATGGTGTATACAAGAGGATAGAGATACTCACAAGGGTCAGTGGATGAGGGCCTATCCATGATGGCAACATCAAAGTCTCGCAGAAGTCCTAGTGAAGTGCTAACTCAACTTTAGTTGCTAGAGCAAACACAAGTATTCATAAGGCTTAAAAGGTATCATCTTTGCCTTAAAGTTTTCATTATTCAAGAAATATAGTTTTGCTATAGTGATTTTTGATACACTTGTATTGTATAGGTATTTTAAGGTACTTCTTATTGCATTTAATTGGCATTTTGTTAGTTAATTGCATGATTCTAGTTAGTTTCATTATATTTTAGGATTTTGAGTTAGTTTGGCTTAATTTCTTGATTTCTGCATTTATTAGGTAATTTAATGCAATCCTCAGGCCTAGAGCACATTTGGACAAGTTGTGTAACGCCCTCACTTTAGATAGTCCGTATGTTCTATTATTTCAGTGACCAATGTCTGACCGGACAGCTAGAATGTCTGGAACTATATTTAGACTAGAGTGAAGAGTCATAAATAATTGAAATAATGGTAAGAAAAATTTAGGAAAAATTTTAGAAATAAATTACAATAAAGTTAAATGAGCCGGTGCCCTAGCGATAGGTGATCTAACAGGAAGTTGTTGTCTTCATAGCTAGTAACCCTAAACCCGAGGAAAATCCTGTGAAATAATTTTTGAGATGTCAGAGAAGAGTTACGGTGCCTAGGTAGTATTAGAATGTCAATAAAAGGTTAAGAGAATTTTTGAGATCGATACAGACAGTTTTAGCTCCTTACGCTAAACAGAGGGCATTTTGGTCATTTCAACTGCAGAGATGATTTTGGACCGACTTGTCCAATTAAGTGAGTGAAGATTTTGTTCAAAAATATGAACAAATATTTGTGAAAAAATTAATTAAAAATGAGTGAAGAAAAGAAGATTGAAAATGGGAAAATGAAGTGAAAATTTGATTTATGACATCACCCATATGATGTCATAATTATGAAATTAAAATTTTCAATCAATTAGATTTCAACAACACTTTAAGAAGACTTAATAAGAGACAAGAATTAAAAGAAAAAAAAAATAGTCTTCTTTTTCAACCAAAGTAGCCGGCCAACATAGGAAGAGAGAGAGAAGAGAGAAAACACCATTGATGCTTGTTTAGAAGCTTGAGTTCACCCACCAAACAACCTCAAAACCCTAGATTGTCTTCACTAAAATTTATCCTTACACCTAGATCAAGACTTGGACAGCAAAAAGAAAGAGAAAAAGCGGAGTTTTCAAGCCTTGGGAATTGGCTAATTCAAGGTTAGTGCCATTTCATCTATGAATCTTTGAGTTTACCTTTTGTAGATTAGGAATTGAGCTTGAATTTGGATTGAATGAAACAAATTTTGAATGTTTGAAATCCTTCAATTTTTGGCAGCTTTAAGGTATCATAGGTTTCAAAGATTCAAGTGAATTATAGTTGTGAATTGATGCAATTGAACATGAATTTGATGATTAGAACATTTGATTGCATGTTGTTTGAGTAAATTAGAATTTTAGAGTTAGGTTTTGGGGCAAAATTAGGGTTTTGCTTATGTGTTGGTGAATGGAAGTCCTAATGGTCAATTAGTGACCATTTGGTTGTCTTTGAATTAAAGTGAATTGTGACTTTGGATTTAAGGTTGGGTATGCTGCCTCATAGGACCTACAGGACTGGATGTGAGCCAAGCAAGTTTGGGTAGCTTTAAATAGAGTTGTGTAGGTTCAATTGGTTCAAGGAAAATTAGGCATGAAACTACACACATAATGCCACAACTTTGATGAAGAAACCTTGCTTAGAAAACAAATTTAGAATACTCTAAAAATTGACTAAATCCGAGTAACCAATTCTAGGCCTGGTGAAAGTGACCAAATGAACAATTATTTCTTCATTTGGCTATAACTCAGTGTAGAAATATCCAATTGACCTGAATTTTATATCAATAGAAAGATTAGACAATTTAGAACAACTTTTATGAAGAACACAAGCCCAAGTTCTGACCATAACCCATCCGAAAAGCTAGTCAAAATCAGGACCCCTAACCTGCCTGAAACAGTTTTGCTCAGAAATTCTGGGTAGAGACTAATCCGGCCAGTTATGGTAATGTATGAATAGTAATGTATGAATAGTAACCCCAAAGACATAAGAAATAATAATAGAAATTAATGCCTTGCATAATTAATGGCATATGAGAAACAAGAAGAATCTTTTGAGTATAATGGTTTATGAAAACTATTGTTGTGAATTGTGATGAATATGAATGATATAATGAATGTATAAACTATGTTGAATGCATAATTTATGTAGAATTGTATTTTAGAAATTTATACTTCTGCTAATAATAAAAATTAAAATGTTATAAATTATAATTGGAACATATAATGAAATAATGATACTTATGAACCCTTAATGGTACTAATGTGCCCATGCCAATAGGGTATTGTTCGAGCAGTACTGCATAAAGGCTTTATGCCTCTATTTATGGCTTTTATGCCCGATTACTTGTTATCATGGCTTTTAGCCATACTGATCTGTTATCATGGCTTTTAGCCATACTGACTGCATACATGGTTAACGTTTCATATTTCATGTCCCATGGTATGACGGCCTGAGATATCACGGTGTTTAGTGCCCATGACCCATTTTCCAGTTTAGTTAACCTGTCATAGGTTACTTGGGCAGTAAAATTTATTGAAATAAGTTAAGAATATTAGTAATTAAAGATATTAGAAATTAAATAAATAAGTAAGAAGACTTAAAATAAATTAGATCAGTTATTTAGTAGAAAGAATTGAAATGAACTAGACTGATGTTAAAATTTATCTATTATGAAATGACTCTGAGAACGTTAATTATTATAAAATAATCTAAGATAACCTAGCAAGTATTGAATGAAATGATAAAAAGATTAGCAATAGAAATATAACTTAAATAAACATTACAAATGCATCTTTTCATAATAATATAAAGTTAAAAATAATATTCTTAGAATTTTTGTGGATTGCATATCATTACTGTGAATTTAGGAATTAAGTGCTTCTGAAGAGGAATAAATTAGAACAAGAGACAATTGATACTAGAAATATTATATTAAATTATATTAAATTCTAGAGTATCCAAATTATGATCCATTCTTTCTTTATTTGTATATATTATTTTCTTGTTATATTATTGCACCACTAAGCAGAAATGCTTAGCGCGATGGATTTGTTTCCCTCGTGTAGGTACTGAAGACAAAGCCCAGTGGACATTAGACTGGGATTTTGGAGTTCGGATCTATAGAGTGTTCAAGGTTGTCACCTCCTCAGCAATGCATGTAGATAGGGCCCATATAGGTCATATTATGTATTTTGTACATTATAATTAGTTATTGATTGTAATGTAAATTATGAATTGTATGTTGAAATATAGATTATGAAATTGTAATTAATTTGTAAATCATGTAAATTATGAATTTATGTAATCAGTTTGTAAATCATATAAATTAATGAAACTTGAGAATTTCTATATATAAATTGTGCATGAATGAAAATGCATGGAAATGAATATGAAATTAAAATACATGGATGATATTTGAAATATGAGATGATTATGATAATAATGGATGAGATTTTTATTGTAAAATAATATTGAAAATTTCAAGTAAGTGAATAGTAAAATACGCCATCTAGAAATAAAATAGGAGAAACTTCGCTGGTTTCTCCATAGGAAAATAATTGATATTAAAATATAACGAGAACAAATTATTAAAGGAATAAAGTGAGATAAGATAGGGTACTCTGGCACCGAGTGTGACATGCCTTGCTTGGCTACACTATAGGTAGGTGAGGGGTGTCACAAGTTGAGAAGTCAAAAAAGCACAAGTCAAGTTCTGGGAAGATTACACATGCTATGCATTGAGTGGACGTGTAACCAGCTGCCAAGAAAGTGCCAGAGAAAAGACATTTACACAAGCCGTGTAAGTGATCCCATGTAATGGTCCCTGGCCCATGTAACCTTCTGTCCGATATATAATAAAGAGTTTCAAAGCTCCAGATAGTTATACAACCTGCCCTGTGTAAACATACACGGGCCATGTAATTTGCCCCAACTTAGATACCAATTCAACTCTATTTTGCACAAGTTGGAAAGATTTCTAAGGCCTCCAGGACTTTGAATTGAGGGTTTTTATACCAAATATAAATACAAGAAGTTAGAATCAAGCAAGGGATCTCATCTTTTACATTAAAAACTTACATTTTTATCAATTTGGAGAGATTAACACCAAGGTTCTTAAGAGAGGTTTACAGCCAAAGTTCCAAAAGTTCAAAGCTACCAAATATTTTATCTGGGTTTCTTTGTTTTATTTCTTCAAATGTTTTCATATTATTATTTTATTTTTAGTTTGATTGTTAAACTTACCATGAGTTAGTAGTTTTCTTAATTCTAGAATTAAGGATTTAGCACTTTTTGTTTTATTATGGATTTACATTAATTTTATTTAATAAATTTGGAGAATTATTCTTTGATTCAATTTTTTGTGATCTTAACGCATGCTTTGTGTAAAGCTCCACTTAGTTATGATTCTAGATATTAATTGAAGGACTAAAAGGTGAAGAATAATATTAGAAAATTAAGATATTGTGTAACACCCTCACATTATGTAGTTTCATACTTTCTATTATTCTGGCCACTAATGTCTGTTCGGATGGCTAGAATGTCTGGAATCACACCTAAACCACAGAGAGAAGTCATAAAATAAAATAATAAAGATCAAATGAATTTTGATGAAAGTAAGAGAAATGGAGTATAAATAGGTTAAATGAGCCTAGGTTTTGGCGATGGATGACCGACCCGATAAGTGATTGCAAGTTCAATTGTTACCCGAAATTCGTGTAGAACCTATAGAGTCCTTAATGAAGGATTAATTTAGAAATTATGGGGAATTTAAAAATCAAAGAAATAACAAGGAAATAAGCACAAATAAGTGAATTAAAATCTAAGGATTCATCAAGTATTATTGAAAAAGATAGATTATAATCCGATGAGGGGCATTTTGGTCAATTCACTTTCAAAGAGTTGACTTTTGACCTAAATATCCATTAAAATGAATAATATTAAAGTATTGAAATAGGAATTTGTTTAATTGTTATGTATAGGAAAATTTAAATAGAACACAAGGAATTAATAAAATTGTTATAATACTAATAATAATTATAATTATAATTAAAACTAATATATATATATATGATAAAAGGGGAAGAAGACAAACTGCAATTATTTTAAACTCATCTTCTTCTTCTCCTCATCCATTTGGCCGACCACCATCTTCCTCTCTCTTCCTCCATTTTCAACCTTCCAAGCTTTTAAAACCTTAATTTTCCTCCACAATTTCCATGGCTAAACACTATAAAACATTGAATTAGCCTATGATTGGAAGACTAGAAGCAAAAGGAACCAAGGAAATTGAAGGATTTTGAAGATTGGAAAATCACTATTGCGGTAAGTTATCTTCCATGCCTGATTAGTTACATATTCCTTGAAATTAAGTTTGAATATGCATAAATTACATGAAAAATAATGAAAAATGAAGGAACGGAAGCGTGAAAAACACAAGTTTATACCATTGAATTCAAAAATTTTTCACCTAGGGTCACATGCATCATACAAGATTTATTTTTATCTATTTGATTTCAATGATAAACAACATATTAAAACTCTTTTAATATGTTTTTGGATCTATATTTGCCATTTAAGATTTTAAAATTAATCAGATTAACTTTAGAACCCTAGATTAAATCAAGAATGATTACACTAACCTCTTGATGCAATCGCAATGTTCGCGCTTTGAGATTCGTCTTCAGGACACCAAATGTTGTCCCTCTAGCTTGTCCACACCAAGAACACCTATGGCAGCCCTTGAACAGCTTCTAAAGCCTTTTCTATTAATTAGAAATTCAAGTTCTGCCTTTTAAGAGATTAGAGATGTAAACAGGACACTAGAAACAATTTCTAGTGTTCTTAATTCAAGAGATTGATGGCTAATCTCTTTGAATTGATGAGAGATGAAGAAGAATAGAGGGAGGGCTGCAAAATGGCGTGACCAAGGAGTGTGGCTGCTGGTTGTTTTTATTTTCTCATAACAACACTTAAATAGCTAGGTTAACACATTAAACCCTTGCCACATGTCACCCTTTGATTAGCTCTAGGTTTAAGTGACCCAATCACATTGTGCCAAGTGTCAAACCTATATGTAATCTTGATTTTAATCATCTTACATGATTAAAAAAAAACATTTGGCAAGCTTATATGTTATGCCATGTGTCACCATCTCATGGTGCCACGTGTCACACTACAAAATGACCAAAATGCCCCTGTGTCTTAATTTTGAGTTCTCAACCCAAAATAATTATTTTTCTTCTTCTAATTAATTTATATCAAATATAAATTAATTAATTAATCTCTATTAATTAATTTATCATTAATTAAATTCATATTTAAACACTTTAAATATAAATTTAACTTATATTATACATCTAATAATCTAGATTTGGTTTCAAATCATGCTAGGAACTTTGCAAACTAATTGCAAACCAAACCTATTTAATTAATCAATTAAACTCTTTAATTAATTAATTAAATCATATTTAATTAGGTGATAACTTGTGTATGTGTGTGACTTACTAGGCTCATCACTAATTGGCAATGAGACATGATATCAACTCTTAATATCATCAGAACTCTTTCTTACCATAAATGATTTCTCTAAATCATTTTATGAACCTCATAGACCATGCTTAACACCTGACATAGCATGCCATGGCCACCCAATTAGTAATAAGGTTTACCTTAAATGAACCTATAATCATATGTTACCATGCACTAGAATCTCTCTGTTACAAAATCCCAACTCAAGCTGGAGTCATGGTTTATGTCAAACTCCATTTGCTATGAATATTATGTTCTCTTTTAATTCCAGTTCTTGATTAAAAGATTTTCTCATCGTAAACTCTTTTCGAATAAATCTATCTGTCTGCCAGAACTTGAAACATCAAGAACAATTAAATGAACATAGGATTTTATCTCTATTTACTTAGAGGAACAGATTCCATCTTGATCAACACCTACCTCCATATATAACTAGTAGAAGCCAACACATGCCCATATACCCATACACAGTACAAGTATGAAAGCAGTATCAAACTCAAACTACCTATATACAAGATAACTGTGCTATCTCAGGTCTAAAGATTATATGCACTGATATGATTTATGACAAAACATTAACAAGAGTAAACTCCATGTGCTTGTCATAAGTGTCACTGGTTTGGCCTACTTATCATTTATGAGTGCCTATCATGTTTGTTATATGGCATGAGACTCACCATTCCATCTTATTTATATCTCATATAAATAACTTGGGAACAAACATGAATACAATCTTTCTGCATAAGTCATGTCCTTATTATGAAGTATCCTCGATTGTGAACCTATTTATGATACTTCATGCTAGAAATATTGTCACTCATATTCTTAACAACTTAAGAATAATATTTCTAACAAAATATCAATGGACCTTTTCTATTACACATAAATATATTATGTAAACGGAAAAGTGGAAATGCCTTTTATTAATAAAAATATGTACAAGATACATACTAAATGATATGCTCTAGGGCATACTACTAACAATCTCCCACTAACACTAGAGCCATTCATTACAATATCTTAGACCTATCTTCTCAAGATGTCGGTCTAACTGAGTCTGTGACATAGGCTTAGTGAATGGATCAGCTGGATTTTCAGCTGATGCTATTTTCTGCATGGCTATATCGCCTTGCCCAACTATATCTCTGATAACGTGGTAGTGCCTTTCTATGTGTTTGGATTTTGGGTGAGACCTTAGATCCTTAGCCTGTATGACTGCTCCATTGTTGTCACAGTGTAGGGGAACTGATGACTCAATGGAAGGAACTACTGTAAGTTTTGTCATGAACTTCTTTATCCAAATAGCTTCCTTTGCAGCATCTGATGCAGCAATATACTCAGCCTCTGTAGCGCAATCTGCAGTCGTGCTCTGTTTGGAACTCTTCCAACTGACTGCACCTCCATTACAAATGAACACATATCTAGAGGTAGACTTTCTATCATCGATATCTGATTGGAAATCAGAATCAGTATAACCATCCAATTGTAAGTCTCCACCTCCATAAATCAAGAAGAAATCCTTAGTTCTTCTCTAGTACTTAAGGATATTCTTGACAGCTATCCAGTGTTCCAAACCTGGATTGGATTGATACCTGCTAGTCAAACTAACAGCATATGCGATATCCGGCCTAGTACACAACATTGCATACATTAAACTTCTAATAGCCGAAGCATATGGAATCCTAGCCATCTTATCTCTTTCTTCAGGTGTCTTTGAAGACATCTCTTTAGAAAGATAGATACCATGTCTCACTGGTAACAATCCTCTCTTGGAATCAAGCATGTTAAACCTCTTTAACACCTTTTCCAAGTATAGACTTTGGGATAAACCAATTATTCTTTTCGCTCTATCTCTATAGATGCGAATTCCAAGAATATAGGTTGCCTCCCCTAAGTCTTTCATGGAGAATGTATTTGACAACCATACCTTTATAGTCGTCAACATACCTGTGTCATTACCCATCAACAGTATGTCATCCACATATAAGATAAGGAAAGTGATAGCACTGTCACTAACCTTCTTATATACACATGGCTCATCCTCATTTTTTATAAAACCAAAGGATTTAATGGCTTCATCAAAACGGATGTTCCAACTCCTCGAAGCTTGTTTCAACCCATAAATGGATCGCTTTAGCTTGCATACCTTGGAACCATCTTGGGATTCAAATCCCCTAGGTTGTTCTATGAAAATGTTTTCTTCAATATATCCATTGAGAAAAGCTGTTTTGACATCCATCTACCAAATCTCATAATCATAGTATGCAACTATTGCTAATAAAATCCTAATTGATTTAAGCATGGCAACAGGCGAGAAAGTCTCCTCATTGTCGATTCCTTGCCTTTGGCGAAACCCTTTCGCTACTAGCCTTGCCTTATAGGTCTCTACCTTTCCATCAGAACCAATTTTCTTCTTGAAAACCCATTTTTTCCCTATTAGTATAATACCTTCAGGTGGGTCAACAAGATCCCAAACTTGATTCTTATACATGGAATCAATCTCGGATTTCATAACATCAATCCATTTTGAAGAGTCTATATTTGATATAGCTTCTTCATAGGTAAGTGGATCATCTCCATGATCTATTTCTTCATGAGTAGACAACTCTTGTTCTTCTTCATGAAGAAAACCATATCTCACTGGTGGGTGAGATACCCTGGTTGTTCTACGAGGAACAGCTGTAGATGTTTCATCAACGGGTATTGGTTGACTAGATGGATCTATATCCATTTGATCTGTTGGTTGGTCAGAATTCTCCAATTCTAACTCTATTTGCCTTCCTTTGCCTCCTTCTTGAACAAACTGTTGTTCAAGAAATGTGGCATCTCTACTTATCGCAACCTTTTGTGAAGTAGGCAAATAAAAATAATATCCAAAACTATCTTTTGGATATCCAACAAATCGACCTTTTTCTGATCTGGTCTCCAATTTATCAGTGTTTAGCTTTTTGATATAAGCTGGACAACCCCAAATCTTAACATGCTTAAGACTTGGTTTTCTTCCATGCCATATCTCATAAGGTGTGGAATAAACTGATTTTGATGGAATCCTATTCAGAATATACAAAGCTGATTCTAATGCAAATCCCCAAAAGAAGATTGGCATATCAGTATAGCTCATCATACTACGTACCATATCCAATAGGGTACGATTTCTCCTTTCAGATACACCATTCAGCTGTGGCGTTCCTGGAGGAGTCAGCTGAGAAACAATGCCATGCTCTCTCAAGTATTCATTAAATTCAGTACTCAAATATTCACCTCCACGATCTGATCGAAGAGCTTTAATATTCTTTCTTGTTTGATTTTCTACTTCAGATTTAAATTCTTTGAACTTTTCAAAAGATTCATGTTTGTATTTCATCAAATACAAATACCCAAACCTTGATTTATCATCAGTAAAGGTAATAAAATAATGAAAACCCCCTCTAGCCATTTCTTTAAATGGACCACATACATCACTATGTATTAGCTCCAAAATATTTTCAGGCCCTTGTCCAACAAAGGGTGATCTAGTCATTTTACCCTGAAGGTAAGATTCACAAGTTGGAGTAGGCTCAGAGCCCAATAAGGACAGAATCCCCATTTTCTCCAATTTTGCAATCCTATCTTCTGTAATATGACATAATCTTAAGTGCCAAATATATTTTGAACTTGAGTTGTTTTTCACCATGGCATTGCATTCTTTTAGATCACTTGCATTCAATTTGTGTTTGTCATTATTATCCAAATAATAAAGACCATCATTCATATAACCCGAACCAACATATTTATTTCCAAAATAAATATTGCAAACATCATCAGTGAACTGAAATTCATAGCCATTTCTAGTCAAACTAGATATAGAAATGATGTTCTTAAAAGCATCAAGTACATATAAAATATTATCCAAACACAAAACATGTCCAAACATGTAAAAAGATTTAGATCCTATGGCTAAAGCTTCAACAGTTGAGCCATTGCCAATCTGGACTCTAATATCTTGAGAACGCAAGCTGCTACTGTTTGCTAGTTCCTGCATATCATTAGAAATGTGAGAACTGGCACCAGTAACTAAAACCCAAGCTATAGATGAACTATGAGTATCATCAGAATCTAAATAACAAGATATGGACATACCTTTCGAAGGTGTATCCTTCTTGTCCTTCAGAGAAGCAAGATACTCTAGGCAGTTCCTTTTCTAGTGCCCATCCTTTTGGCAGTGGAAACACTTTCCTTTGCCTCCATCAGCTTTAGTCTTCCTTTTCTGTTTAGCTATTTTCTTGGAAGGACCAGGAATTTGAGGTTTCTTTTTCTTATTGCCCTTTTTCTTGTTGGACTTTCCAGCAGAAGAAGATACAACCAAAGCTACCTCTTTCCCTTTATTGCCTGGCATATTCTTTTGGGCAATAACCAGCATGTTGAGTAAACCAGCTAAGGTGCATTCCTGTTTAGTCATATGGAAATTTGTCACAAAATTCCCAAAAGAGTCAGGAAGGGACTGAAGGATCAAATCCGTTTGTAGTTAGAAATCCATGTTGAAGTCAAGATGTTCCAACTGCTCAATCAGCCGAATCATCTTGTGGACATGATCCCCAACATTCTGTTCCTCAGACATCCTCATACGGAATAGCTGTCTAGATATCTCATACCTAGCATTCCTGCTGTGCTCACCATACAACTCTTGTAGGTGAAGGAGGATCTCACTCACACTCTGCATGTTCTCATGTTGCTTCTGTAACTCATTACTCATGGAAGCAAGCATGTAACACTTAGCTCTCATATCATGCTCCTTCCACTTGTCCGAAGTATCATGTTCCTCTTGTGTGGCCTCTGGAGGTAAGGGACCAGGAACATTTGAATCTAGAACATATCCTATATGTTCAAGGTTCAGGATAAGCTTCAAATTTCTTAGCCAATCAGACAGATTTGGTCCTGTCAACCTATTATGATCAAGTATGCTTGCAAGGATATTGGATGGTGGGGGTTGTTTTGTGCTCATTTTTATCAGAAAATTAACTGTAGAAAATAACCAGATTAATTAGTAAATGTATCATGTAATTAACCAAAATGATTATGATCTTTTAATCAAATTGGTCCTCCCACTAACTTAGCGAATCCTACACTTCCAAAGTAGGAAACGGAAATCCTAGTTGGATGGATTTCTAGTGGGTGATTGAATTCTTATAATTCTATTGATCATCCTCAGGTACATCCATTATTGGAATTACAATAAACTATAAGTGAGCAACTCCTTGCCCATCACATCTCATGTGAGGTTCAATCCTTTACCTAGCCCCTAATGCTCAAAATCTCAAGTACATCCATTATTGACTTATCTTGCATTAGTTAAGTTGATCCCAATTAGGCAGTAATTATGTAAATAATTTTAATGTCCTCAAGTACATCTAATATTGGTCACCAAACCATTTACATATTTACAACATCTCATGCTTAACAATTATTCTTAAGAAAATCTCTTAAATTAATTGCAACTCATGCAACTATTTAAATTTTCTTAAAATAATTGCCCCAATGGAGGGCCTATGTTATAATTACTTTAATTATAGCATATCCAACTTAATCATTTGTTTGGAAGATTTTATGGTCATTCTAATTACTATTAAGGTCTCACTTTGCACATTATCCATTTAGCATGCATATATCATATAATTGCATACATTTCCATACATCTCATGCATTTATGGATAAGCAGTAAATATGGTATGATCATGGACTTTCTAAGGGATTCAATTCTGAGCCACCAAGAATTGAATCAGGGCATTCCTAGGTGCATTTCATTCATTCATTTTACAAGAGTTGCTGAAGGAGTACATAATCAACACTTGATCTTGAATTCCTCCCACTGGTCCCACCAATGCTCTTGACCTCCTTGAACTTCTTGCAATCCAATATTACATAGTAATCCTTGGCATACCAAGGCAAATTTACAAGAACTTAAATAAATGAAATTACAACCCAAAAATTATTACAAACTTAATAATACATGCCCAAAATAAATTAAAATAAATTAATTAATTTACAATCCCAAAGAAACATAAAAGAAATAAATCCAATCACATTGGTCTTTTATAGTCCATGATCATCCACCATGCATATCACTATTTAACAATTAAATAAAACATACATACTTAAATTAAATTGAATATCTCATATTCAACTTAAAAATCCAGATTTGAATATGATTCAAATAAATTTAAAAATTCAGATTTGAATCTCATTCAAACAAATTTAAAAATTCAGATTTGAATCACATTCAAACAACTTCAAAAATTCAGATTTGAATCACATTCAAACATTTTTTAAAAAATCAGATTTGAATCACATTCAAACATTTTTTAAAAAACCAGATCTGAATTTTATTCAATCAATTTTAAAAAATCAGATTTGAATCACATTCAAACAACTTTTAAAATTCAGATTTGAATCACATTCAAACAATTTTTAAAATTTTTGATTTGAATCATAATTTAATTGTGTGATTAAAAATCCTAATTAAACATTTTAATTAGTCATATGATGAACCTTTCATCATGCAACAATTGCAGAATTTAATAACAACCATGCACACCATGTTGGAGTTCATTAAGCATGCCGCCACACCTCTTGATCCAACCAGCAATGGATCAATCATCTCATGATCAAATCACACAATTAAATCATATAATAAACAATCTAAATGGCAAATATAGTGGCTCTGATACCAATTGAAGGCAGGCGTGAAAAACACAAGTTTATACCATTGAATTCAAAAATTTTCACCTAGGATCACATGCATCATGCAAGATTTATTTTTATCTATTTGATTTCAATGATAAACAACATATTAAAACTCTTTTAATATGTTTTTGGATCTGTATTTGCCATTTAAGATTTTAAAATTAATCGGATTAATTTTAGAACCCTAGATTAAATCAAGAACGATTACACTAACCTCTTAATGCCTCCATATCTTCAGTGCGAAGATAATTGCTGCAAGCTCTAAATCATGGGTAGGGTAATTTTGTTCATGTGGCCTTAACTGCCTGGAAGCATAGGCGATCACTTTCCCCTCTTGCATCAATACACACCCTAGCCCATTATGTGAGGCATCACTGTAGACCACAAAGTCCTTTCTCGACCTTTGGTGTGCTGCTGGTGCCTCTGTCAACATAGCCTTCAACTTCTCAAAACTGGTCTGACACTTGTCATTCCAGTCAAATCTGACATTCTTGTGTAACAACTTGGTCATTGGAGCAGCTATTAAGGAAAATCCCTTCACAAATCTTCTGTAATACCCAGCTAGCCCCAAAAAGCTTCTAACCTCAGTTGTATTCCTGGGAGGCTTCCATTCCATCACTGCTTCTATTTTCTTAGGATCCACCCTAATCCCATCAGCTGACACTATGTGTCCAAGAAATGCAATCTCATTCAGCCAAAAATCACACTTTGACAACTTAGCATACAGCTTCTTTTCTCTCAGGGTTTGTAGAACAATCCTCAAATGCTCATCATGTTCTTCCCTGGTCTTGGAATACACCAAAATATCATCAATAAAGACCACTACGAACCGATCTAGGTATGGATGGAAGATACGGTTCATAAGGTCCATGAATGCTGCTGGTGCATTTGTTAGGCCAAAGGGCATCACCAGAAACTCATAATGCCCATACCGGGTCCTGAAGGCAGTCTTGGGCACATCTACATCCTTCACCCTCAACTGATGATACCCTGATCTGAGATCAATCTTAGAAAATACTCCTGCTCCCTTCAACTGATCAAACAGATCATCAATTCTAGGCAACGGATATTTGTTCTTCACAGTCGCTTTATTCAACTGCCAGTAATCAATACAAAGCCTCAAAGTCCCATCCTTCTTTTTCACAAACAGCACTGGAGCTCCCCATGGTGACACACTGGGGCGTATAAACCCCTTATCAAGTAACTCTTGCAACTGAGTTTTCAACTCCCTCAATTCAGTGGGTGCCATCCTATAAGGAGCAATGGAAATGGGTGCTGTACCCGGCAGTGTCTCAATAGCAAATTCAACTTCCCTTTCTGGTGGCAAACCAGGCAATTCTTCAGGAAATACTTATGGGAAGTCTTTTACTGTGGGTATATCACTAAGGTTTGGCTTAGCCTGCCTAGTATCCACCACATGTGCTAGGTAGGCTTCACAGCCTTTTCTCATCATTCTTCTTGCAACTGTGGCTGAGATAACATTGGACAGGAAATCTGTCCTTTCACCCACAACAGTGATCTCATTACCCTCAGAAGTTTTCAGAGAAATTCTCTTCAATTTGCAATCAACCATTGCCTGATGACGTGATAACCAGTCCATTCCCAAAATCACGTCAAACTCATGGAAAGGCAACTCAATCAAGTCTGCCAAGAATTCATACCCCTGAATCCTTAACGGGCAACCCTTGTATACTTTGTTCACCACTACACTGTGGCCCAATGGATTAGTGACCAGAATGTCTTGGTCACTCTCCCCTACTAGCATCCCCCTTTCTACGAGTAGGTTGATGCAGATGTATGAGTGAGTGGATCCTGGATCCACCAATGCATGCACAGGTGTATTGTAGAGGGAGAACGTACCCCTGATGACGTCTGGGGCATCTTGCTCCTCCTGAGCTCTCAGGGCATAATTTCTGGCAGGTGGTCTGTTATCTGGCCTCTCTGCTGGCTCAGATGCAGGCCTCTGTGATGGTCCCACTGCCTTAGACTTGCCAGATTTTCTACCTCTCTATGGTGCAGGAACAGGTCTGTCTGTTTGTGTTGGAGCAGCTGTAGTAGTTCTACGTAGGCAGTTCCTCAGCTGATGCTCTGTCGATCCACATCTTAAGCAGGCACCAGTTACTCTCCAACACTCCCCCTTGTGCCACTTCAGACAGTGTGGACATGCAAAAGATGCTGGGGCTGGTCCCCTGAACCCCATCCCTGGAGAGCTGCCCACTGATGGTGTGGACTGACCTCTCCTAGGGGTAAACTGTGGCTTGGGCTCCTGAGACTGACCCTGACCTTGTGGCTGGCTTGAACTCTGTGTAGATGGACCTCTAAACTTCTTCCCAGGTGCAGGGGATGAGCTAGACTGACCTGGTCCCCTCTTCTGCTGTCTATCCCTTTTGGTTTGCTCACTGATACTCACTTTTTCAACCCTTATTGCAGCTTCCACTAACTTGCTAAATTCTGTGATTCCCAAGGCAGTGAGCTGGATCTTGATGTTTTCATTTAGTCCCTCTTCAAATCTCTTACACCTTTCAGCTTCATTAGGGACTATCTCCCTTCCATAGCGGCTTAATTGGACAAATTCCTTCTCATACTCGGCCACTGATAGTTGTCTCTGCCTCACGTTAATGAACTCTCTTCTTCTCTCTTCCAGCTATACAGTACCCACATATTTCATCTTCAATTCGGAGAGAAAGAAGTCCCAAGTTACAGCTTCTGGCTGCACTTCACTGGACACAGTGTCCCACCATTCGTAGGCATCATCTTGCAACAGGGATATGGCAGCCTCTAGGTTTTGCTCTGGGGTGCAGTGGAGTTGTTTTAGAACTCTGCCCATTATGTTCAACCAATTCTCGGCTGCAACAGAGTCATCTTCTTTCTTACCGAAAAAGTCCACTGCTCCAAACTTTCTTAGCCTTTCCAGGTGTGATTTCTGCTGTGGAGCTGGTGGTGGTGGTGGTGCTGGCATTACTCCGGCCATTTATCTAAAGAAATCGGCCATTTGCTGGAACATGGCCTGTGGAGGCTGAGCAGGCTCTGCTTGAGCTAGCGGAGCAGGTTCTCCCATACCCCCAGTCTCAGCTGCTGCAGGTGGAGCATGACTCTCCACTTCCTCCTCAACTGCTCTTTGAGATGAAGGGTCCATATCCTATTCAAAATAAGAAAGACAAACAGATCTGCATTAGTGTCACCTCGACTCTTACAAATGCAATGCATGGTATGGACTCAATCTAGGCCCAGAAACGCCTAAACCGTGCTCTGATACCACTAAATGTGACACCCCTTACCCGTGTACAGTATACCCGAGTAAGTAATGCCACATGGTGTACCAGCACATTCTAATATACCTTAATTAATTTATATCATGCTTGTGAATATAATTTATGAAATATAATTTATTTTAGCCATTTATCAAAAGTATTATTTATTTGAGGTTCCGAAAATTTTAAAGAAAATTCGGCGGAGTACCGGCTAAAAATGGAGAAAATAGTTCTTTAGAACCTATTAAAAACACTTCCGAATAATTTCCAAACAATCCCAACTTCAATTCATCAACAGAATCTCAATATCAAAATCTCAACATTTTTTTTTTCAGTTTCAGTTCTCAATCATCATTTCTCAGGGTTCTCATATATAAACAACAATTAAATACTCAAATTACTTCCATACATAACCATAAATCTTTATTATTCACATGAACCTCAAAATACATTACATAAATCCAAATACATATGAGAAAATAAAAATTTAGTTACAAAATGACAAAATGACACCTAGTGCCCTACCAATGCACTGCAGGTAGTGAGGTGACACTGACACTGTGCAGAGCTGCAGGATGAACTCACCTAGTCTGCGGTCTACTGGGCTCACGATCTGTATCTCCAGTACCTACGCGTGGCAAAAGCAACGCGCTAAGCAATAATGCTTAGTGGTGCAATAATATAATAAAAGAAAATAGCAGAAAGTAAGTATGTATAGAATGTGTATGATTTCTCTATTTGGTATTGGTATATCTATTATTTCATTAACTTTGCCCACTTTTATTCATTTAGTTGCCCAAGTAACCTACACTAGAAGATTGGACTGGATAAATGGGTAAACTGGCACTGGGTATCGAGTACCTCGGGCTGTCACACCATCGGTCACATATGCATCTCCCGGTGTGCAACAGAACAGCTAACAAGCTGTAAATAATATCAAGCACAAGGCCAAGTCTCAATGCAAGGTCAGAATGGCTAAAAGCCATAAAATCACAGAATGGCATATTGCCATGTGCAGTACTGCTAACTGAACCCTATTAGCATTCCAAACTATCCAAACCAATCTTGTTAGGTATACTAGGGCATTTGAAACTTTTAAATTCTTCAATTTGTGAATTTCATGTTTTGGTGTTACTATTCACCTCATTGGTCAACAAAAATGTTGACTTTTGGATAAAAAATATGTACATTGACTTTGGCACTCCCAACATACCACATTTTGTATTTAAAACTTGTTGGCATTAAGCGTTAATACCATTTCTAAGCATTAAACCAAAGGAGCAAATTTTTCAGATTTTGTACCATAAATTTACTGTTCCATTAGGAACTGTTACAGTGGAAATTCGAGGAATTGGTAAACATAAAAGTTGTTCCTTATTTTTTCTAGTTGTATTTCCTTTTTTGAATCACTCCATTTGGAGTTTTGTAGCTCCAGATATGGTCCAAAAACCACAGCTAGCCGGATTTCCATTCTGCAGAAATTACCATATCTACAGTAACATGAATAGTGACTGTGACTGCATATTTGAATAGGTTCTGGCCATAATTTGGGGTAGGTTTCTTCATGAAAGTTGTTTGTCTATGTCTTAAATTGTTGCTGTAAAACTTTCAGGTCAATTGACCAAATCTACAGTGAGTTATGGCCAAATGAACAGTTACTGTTCATTTGGTTATTCTGCAGAATCAGTTGCAGGGTATCCGGATTGGGGCCAACTTTTGGTCCTCTTGCTTTGGTCTTTTGGGCATGGTTTCTTCAGAAAAAATGTGCCATTATAAGCCTAGTTTCATGTACAATTGGCCAAACACCAATTGGACCAACACAGCCAAAGATATGGCAGTCCAAGTGGACTTAAATTTCAGTCACTCTGCTGCTGTCCTTAGGCAGCCTACACACTCATTTTGCCATGCTATATTTCAGTCCAAATTGTGGTCAACTTACCTAAAATGGTCACTAATTGACCATTAAAAGGTTCTCTAACAATTTCCTAAGCCAAGTCAAATTTACACTTCTCAAAACCCTAATTCCCATCTCCATTTCACACTAGATACCCTAGTTAACTAGTTAAGCCATTAACCACATAATTATGTACTTCAAACATGATCTCTAGTCCACTTTAAGTCCATCAAAACACTCCATTATTGTTCCTTCAATATGGCTGCTGAAATTCATGTACCATACACATGAGTTTTTGTTCAATTAAATCACAATTTCTTAGTAAATTCAAGTTCCTAATCATGAACTTAATGAGTTTTAGGGATATAGATGCACTAACCTTTAAGTGGCAGAATTTTCCAAGCCCCAAACTTCACTTTCTTTCTTCTTCTTGGCTGCCAAAAGATTATGCAAGGTGCTAGGATAAATTTTAGCGAATGGAGTATGAGGATTTAGGGTGAGACTTAGTGGAATGGAAAGCTTATGGAAGTGTTAATGGAGGATTTGGTCTAGGGCAAGGTTTCGGCTGCATGAGGATGAGGGTGATGGCTGCTGGACTTTTAATTGTTTTGGTCTTTGTTTTGTCTCTTTTAAGTGTTTAAGAAAGCTTATTAGCTTGTGATTGGTTGGTAATTTATAAATGACATCATTATGATGTCACAAATTGCTTTATTTTGATTTTTCTTTTCTTTTCATCACTACTCAATTTCAATTAAATTTTTAGTAATGTTTCTTCATATTTTATGTTATATTAATTATTTACTTAACTGGACAAGTCGGCCAAAAATCACCTCTGAAGGCGAAATGACCAAAATGCCCTCCGTTTGGCTTAACGGGTCAAAATTGTCTGTACCGATTGAAAAATTTTTCTAGGTAGTTTCTTGGAATTCTAATGCCATAGGAACCTTAATGACCCTTCTCTGGAGTCCCAAAAATTATTTTATGAATTTTTCCCCGGGTCTAGGGCTCCTCGTTGTAGAATCGCAACTTCCCTCACAGTTACCCATCGCTAGGGCACCGGCTCGTTTAACTTGTTTGTATTTTATTTCTAAAATTTTTACTAAATTTTTCTTATCAATATTTGAGTTAATTATGGTTCCTAACTTTAGTTTAAATATTTTTCCAGACATTCTAGCTGTCCGAACCGACACCGGTCACCGGAACAGTAGGATGTACGGAGTAGTTACCGAGAGGGTGTTACAACTACACTTAAGATAACTAAATAAGCCATAAACACAAATAATTAGTAATTTCCAATTAGTTAAGTATAAATAAGAAAAACAGAACATAAGAAGTTAAACGAGCAGAGATTCACAGCGATGGGTAAACTTCTCGGGAAGGACTACGAAGTCGATTTAAACTCAAATTTTGAACCACAAAATGTGACTCCGCGGTCCTTAAGACTATTACAAACACAGTGGAAAAGAGAAAATCATGAAAAAGAATTGTTAAGCTAGTCGAATAATTAGGTTAGGGAGCTAGAAGAAATATTGAATTATTTGCAAACCAGTTTGAACCGGCGAGGGGCAATTTGGTCAATTGACCCCGAGAGTTGACTCCTGACCTAACTGTTAAATAAAATCAGAGAAAAGAAAATTTTGGAAAAAAAAATTAAATTAAAGAACTAAGGAAAAATAAATGAAAAAAAAAGAAAAAAAGTTAATTACATCACTTTTATGACATCAAAATGATGTCAAAATTAATTTTTAATTTCCCACCATATTTGACTAATTCAATTACATAAAAGTAACCATAAAAGACCTAAAAACTAAAAAAGAAAATAACCTTCTCTTACCTCAAGTTTCGGCAGCCACCCTTCCCTTAACTCCACCATTGTTTTCCTTCATGAAAGCTTGAGTTCAAGCTTGTAAACACCCACTTAACCCTACCTTACCCCAAATTCTTCCATAAAAACTTGTTAACTTTACTTGAGAAAAAGATTGATCACAAAGGAAAGAAGAAAAGAAGAAGGAAATTGAAGATTTAGCATCCAAGTTGAGGTTAGTGATTTAAGTTGCAAAATTTAGTTTATTAGTTATGTTTATAGCTTAACTAACTTAGCAATAAACTTAAAAGGAAATGAAATTAATTGTTGGAGGACTAATCATGGATTTTGGTCAGCTAGGGTTTGCTATGGTAATGCATGAATTTGATTGGATTAAAAGTGTCACACCCTATCCCTCTCTGTAAGGCATAACATGATCCCGTAGTATACCTAATGAATTACCAACTCCGTCTACTGATAACCCATTAAATACACTACAAGGGATTTTAAAAACTTTTCTTACTTCTTTTACAGTGGTGAGCACTATTTACAGGTGTTAAAAACCTTTTTGAACTGAAGCGATAGAACTAACACATTTGAATTATTTGGAATTTCTGTAAAAATTTTGGCAGAGTGCCATCTGTATTTTGGATAAAACAATTCTTCAGAAAACCTGTAAAAAGCACTTCAATATATTTCCAAATCTCAACTCCAACATATTTCTCAACACACCATATTTCTTAACTCAAATCCACAGTGATTTTTCAAAGACTGAGATACAAGAATATAATACAATTTTTACAAGCCAAAATAACTCATAATTATTTTACAACTTCAATGTACAATTTGAATTTACAACTGCTCAAAACCAAGAACACTATGTACATACAGTGGTCATACATTACAGTACAAAATGCAAAATGTGGTATACTCATTATGCCCGATAATCTCTCGCTGGATGTACTAGCAGCCTAGTCTGCTACCCTGTCCGTCTGTCTACCTGCGACAGCAATGAAAAGCTATCGCTGAGACAATGTCTCAGTGGTGCACAACATTAACCAAATACAACTTTAAATCACAGTTCATAAATCATATAAATGATAGATACGTAAAACCATAGTTAAATTCAAGACAATGAATGTCATAAGGAATTTAACACAATATCACAATAAATCTCAGTAATCAAAACGTAGTTAAATTCAAAAGACAGTGAATATCAATAAGAATTTAAACTCCATTCCACAAATTATCGAAGCTCATAATAACACAATTTAGTCAAATAATTTATGAACACAGTGTTGCCAATTCATACACAACTTAAGCCATGACACAAAATTTCAATTCAATGCCGCGTTGTACACCACGACAAAGTAATCACAACCCCACTAATCGAAATCAATGAGGAAGGGAGCTAGCTATATAATGAGTACTCATCCGATCATCTCAACTGGTAAACCAGAGAGGGAGAAAAATAAACGATCACGACTCCATAAATGGAGAAGGAAAATAAACGATCACAACCCCATAAGAAGGAATGATATGATACTGTCATGCTAAGTGTGAACACAAAATCAATTCCAAACATTTTATTCAAATGATTCGTGAGAATCCAATAAATTTCTAAAGTTATAAATTCATTCACAAAATGGCAACACAATTCATAATTAACTTCAAATTTTCACAAATCACACTAAATCAATTTTTTCACAGTTTCAAACCAACTACATTGATTTTCAAGCAATAAGTATCCATTCAAACACATTTTCATAATTGAAAACAATAATGTACAAATAGTCATAATTTATTTCAATTGAAAAATTCAAAAGAAATAACTATTGTGCACAAACCTCTGATAACTGTCTCCTGGCCTTGACTCAGTGTTTTTTTCCCTTTCCCTGAGTCTTTGCTAACTGAGAAACACAATTTGAAGTGTTTCAGTACTCATTTAAACTGTTTCTAACGATAATGCTTGATAAGTAATTCATTGAATTCTATTATTTGCTTAGTCAGCCTAATATGTCGACTCTCGATGCATTCTAGGTAAATTAGGTTTTAACATTACTAATATGTCACATTCGATAATCTTTTAGGGTTGGTACATGTTACCAAATTCATTTCTATGTATTTCGCATTTTCTTGCAATTTGCTGGATTCCGGGATACTAGTTTGACCTAGCCGGAAGACCTAGTTCCCTCGGTTTTTGGGTTTTGGTCAAAACTACAAACTTGTAGATCTATGTCTTATGGAACGAGGGGCAAAATTTCAGGTTATTCTGAGTTATGTAGACCAAGTTATGGTCATTTTACTATTGCTGGTCAAATTGTACCAAATTTGGTCATTTTAGGTCATTTTAGGTCATTTTAGGTTCGGCCAGTTTTTGGACCCGAACTTTTGCAAGCTGTTTGACTTGCTTATGGTCATTTCTGGCCTTTGGTATCTTCATAAGACTTGTAGATATGGGTCTTAACTATTCATGGTCAAAATTTCAGGTCAATTGGACCTGTTTTGAGTGAGTTATAGCCTAAACACTAACTGCTGCCCAAATGGTCAATTTTCAGGCCTTATTTGCACTTAATCCGGATTTGGTCATTTTTCAAGCTACCTTGCAAGCAGAATTTTGGCAAGTTTTCTTCACGAAAGTTGGCACATTTTGTGTCTAGTTTCACATCCAATTGGTCTCATACCAATTGGAGCCACACACTCAAAGTTCTAGGCCTAAAACTCAAACTGCCTTATTGCATTTCTTTCATACACATCAAGGATCACTCCTAACACTTACCAAACTCAACATTCAAGTCAATTCTGGTTGTACCATAACCTAAACATAATTTACAACATATTATAGGTCATTTTGGAAGCTTACAATTACATTCAACATACACCATAAAGTGCAGAATTTTTCAACTCAATTACAACAATTCAAGTACCTAACCATAACACTTTTACATGTTCAACTTCACACCATCAACATACCCTCAAACTGCCATAACCACTATCACAATTCAACAGCATTATTCCATAAACCAAGCATGAATTCCAGCATTCCTCAAGAGTTAACAAACTGCTGCAATGGTACCTTTACATTCTATTAATTTCCAAGCTTCAAATTTCAATACACATTCACATATACTAAGTATACATCACCCAAATGATTTCCTACACATATAAACATTTAATCAATACTTTAATCCACCATTTACAAGCAAAAATAAAATGTCTTTAAAAAGTTTCCATGGCTGCCAAAAATACAGCTTTCCCTTTAAACATCAAACCTCAAAATTCTTTCCACAATTCAAGCACCCATAACATCCTTACAAACTTTAATTAAACAATAATCAAAAACACAAACTTACCACTTTGGAAATTCTTCAAAACCTCACCAAAACTTAAATTTCTTGCTACCTATCTACTGCCCAAGTGGTGTAGACTAACTTTGATGAAGGAACTTAGGAAGAAATTGGCTTACTTCAAGCATGCATGGAGCTTGGCCATGGATGGCCATGGAGGTTCTTCAATGGAGGCTCACAGCTGGTCATTTGGGAGGAAGAAGATGGACTGAATTTCTATCCAAAATGACTTAATTAAGTGTCCCAAAACTTTAGTTAGTGGAGCACTCACTTTAACTTAATGATTAAATATTCCAATTTTCCTAATTTGCACATTTATCTCATTTCCTTCACTATTTACATAATGTACCACTATTTAATTTTTCATGACATTACTAAAGTGTAATATCATTTATTTTTAATGGACATTTAGGTCAAAAGACAACTCGGGGTTCAAATGACCACAATGCCCCTGTTCGGGTTGCATTCTCGATTTTCCAGTAACACTGGGTTTTGTCCATTTTTCGATTTCTCACTTTTCTTTGTACTGATTAATTAATTTTTCTTTAATATTTCTAATGGTATTTATACTTAAATTGATGTCTCTTTAAGTCTTAAAAATATTTTCTAGGGTTCCCCGCAGTCCAAGGCTAGTCAACGGTCCACACCGTGACTTCCCGGTGCAGTCACCCATCGCTAAGGTTCTCGGCTCGTTTAACTTGGTTGCATTTCTTTACTATTATTTTTCCTTTGTTTTTCTTGTATTTCATTATTTTATGTCTCTTCACTCATATCAAAGTGTAGTTCTAGGTATCCTAGCTGTCCGGATAACACTGGTCACTGGAACAGTAGAACGCACTATCGAATATAGGGGTGTTACAAAAAGTGTAGGCAAGCTTGTTTGAATGTGGAAGTGAGATTGATATGCTTAGATTTGGTTAAATGTAACTACTAGTGTGGTTAGGGTTTGGCACCTAGGGTTTTGAGACAAAAATGTGAAAAATTGTGAAATGATGTGTTTGACCTAGTTTGAGGTGAGAAATAGTCATTTGTGACCAAATGAAGTGTGTTGGAAGTGTTGGAATTGAGTTTAAATTCGGATTGAATGTGGTCATGCTGCAGGCAGCAGGACCAAGGTCCCTTTGAGGGACCAAAACTGAAAATTTACAAGTCCAATTGGTATGAGACCAATTGGGAATGAAAATAGATACAAAATGACACAATTTCATTAGGAATCATGCCCAAAAAGTGACCAAAACCTAGTGAACAAATTGACTAAATCTGGATTTTCTCAGTCTGACCTGTACAAAAATGACCAAATGAACAGTGTTTGTTCATTTGGCCATAACTTGAGTTAGGCAGGTCTAAATGACCTGAAAGTTTACCAGTGGACAGTTGAGATATAGACCTAAAACTTTCATGAAGAACACAAACCTAAATTATGCCATTAACCAAGTCATTTAGCCACCCAAATTTGATAACCTAAAACTGCCAGAACCAGAATTTGCCCAGAAATCTGGGTTAAGTCCAATCCGGCAGCCATGATTCAAATGGCTATAACTTGAGCTACAAAACTCCAATTGGAGTGATCCAAAAAGGAGAATAAATTTAAGACAATAGGGAACATTTCTTATGAAGGAATTTTTGCCAAATTATAACAGAAAAATGACCAATGGAACAGTGCAACTTAAAACACCAAAACTGAAAATTTACAAATTTGCCTAAAAGACTTAGAATTTAAGTAAACAACCAAAATCAACAAATTTAGTGACCAAAATGTGGTATGTGGATGAAGTTGGAATTCCCATACCTATTAAGCCTTAGAAAGTCAACAAATTGACTTGAATAGTGTAGTGAATAGTAACTCCGGAACACAAAATTTAAAGAACGTCAAGTTTAGCAAAATAAAGCTAGGTAAAAGTGAATTTAATTTTATTTTTGGATTTATGCTAAGTTATGGTACTGAAACACTGTAAAACTTTGTGTTTCAGTGGAAAAGAACATCGGAAAAGAACCAGAAGAATCGAGTCAAGGCCAAGAGTTGACTCGCTTAAGGTTTGTGCACAACGTATAATTTCTGTAAATTATCTTCTGCATATTATTTTGAATGATTTGAAATATTGAATTGTGATATCATTATGATGAAGTATTTATGATGCTTTGATTTAAATTGTTGAAAGTTATTTGTGTATATTTAAATTGGCAATGTTTAGTAAATTGTTACGATAAGTTTTAAAACCACAGTGTCATGACCATATATTCGAACACCTCACTAGCATGACTAGTGGGGGTAATCAGTTTTGAATTTTGATTCCTTCTCTAGCTGAAGTGTTGAGGTGTGTGCCAGTAGAAGAAGAAATTGAATGGATATCCATATATTGAGCTAGCTAGCCTTATGATGTGACCTTCTCCTTAGCCTCTGGCTATTGAGATTATATTTGTTTTGAATGGCATGATATAACTGTAGGTTTTATGAAATGTGTTTTGATACTTCGAAATGAAATTGTTTGGATTAAAATCTCATAATTCATATTTTGTATTTAATTCTCATGTTCAGTCCAATTTTTGAATAAATATGATTTAAACTCTGCATAAAGATTATTTTAGTATGTTGTGCACCACTAAGTCCTAGTACTCAGCGATGGCTGTTATTGCTATTACAGATATAGAGACAAGAAGAGCAGAGTGAGTTGCTGAGGATAGAGGAGCTACCTACTTTGAAGCTATCGGGTATAATTTATACCCTAACTATAAATATTTATTTTGATGTATGTAATGCACATAAATATATGGACGTGTAAAATTGGTCTTGAGCAGCTTGTATAAAGCTTGTATAAAGTTTGTAATAAATTTTAATTTGGATTCTCCTAATGTAAATTTTTAGTATGGTGTATATAAATTGTTTTATCTTTAATGAAATATGAATGAAAATATTTTATTTTAATTTGAATGAAATTAATTGATAGTATTTTGATGATTACTGAATTTTTGGAAATTGAGAAATGATGATTGTTAAATTTTGAAACTTGAGAAATTGGTTGGGATTGTTGTGGATTTGTTGAAATTGTTGATATAAAGTATTAGAAGTGCTTTTTATAGGTATTTGAAGAACTGTTTTCTCAAAATACAGATGGCACTCTCCTGAAATTTCTATAAAATTTGCAGAAAAATAAAATGGGACAAAAATTTTTACTTGTTTTAAAACTTCGAATAAATGATTTTAATATCTATTAGAAAATGCTAACCACTTATAAAAATAAGAAATTTATTTTAAAATCTCTTGTAGGGTACTTAATGAGTTATCGGTAGGTGAAGTTCGTAGTTCATTAGGTATTCTACGGGATCATGTTATGCCTTACAGAGAGGTAAGGTGTGACAAATAACTTTTATATGCTGTCACAGTGTCACACCTTACCCCTCCGAAAGGCGCAACATGATCCCGTAGTATGCCTAATGAATTATCGAACATCGCCTACTGATAACTCATCAAATACACTACAAGGGATTTTGAACAAATTCAATTCATTTTAAAATTGTAAAGTAAGGTTAAAGCATTATTTAAAAGCCTTTAGTTGGAGTTTATCTCATAAACAAATATTTTAGTAAATATGATTTTCTGCAAATTTTATAAAAATTTCATTAGAGTGCCGGCAATAATTTGAGAAAACAGTTCTTCAAAACCTGAAAAGAAAGCACTTCCAATGTATTTTTCTCAACCCCAACTCCAACAAGTCTCAACTCAACACAATTTTATTGCAATCAATACAACTCAATCCATTTTCAATATTCATCAATTCTTAATTCAACACAATTGAAATAAACATCAAATTTATTTCATTTCATTTGATTTACGTACAAAAGTCTCAATTCAAAGGAAAGAAAACTAGAAATAATATTATTACAAATTTTACTGCACAACTACTCAACTAATGTAATAGATACATATGAACCAAAAATATTTACATCAAACTAAATTATAAGGGTATAAAAAATATACTTGTACAAAATCCTCAACTGAGCTCCCCTGTCACCTTAGCAGCTCACTCTGCTGTTTTATCCTTTCCCTTATCTGCGACAGTAAATAAAAGCTATCACTGAGTAACTTTTACTCAGTGGTGCACAATAAAAATTTAAAGTTGTGAACATAAAGGCATACATTGATAAACACATATGTAAATCCTTTCGCAATCACATTTCATGAAATTGATGTCAACTTTTAGAATACCATTTTATCAAAATAATTTATAAATCACAATGTTGCCAATCAATACACAACTTAGGTTATGACATAAGATTTCCGATCAATGCTGTGTTGTACACCACAACAAAGCAATCTCAATCCCACTAATCGAAATCAATGAGGAAAGTGGCTAGCTAGCTATATGAGTACTCATCCAATCTCAACCTCAACTAGCAAGCCAGAGAGGGAGGAATATAGTCTCTCTCAACCCCATAAATGGAGGAGGAATACAATGATACTGTCATGCTAAGTGTGAATCTAAAACCAAATTCAAAATTATATTATTAAAACATTTCATGCAAAACACTAATCAATTTCCAATTTAAATTTCTATTTACAAAGTAGGCAACACAGCATTTCTCAAAGCATTACAAACACAAATTGTTCACAACACATGTTTAAATAATTTTTTTTAAATAAAAAATAATAAATCAAAAATTATTGTGCACAAACCTCTAATGAGTCGCCTCTCTGCCTTGACTCACTTGTTCATTATCCTTTCTAGTATCTTTTTCTACTGAAATACACAATTTAAAGTGTTTCAATATTCATTCAACCCATTTCCCATAATTGATTCAACAATTAAATTTATGCACTCTAAATTTTCCTTATAAGTTTCCTCTAAGGGTTAAATTCTTTGTATGCGGTATGTTTATGGTTACTATTCATTTGACTAATTAGTCAAAATGTTGACTTTTTCATACTAAATAGTTATAGTAATTTTAATTGCACCCACATACCACATTTTGGGCTATAATTGTATTGACATTGATTGTCAAATTCAATTCAAAGTTTCCGAGGAGAAATTACAAATTTTCAGTTTTGGATGACTTGATTCTACTGTTCTATTGGACCTTCTACAGTGGAAATTTAGCCAACTTTCCTTCATCAAAGTTGTTCCTTAATGTCTTAGATTTAATTTTCTTTTTGAATCACTCCATTTGGAGTTTTGCAGCTCAAGTTATGCTATTTCTAATGTGACTGGCCAGATTAGTAAAATCCAGAATTCTGGGCACAAATTCTGGTTTTGGCAGATTTATTGACCTAAGTTTAGTTGGCAATTTTGCTTGATTATGGTCAGCATTTGGGTTTATTTTCTTCACGAAAGTTGTTATACTATGCCTAAGCTTTTCATTGATATAAAAATCAGGTCATTTGGACCTTTATACACCAAGTTATAACCATTTGAACAAGTACTGTACATATGGTCAATTCTGTACAGGGGTAGGGTACCTAATCCAGATTCAACCCAAATTTTCACTAACTTATGGTTAGTTTTAGTGCATGGTTTCTACAAGAAAATTGTAGCTTTGGGTCTTAATTTTCATCTCCAATTGGCTTCATACCAATTGGAGCAACTGAATTTCAATTATGGTCATTTAAGTGGACGATGGTCAGGCTATCCAGAATTGATCATTACCATTCACAACTCAATTCCAATTTTAATCATTCAAACACACTCCAAGTCACACCAGTTAACCAATTTAAGCCCAATTAGATCAATTGGACATCAATTCACCAAAGTTCCTAATTTTGCACCAAACCCTAATGTCAATAACCCTAATTTCGTACATACATGTAATTCCCATGCAATTCACCACTCAAACTTTGTTCACATCATCATTAAAGCTAGATTACATGTTTAATTTGGATCAAACCTATCAAAACCCTAACCTACCTCCAGCTGGCTGAATTTCATTCTTGAAAATTCATGCATAATTTCTTTAATTTTCCATGTATTTCCATTTGTTCTACCTCAATTCTATGCTTATAAACTAAATTAAGTTGAGTGAGAGACTTACCTTATGTTGATCAAGTTGAAGCCTCCCAATTTTCTCTATTTTTCCTTTTCTTTCTTGCTCCAATCTTCTTACCAAGCCTCAAAACCAAGTTTTAATTAAGGGGACTAGAAAATTTATGGTGGAAATTAGAAATTACAAGCTTTGGAAATGGGTGTTAATGGAGGAACGAGAGCGAGATGAGGTGAGAGAATGGGACGGCAATTCTAAGGAAGAAGAATAAAATTTTCTTTTTTTTTTTCCACTCATTTCTATTTATACTTATCTCAATTTATTTCACTTAAATTAAAATATTTATGATGTCATGCTTACTTCATAGGATGATACCATACAGCTTTTAATTTTTGAATTTATTTTCCTTTTTTTTCTTTCTTTCATTCACCTCTTCAATTTAAATTTTTTTTTTCAAAATTTTAATTCCTACAATTTATTGGACATTTAGGCCAAGAGTCACCTCTAAGGGTGAATTGACCAAATTGCCCCTTACCGGTCTGATCCAATTTTTCAATAACATTAAATTGCTTCCAGAACCCTCATTCAATTATTTGAGTCTAATCTTAATTCTTTTCTGTGGTTTTCACATTACTACTACCTTCTCAATAATTCTTTGGCCTGGGGTGTCACACCCTACTCCTCGTAAGATGTAATATGCTCCCGTAGTACACCTAATAAATTACTGTACTTCACCTACCGATAACCCATTAAATATACTACAAGGGATTTTAAAACAATTTTTGTTCATTTTTAAATTAGTTGGTAAATTTTTTTTTCAAATTTTAAAAACTTTTATTTAAAGTCCAAACATAAATTAAATTTTTAGATATTTAAAATCTCTACAATTTTTACAAAAATTTCGGTAGAGTGCCATCTGTATTTTGAGAAAACAATTCTTTAAAACATGAAAATAAAGACACTCCCAATATTTTTCTCAATCACAACTCCATTATTCAATCTCACTTCACAAATCAACATAAGCAACTCAATACACAGTTTAAATTAAATCAAACATTGAAACATTTCATTAAGGTAACAAAATTAATATTTACATTCATAGGATCATAAAAAATTTAGTAGTGCAAAACTTTATAAATACATAAAATCTCAAGATAACCTTATAATAATTTTTATTTCATTATAATCCAAAAATATATTACAAAAGAGTTGGTACAACTTCTCAAAGTAAATTTCATACATACAATTACAGAATTACATCAAAATCTAAAGTACAAGGGTATACCTATGATATACCCGAAGATAGTCTCACTATGCCTTTTAGTAATCTTGCTCAGCTGCTTTATATTTTCTTTCACCTGCAACAACATACAAAGCTATCACTGAGTGGTGAACTTAGTGGTGCACAAACTAATAATTTAAAAATTAATACAAGTTATGCTAGATAATTCATAACAAATAAAAATTTAAAATTTCTAAATTCTTCAAAATTCGTAACATTCAGAATTCAATATTTTTATTCTTGTAAATTATTCATTTGAATAACATTTTGATGAAATAGTAACTATTTATCTACATTTCTTTTAAATCTGGAAAAAATACAAAAATATTTTGAATCACTGATAAATTATTTATTTCAACCACAATTTATCAAACTATGCATAATTTAAAGGGCGTTGCCAACAATTCACACAGTTGAACCCATGACTCAAAATTCAAGTAGATGCCGTGTTGTACACCACGACATTTCACAATCTCCCAATAACCAAGGCTAAAAGGGAGGAACAAAGACTAGCTAGTATATATGAGTACTCATTCAAACTCTTTCCCAACTCGCAAGCCAGAGAGGAAGGAACTCACCCCATCTAGTGGAGGAGATATCTCACTAGACAAGCTAATGAGAATTCATAACATATTTTGCCATGTCAACTGTGGTTTCAAATCATATTCAAAACAATTTCTATTTACAAAGTGTTTACAAATTATCAACATATTTAATTATCATAAATTCATGCTCAAGGTTAGCAACACATCAAACTTAAAATTTACAATCCTTAAAACCATGCAATAAATCCTTAAATGCATAAGAAAATTTACATTTAATTTATATAATTTCATTCAAAAAATTAAAATCCTCAACACAACAAAATTATAAATCATAAATAAACTTGTTCAAATCAATTTAGAAGTGAAAAGTAACAAAATAGTTAGCTGTGCACAAACCTTATACGAGTCGCCTCTTGGCCTTGACTCGATGTCTCAGGTTCTTTCCCAGTATTCTTTTCCACTGAAACACACAGTTTCACAGTGTTTCAGTATCATAACTTATCATAAATCCAAAATAAATTCAAATTCAGTTTTATTTAGCTTATATATGCTAAACTTGACGTTCTTCAAAATTTCTGTTTCGGGGTTAATATTCACTATACTATTCAAGTCAATTTGTTGACTTTCTAAGGCTTAATAGGTATGAGAATTCCAAATTCACCCACATACCACATTTTGGTTACTATATTTGTTGGTTTTGGTTGTTTTCTCAAATGTTAAGTCTTTTAGGCAAAATTGCAAATTTTCAGTTTTGGTCCCTCAAAGGGACCTTGGTTCTGCTGCCTGCAAAATGACCATATCCAATCCGAATTCAAACTCAATTCCAACACTTCCTACACACCACAATTGGTCATACATGACCATTCCTAAACTCAAATAAGGTCATTTACATCCATTGACCATTTTCTACAATTTTTCTCCCAAACCTTAAGTGCCAAGAACCCTAACTTATACAATTCATTCAATTAATGAATTTAAAGTATATAATCAACATCTATACACTTAATTCATCTCAAATAATCATTCAAAACCATCAAACTCATTCATTTCAAACCCTAATCCTAGCTGGCTGATATTTCTATTTGGTCCCCCATAATAGTTTTCTTTTGGATTTAAGTTAAAACCTAAGTTAAATTAACTCAAAACATATGTTTTAAACTAAAAATTTCAATTTAAATTTTTACCTCAACTTTGATGTTCAATCTTCAAATTTTCTCCTCTTTTCTTCTTTCTTTCTTCCTAAATCTCTTTCTCAAGTTGAACTAACATATTTTTATGGACTAGTTTGGGGTCAAAGTAGGTTTTAGTAGTGGAATCAAGCTTGGATTCAAGTTTCCATGGTTTTTCTTCAATGGTGATAAGTAAGAGGTGGGGCGGCAAAGAAGAAGATGAAGACTAAAATTAGTTTTTTTTTTTCTTTTCTTTTTTAGGTATTTTTAGGTCTTTTAGTCTTAGTTGACTTGGTCAATATTTGTAGGAAAATTAAAAATGGATTTTGACATCATGATGATGTTATCCAATGAGGTAAGCATGATGTAAATAAACTTTTTCCTTTTTTTTTTCTTTTGCATTTATTTTTCTTTAGTTCTTTAATTTAATTCTTGATCCCAAAATTTTCTTTTCTCCGATTTTATTTGACAGTTAGGTCAGGAGTTAGCTCTAGGGGTAAATTGACCAAATTGCCCCTCGCTGGTTCGATCCGGTTTGCTAGTTATTCAAAATTTCTTCCGGATCTCCAACCTAATTATTTGACTGGCTTAACAATTCTTTTTCGTGATTTTCTCTTTTCCACTATGTTCATAATAGTCCTAAGGACCGCGGCGTCACATTTTACAGTTCGAAATTTGAGTTTAAATCGACCTCGCAGTCCTTCCCGAGAAGGTCAGCCATCGCTGTGACTCTCGACTCATTTAACTTCTTATGTTCTGTTTTTCTTATTTATACTTAACTAATTGACAATTACTAATTATTTTTGTTCAAGGCTTAACTAGGTGTCTTAGGCGTGGTCCTAATTCTCTTAATTATCCGGACCGATACCGATCACCGAAATAGTAACATATACCAGGCTATGCAAATATGGGTGTTACAATTCTCCCCCCCTTAAAATAATTTCGTCCTCGAAATTTTACCAGGTATCAATCTCTGAACAGTTGTGGGTGCTGTCTCCTCATGTCCTATTCACGCTCCTAAGTGGCTTCCTGGCCTGAATGATGGTTCCTTAGAACTTTAACCAATACTATTTACTCATCGATTGCTCACCTCGTGTGCCAAGTTTCTTATGAGCTTATGTCATAAGTTAGATTCAAATTCATTTCAATTTTAGAGGTAAGCAAATCTGTGTGCTAGTAGATCTACTCTTTTAAGGACCTCGTATGATCCTATGGGTGAGAACTTAGTTTTACTCTTTTCTTATCAAATCGCTTGATCATTTGATGCAACCTTCAGTTTAGTTTAGAATATTTTACTATTTTCTTGCTGTTGTTTCAACAATTATTTTCCTTTGTAGTCTTTTTTTTTTAAATGACCTTGTTGGTCATATATGAACTATTTATCTCTTTCTTGGCCATAGGTCCATAACCATTATCTTACCATCTCCATTTATGTCACACCCTACTCCCCTGTAAGATGTAACATGATCCTGTAGTACACCTAATGAATTACCGTACTTCGCCTACCGATAAACCATTAGATATACTACAAGGGATTTTAAAACAATTTTCGTGAAATTTAAATCATCGATTAAAATCTGGTGTTATAAATTTTTTTTCAAAATTTTGGCAAAGTGCCGGCTGTATTTTGAGAAAACAATTCTTCAATCGTTCAAAAGAAAATGCCCCCAATATGTTTTCTCAAATACAACTTCAATAACTTCATTTTAATTCACAATTCAATTCTCAATAAACAATCAATTCATTTTCAAACTAATCTCATCATAAAGAAACATTTCATTGATTACAAGACTCAAAATTTATAATACAAAACTATTCAAGTAAATGAAATCTCAAATTTATATTTACCATAATTTACATTTAATTACATACCAAAATGTTTTACAAGAGTTTTTATACAACTGCTCAAATAATTTACATACATATTATTACATGCATACATCAAAACCTATGTACATGGGTATACCTATAATATACCTGGAGCTGATCTGAAAGAGTCTTCAAAGAAACTTACTCACTACTCTATGCTCTTCTTACCTGCAACAGCATACAAAGCTATCGCTGAGTGGTGAACTTAGTGGTACACAACTATAATTTAAAACATAGTACAATATACATTGACAAAATTTACAGTAAATAATTTGGAAATCTGAATATTCATTAAATTCCAAAACTCAAAATATTCATTGCCAATAATGTGAATCATTTGTATAAAAAGACTTCGATCATGAAATTCAATTTATCAAATCATAACTAACCATTTAGGTAATTCCAACAAAATCAATTATACATAAATCATAATTGAAATCACAATTCTTTACCATTCAAAAGCCATTCTGTATCTCAAAAACATGCTCTATCTCAAAAATCATTCTTTATCTCACTAACTATACAAGACTAATCTAAAAGGGCCATATTCGATGTGATTCTAACTCCCTATGGTTGGGGAGGTCGAATCAGATTCTAACTCTCTATGGTCAGGGAGGTCGAATCGTCGTGCACAGTACCATCACAATAATGAATCTTCCACAAGGGCCATAATGATAAAATAAACTTAGATCTAACCTCAAATCAGAGGAAAATCTAAGCCTGTGCACGTACCATGGTAATCAAAACACAACTAACTCCATTGTCTTCTCAATAAATGAGAGAGACAGGTAATAACCTAGTCAAGCATCTACAGTGAGATATAAAACAATATCACAATCCTTTTAGTGAGCATAAATCACAATATAATTCAATTCAAAGTCAATTCCAATATCCAATAATTTTTATGCTCATCACAATTCAAATCATAAATTTACATTTTTCCATCAAAATTACCATCACAATTCAAAACATGTTCTATCACAATTTTCCAAAATATAATTTATTCAATCCATAACAATGCTTAATACTTGTGGAAATACCATTTCACAAAGCTAAATTCATACATACTATAACAATTTCAATAATCATTGAATCAAATCCAATGCTTGTTAAACATAATACATAAGAAAAATATGTCATTTAATCATATGAAATATTCAAAACAAAATCAGTTAAAAACTAGTTGTGCACAAACCTTTGTTAACTGTCTCTTGGTCTTGACTCAATGTTTCCTTCCCTCTCCCTGAGTCTTTGCTAACTGAGAAACACAATTTGAAGTGTTTCAGTACTTAATTAAACTGTCTCTAACGATAATGTTTGATAAATAATTCACTCAATGCTATTATTTGCTTACTCAACCTAATATGTCAACCCTCGATGCATTCTAGGTAAATTAGGTTTTAATGTTACTAACATGTCACATTTGATAGTCTTTTAGGGTTGGTACATTTTACCAAGTTCATTTCCGTGTATACTGCATTTTCTTGCAATTTGCTGGATTCCGGGATACTAGTTTGACCTAGCCGGACGACCTAGTTCCCTCGGTTTTTGGGTTTTGGTCAAAACTACAAACTTGTAGATCTATGTCTTATGGAACGCGGGGCAAAATTTCAGGTCATTTTGAGTTATGTAGACCAAGTTATGGTCATTTTACTATTGCTAGTCAAATTGCACCAAAATTGGTCATTTTAGGTCACTTTAGGTCATTTTAGGTTCGGCCAGTTTTTGGACCCGAACTTGTGCAAGCTTTTTGACTTGCTTATGGTCATTTATGGGCTTTGGTGTCTTCATAAGACTTGTAGATATGGGTCTTAGCTATTCATGGTTAAAAGTTCAGGTCAATTGGACCTGTTTTGTGTGAGTTATGGCTTAAACACTAACTGCTGCCCAAATGGTCAATTTTCAGGCCTCATTTGCACTTAATCCGGATTTAGTTATTTTTCAAGCTACCTTGCAAGCAGAATTTTGGCAAGCTTCCTTCATGAAAGTTGGCACATTTTGTGCCTAGTTTCACCTCCAATTGGTCTCATACCAATTGGAGCCACACAATTAAAGTTCTAGGCCTAAAACTCAAACTGCCTTATTGAAATTCTTGCATACACATCAAACATCACTTTTAACACTCACCAAACTTAACATTTAAACCAATTCTGGTTGTACCACAACCTAAACATAATTTAAAACATATTATAGGTCATTTTGGCAGCTTACAATTACATTCAATGTGCACCAACAAGTGCAGAATTTGTCCAACTCAATTTACAACAATTTAATCACCAATTCATGCTCATTTACATGTCCAACTTCACACCATCATTCATGCACTCAAACTGCCATAACAACCAACACATTTTAACATCATTATTCCATAAACCAAGCATGAATTCTAGCATTCCTCAAGAGCTAACAAACTGCCACAATGGTACATTTACATTCCATTAATTTCCAAGCTTTAAATTTCATTTCACATTTACATATTCTAAATATACATCACCCAAATGATTACCCATACACATAAATAATTAATCAACCTTCTAATCCACCATTTACAAGCAAGGGTAAACTATCTTCAAAGTGTTTCCATGACTGCCAAAAGTACACATTCCCATTCAACATCAAACCTCAAAATTTTCTTCATAAATCAAACACCCATAACACCCTTACAAACTTTAACAAAGCAACAATCAAAAACACAAACTTACTTATTTTTGAAGCTTCTTAAAAACTCATCAAAACTTACCTTTCTCACTCCCTAAATGCTGCCCAAGGTGTGGTGGTTACTTTTAGTGAAGAAAGGTGCCAAGAATGAAGCTTAAATCAAGCATGCATGAAGTTTTCAAGTGGACAACAATGGTGGATCTTCTTTTCACCATTTTCGGCTGAAACTGGGAGCTTGGAAATGAACTTCAATCTGCTGTCCAAAGGGTGAGTTAGTGCTCCACTTAGGTGTAGATAATTCTCACTAACTCTCCACTAACTTTATTTAATTAATATTATATGTTAAATGTGTTAATTACTCCATTTACACTCCACTTTTGGCTATTTATATTAGGTACCCCAAACTTAATCTTTCATTATATTTTCCAAGTGTAATACCATGTATTTTTAATGGAAATTTAGGTCAAAAGACAATTTGGGATGTCAAATGACCACAATGCCCCTGTTCGGGTTGCATTCCCAATTTTTCGGTAACACCGGGTTTTGTCCATTTTTCGATTTCCCACTTTTCTTTGTACTAATTATTTAATTTTTATTTAATATTTCTAATGATATTTATACTTCAATAGGGGTCTATTTAAGTCCTAAAAATATTTTCCAGGGTTCCCGGCGGTCCAGGGCTAGTCAACGGTCCACGCCGTGACTTTCCGGTGCGGTCACCCATCGCTAGGGTTCTCGGCTCGCTTAACTTGATTGCATTTCTTTGCTATTATTTTTCCTTTGTTTTTCTTGTATTTTCTTTTCTTGTATGTCATTATTTTATGTCTCCTCACTCATATCGAAGTGCAGTTCTAGGCATCCTAGCTGTCCGGACAACACTGGTCACCGGAATAGTAGTACGCACTACCGAACATAGGGGTGTTACAATTCTCCCCCCCTTAAAATAAATTTCGTCCACGAAATTTTACCCAATAGTCATCTTGCAATAGTCATAGGTTTAATTTTTTCCTTTTTATACGATCGTATAATCTTCTTTTCCTCAAATTTGTATAAGACTTTTAATAATCTAATACAACGTTTAATTTGTTTGTATATCACCAATCTTCTCTTACTATTGTCCTGTCTAATATTTTGATTCATGTTCCTTCTTGAATGACCCTTAAGGTCATGTTAGAATCATTTATCTAGTCATTGGTCCTCTGACCATTCTAGTCCATAGTCTTCCTCACATTCGTAACATTTCTTTGTTATATTTGAACCAATTGTTCGAATTTTTTTACTTTCATAACTCTGTTTATCTGTCAATATTCTATAACTTACTTCCTTTTGTAATGAACTATAACCTTTCGATATTCTAACCTTTGAGTTTTAGATCCCTAAGTAGGATTTTCAAACTTATTTCTAACAATTAAATTCTATCCTGGCATAACTATACCAAAACAGATGCCGTTGGTAACTATTCTTATCTAGGTATACTATCAGGTAGTACGTAGCTCTACACAATAATCTCAAGTCAGTACTGTAATCTGTCGCTTACATTATAAACATCAAGAACATTTCATAGTTACTACGATACATCCCAATAGATCAAACTTTCTTATCTTTTATCCTTTTTGAATTCACTGATACCTGAAACTTATTCTGATTACAATATCCATTAACAATTAACAACCGAACATCTACGCTTCATCTAGAACAATTCTATTACCGCATCTTACTTTTACGTCCTCTTGCCTTACATTAAGTAGGCTTGCCATTTAGCTTTATAATTTATGGTGTGTTAGAAAATACTTTTCGCCGATAAACTCTTCCAAAACTAATTTCACTTATTATCACAATCCTTATCTTAAGGAGTAATCACTAATGCATCAAAATTTATTCCCCTGTAAAGGAATAACAACAGAACATATAGTTCTAACTCTAACATAAAAGTATGCAGACCCTAGGTCAAACAATACATAAACGAAGAGTGCCATCCTTCTTCTTAACAAACAATACTGGCACCCCCCATGGTGACACACTAGGGCGGATGAAGCCCTTTTCAAGTAGTTCTTGCAACTGTACCTTCAACTCCTTCAACTCTGCTAATGCCATTTTGTATGGTTTTATAGAGATTGGATCCACACCAGGCATAACATTAATTTCAAACTACACCTCTCTTTCTAGAGGTAATCCTGGCAATTCACCAGGAAACACGTCTGGAAAGTCATATACTGTAGGGATGTCCCTCAATGCTAGACTCCCCACTTGGGTGTCTACCACATGTGCCAAGTATGCTTCATACCCCTTGCTGATCATTTTCTGGCTAGTGCAGCCGAAATAATGTTTGATGGCAATAGCTACATCTTCCCATGTATTACCACATCACTATACTGAGGGAGACCGAAAGTGACTGTCTTCAGCCTACAGTCAATCATGGCATGATGCCTAGCTAACCAATCCATGCCCAAGATGATATCATAATCTCTAAAGGGCATTTCAATGAAATCAGATAGAAAAGTGTGTCCTTGGATCACCAAAGGACAATCTCTATACATTCTATTAACCCTGACCTCCTGTCCTAGCGGACTTATTACTAGCACCTCAAAGTCCATTTTTGTACATGGAACAACAATGCAATCAATGATGCTAGCACTCACATGAGAATGGGTAGAACCCAGATCAAATAACACAAACACATCTTAGTTAAAAGTTGAGAAGGTACCAACCACAACATCATATGTCTCGACTTTTTCCCTGTGTCTCGTTGCGTAGACTCTAACCGGAGCACTGTCTTGCTCTGATTGTTTCACTGTGCCTTGGCTGCCTGCTGGGCTACCTCTATCCCTGCCTCTACCTCTGCTAGGTGGTTGTGAACTTCTAGTGACAGGGCTCTAAACTTCTGCAGTAGTAGGAGGTGGTCCAACTCTGCGACTACTGGTGCAGTCCTTGGCAAAGTTTCCTGTGCCTCCACAGTAATAACAAGCTCCAATAGCCTTATAGCATATCCCACCATGATATCTTCCACAAGCTTCACATTGACGAGAAAGGTAGGAACTTCTAGTTATTCGACGACTGGACCTTGGTGGTCTCTGCCTTGATGATCCACCTCTGTTATATCCCTGAGCTCAGGGCTCCTCAATTTCTTTTCTCTTTCTCAAATTACTGCTTGAGCTCTGACCCATAGGTTTCTCCCTCTTCTCTATTTCATGTTGCCCTTGTGGGGGTTCGGTCTGTACTTTGGCTTGGGCTGACAAATTATCACCATTTGCTAGGCCATTTGTGCAGTAATTTGTACCGGCAAAACTGGTACAGTCAGGCTTTCGACATTTTGTGGAGCCAGGGCCTCAACTTGTTCTTCTGCCATCACAGACTCTTCTATTGTCTCATTCTTCTCTTCCATATCTTTTCACAAGATTTTCTATTCCTGTACAACCAACATAAGGAGATTCCTCTCCATTAGTTCATATTTATGATGTAAATGTACTATATGTATCAAACATTTGATCAGTTGTAGTTACCGACAAAAAGATTTCAAATTCACAGTTCGAAATTCACTCTAAAACCATTGCTCTGATACCACAAAACATGTTACACCCTACTCCCCTGTAAGATGTAACATGATCCCGTAGTACACCTAATGAATTACCGTACTTCGCCTACCGATAACCCATTAGATATACTACAAGGGATTTTAAAACAATTTTCGTGAAATTTAAATCATCGATTAAAATCTGGTATTATAAAATTTTTTTCAAAATTTTGGCAAAGTGCCGGCTGTATTTTGAGAAAACAATTCTTCAATCCTGTAAAAGAAAATGCTCCCAATATGTTTTCTCAAATACAACTTCAATAACTTCATTTCAATTCACAATTCAATTCTCAATAAACAATCAATTCATTTTCAAACTAATCTCATCATAAAGAAACATTTCATTGATTACAAGACTCAAAATTTATAATACAAAACTATTCAAGTAAATGAAATCTCAAATTTATATTTACAATAATTTACATTTAATTACATACCAAAATGTTTTACAAGAGTTTTTATACAACTGCTCAAATAATTTACATACATATTATTACATGCATACATCAAAACCTATGTACATGGGTATACCTATAATATACCTGGAGCTGATCTGAAAGTGTCTTCAAAGAAACTTACTCACTACTCTATGCTCTTCTTACCTGCGACAGCATACAAAGCTATCGCTGAGTAGTGAACTCAGTGGTGCACAACTATAATTTAAAACATAGTACAATATACATTGACAAAATTTACAGTAAATAATTTGGAAATATGAACATTCATCAAATTCCAAAACTCAAAATATTCATTTCCAATAATGTGAATCATTTGTATAAAAAGACTTCGATCATGAAATTCAATTTATCAAATCATAACTAACCATTTAGGTAATTCCAACAAAATCAATTATACATAAATCATAATTGAAATCACAATTCTTTACCATTCAAAAGCCATTCTGTATCTCAAAAACCATGCTGTATCTCAAAAATCATTCTTTATCTCACTAACAATGCAAGACTAATCCGAAAGGGCCATATTCGATGTAATTCTGACTCCCTATGGTCGGGGAGGTCGAATCAGATTCTAACACCCTATGGTGGAAGAGGTCGAATCATCGTGCACAGTACCATCATAATAATGAATCTTCCGCAAGGGCCATAACGATAAAATAAACTTAGATCTAACGTCAAATCAGAGGAAAATCTAAGCCTGTGCACGTACCATGGTAATCAAAACACAACTAACTCCATTGTCTTCTCAACAAATGAGAGAGACAGGTAATAACCTAGTCAAGCATCTATAGTGAGATATAAAACAATATCACAATCCTTTTAGTGAGCATAAATCACAATATAATTCAATTCAAAGTCAATTCCAATATCCAATAATTTTTATGCTCATCACAATTCAAATCATAAATTTGCATTTTTTCATGAAAATTACCATCACAATTCAAAACATGTTCTATCACAATTTTCCAAAACATAATTTATTCAATCCATAACAATGCTTAATACTTGTGGAAATACAATTTCACAAAGCTAAATTCATACATACTATAACAATTTCAATAATCATTGAATCAAATCCAATGCTTGTTAAACATAATACATAAGAAAAATATGTTATTTAATCATATGAAATATTCAAAAAAAAAAAAGTTAAAAACTAGTTGTGCATAAACCTCTGATAACTGTCTCCTGGTCTTGACTCAGTGGTTCCTTCCCTCTCCCTGAGTCTTTGCTAACTGAGAAGCATAATTTGAAGTGTTTCAGTACTTAATTAAACTGTCTCTAACGATAATGTTTGATAAATAATTCACTGAATGCTATTATTTGCTTAATCAACCTAATATGTCGACCCTCAATGCATTCTAGGTAAATTAGGTTTTAATGTTACTAACATGTCACATTCGATAGTCTTTTAGGGTTGTTACATTTTACCAAGTTCATTTCTGTGTATACTGCATTTTCTTGCAATTTGTTGGATTCCGGGATACTCGTTTGACCTAGCCGGACAACCTAGTTTCCTCGGTTTTTGGGTTTTGGTCAAAACCAAAAACTTGTAGATCTATGTCTTGTGGAACGCGGGGCAAAATTTCAGGTCATTTTGAGTTATGTAGACCAAGTTATGGTCATTTTACTATTGCTGGTCAAATTGCACCAAAATTGGTCATTTTAGGTCACTTTAGGTCATTTTAGGTTCGGCCAGTTTTTGGATCCAAAATTGTGCAAGCTTTTTGACTATCTTATGGTCATTTCTGGGCTTTGGTGTCATCATAATACTTGTAGATATGGATCTTAACTATTCATGGTTAAAATTTCAGGTCAATTGGACCTATTTTGAGTGAGTTATGGCTTAAAAACTAACTGCTGCCCAAATGGTCAATTTTCAGGCCTCATTTGCACTTAATCCGGATTTGTTCATTTTTCAAGCTACCTTGCAAGCAGAATTTTGGCAAGCTTCCTTCATGAAAGTTGGCACATTTTGTACCTAGTTTCACCTCCAATTGGTCTCATACCAATTGGAGCCACACAATTAAAGTTCTAGGCCTAAAACTCAAACTGCCTTATTGAAATTCTTGCATACACATCAAGTATCACTTTTAACACTCACCAAACTTAATATTTAAACCAATTCTGGTTGTACCACAACCTAAACATAATTTACAACATATTATAGGTCATTTTGGCAGCTTACAATTACATTCAATGTGCACCAACAAGTGCAGAATTTGTCCAACTCAATTTACAATAATTCAATCACCAATTCATGCACATTTACATGTCCAACTTCACACCATCATTCATGCACTCAAACTGCCATAACAACCAACACATTTTAACATTATTATTCCATAAACCAAGCATGAATTCCAGCATTCCTCAAGAGCTAACAAACTGCCACAATGGTACATTTACATTCCATTAATTTCCAAGCTTTAAATTTCATTTCACATTTACATATTCTAAATATACGTCACCCAAATGATTGCCCATACACATAAATAATTAATCAACCTTCTAATCCACCATTTACAAGCAAGGGTAAACTATCTTCAAAGTGTTTCCATGACTGCCAAAAGTACACATTCCCATTCAACATCAAACCTCAAAATTTTCTTCATAAATCAAACACCCATAACACCCTTACAAACTTTAACAAAGCAACAATCAAAAACACAAACTTACCTATTTTTGAAGCTTCTTAAAAACTCATCAAAACTTACCTTTCTCACTCCCGAAATGCTGCCCAAGGTGTGGTGGTTACTTTTAGTGAAGAAAGGTGCTAAGAATGAAGCTTAAATCAAGCATGCATGAAGCTTTCAAGTGGACAACAATGGTGGATCTTCTTTTCACCATTTTTGGCTGAAATTGGGAGCTTGGAGATGAACTTCAATCTGCTATCCAAAGGGTGAGTTAGTGCTCCACTTAGGTGTAACACCCTCCCTGTAGCAACTCCGTATATTCTACTGTTCTGGTGACCAGTGTTGGTCCGGACAGCTAGAACGATCGAAAAAATATTTAAACTAAAGTGAGGGACCATAATTAACTCAAATATTAATAAGAAAAATTTAGTAAAAATTTTAGAAATAAAATACAACTAAGTCAAATGAGCCGGTGCCCAAGCGATGGGTAACCCAATGGGAAGTTGCGGTTCTCGCAACTAGGAGCCCTAGACCCGAGATAAAATTCATAAAATAATTTTTGGGACTCCAGAGAAGGGTTATTGAGGTTCCTATGGCATTAGAATGCCAAGAAAATATTTAGAAAAATTTTTCAATCGGTACAGACAATTTTGACCCGTTAAGCCAAACGGAGGGCATTTTGGTCATTTCGCCTTCAGAAGCGATTTTTGGCCGACTTGTCTAGTTAATTAAATAATTATTATGAAATAAAATATGAATAAATATTGCTAAAAATTAAATTGAAATTTGGTAGAAAAGAAAAGAAAAGAAAAATGTAGGAAATTAGGGATAATGACATCACATGATGTCATTTACATACCCTCCACCAATCACCATTCAACAAGCCTTCTTAAAACAATTAAAAGAGACAAAATGGACCCAAAAATTCTGGTGTTTTCTCCTTCTTCTTCAGCCAGCCGTGAGTTTCTCCTTCTTCCTCCATAACTCTCATTCTTCATACCTTCAATCTTTGATTTCTCACCCCAAAACCCTTAGGTCCCTTCACTAAAATTTGTCACCCAACCTTGCTAGAGTGGTTGGCAGCCAAGAAAACAAAAGAAAGTGGAAGAAAGTGAGGTGTGAACAAGCTTAGAAAATCACCAAAGAGGTTAGTGCCATAACTTTTGCTTTTACATCTTTCTAATCATGAATTTGAGCTAAGTTAAAAATTTGACAAAAATTGAATAAATGAAGCATGGTTATATTCCATGAAGTTTTGGCAGCCTTGACATGAGTTAGGGTTAGGAGAAATCTTTGGTTTAAAGTGACATATTGCTGCCCCTCTTATAAATTATATGATTAGTATAGCAAATTAGGAGTGGGATGCATGAATTGGAGCCTTGGTCAATTAGGGTTAGGGTTTTGGAGAGAAACTTGGACCTTGCTTAGGTAATGGAGAATGAACATTCTAATGGTCAATTAGTGACCATTTTAGGTAAGTTGGCCATAATTTGGAGTGAACTATAGCATTACAAACTGATTTGATGTGGCTGCCTAGTGAGAGCAGTAGGTGTGGCTGTGAGTCCAGCCTGTTTGGACAGCCATAACTTTGGCTGTGTAGGTTCAATTGGTGTTTGGCTAATTGGACATGAAACTAGACACATAATGGCAAAATTTTGGTGAAGAAATCATGCCCAAAATACCAAAGCAAGTGGACCAAAAACTGGCCCCAATCCGGATGTCCTGCAACCAGATTCTGCAGAATGACCAAATGAATAGTAATTGTTCATTTGGCCATAACTCATTGTAGAATGGCCCAATTGACCTGAAATTTTTACAGCAACAAGTTAAGATATAGACCAACAACTTTCATGAAGAAACCTACCCCAAATTATGACCATAACCTATCCAACAAGGCAGTTGCAGTCACTGTTCACTGCACTGTAGATATGGTCAGTTCTGCAATTTTCCAATCCAGCCAGTTGTGGTTTTTGGACCATAACTTGAGCTACAAAACTCCGAATGGAGTGATTCAAAAAAAAGAAACTCAACTAGACAAAATAAGGAACAACTTTCATGTTTATCATTTTCTCAAATTCCCACTGTAACAGTAACTAATGGAACAGTAAATTTAGAGTATAAAAACTGAAATTTCTGTCCCATTAGTTTTAAGCTTAGAAATGGTATTGGTGATTAATGCCAACAAGTTTTGATTGCAAAATGTGGTATGTTGGGAGTGTTAAAACCAATGTTCCTATTTTCTATGCAAAAGTCAACATTTTTGTTGACCAATGAGGTGAATAGTAACACCAAAGCTTGAAAATAAAAAATTACAAAATTCAAAAGTATCAAATGCCCTAGTATACCTAACAAGATTGGTTTGGATAGTTTGGCATGCCAATAGGGTTCAGTTAGCAGTACTGCAGATGGCATTATTCCATTCTGTGATTTCATGGCTTTTAGCCATTCTGACATTATGTTGATACTTGGCCTTGTGCCTGATGTTATTACAGCTTATTAGGCGATCATTGCCTGCCGGGAGACACATATGTGACCGATGGTGTGACGGCCCGAGGTACTTGATATCCAGTGCCAATTTACCCGTTTATCCAGTTCAGTCGTCTAGTGTAGGTTACTTGGGCAACCAAAAATGAAAGTGGATAAATTTAACGAAATAATGAATATAACAAGTACAAAACAAATAAGTCATCGATACATGCACTGCATGTTTACTTCCTGTTATTCCTTTTTATTTTATTATTGGCACCACTAAGCATATTTGCTTAGCGCATTGCTTTTGCCACGCGTAGGTTCTGGAGATACTGATCGAGAGCCCAGTAGACCGCAGACTGGGCGAGACCATCCTGCAGCTCTGCATAGTGTCCGTGTCACCTCACCATCTTCAGTGCATTGGTAGGACACTAGGTTTCATTTTGGTATTTTGTAACTAACTTTTATTTTCCTTTGTGTAAATGAAACTTATGTAATGTATTTTGATGTTCATGTAAATAATGAAAAATTATGGTTATGAATGAAAAAAAAATTTGAGTATTTATTTATTGCTTATGTATATGAGTACCATGAGAAATGAATGATTGAGAAATGAAATTGAAGAATATTGAGATTTTGATATTGGAGTTTGAGAATGATTAAATATGATTATTGGAAGTGTTTTTCACAGGTTCCGAAGAACTGTTTTCTCCATTTTTAGCCGGTACTCTGCCAGATTTTCTATAAAATTTTCGGAACCTCAAATAAATTATAATTTTGATAAATGGCTTAAATAAATTATATTTCATAAATTATATTCAAAACTATGATAAAAATAAATTAAGGAAGAATAAAAATGATTGAGATAAAATAGAGTGTTCTGGTACACTGTGTGACATAGCTTACTCGGATATACTGTAGATGGGTAAGGGGTGTCACATTAGGTGTAGATAATTCCCACTAACTCTCCACTAACTTTATTTAATTAATATTATATGTTAAATGTGTTAATTACTCCATTTACACTCCACTTTTAGCTATTTATATTAGGTACCCTAAATTTAATCTTTCATTATATTTTCCAAGTGTAATACCATGTATTTTTAATGGAAATTTAGGTCAAAAGACAATTTGGGATGTCAAATGACCACAATGCCCCTGTTCGGGTTGCATTCCCAATTTTTCGGTAACACCGGGTTTTGTCCGTTTTTCGATTTCCCACTTTTCTTTGTACTAATTATTTAATTTTTATTTAATAATTCTAATGATATTTATACTTCAATAGGGGTCTATTTAAGTCCTAAAAATATTTTCCAGGATTCCCCGCGGTCCAGGGCTAGTCAACGGTCCACGCCATGACTTCCCAGTGCGATCACCCATCGCTAGGGTTCTCGGCTCGCTTAACTTGGTTGCATTTCTTTGCTATTATTTTTCCTTTGTTTTTCTTGTATTTTCTTTTCTTGTATTTCATTATTTTATGTCTCCTCACTCATATCGAAGTGCAGTTCTAGGCATCTTAGCTGTCCGGACAACACTGGTCACCGAACGCACTACCGAACATAGGGGTGTTACAATTTATGACTAAGGCCTATGTGCCATTTTGCACTATCTTATTTGCTTTTTGTTTAACTTATTTCCTTCTTGATAAAATAGTTTGGGATATCATTACGCGTCTTAAGTAAGTTGTTTGCCTTGGTGGCAATTCCTCATCTAGTGTTTTTCTCAATTCTTACTGTTCTATTTGTTCTTTTTTTTTTTTCCACAGCTTAACTTTAATTATTTAATTCCTCAATCTTATCTTCTTCCTCAACTTGACTGTCAAGTCATGATTTAGCACCTCTTATCTTGCCTAATAAATCCACTATACTTCAATATTACTTTGATTTGGTTCTCTGACCATTCTAGTTAACACTTTAACTAATATTTATAACGTTTCTTTATTACATTTGCACCAACTATTCTAATTTTTACTTCCACAACTCTTTTATCTATCAATATTTTATAGCTTATTTTCCGCTGGTTTGATCATTACCCTTTATTTTCTTAACCATAAACAATTTTGTAATCTTAAGAAGGGAGTCTACCGAACTCTCCTATTTCTCATGCTATTCAAAAGTTCCGCTTGAATTCTAATCTAATCCTTATGATTCGCACAATAAAATTGTGCTCTTCCTAAAGAATACCTGGCCAACTAGTTCCTATCGAATTACTGTTATCAGTAGAATGTCATTTCTTAACTGTTTTATAAGTTATAATTGTCATCCATAGCGCCCTGTCTCTTCTAGGGGAACAAAATTATATTTTGTGTCTTACTGCTACACAAATAGAATACTGTTCCTTACTAAACTTTGAGAAAAAGATTCATTGCAATATCAAAACAACTATGAACCCCATATCAGAGACTGGATGACTTAACCATATAGGTGTTATTTTTAAATTTTTACCATGCTAAAATCTCTAGTCCCATAATAATTCTTGATGTACTGTAATTCATGCTAGGGTAACAGAGTCGTTAACTCTCACTACCTTGCAAACTTGATCTTTTGATATTCTAATTATATAGATTTAAATCCCGAATTAGGATTTTCAAACTCAGTTCTAGTAATAAAACTCTGTTCTAGTATATTTGTACTAGAGCGAAAGTCATTTATAACTATTCTTATCCTTATGTACTATTGGGTAGTATGTAGCTCTACACAATAAATCCCAAGTCAGTACTGTAATTTGCAGCTTACAGCACAAACATCAAGAATATTACATAGTTACTACGATACATCCCAATAGATCAAAGTTCCCTATATCTTATTTCTTTCAAATCCACTAATATCTTAAACTTATTTTGATTATGGTACTTACTGACATCTATCAACAGTAGTACCTTTACTTCCATCTAGGGCAGATATATTGCTATAACTTGCTTTTTGGTCCTCTTGCCTTACCTAATTAGGCTTACTAATTAACTTTATAATTTATCGTAGTCTAGGAGATGTCTCTCACTAGAAACTTTTCCAAAATTAATTCCAATCGCACTTATTATCGCAATTCTTATCCTAAAAGACTAATTACTAACACATTAAAATTTATCTCCATGTAAGGGAATAGCAGTAGAACATATAATTTTAGCATTAACATATAAACAAGTAGAGCCAGAATCAAATAGTACATAATCATTCCTTTCACAAGTTAAGAACATACCGGCAACTACATCTGAAGTCTCTGCTTCTTCCCCTCGATGCATGGCGTTCCCTATTTCTAATGTATTCCTCTGCACGGGTTGGTCCATTGTACGAGGATTACTCGAAGTGCTGTCTCTACTTCTACCTCTGCCCTTACTAACTACTAATGAGCCTCTAAAATTAGAATCTTGAACTGATTCCTCTGGTGTAGTATGTGGCATAAATCGACGTGCGCTAGTACAATCTCGGGCGAAATGTCCAATTCCACCACAATTGAAGTAGGCTCCAGTGATCCTATAGCAAATACCCCCATGAAATTTTCCACAAACGTCACAGATACGAATAGGGTAGGAACTTCTGGTTCTTTGATGAATTGTGACACCCCTTACCCGTGTACAGTATACCCTAGTAAGCAATGCCACACGGTGTACCGGCACACTCTAGTATGCCTTATTTAATTTTTATCATGCTTTTGAATATAATTTGTGAAATATAATTTATTTAAGCCATTTATCGAAATTTTCATTTATTTGAGGTTCCGAAAATTTTAAAGAAAATCCGGCAGAGTACCGGCTAAAAATGGAGAAAACAGTTCTTCGAAACCTGTTAAAAACACTTCCAATATTTGTATTCAATCATCTCAAACTCCAATATCCAAAATCTCAACAATTTTCAATTTCGGTTCTCAACAACCTTTTCATTTTTAATACATCCATTTCTCATAATGCTCATATACAACAATAAATAAATGCTCGAATTTTGCATTCATAACCATAACTTTCATTATTTACATGAACATTAAAATACATTACATAAGTTCAAATACATATGAGGAAGTAAAAATTAGCTACAAAATATCAAAATGACGCCTAGTGTCCTACCAATACACTGCAGAAGTTGAGGTGACACGGACACTGTGCAGAACTGCAGGATAGACTCACCCAGTCAGCGGTCTACTGGGCTCACGATCGGTATCTCCAGAACCTACGCGTGGTAAAAGCAACGCGCTAAGCAATAATGCTTCGTGGTGCAATAATAAAATAAAGGAAATAGCAAGAAATAAATATGTAATGAATGTATATGTTATATTTGTTTGGTATTTGTATATCATTTACTTTGTCCACTTTTATTCATTTGGTTGCCCCAAGTAACCTACACTAGACGACTGGACTGGATAACGGGTAAACTGGCACTGGGTATCAAGTACCTCGGGCCGTCACACCATCGGTCACATATCCATCTCCCGGTGTGCAACGGAACAGCTAACAAGTTGTAAACAATATCAGGCACAAGGCCAAGTCTCAATGCAAGGTCAGAATGGCTAAAAGCCATAAAATCACGGAATGGCATATCGCCATGTGCAGTACTGGTAACTGAACCCTATTGGCATGCCAAACTATCCAAACCAATCTTGTTAGGTATACTAGGGCATTTGAAACTTTTAAATTCTTCAATTTGTGAATTTCATGTTTTGGTGTTACTATTCACCTCATTGGTCAACAAAAATGTTGACTTTTGGATAGAAAATATGTACATTGACTTTGGCACTCCCAACATACCACATTTCATGTTTAAAACTTGTTAGAATTGGTCACCATTACTATTTCTAACTTAAAACCAAGAGGGCAGAAAAGTTCAGTTTTTGTAGCATAAGTTTGCTGTTCCATTAAGCACTGTTGCAGTGGGAATTTGAAGAAATGACAAACATGAAAGTTGTTCCTTATTTTGTCTAGTTGAATTTCCTTTTTTGAATCACTCCATTTGGAGTTTTGTAGCTCCAGATATGGCTCAAAAACCACAGCTGTCCGGATTGCCAATCTGCAGAATTGACCATATCTACAGTAACATAAACAGTGACTGTGATTGCATTTTTGAATTGGTTCTAGCCATAATTTGGGGTATATTTCTTCATGAAAGTTTTTTGTCAATTGACCAAATCTACAGTGAGTTATAGTGTTCATTTGGCCATTCTGCAGAATCAGTTGCAGGGTGTCCGGATTGGGGCCAACTTTTGGTCCTCTTTCTTTGGTCTTTTGGGCATGGTTTCTTCAGCAAAAATGTGCCATTATAAGCCTAGTTTCATGTCCAATTGGCCAAACACCAATTGGACCAACACAGCCCAAGTTATGGCAGTCCAAGTGGACTGAAATTTTAGTCACCCTGCTGTTGTCCTAGGGCAGCCTACACATTCACTTTGCCATACTATTTTTCAGTCCAAATTGTGGTCAACTTACCTAAAATGGTCACTAATTGACCATTAAAATGTTCTCTAACAATTTCCTAAGCCAAGTCAATTTTTCACTTCTCAAAACCCTGATTCCCATATGAGTTTTCACAAATTCCTTATTCAACTCTTTCATTCTTTGTATATGTATATGTATACACTTTAAACATAAGCTCTAGTTCACTCTAAGTCCATCAAAACAATCAAAATAATTCCTTCACAAGGGCTGCCGAAAATTCATAGTATGTATACACATAATTCTTGTTCATTTTAGTTACAATTCTTACTCAATTCAAGTTACAAATCATAAAAATAAAGAGTTTTAAGTATCTAATGCACTAACCTTGAATAGGGCAGATTTTTCCCAACTCAAACTTCACTTTCTTTCCTCTTCTTGGCTGCCAAAAGCTTCCCCTAGAGATATGGTCAAGTTTTAATGAAAGGAGTTAGGGTTTAGTGGTGTAACAAAGGAAGGAATTAAGCTTGCTTGATTGAACATCAATGGGGGGAGGAAAGGAAGAGGTTTCGGCTGGTTGGGGTCCAAAGGAAGAAGATGACATTTTTCTTTTATTCTCAGCCTCTTTAGTTTGTTTTAAGTGTCTTTGTTATATGGTGATTGGTGGACCATTTTTAAATGACATAATTATGATGTCACAATTCCCATTTACTTACTTTTCTTCTTACTTTTGTTTTCTTATTTTCATTTCTCATTTTAATAAATTTTTCATCAATATTAATTCATATTTTATGTCACAATATTTATTTACTCAATTGGACAAGTCGGCCAAAAATCACCTCTGAAGGCGAAATGACCAAAATGCCCTCCGTTTGGCTTAACGGGTCAAAATAGTCTGTACCGATTGAAAAATTTTTCTAGGTATTTTCTTGGCATTCTAATGCCATAGGAACCTCAGTAATCCTTCTCTGGAGTCCCAAAAATTATTTTATAATTTTTCCCCAGGGTCTAGGGCTCCTCGTTGCGAGAACCGCAACTTCCCTCTGGTTACCCATCGCTTGGGCACCGGCTCGTTTAACTCGGTTGTATTTTATTTCTAAAATTTTTACCAAATTTTTCTTATTAATATTTGAGTTAATTATGGTCCCTCACTATAGTTTAAATATTTTTTCGGACGTTCTAGCTGTCCGGACCGACACCGGTCACCGGAACAGCAGGATGTACGGAGTTGCTACCGGGAGGGTGTTACAACTCTTCCCCTCTAATTTAAATTTCGTCCTCGAAATTTACCTGATGCAAACATTTGAGGGAACTGTTGCCTCATCGTCTCTTCACTTTCCCAAGTTGCGTCCTCAGTGTTGTGGTGCCTCTATAGCACTTTCACCAGTGGAATTTGCTTGTTCCTTAACTCTTTCACTTCCCGAGCCAGGATCCGTAGAGGTTCTTCTTCATACGTCAAATCCGGTTGTATTTCAATTTCTTCCCTGGAGATGACATGTGAAGGATCTGAGCGGTATCTTCTGAGCATGGATACGTGAAACACATTGTGAATCTTGTCCAGCTCTGGTGGTAAAGCTAGCCTATAGGCCACTGGACCCACACGTTCAATGACTTCATATGGGCCAATGAACCTAGGGCTTAACTTACCTTTTCTTCCAAACCTCAGTACTTTCTTCCACGGTGACACCTTGAGGAACACTTTGTCGCCAACCACATATTCTATTTCCTTTCTCTTCAGGTCGGCATAAGATTTCTGTCTGTCTGAGGCAACCTTCAGATTGGCTTTGATTAGTTTCACTTTCTCCTCAGTCTGTTTCACCAGGTCTGGCCCCACCAGTTTGTCTTCACCCAATTCAGTCCAGCACACTGGAGTTCTACATTTTCTCCCATACAGTGCTTCATATGGGGCCATTTGGATGCTAGCTTGGTAGCTATTGTTGTATGCAAATTCTGCCAGTGGGAGGTATCTATCCCAACTTCCCTCAAATTCAATGACACAACTCCTCAGCATATCCTCAAGGACCTGACATATATTTCATGTTATTGTTATCATTTCAGTTCAATATTTGTATTAATTCAATTGGTTCAATTGTTTACCTGGATTACTCTTTCTGATTGCCCATCCGTCTGAGGATGGAAAGGCATCTTTGAAGTGGAGTTGTGTACCCAAGGACTCATGCAACTTCTTCCAAAATCTCGATGTGAACCTTGGGTCTCGATCAGATATGATGGAAAGTGGAATTCCATGCAGTCTAATTATCTCACTGATATACAATTCTGCTAACTTCTCCAGTGAGTAGTCAGTCCTAACTGGCAGAAAGTGTGCTGACTTGGTCAATCTATCCACTATTACCCATGCTGCATCATGTTTCTTCCGGGTGAGAGGTAGACCACTTACAAAATCCATGGTGACCCGATCCCATTTCCATTCAGGTATGCGTATAGGTTGTAGCAATCTGATGAAACTTGATGTTACGCCTTGACTTGCGACATGTCAAGCATTTAGTCACATGGTCACTATGTCCTTTTTCATACTGAGCCACCAATCACGAAGCTTGGATCATGATACATCTTTGTACTTCCTGGGTGCATAACATATACACTGGTGTGTGCCTCTTTTAGAATACTGGCCTTCAATTCCCCATTATCTGGTACACACAGTCTTCCTTTGTAATACAGACACCCATCTGCTTTCACCTCATGGTCAGTTGCTTTTCCCTCTGGGATTTTGCTCATAATAGCCAGTAACTTTTCATCTACTTTTTGCCCATCTAAAATCTGCTGTAGCAGGTTTGGCCTCATTAGCAACTCAGCCAAAATAGCTCCATCTCGAATCAAAGATAGATGGGCATTCAATGATCTCAAAGCTGTGATGGACTTTCTGCTCAAAGTATCAGCAACTACATTTGCCTTCCCAGGATGGTAGTCAATCACACAATCATAATCCTTCAGGAACTCAATCCATCGCCTCTGTCTAAGGTTGAGCTCCCTCTGAGTTGGCAAATATTTCAGGCTTTTGTGGTCTGTGTAAATGTAGCACTTTTCACCATACAAGTAATGCCTCCATATCTTCAGTGCGAAGATAATTGCTGCAAGCTCTAGATCATGGGTAGGGTAATTCTGTTCATGTGGCCTTAGCTGCCTGGAAGCATAAGCGACCACCTTTCCCTCTTGCATCAATACACACCTTAGCCCATTATGTGAGGCATCACTGTAGACCACAAAGTCTTTTCTTGACACTGGCTGTGTTAACACTGGTGCCTCTGTCAACATAGCCTTCAACTTCTCAAAACTGGTCTGACACTTGTCATTCCAGTCAAATCTAACATTCTTGTGTAACAACTTGGTCATTGAAGCAGCTATTAAAGAAAATCCCTTCACAAATCTTCTGTAATACCCAGCTAGCCCCAAGAAGCTTCTGACCTCAGTTGTATTCCCGGGAGGCTTCCATTCCATCACTGCTTCTATTGTCTTAGGATCCACCCTAATCCCATCAGCTGACACTATGTGTCCAAGGAATACAATCTCATTCAGCCAAAAGTCACACTTGGACAACTTAGCATACAGCTTCTTTTCCTTCAGAGTTTGCAGAACAATCCTCAAATGCTCATCATGTTCTTCACTGGTCTTGGAATATACCAAAATATCGTCAATAAAGACCACTACGAACCGATTTAGGTATGGATGGAAGATATGGTTCATAAGGTCCATAAATGCTGCTAGTGCATTTGTTAGGCCAAAGGGCATCACCAGAAACTCATAATGCCCATACCGGGTCCTGAATGCAGTCTTTGGCACATCTGCATCCTTCACCCTCAACTGATGATACCCTGATCTGAGATCAATCTTAGAAAATACTCCTGCTCCCTTCAACTGATCAAACAGATCATCAATTCTAGGCAACGGATATTTGTTTTTCACAGTCACTTTATTCAACTGCCGGTAATCAATGCAAAGCCTCAAAGTCCCATCCTTATTCTTTACGAACAGCACTGGAGCTCTGCATGGTGACACACTGGGGCGTATGAACCCCTTATCAAGCAACTCTTGCAACTGAGTTTTCAACTCCATAAATTCCGTGGGTGCCATCCTATAAGGAGCAATGGAAATGAGTGTTGTACCCAGCAGTGTCTCAATAGCAAATTCAACTTCCCTTTCTGGTGGCAAACTAGGCAACTCTTCGGGAAATACCTCTGGGAAATCTCTTACTGTGGGTATGTCACCCAGGTTTGGCTTAGCCTGCCTAGTATCCACCACATGTGCTAGGTAGGCTTCACAGCCTTTTCTCATCATTCTTCTTGCAATTATGGCTGAGATGACATTGGACAAGAAATCTGTCCTTTCACCCACAACTGTAATCTCATTACCCTCAGGAGTTTTCAGAGAAATTCTCTTCAATTTGCAATCAACTATTGCCTGATGACGTGACAACCAGTCCATTCCCAAAATCACGTCAAACTCGTGGAAGGGCAACTCAATCAGTGCGCCAGAATTCATACCCTGAATCCTTAACGGGCAACCCTTGTATACCTTGTTCACCACTACATTTGTGACCCAATGGATTAGTGACCGAATGTCTTGGTCACTCTCCCTATTAGTATCCCCCTTTCTACGGGTAAGTTGATGCAAATGTAGAAATGAGTGGATCTGGATCCACCAATGCATGCAGGAGTATTGTAGAGGAGAGCATTACCCACGATGACGTCCGGGGCATCTTGCTCATCCTGAGCTCTCAGGGCATAATTTATGGCAGGTGGTGCATTATCCGGCCTCTCTGTGGCTCGGATCTGAGCCTGCGTGATGGTCCCCGCTGCGTCGGACTTACCAAATTTTCTACCTCTGCGTAGTGCGGGAGCAGTGCATGCGCTTGTGTTGGAGCAGCTGTAGTAGTTCTGCGTGGGCAGTTCCTCAGCTGAAGCTCTGTCGACCCACATCTTAAGCAGGCACCAATTACTCTCCAACACTCTCCCTTGTGCCATTTCAGACAGTGTGGACATGCAGAAGATGTTGGGGCTAGTCCCCTGAACCCCATCCCTGGAGAGCTGCCCACAGATGGTGTGGACTGACCTCTCCTAGGGGTGAACTGTGGCCTGGTCCCCTGAGACTGACCCTGACCATGTGGCTGACCTGAACTCTGTGCAGGTGGAGCTTTGAACCTCTTCCCAGATGCAGGAGCTGAACTAGACTGACCTGGGCCCCTCTTCTGCTGTCTATCCCTTCTGGTCTGCTCACTGATTCTCACTTTTTCAACCCTTATTGCAGCTTCCACTAACTTGCTAAATTCTTTGATTCCCAAGGCAGTGAGCTGGATCTTGATGTTATCATTTAGTCCCTCTTCAAATCTCTTACACCTTTCAACTTCATTAGGGACTATCTCCCTTCCGTAGCGGCTTAATCGAACAAATTCCTTCTCATACTCGGCTACTGATAGTTGTCTCTGCCTCAGGTTAATGAACTCTCTTCTTCTCTCTTCCAGGTATACAGTACCCACATATTTCTTCTTGAACTCGGAGAGAAAGAAGTCCCAAGTTCTGACTTACGGCTGCACTTCACTGAACCGGATGTCCCACCATTCGTAGGCATCGTCTTGCAACAAGGATACTGCAGCTTCTAGATTTTGCTCTGAGGTGCAGTGGAGTTGTTTTAAGACTCTGCCCGTTCTGTTCAACCAATTCTCGGCTACAACAGTCATCTTCTCTCTTACCGAAAAAGTCCACTGCTCCAAACTTCCTTAGCCTTTCCAGGTGTGATTTCTGCTGTGGAGCTGGTGGTGATGGTGGTGGTGCTGGCATTACTCCGGCCATTTGTCTAAAGAAATCGGCCATTTATTGGAACATGGCTTGTGGAGGCTGAGCAGGCTCGGCTTGAGCTGGCGGAGCAGGTTCTCCCATGCCCCCAGTCTCCGCTGCTGCAGGTGGAGCATGAGTCTCCACTTCCTCCTCGACTGCTCTTTAAGATGAAGGGTCCATATCCTATTCAAAATAAGAAAGACAAACAAATCTGCATTAGTGTCACCTCGACTCTTACAAATGCAATGCATGGTATGGACTCAATCTAGGCCCAGAAACGCCTAAACTGTGCTCTGATACCACTAAATGTGACACCCCTTACCCGTGTACAGTATACCCGAGTAAGCAATGTCACACGGTGTACCGGCACACTTTAATATGCCTTATTTAATTTTTATCATGCTTTTGAATATAATTTGTGAAATATAATTTATTTAAGCCATTTATCGAAATTTTCATTTATTTGAGGTTCCGAAAATTTTAAAGAAAATCCGGCAGAGTACCGGCTAAAAATGGAGAAAACAGTTCTTCGGAACCTGTTAAAAACACTTCCAATATTTGTATTCAATCATCCCAAACTCCAATATCCAAAATCTCAACAATTTTCAATTTCGGTTCTCAACAACCTTTTCATTTTTAATACATCCATTTCTCATAATGCTCATATACAATAATAAATAAATGCTCGAATTTTGCATTCATAACCATAACTTTCATTATTTACATGAACATTAAAATACATTACATAAGTTCAAATACATATGAGGAAGTAAAAATTAGCTACAAAATATCAAAATGACGCCTAGTGTCCTACCAATGCACTGCAGAAGTTGAGGTGACACGGACACTGTGCCGAACTGCAGGATAGACTCACCCAGTCAGCGGTCTACTGGGCTCACGATCGGTATCTCCAGAACCTACGCGTGGCAAAAGCAACGCGCTAAGCAATAATGCTTAGTGGTGCAATAATAAAATAAAGGAAATAGCAAAAAATAAATATGTAATGAATGTATATGTTATATTTGTTTGGTATTTGTATATCATTTACTTTGTCCACTTTTATTCATTTGGTTGCCCCAAGTAACCTACACTAGACGACTGGACTGGATAACGGGTAAACTGGCACTGGGTATCAAGTACCTCGGGCCGTCACACCATCGGTCACATATGCATCTCCCGGTGTGCAACGGAACAGCTAACAAGCTGTAAACAATATCAGGCACAAGGCCAAGTCTCAATGCAAGGTCAAAATGGCTAAAAGCCATAAAATCAAGGAATGGCATATCGCCATGTGCAGTACTGCTAACTGAACCCTATTGGCATGCCAAACTATCCAAACCAATCTTGTTAGGTATACTAGGGCATTTGAAACTTTTAAATTCTTCAATTTGTGAATTTCATGTTTTGGTGTTACTATTCACCTCATTGGTCAACAAAAATGTTGACTTTTGGATAGAAAATATGTACATTGACTTTGGCACTCCCAACATACCACATTTCATGTTTAAAACTTGTTAGAATTGGTCACCATTACTATTTCTAACTTAAAACCAAGAGGGCAGAAAATTTCAGTTTTTGTAGCATAAGTTTGCTGTTCCATTAAGCACTGTTGCAGTGGGAATTTGAAGAAATGACAAACATGAAAGTTGTTCCTTATTTTGTCTAGTTGAATTTACTTTTTTGAATCACTCCATTTGGAGTTTTTTAGCTCCAGATATGGCTCAAAAACCACAGCTGGCCGGATTGCCAATCTGCAGAATTGACCATATCTACAGTAACATGAACAGTGACTGTGATTGCATTTTTGAATTGGTTCTGGCCATAATTTGGGGTATATTTCTTCATGAAAGTTTTTTGTCTATGTCTTAACTTGTTGTTGTAAAAATTTCAGGTCAATTGACCAAATCTACAGTGAGTTATAGCCAAATGAACAGTTACTATTCATTTGGTCATTCTGCAGAATCAGTTGCAGGGTGTCCGGATTGGGGCCAACTTTTGGTCCTCTTTCTTTAGTCTTTTGGGCATGGTTTCTTCAGCAAAAATGTGCCATTATAAGCCTAGTTTCATGTCCAATTGGCCAAACACCAATTGGACCAACACAGCCCAAGTTATGGCAGTCTAAGTGGACTGAAATTTCAGTCACCCTGCTGCTGTCCTAGGGCAGCCTACACATTCACTTTGCCATACTATTTTTCAGTCCAAATTGTGGTCAACTTACCTAAAATGGTCACTAATTGACCATTAAAATGTTCTCTAACAATTTCCTAAGCCAAATCAATTTTTCACTTCTCAAAACCCTAATTCCCATATGAGTTTTCACAAATTCCTTATTCAACTCTTTCATTCTTTGTATATGTATATGTATACACTTTAAACATAAGCTCTAGTTCACTCTAAGTCCATCAAAACAATCAAAATAATTCCTTCACAAGGGCTGCCAAAAATTCGTAGTATGTATACACATAATTCTTGTTCATTTTAGTTACAAATCTTACTCAATTCAAGTTACAAATCATAAAAATAAAGAGTTTTAAGTATCTAATGCACTAACCTTGAATAGGGCAGATTTTTCCCAACTCAAACTTCACTTTCTTTCCTCTTCTTGGCTGCCAAAAGCTTCCCCTAGAGATATGGTCAAGTTTTAATGAAAGGAGTTAGGGTTTAGTGGTGTAACAAAGGAAGGAATTAAGCTTGCTTGATTGAACATCAATGGGGGGAGGAAAGGAAGAGGTTTCGGCTGGTTGGGGTCCAAAGGAAGAAGATGACATTTTTCTTTTATTTTCAGCCTCTTTAGTTTGTTTTAAGTGTCTTTGTTATATGGTGATTGGTGGACCATTTTTAAATGACATAATTATGATGTCACAATTCCCATTTACTTACTTTTCTTCTTACTTTTGTTTTCTTATTTTCATTTCTCATTTTAATAAATTTTTCATCAATATTAATTCATATTTTATGTCACAATATTTATTTACTCAATTGGACAAGTCGGCCAAAAATCACCTCTGAAGGCGAAATGACCAAAATGCCCTCCGTTTGGCTTAACGTGTCAAAATTGTCTGTACCAATTGAAAAATTTTTCTAGGTATTTTCTTGGCATTCTAATGCCATAGGAACCTCAGTAATCCTTCTCTGGAGTCCCAAAAATTATTTTATAATTTTTCCCCCGGGTCTAAGGCTCCTCGTTGCGAGAACCGCAACTTCCCTCTGGTTACCCATCGCTTGGGCACCGGCTCGTTTAACTCGGTTGTATTTTATTTCTAAAATTTTTACCAAATTTTTCTTATTAATATTTGAGTTAATTATGGTCCCTCACTGTAGTTTAAATATTTTTCCGGACGTTCTAGCTGTCCGGACCGACACCGGTCACCAGAACAGCAGGATGTACGGAGTTGCTACCGGGAGGGTGTTACACGAATGGTTCTTGATTGCTTCCGCCCTGAAGATCTGCCTCTGTCATACTTAGGAACTTGGGGTCCCCCAAAATCTTTTCTCTTTCCCAAATTACTACTTAAACTTTGACCGATGGGTTTTCCACTTTTCTCTTTTTCTTGCTGCTCTTGAGGGGGTTGGGTTTGTACTTGGGCTTGGGTTGACAGATTATCAGCCATTTGCTAAAAGAACATGGCCATCTACTGAGCCGTTTGTGCAGTAATTTGTATAGGAGGGACTAGTACAGTTAGACCTCCAACGCTCTGCGAAACTGGGGCCTTGTACGTTAGCTGTATCAGACTGCTCTACCATTTTATCCCCCTTGTCCATATCTATTCACAGGATTTTTTTTTCTATTTCCTGTACAACCAACACAAGGAGATTTCTCCCCGTTAGTTCATATTTATGATGTAAATATACTATATGCATCAAACATTCGAGCAGTTATACTTATCGAAAAATATTTCAAATTCACAGTTCAAAATTTACTTTAAAAACTAGCTCTGATACCACTAAAATATGTCACACCCTACTCTTCGTAAGATGTAACATGCTTCCGTAGTACACCTAATGAATTACCGTACTTCGCCTACCGGTAACCCATTAAATATACAAGAGATTTTAAAACAATTTTCGTTCATTTTTAAATTGGTGGGTAATTTTTTTTTTCAGATTTTAAAAACCTTTATTTAAAGTCCAAACATAAATTAAATTTTTAGATATTTACAATCTCCACAATTTTTATAAAAATTTTGGCAGAGTGCCGTCTGTATTTTGAGAAAACAGTTTTTCAAAATCTGAAAATAAAGACACTCTCAATATTTTTCTCAATCACAACTCCATTATTCAATCTCATTTCACAAATCAACACAAACAACTCAATACACAGTTTAAATTAAATCAAACATTGAAACCTTTCATTAAGGTAACAAAATTAATATTTACATTCATGGATCATAAAAAATTTAGTAGTGCAAAACTTTATAAATACATAAAATCTCAAGATAACCTTATAATAATTTGTATTTCATTACAATCCAAAAATATATTACAAAAGAGTTGGTACAACTGCTCAAAGTAAATTTCATACATATAATTACAAAATTACATCAAAATCTAAAGTACAGGGATATACCTATGATATACCCGAAAATAGTCTCACTATGCCTTTTAGTAATCTTGCTCAGCTGCTTTATATTTTCTTTCACCTGCGATAGCATACAAAGCTATTGCTGAGGGTGAACTCAGTGGTGCGCAAACTAATAATTTAAAACTTAATATAAGTTATGCTTGATAATTCATAACAAATAAAAATCTAAAATTTCTAAATTCTTTAAAATTCATAACATTCAGAATTTAATATTTTCATTCATGCAAGTTATTAATTTGAATAACATTTTGATCAGATAGCAACTATTTATCTACATTTCTGTTAAATCTGAAAACAATACAAAAATATTTTGAATCACTGACAAATTATTTATTTCAACCACAATTTATCAAACTATGCATAATTTAAAGGGCGTTGCCAACAATTCACACAGTTGAATCTATGACCCAAAATTCAAATATATGCCGTGTTGTACACCACGACATTTCACACTCTCCCAATAACCGAGGTTAAAAGGGAGGAACAAAGACTAGCTAGTATATATGAGTACTCTTTAAAACTCTTCCCCAACTGGCTTGAGAGGAAAGAACTCGCCCCATCTAGTGGAGGAGATATCTCACTAGACAAGCTAATGAGAATTCACAACATATTTTGCCATGTCAACTGTGGTTTCAAATCATATTCAAAACAATTTCTATTTACAAAGTGTTTGCAAATCATCAACATATTTAATCATCATAAATTCATGCTCAAGGTTGGCAACACATCAAACTTAAAATTTACAATCCTCAAAACCATGCAATAAATCCTTAAATGCATAAGAAAATTTACATTTAATTTATACAATTTCATTCAACAAATTAAAATCCTCAACATAATAAAATTATAAATCATAAAATAAACTTGTTCAAATCAATTTAGAAGTGAAAAGTAACAAAATAGTTAGTTGTGCACAAACCTTATACGAATCGCCTCTTGGCCTTAACTCGATGTCTCGGGTTCTTTCCCGGTATTCTTTTCCACTAAACACACAGTTACAGTGTTTCAGTGTCATAACTTATCATAAATCCAAAATAAATTCAAATTCACTTTTATCTAGCTTATATATGCTAAACTTGACGTTCTTCAAAATTTGTGTTTTGGGGTTACTATTCACTATACTATTCAAGTCAATTTGTTGACTTTCTAAGGCTTAATAGGTTTGGGAATTCCAACTTAACCCACATACCACATTTTGGTTACTAAATTTGTTGGTTTTGGTTGTTTTCTCAAATTTTAAGTTTTTTAGGCAAAATTGTAAATTTTCAGTTTTGGTATCCTATGTTGCACTATTCCATTGGTCATGTTGCTATTAGAATTTGGCTAAGTTTTCTTCATAGAAATTGTTCCTTATTGTCTTAACTTTATTCTCATTTCTGAATCACTCCAATTGGAGTTTTGTAGCTCAAGTTATAGCCATTTGAATCATGGCTACCGGATTGGACTTAACCCAGATTTCTGGGCAAATTCTGGTTCTGGCAGTTTTAGGTCACCAAATTTGGGTGGCCAAATGACTTGGTTAAGGGAATAATTTGGGTTTATGTTCTTCATGAAAGTTTTAGATCTATATCTCAAATTTCCACTGGTAAAATTTCAGGTCATTTAGACCTGCCTAGCCCAAGTTATGGCCAAATGAACAAATACTGTTCATTTGGTCATTTTTATACAGGTCAGATTGCCAATTCCGGATTTGGTCAATTTGTTCACTAGGTTTTAGTCACATTTTGGGGATGATTCCTAAATGAAAAATGTTCCATTTTGTGTCTATTTTCATTTCCAATTGGTCTCTACCAATTGGACTTGTAAATTTTCAGTTTTGGTCCCTCAAAAGGACCTTGGTCCTGCTACCTATAGAATGACCATATCCAATCTGAATTCAAACTCAATTCCAACACTTCCTACACACCACAATTGGTCATACATGACCATTCCTCAACTCAAATAAGGCCATTTACATCCATTGACCATTTTCTACAATTTTTCTCCCAAACCCTAAGTGCCAAGAACCCTAACTTACACAATTCATTCAATTAATGAATTTAAAGTATATAATCAACATATATACACTTAATTCATCTCAAATAATCATTCAAAACCATCAAACTCATTCATTTCAAACCCTAATCCTAGTTGGCTGAAATTTCTATTTGGTCCCCCATAATAGTTTTCTTTTGGATTTAAGTTAAAATCTAAGTTAAATTAACTCAAAACATATGTTTTAAACTAAAAATTTCAATTTAAATTCTTACCTTAACTTTGATGTTCATTCTTCAAATTTTCTCCTCTTTTCTTCTTTCTTTCTTGCTAAATCTCTTTCTCAAGTTGAGCTAACAAATTTTTGTGGACTAGTTTGGGGTCAAAGTAGGTTTTAGTAGTGGGAATCAAGATTGGATTCAAGTTTCCATGGTTTTTCTTCAATGGTGATAAGCGAGAGAAGTGGGGCGGCAAAGAAGAAGATGAAGACTAAAATTAGTTTTTTTCTTTTCCTTTTTAGGTATTTTTAAGTTTTTTAGTCTTAGTTGACTTGGTCAATATTTGTAGAAAAATTAAAAATGAATTTTGACATCATGATGATGTCATCCAATGAGGTAAACATGATGTAAATAAGCTTTTTCCTTTTTTTTTTTCTTTTGCATTTATTTTTCTTTAGTTCTTTAATTTAATTCTTGATCCCAAAATTTTCTTTTCTCCGATTTTATTTTACAGTTAGGTCAGGAGTCAGTTCTAGGGGTAAATTGACTAAATTGCCCCTCGTTGGTTCGATCTGGTTTGCTAGTTATTCAATATTTCTTTCGGATCTCTGACCTAATTATTTGACTGGCTTAAAAATTCTTTTTCGTGATTTTCTATTTTCCACTTTGTTAGTAGTAGTCCTAAGGACCGCGACGTCACATTTTACAGTTCGAAATTTGAGTTTAAATCGACCTCGCAGTCCTTCCCGAGAAGGTCACCCATTGCTATGACTCTCGGCTCATTTAACTTCTTATGTTATATTTTTCTTATTTATACTTAACTAATTGATAATTACTAATTATTTGTGTTCAGGGCTTAACTAGGTGTCTTAGGCGTGATTCTAATTCTCTTAATTATCCGGACCGATACCGGTCACCGAAACAGTAACATATACCAGGCTATGCAAATAGGGGTGTTACATGGGGTGCCATAAGGTCCCACTCAAAAATAGGGCAGCGACTAGTCTCGCACTCACTTTCTGGTTCGGTCACCCATCGTTGTGGCCTCAGCTCATTTAACCCATTATACTTTGTTTTCTTCATTTGCACTTGACCTTCATGTAATGGCTATTAATTTTTGTTATGGCTTTTCTAGATGACTTAATTATGGTTCTAAGCCTCTTGACTATCCGGACCGACACTGGTCACCAGAATAGTGAAATGCATAGAACTAATAAATGTAGGAGTGTTACACGTAGGATGGGAAAAGAGAAAGCTGCAGAGTGAGAGACATTGGAGCAGTGTTTTAAGTTGTATACTCTTGTAAATTTGTTTTGATGTATTTATGGCTATATGTATGTATGTAAAGACATTGAGCAGTTGTACATAAACCTTGTAATATTACTTTGAGACTTTCTTCAAATGTAAATATTGTAATATTAAATTCTTTATTTCAATGAATGTAAAGGTTAAATTCCTTTTGAATTGTGATTGAGGAAATAATTTATTAATGATTGAATTGATGAGATTGAAGTATACATTTTTGTTACAGGTTGTTTTTAACAGGTATAAATTTTGGTTTTTATAAAATTTCAGCCATCATCATGCGAATTTTTTGAAAAATAAAATAAAATAAATTCTTTGAGTTTTTAGGTTTTCATAATATTTTCTTATCTTCTTAGCAATAATTTAACTAAAAATGAAACTTGGTATGTTTAAAATCCCTTGTAATATAATTAATGGGTTATCGGTAAGGGGAGTTCGGTAATTCATTAGGTATACTACGGGATCATGTCATATCTTACAGATGGATGAGGTGTGACATATTGAACTTAGGGTTTTTGACCTAGAGATAGGCTGAGATCCTATGTAGAGTTCATAATTAATCAAAGAGCTGAAAGAGTCTTAATTGAGATTGATTACCACAAAAGTAGAGTTTAGGTTAACTAACATACACCTTGAGTCTCTTGAGAGAGAACTTAAGATAACTTAGGATTAATTTCCTTCAAAGTAATAATTTCTAGTTTATTGAGTAAATGAGGTTAGATCTATAATAAGTCAAATTATGAAGCCCTAATTCTACAATTGCTTTTATTAAATAATTATCTTAGTTGAATTGTTTAGCTTTCTTTTATTTCATTAGTTCTAGGTAACTTAGTTTAAATTCTCATCACTATAATTCGTAGTCTAGATAGTTAAAATTGCTACTTAGTTTAGTACTCACCAAGTAAAAATTGTTGTTTCATTTAGTACTCACCATGTAATGGCCTGGCCCACTAGTGATATTGTCCGCTCTGGGCCGAAGCCCTCACGGTTTTAAAACGTGTCACTAGGGGTAACGAACCGCCAACTTATAAACCCAGTATCTCTCCCGTGTTTTGCTGATGTGGGATTTGCCTAGGGTGTTACAATCCACCCCCCTTATAGGACTCAGCGTCCTTGCTGAGATTTGCCCCACCATCGGCCAAGGTTGCACGCGGAGTGGCTCTGATACCAATAAATGTAACACCCCTCACCCGACTACAGTGTAGCTGAGCAAAGTATGCTACATTCGGTGCCGGAGCACCCTAACTTATCTTACTTTATTTCTTTAAAAATTTTGTTCTTGTTATATTTAATATCGATTATTTTTTTACGGAGAAACTAACGGAGTTTCTCCTATTTTATTATCGTTTGACGTATTTCACTATTCACCTGCTTGAAATTTTCAATAATATTTTATAATAAAAATATCATTCATGCTCATCATATTCATCTCACATTCAATTCTTGTAATTCACATACTCATTTGTACAAATCTATTCATACTCAATTCATATGTAAACATTCTCAAATTATATAAGCAAAAATTTCAAATTTTCTTGATTTACATAATTTACAAAATAATTACATAATTTCATAATTTGCATGATCTACAAATTAATTACAGTTCCATAATCTATATTTCAATATATAATTCATAGTTTACATTACAAATAATAACTAATTATAATATATAAAATACATAATATGATCTATATGGGCCCTATCTACATGCATTACTGAGGAGGTAACAACCTTGAACACTCTGCATATCAGAACTCCAAAATCTCTGTTTGGTATTCGCTGGGCTTTAACTTTAGTATATGCGCGAGGAAACAAATCCATCGCGCTAAGCATTGCTGCTTAGTAGTGCAATAATATAACAAGGAAATAATATAACAAGTAAAAATAATTGGGGCATATTTTCTATACTCAAGAATTTTACTGGGTTCATATAAAATTTTCTATACAATATATATTTCGTCATTTATGTTGCTCTCTAGAATAACTTCTTTTACAAGTTTACAATTGTAACACCCCTCACCCGACTACAGTGTAGCCGAGCAAAGTGTGCTACATTCAGTGCCGGAGCACCCTATCTTATCTTACTTTATTCCTTTCATAATTTGATCTCATTATATTTTAATATTAATTATTTTTTTGATGGAGAAACCAGCGGAGTTTCCCCTATTTTATTACCAGTTGACGTGTTTTACTATTTACCTGTTTGAAAGTTTCAACAATATTTTCAGAATAAAGTCTTATCCATGCTAATCATAATTATCTCATCAATCATTCTCATAATTTTCTCATATTTCAAATCTCATTCATACATTTCAATTTCATAATCATTTCCATGCATACTCAATTCATATGTAAACATTCTCAAATTACATAAGCAAAATTTTCAAATTTCCTTAATTTACATAATTTACAAAATAATACAATATCTAGCATTTTATACAAAATACAAAATAGGATCTATATGGGCCCTATCTACATGCATTGCTGAGGAGGTGACAACCTTGAATACTTCAGATACTTCCGCAGATCAAAACTCCCAAAATTCCCAGTCAAACGTCCATTGGATTCTAGCTTCAGTACCTGCGCGAAGGAAACAATTCCATCGCGCTAAGCATTGCTGCTTAGTGTGCAATAATATAACAAGGAAATAATATACCAATAAAGATAGACATAAAACATAATTCAAATAATCAAGATTTATTTATACTTCACATGCGGTTTCTAAAATTTAATGTGTTATATCCTAATTTAGTCTTCTTTGAAAGTGTTTATTTGCCAATGTACAGTAATAATGTACAAAGAAAAATGATTTGAAAATAATAAATTTATGCTTATATTGTTATATAAGCACATTTGCAATATTTATTTATGTTATAATTTTCTTTGCTAATCTTTTAGCATTTTCTCTATACTTGCTAGGTTGTCTCAGATTATTTCATAATAAGTAAATTTTGATATCTGTCCAGTTCATTTCGATTCTTTCTAATAAATAACTATCCTAATTTATTTTAGGTCATCTTACTCATTTATTTTATTTAATTTCTAATATTTTTAATTGCTAATATTCTTAACTTATCTCAATAAATTACACTGCCCAAGTAACCTACGACAGGCTGACTAAACTGGATAACGGGTCGTTGGCACTGGACACCGCGGTGCCTCGGGCCGTCATACCATGGGACGCAGAACGTCAACCACGTATGCAGTCAGTATGGCTAAAAAGCCATGATAACACATAATCGGGCATAAAAGCCATGAATGTTGGCATAAAGCCATGAATACGGGCATAAAGCCTTTCGCAGTACTGCTAAAACAATACCCTATTGGCATGCCAATCTATCCAATCTGACACACGTGTCTAGGCAATACAAGGGCACATAATATCATTAAATATTAATATATTGTGTTTTATGAATTCATTATTTCATGAGAAATTTCAATTATAATTCATACATTCATTTGATTATTTATATGATCACAATTCACATCAATTATCCTTTTATACCATTGTACTCAAAATACTTCTCCTTTCTATAATAATGAGAACTAATGTCTCATTCATACATTAATATAGTTCATTTATTCATTCATTATGTTATTCATATTGATCACAATTCTAAACAATGGTTCACCTGTACCATTGTATTCAAAACATTTTCCTTTCTCATTTATACATTTAAGAATCTACTTATGCAATTACAAATTTTATATTTCCAGTTGAGTTACTAATATTTTATGAATTCCACTTGTGATGGGCATATAAGCCCTAACTATCTATTCACATCAATTAGGTGACTTATTTATCATGTTTCAAGTAATCCATAAAAATTTCATGGATTTCAAATTTATGCTCTTAATTTCCTTTTAACAGTTTTCACTAAGATGCATAGTCCACATTTGTCATACAATTCTAAGCATTTAAGCTTAGAATTGTTTCTAGGTCTTCATCTTAGTTTGTTACTCATTTTGATTACTATTCATCTTACTAGTCAACCAAAATGTTGACTTTTTCATACTTAAGGGATATGTTAATTCTATTTACACCAAGATCCCACATTTTGAGTTTTACATTTGCTAGTATTAATTGCCAATTGCAATTTAAAGTCCCCTAGATGCATTTCTAATTTCAATTTTTGAATTTCAAGTTTTGGTGTCACTATTCACCTCATTGGTCAACAAAAATGTTGACTTTTGGATAGAAAATAGGTGTATTGGTTTTAACACCCCAAACATACCACATTTTGTATTTAAAACTTATTGGAATTGATTGCCATTACCATTTCTATGCTTAAAACCAAAAGGGCAGAATTTTCAGTTTTTGAAGCCTAACTTTACTGTTCCATTAAGCCCTGTTGCAGTGGGAATTTGAGGAAATGGTAAACATGAAAGTTGTTCTTTATTTTGTCTAGTTGAATTTCCTTTTTTGAATCACTCCATTTGGAGTTTTGTAGCTCCAGATATGGTCCAAAAACCATAGCTGGCCGGATTGCCAAAACTGCAGAATTACCAAATATACAGTAACATGAACAGTGAATGTGACTGCCATTTGGGTTAGGTTCTGGCCATAATTTTGGGTAGGTTTCTTCATGAAAGTTGTTTGTATATGTCTTAACTTGTTTCTGTAAAAATTTTAGGTCAATTGACCATTTCTACAGTGAGTTATGGCCAAATGAACAGTTACTGTTCATTTGGTCATTTCTGCAAGTGCTGTTGCAGGGTATCCGGATTGGGGCCAACTTTTGGTCCTCTTGCTTTGGTCTTTTGGGCATGGTTTCTTCAGCAAAAATGTGCCATTATAAGCCTAGTTTCATGTCCAATTGGCCAAACACCAATTGGACCTACACAGCCAAAGTTATGGCTGTCTAAGTGGACTGAAATTTCAGTCACCCTGCTGTTGTCCCTAGGCAGCATACTCATTCACTTTGCCATGCTACATTTCAGTCCAAATTATGGTCAACTTACCTAAAATGGTCACTAATTGACCCTTAAAATGTTCTCTAACAATTTCCTAAACCAAGTCAAATTTTCACTTCTCAAAACCCTAATTCCCATCTCCATTTCACACTAGTTACCCTAGTTAACTAGCTAAGTCATTATCCACATAATTATGTACTTCAAACATGATCTCTAGTCCACTTTAAGTCCATCAAAAACACTCAATCTTGTTCCTTCCTTAGGGTAGCCGAAATCCATGGTATGTATACACATAAATTTAGTCCATTTAGTTTACAAATTCCTACTAAATTCAAGTCCCTAACATGGAAATAAAGAAATCTTTGCATAAGTAAGCACTAACCTCTTGTAGGGCAGAATTTTCTAAGCTTCAACTCCACTTTCTTTGCTTTTCTAGGCTGCCAAACACTTCCCCAAGTTGTATGGACAAGTTTTAATGAAAGGTATCTAGGATTTTATAGTGGAAATTCATGGGAAATGGTGGAAATGAAAGAAAATTTTCATGGAGGGAGGAAGAAGAGAGGGTCACGTTTTGAGGAAGAAGAAGAAGAAGATGACCAGAATTTTTGGTCTTTCTTTGTCTCTTTTAAGTGATTTAAGAAAGCTTGTTGAATGGTGATTGGTTGGGAGAAAGTAAATGACATCATCATATGTCATAAATGGGCATTTTTTTCATTTTTTATTCTTTTCTTCTCCACTTATTTTCAATTTAATTTTTAGCAATATTTATTCATATTTTGAATCATAATAATTATTTACTTAACTGGACAAGTCGGCCAAAAATCACCTCTGAAGGCGAAATGACCAAAATGCCCTCCGTTTGGCTTAACGGGTCAAAATTGGCTGTACCGATTGAAAAAATTTTCTAAATATTTTCTTGGCATTCTAATGCCATAGGAACCTCAATGACCCTTCTCTGGAGTCCCAAAAATTATTTTATGAATTTTTCCCCGGGTCTAGGGCTCCTAGTTGCGAGCATAACTTACCTGCAGTTACCCATCGCTTGGGAACCGGCTCATTTGACTTGGTTGTATTTTATTTCTAAAATTTTTTCTAAATTTTTATTATTAATATTTGAGTTAATTATGGTTCCTCACTTTAGTTTAAATATTTTTCCGGATGTTCTAGCTGTCCGGACCGACACCGGTCACCGGAACAGTAGAATGTACGGAGTTGCCACCGCGAGGATGTTACAAAAGGTCCCTTAGGCAAATCCCACATCGGCAAAGCACAGAGTTGGTCTTGGGTTCAAAAAGTAATGATATATAAAATGGGGGAACTAATTACTAGAGGCGCCTTTTGGTGGAATGGCCTGGAGAGTTGGAAGAACTCCAGGGTTAAACGTGCTCACTTGAGAGAAATCCTAGGATGGGTGACCTCCTGGAAAGTTCTCCATTCCACCTATGGGACAAAACCGTGAGGCTTATGGCCAAAGCGGACAATTCCTCTAGTGGTTGGTTCCCGATCGTTACAATTGGTATCAAAGCCACTCGCGTGTCCTCTTGAGCGATGGTGGGGCAAACCTCAGCGAGGACGCTGAGTCCCGAAAGGGGGGGAGAAAGGTCCCTTAGGCAAATCCCACATCGGCAAAGCACGGAGTTGGTCTTGGGTTCAAAAAGTAATGATATATAAAATAGGGGAACTAATTACTAGAGGCACCTTTTGGTGGAATGGCTTAGAGAGTTGGAAGAACTCCAGGGTTAAACGTGCTCACTTGAGAGAAATCCTAGGATGGGTGACCTCCTGGGAAGTTCTCCATTCCACCTATGGGACAAAACCGTGAGGCTTATGGCCAAAGCGGACAATTCCTCTAGTGGTTGGTTCCCGATCGTTACAACAATAATCATTTATATAATGTACAAATAAATCTAAAATTTATACTTTTACTTATATTCTTATGAAAATCACATTTGTAATATTATTTAAGTTATAATTCTTCTACTAGTTTTTTTATCACTTCCTTGATGCTTTCGAAGTTGTTTACAATCATTTTGTAATATTTAAAATTTTTAGAACTAGTTTAATTTACTTCAAATCATTCTAAGGAACAAATTTTTGGAGCTAATCTAATTTATTTTAGAACTTCTTCTCATTTATTTACTTTCTAGCATTTTTAATTGCTAATATTCATAACTTATTTTAATAAATTAGACTGTCCAAGTAACCTACGACAAGCTGACTAAACTGGATAATGGGTCGTTGGCACTAGACATCGTGGTGTCTTGAGCCGTCATACCATGGGACGTAGAATGTCAACTACGTATGCAGTCAGTATGGCTAAAAAGCCATGATAACACATAATCGGGCATTAAGCCATGAATGCAGGCATAAAGCCATGAATACAGGCATAAAGCCATAAATACAGGCATAAAGCCTTTCGCAGTATTACTAAAACAATACTCTGTTGGCATGCCAAACTATCTAATCTGACACACATGTCTAGGCAATACAAGGGCACATAATATCATTAAATATTAATATATTGTGTTTTATGACTTCATTATTTCATGATAAATTTCAATATAATGTATACATTCATTTGATCATATATATGATCACAATTCATATCAATTATCCTTTTACATCATTGTACTCAAAGTACTTTTCCTTTCTACAATAATGAGAACTAATGTCTCATTCATACATTAATGTGGTTCATTTATTCATTCATTATGTTATTCATATTGATCATAATTCAAAATAATGGTTCACATGTACCATTGTATTCAAAACATTTTTCCTTTCTCATTTATACATTTTATAAATTATATTTGTGATGGGCATATAAGCCTTAACTACCTATTCACATCAATTAGGTGACTTACTGTAACACCCCCGTTTACATAGCCTGGTAGATTTCACTGTTCCGGTGACCGGTGTCGGTCCGGACAGTTAAGCGGATTAGAACCACACTTAAGACAACTAGATAAGCCACAAATACAAATAATTAGTAATGTTCAATTAGTTAAGTATAAATAAGAAAAACATAACAAAAGAAGTTAAACGAGCCGAGAGTCACAGCGATGGGTGACCTTATCGGGAATGACCACGAAGTCGTTTTAAACTCAAATTTCGAACCGTAAAAAGTGACACTGCGGTCCTTAGGACCCTTATGGACACAGTGGAAAAGAGAAAATCATGAAAAAGAACTGTTAAGTCAGTCAAATAATTAGGTCAGGGAACCGAAAGAAATATGGAATTATTTGCAAACCGGGATGAACCGGCGAGGGGCAATTTGGTCAATTGACCCCGAGAGCTGACTCCTGACCTAACTGTCAAATAAAATCAGAGAAAAGAAAATTTCGGAATCGAGAATTAAATTAAATAACTAATAGAAAAATAGAAAAAAAAAAGGAAAAAATCAAAAAGTAAAAAGGTGATGACATCATGCATGACGTCATGCATGATGCCATAACTAGACTAATTAATTTAATAAATTAATTGGAAAATTTGTGGTCTTCCATAACTAAAATAAATAAAGAAAAGAAAAGAAAAAAAAAAAACAAAAAAATCACTTCTTCTTCTTCCCTTTTGCCACCTCCCTTCCCTCTCCCAAATCTCTCTCACTTAAACCACCATTAAAGCTCATTTTGAGCTTGAAGAACCCTAAATCCCAACCTAGAAAATTTATTTACCAACCTTAAACCTTGTTGATTTCACTTGAAAGGAAGTTTGAGCAAGATTAGGAAAGGAAAAAAAAAAAGAAGAAAATTGAGGAAGAGGAATTTCAAGTGAGGTAAGCAATCTAAATTGCAAATTTTAGTTTATTGGTTATCTTTATGGTTTGAGTAATCTAGAAATTTAATTAAAATCAAAAGAAAACAATTGTAGAGGACCAAAGGGAATTTCAGCCAGCCATGGATGTGGGAGAGTTTGATGTATTTTGAATGAAGTAAATGTGTTAGTAAGCTTGCATGAGAATGGTAGTAAGTTGGAAATGCATAAATAGGAATAAATGCAACATTTTAGTGTAATTAGGGTTTGGAGACCTAGGGTTTTGAGAAAAATTTTGGAGAAATATTTAAATGATGAATTTGGTCTATTGTGAGATGAAAAATGGTCAATAATGACCAAAAGAGATGTGTGGAAATTGTGAGAATGGAAGTTAAATTCGTAGGGCAAATGGTCATGCTGCTGGCAGCATGACTAAGCCAACTTTGAAGGATCAAAACAGAAATTTTACAAGTCCAAGTGATATGCCACCAATTGAGGATGAAAATAGACATAAAATAGCACAATTTTCATTAAGGAACCATGGCAAAAAACTGACCAAAACTTAGTGAACCAATTGACCAAAGTGAAATGAGAGCAGGCTGCCACTGCACAAACTGACCAAATGAACAGTAATTATTCATTTGGTCATAACTCGAGCTAGGAAAGTCAAAATGACCTGAAATTTTACCAGTAATTAGATAAGATATAGATCTAAAACTTTCATGAAGAACACCAACCCAAATTATGCCATTAACCTAATCAAATGATTGAGCAAAGTTGAGTTACTGAACCTGCAAAACTGCAAATTTCCATTTGAGCAGTAAAGTTCCAATGGCTATAACTCTCTCTAGAAAACTCCGATTTAGGCTATTCTTGAACCGATGGAAACCTAAGACGTAGTAGAATATTTTGTATGAAGGAAATTAGACCAAATTATGGACTTAACTTGATCAAATTATTGAATGAAATTGGATCAAAAATCTGCCAGAACCTAAATTGCAGCATGAGCGATTGCGTGAGCGAATTGTATTTTGGCTATAACTTGAGTTACAAAACTCCAATTGGGTGATCCAAAAAAAGAGAATACACTTAAGACAATAAGGAACATTTTCTATGAAGGAAGTTTTGCCAAATTCCAACAGTAAATGGGCCAATGAAACAGTGCAACTTATGACTCCAAAACCGAAAATTGGCAATTTTACCTAAAAGACCTAAGTTTTGAGAAAATGACCAAAACCAACAAGTTTAGTGACCAAAATGTGGTATGTGGGTGAATTTGGAATTTCCATACCTATTAAGCCTTAGAAAGTCAACAATTTGACTTGAATAGTGTAGTAAATAGTAACCCGAAACATAAAAATTTTGAGAACGTCGAATTTAACACGTTAGAACTAGGTGAATGTGAAGCTAAATTTATTTTAGATTTGTGTTAAGTTCTAGTACTGAAACATTGTAAAATTGTGTGTTTCAGTTGAAAAGAATATCGGGAAGGAACCCGAGGAACCGAGTCGAGGCTAAGGGACGACTCGCTTGAGGTTTGTGCACAACACTACTATGCCTTAAAAGTTATTGATAAAGTGAATGAAATATGCATTTTTACTCTTGCTTTGAATTGTTGAAAGTTTATTGTGATCTTATACAGGATGTTTGATTTAAATTGTGAAAGTTATTGTGTATATTTTAAATGGCAATGTTTAGCAAATTGTTAAGATAAATTTTGAAACCACAGTGTCATGACCATATATTTGAACACCTCACTAGCATGACTAGTGGGGGTAATTAGTTCAGAATTTTGATTCCTTCTCTGGAGAAGTGTTGAGGTGTGCCAGTAAAAGAGGATGTGAATGGATATCCATATATTTGAGCTAGCTAGCCTTGTGATGTGATTTCTCTTTAGCCTCTGGCTATTGAGATTCTATTTGTTTTGAATGGCATGATTTAACTGTGGGTTTTATGAAATGTGTTTTGATACTTCGAAATGAACGTGGTTTGCATTAAAATCTCGTAATTCATGTTTTGTGTTTAATGCTCATGTTTAGTCAAATTTTTGAATAGATGTGATTTTATTTTTGCATAAAGATTATTTTAGTATGTTGTGCACCACTGAGTCCTAGTACTCAGCGATAGCTTTTATTGCTGTCGCAGATACAGAGACTAAAGGAGCAGCAGACTGAGCTGCTAAAGATTGAGGATCATTCAGCCTAAAGTCTTCGGATATAATTTATACCCTAATTGTAAATATTTCTTTTGATGTATATATTGCACATAAATGTATGGACATGTAAAAATGGGTATTGAGCAGTTGTATAAAATTTGTATAAAGTTGTAATATATATTGTAGTTTGAAATTCTCTTAATGTAAATTTTGTAATGATCTATTTAAATCGTTTTGTTTCTAATGAAATATGAATGGAACTATTTTATTTAATTTGAATGAAATGGATTGTTAGTATTTTGATGATCATTGGATACTGGATTTGAAATTGAAAGTTGATAAATGTGTTGAGAAATTATTTGAGATTGAGTTTGAAATTGAAGCAGTTATTGAGGAAATTTTTAGAAGTGCTTTTTACAGGTATTTGAAGAACTGTTTTCTCAAAATACAGAAGGAACTCTGTCAAAATTTTTATAAAATTTGCGGAAAAATAAAATGGGCTAAAATTTCCAACTAGCTTTCAACTTAATTACATGTTTAAAATACTTATTAGAAATGCTCACCACTTATTAAAAATAAGAAAATTTGTTTTAAAATCCCTTGTAGGGTACTTAATGAGTTATCGGTAGGTGAAGTTCGGTAGTTCATTAGGTATTCTACGGGATCATGTTATGCCTTACAGAGGGGTAAGGTGTGACATGTTTTAGTGGTATCAGAGCAAATTTTTGAAGTATGTTTTAACCTATGAATTTGTGTCTTTTCTTTGTTAAGTATAACTGCTTAATGTCCATAATTGTTACATACAGTGCATTACATCATAAATATGAACTAATGGAGGGAAATCTCCATGTGTTACTTGTTCAGGAGATACCCTACTCCAGACTGTTATGGAAGAAGGGGATCGCTCAGTTGAGCAGTCTGTTGAAGCTGAGGCACAAGGGGAAGCCCCAGCTTTACCGAATGTTAGTGGGTCAGCAGCACCAGCCCCACAAATGCCGCAGTTTCCTGCACAGTTCGCACAGCAGATGGCTGCGATGTTTCAGCAAATGGCTGGGGGTATGCCTGCTCAAGCTCCACCCCAGACACCTGTGACACAACCACTGCCTCCAGCCAGACAATATGATAAATTACTGAAGTATGGGGCTGCAGAATTTAAGGGTACAGTGGACCCTTTAGAGGCAGAGCAATGGCTTGAAAGAATGGACAGAGTATTTAAGAAGCTACATTGCCAAGATGAACTGAAGTTTGAGTACTCTGTGTCGCTACTGCAAGGGGATGCGTATGATTGGTGGAAGACCATCCCCCACAGCTTGGCTGAACCACCAGTGTTGACCTGGGATGACTTCATCAGAGAATTCAGACAGAAATACATCCCAGATGCATATGTTGACCAGAAACTGCAAGAATTTTTGAGTCTGAAACAAGGAAACCGATCGGTGGCAGAGTATGAGAGGGAGTTCTCCCGCCTGAGTCACTATGCGGGGAGTCTCCTTACTACTAGCAAGGCAAGGTGCAAGAGATTTGAGACGGGTTTGAAGCCCAGCATAAGGATGCAAGTTGTGGGATTCCGACACAGCAACTTTTCAGAGCTCATGTCTCAAGCACTTGAGTTGAAAAGAATAGAATCAGAAGCAACCCCAGTCAAAGAAAAATAAGAGAAAGCTGAGAAATCAGACAAAGACAAGGGGGAAAAGTCTGTAGAGCTGAGTTCTGGTGGGACTTCTGGGAAAAAGAAGAAGTTTAGTGGACCCAGTAGGGGTCGAGGTGGAAGATTTGGTAGGGGCCAATTCTCCGCATGAGACCCCTAGGTCCGGGCCGATGAGCGGTGGGTTCACATTCTGCCCGCCCCTGTGAGACTTGTGGCAAGATTCATGGGGGGGAGTGCTACTGGGCCACTGGAGCCTACTTTAACTGCGGTGGCAAGGGCCATATAGCTAAAGACTGTACTAGTGCTCCGAGATATAGTCTAGCTCCTACTACTGCCGAGGGATCTATTCAGAGTCCTGCTCTCAGCGGTTCACAGTCAGTTGGTAGAGGAAGAGGTAGAGATAGAGGCACTACTTCAGGCAGTCAGGGCACAGTTGGTCAGTCAGGACAAGGAAGTGCTTCAACCAGAATTTATACAATGAGACAGCGAGAAGAGGCTGAGACTTCTGACGTGGTAGCTGGTATATTCTCTATCTCTAATCAAGAAGTATTTGAATTGTTTGATTCGGGTTGAACTCATTCATATGTTAGTGCTACATAGTTAGTTCACTTGCTGTTCCATGTGTGCAAATGGGTTTTGAAGTGCTAGTAACTAGTCCGTTAGGACAAGAGGTCCAGGTCAATAGAATTTATAGAGACTGTCCTTTGGTGATCCAAGGACATGTTTTCCTGTCAGACTTGATTGAAATGCCCTTCAGAGAGTATGATATCATCTTGGGCATGGATTGGTTAGCCAGGCATTATGCCATGATTGATCAGAGATCAAGAGTCACTTTTGGTCTCCCTTTATACGGTGATGTGGTAATACACAGGGAGAGGCATTTACTGCCATCAAACATCATTTCGGCTGCACTAGCCAGAAGAATGATAAGAAAGGGGTGTGAAGCATACTTAGCACATGTGATAGACGCCCAAGTGGGGAGTCCAGCACTAAGGGACATCCCTACTATATGTGATTTTACGGATGTATTTCCTGATGAATTGCCAGGATTACCTCCAGAAAGAGAGGTGCAGTTTGAGATTGATGTTATGCCTGGTGTGGACCCAATCTCCATAACGCCATATAGAATGGCACCTGCAGAATTAAAAGAGTTGAAAGTACAATTGCAAGAGTTGCTTGACAAGGGCTTTATCTGCCCTAGTGTGTCACCTTGGGGAGTGCCAGTGTTGTTTGTAAAGAAGAAGGATGGCACTCTCCGGTTATGCATTGATTATCGACAGTTGAATAAGGTGACAATAAAGAATAGATATCCATTGCCCCGCATTGATGATTTGTTTGATCAGTTGAGGGGTGCAGCTGTGTTCTCCAAAATTGACCTAAGATCAGGTTATTATCAGTTGAAAGTGCAAGAGCAGAGTATTGCCAAAACTGCTTTCAGAACCCGCTATGGCCATTATGAGTTCCTATTTATGCCATTTGGGTTAACTAATGCTCCGGCTGCTTTTATGGATCTGATGAACACTATCTTTAGACCATACCTCGACCAGTTTGTTGTGGTATTCATTGATGATATATTGGTCTATTCGAGGAATGCAGAAGAGCATGATGGATATCTGCGGATTGTGCTGCAGACTTTGAGGGAGAAACAATTATATGCCAAATTGTCGAAGTGTGAATTTTGGCTGAAAGAGATATCTTTCTTGGGGCATGTAGTATCAAAAGAGGGCATTAAGGTAGATCCAAGTAAGATTGAAGCTATCCTTAATTTGAGGCCACCTAGAAATGTCACAGAAATTCATAGTTTTCTGGGTTTAGCTGGATACTACCGTAGATTTGTGAAGGGATTCTCCATTTTGGCATCTCCATTGACCAAGCTGCTTAGAAAAGATGTGAAATTTTAGTGGACGGACAAATGCCAGCAGAGTTTTGATGAATTAAAGAGATGTTTGACTAAAGCTCCAGTCCTGACTTTACCTACTCCGGGTAAAGAATACACAGTATATAGTGATGCTTCTCACAATGGGTTAGGCTGTGTATTGATGCAAGATCAAAATGTCATTGCCTACGCATCACGCCAGCTAAAACCACATGAGAGGAATTATCCAACACATGATTTGGAGCTTGCAGCTATTGTGTTTGCTCTTAAGATCTGGAGACACTATTTGTATGGGGAAAATGTTAGTAGTATGCCCTAGAGCATATCATTTAGTATGTATCTTGTATATATTTTTATTAATAAAAGGCATTTCCACTTTTCCGTTTACATAATATATTTATGTGTAATAGAAAAGGTCCATTGACATTTTGTTAGAAATATTATTCTTAAGTTGCTAAGAATATGAGTGACAATATTTCTAGCACAAAGTATCATAAATAGGTTCACAATCGAGGATACTTCATAATAAGGACATGACTTATCCAGAAAGATTGTATTCATGTTTGTTCCCAAGTTATTTATATGAGATATAAATAAGATGGAATGGTGAGTCTCATGCCATATGACAAACATGATAGGCACTTATAAATGATAAGTAGGCCGAACCAGTGACACTTATGACAAGCACATGGAGTTTACTCTTGTCAATGTTTTGTCATAAATCATATCAGTGCATATAATCTTTAGACCTGAGATAGCACAGTTATTGTAACACCCTCATCGTAGCAGTGCATGCATTCTCATCGCTCGGTGACGATGTCGGTGCGGGATGCTAGAACGTCTAGAAAAATATTTAGACTAGAGTGAGGAGTCATAAATAACCCAAATAAGTGTAAGAAAAATTAAGGAAAAATTTTAGAAATAAAATACAATCAAGTTAAATGAGCTGGTGCCCTAGTGATGGGTGATCGCAGGGAAGTATCCAGAACGCAGTGCACCCTGCACCGTGAGAAAATTCATAAAATAATTTTTGAGACTCTGGAGAAGAGTCATTGAGGTTACTATGGCATTAGAATGCCAAGAAAATGTTTAGAAAAATTTTTCAATCGGTACAGACAATTTTAGTCTATTAAGCCAAACGGAGGGCATTTTGGTCATTTCGTCTTTAGAGATGATTTTTGGCCAACTTGTCCAGTTAAATAAATAATTATTATAATCTAGAATATGAATAAATATTGCTACAAATTAAATTGAAATTTAGTAGAAAAGAAAAGGAAAGAAAAGGAAAAGGAAATAATTAAAAATATAATTATTTATAATGACATCATTAAAGGAGAAAGTAACCAATAGGAATTAAACAACTATTATGAAGAGATAAGGAGAGTTAAAATGAGATAAAAATTGATTAAAATTTCAGATTTTATCTCCTCATCTTCTTTCTTCTACAAGTCATCCACCATTAGAGTTCCCTTCCCCCATTTTCATCAAACTTTGAGCTTGATTTTTCCTAAGCTTTCTACCCCAAAACCCTAAACACCTTTCATAAAAATTAATCTCCACATCAACAGGAACATTTTGATTGTTATAAAGTGAAGAAAACTCAAAGTTTTAACAAGCCAAGAAATTGATCTCAAAGAGGTTAGTGCACTAATTTATTTCTATTTCTTTTCTAAGTATGATAAGCTTACTAAATTAAGTTAGATTGATATAAAATTAAAAGAAATTTGTAGGGATAGAAAATTTATAAATTTCAGCAGCCATTATATGAGTTGTAGTTTTATGGTTTTGAGGAAATTATTTGTGTTTATTAGTGATATTGATGAGTAATTGTGATGAACAAATTGATTGGCATGTGTTTACATGAATTGAAGAATTGTGAGTTAGGGTTTTTGACCTAACCTTGAGGAAATTGATGTGTGTCTTGAAATGGATGATGTTGAGATGATTTAATGACCATTAGAAGTGCTATATATGTTAAATGAAGTTTGTGGAGTTGGGAGAATTGAGTTTGGGAGTGTTGATTTTCATGCAGGAAAATCGGACTTTTGAGTCCAGTGCATTGTTTGAGTTATAACTGGAGTTGTGTTGCTCCAATTGGTATGAGGCCAATTGGAGATGAAACCTAGGACAAAATGCCCCATTTTTCATGAAGAAACCATGCCCAAATTCTTTCCATAAGTTGACCAAACTACTGTCCCAATTCGGATGTCCAGACCTTGAACCCAGAAAATTGACCAAATGAACAGTACATGTTCATTTGGCCATAACTTCTTCTAGACAAGTCTAAATGATCTGAATTTTAACCAGTGGATAGATTAGACCTAGGACTAAAACTTTCATTGAGAACACCAAGCCCAGAAATGCCTCTAACCAAATGAAATTGTTGACTCAATTCGGGACACGAAACTGACCTGCACTATTCTGCCCAGAATTTTCTGGATTAAAGCTCACCGACCAGTTTTGGCAAAATGGCCATAACTTGGTCTATAAAAATCCAAATGCAATGAAACCAACGGAAAAAGTTTTATAAGACATAGATATACAATATTGATCTTTTAACCAAAACCCAGAAACCTAGGGAACTAGGTCAATTGACTAGGTTAAGTTAACATATAAATTCTGGAAATTTTCAAAAGAACCATTTGACCTTAGAACACTCATTTAGTTATATCTCCTACAAGAAAACTCCAATTAGGTTGGGCCATACAGATCTGGAACCCTAAGAAACGGGGCTCCAACTTTGTTTTAGACTTGGTCCTCAAATTATGAACATAAGAACCCCAAAATGGGAGTTAAAGTTTCTGATTTAAACATGAGTCCTGGTAGAACAGGGTACATGAGTCTAGGCCAGTGATTTGGCCATAATTAATTCTACAGAACTTGAAAAATTGTAATAAAAATTTCTGAGTGACTATAAGACATAGAGAAATAAATTCTATGAAGGGAGTGTGGCTAAACAGTGGCCACATCCTAGTCAATCTGCTATGTGAAGACAGTGCACCAAATCTGGACGTAAAGAAAAGTCCATAAAACAATTAGGCATATGACACGAAATGAATTATAATAAATTGTTAAGCATAAAAATAATATGAATTAATGAAATTATAATTACTTAATAATATTATTCTGCCCAAAGTACACCTAGACTCATTTATATAGCTTGGATCGATTGGTATACCAATTAGGGACTACATATTGCAGTACTGCCTACAGGGATAATCATTGACAGACAACATATGTCTAACATGATTATTCTACTGGCTTTATGCCTGCCCGATGGCCATAGTGCCAATTTTTATTATTACTGGCTTATGCCTGCCCGCTGGCCTTGTGCCTGATATAACCGTTGTATACTTGATAGACATACGGCTGTCTAACTTGTATACCCCCGTGTATCCAGTCTTTATAGTCTGTCATAGGTTACTTGGGCACAGAAATGAGTATAAATCCTTAATTGAAATAAATACATGAGAAGATTGTTAAGGTGAACTTCAATGAATCAAACATAAGATACATGATAAAAAGACTCCGATTAATCTATTTTGTCCAAAGTTCTATAAACATGTAAAGACCTAGAAAATTCATAAAATTTTATATTTTCATATAAGAATACACGTTGAATAATTATTTCAGTTATTTATTTATTTTTATTTCAATATATGCACCACTAAGCATTATGCTTAGCGCGTTGGTTCTTACCATGCGTAGGTACAGGAGAGCCACAGCAGCAGCAGCAGTAGAGCCTAGACAGGACTTGAGCAGATCTGCTACAGTGTAGATTGTCACCTCACCAGTTCTTTTTGGTAGGGCTCATGTATAGTTAAATTTTGTATTTTGGTTATGGTATGTAATAAATCAGATGGAGATATGCAGCTAAATTTTGGATTGTATATAAAATTGTATATTATTGCGAGTAATGTTATATGAATAAAATGCAGGTTTATTTTATTTGAAAATATTATGAGTAATGTTATGATATGGTACATGAACGATTAGCATGAGAAATGATGTGACAGAATGGGATAAAAAAAAAAATTTCTACACATAATATAATATAAATGAATTAATATTATACATGACAAGACAGAATAGGGTGCTCCGGCACCGAATGTAGCACACTTTGCTCGGCTACACTATAGACCAGGTAAGGGGTGTTACATTTATTGGTATCAGAGCAAAGGTTTAGGCGTTCCTAGGCATAGGTAAACAGAATGATATAATGTGCATAACATGCATGAGCCCTTATTTAGGAGTCGAGGTGACACTAATGCATATCTGTTCTTTGTTTGTTTTATAGGATTAATAGAGTCCGATCATTCAGAGGAAGGGTCTTACAGACCAGTGGAGGAGGAGGAGATTGGTAGTCATGCACCTGTCCGTAGTCAGGGGCGAGACAGGAGAGAGGAGTCATTCCAGGGTACAGCAGGTAGAACACAGCAGGCGTTTTTGGAGCAAATGACTCAGATGCTCCGCCAATTTACCGGAGCCACCCCACAGCCTACACAACGGTCTCCACTAGAGAAATTAAGAAAGTATGGGGCCGTTGACTTTATGGGTGAGAAGGAAGATGACCCATCCGCTGCTGAGCATTGGCTAGAGCGGACTGAGAGAGTGCTGAGGCAGTTACATTGCACGCCAGAACAACAGTTAGAGTGTGCTCTGTCGTTACTACAAGGGGAAGCCTACCAGTGGTGGGATACTGTGTCTAGAACGGTACAGCCAACGGAGCTTACTTGGGATTTCTTTTTGACTGAATTCAGAAAGAAGTATATTAGTCATATATACTTAGAGGCCCGAAGGAGAGAGTTTCTGACCTTAAAGCAGAGACAGTTAACGGTTTCTGAGTATGAAAGAGAGTTTGTGAGGCTGGGTAGATATGCACGAGAGGTAATGCCTACAGAGGCAGAGAGATGCCGTAGGTTTGAGGATGGACTGAACGATAATATCAGAATTATAGTGACGGCACATGGTTATACAGATTTCTTCCGGCTAGTGGCTGCATCACTTAATGTAGAGAGAGTACGAAATGAGGAGCAGTCTAGGAGAGATAGACAGCGAAAGAGGAGTCCTGGACAAGGTCAGTCCAGTACACCAGTTTCTGAGGGTAAGAGGCCCAAGGTTTCCCAGGGCCAGCGCCAGGGCCAGAGACAGGCGTCCCAGTTTACTCAGAGAGGAGGACAGTCCAGAGCGTTAGTGGGGAGCTCTCCTGGCACAGTGGTAGGGGGATCTGCCTCCATACCATTATGCATCCATTGTGAGAGGAGGCACCGAGGAGAGTGCCGACTGTTGACTGGGGGATGTTTCCGATGCGGAGCTACAGACCATTTTCTACGAGATTGTCCCCATAGGAGTGTTTCCACTGCCCAACCACCGACTGAGAGATCTGTCCCTGCAGTTCAGAGGGGTAGACGACCTGCGAGACCAGAGGTGATGGGTACCTCACAGAGACCAGCTTCTGAAATGATTGAGCGACCCGAGGCTCGAGTAGCACCTCGTGTGTATGCTATGAGGACACAGGATGAGCCAGAGCTGGCAGACATTGCTAGAGGTATATTTCTCATTATAAAATTTTAGTATATGTAATAATAGACCCTATGTATGAGATAAAAGTAAATAGGTACAGAACTAGTTAAGAACAAGATCGTAAAGCCAGAACTAGTAAAACAGACTAAGGAGAAGTAGTTCCTCGACTATTTACACCGAGTAAATTTCGAGGACGAAATTTTTGTTGGAGGGGAAGAATTGTAACACCCTCACTGTAGCAATTCTGTACATTCTCATTCGGTGACCGATTATGTCGGGCGGCTAGAACGTCTAGAAAAATATTTAGACTAGAGTGAGGAGTCATAAATAACTCAAATAAGTGTAAGAAAAATTAAGGAAAAATTTTAGAAATAAAATACAATCAAGTTAAATGAGCTGGTGCCCTAGCGATGGGTGATCGCAGGGGAAGTATCGGTAACGGCAGTGCACGGACCCGTGAGAAAATTCATAAAATAATTTTTGAGACTCTGGAGAAGAGTCATTGAGGTTACTATGGCATTAGAATGCCAAGAAAATGTTTAGAAAAATTTTTCAATCGGTACAGACAATTTTAGTCTATTAAGCCAAACGGAGGACATTTTGGTCATTTCGTCTTTAGAGATGATTTTTGGCCAACTTGTCCAGTTAAATAAATAATTATTATAATCTAGAATATGAATAAATATTGCTATAAATTAAATTGAAATTTAGTAGAAAAGAAAAGGAAAGAAAAGGAAAAGGAAAGAATTAAAAATATATAATGACATCATTAAAGGAGAAAGTAACCAATAGGAATTAAACAACTATTATGAAGAGATAAGGAGAGTTAAAATGAGATAAAAATTGATTAAAATTTCAGATTTTATCTCCTCATCTTCTTTCTTCTATAAGCCGTCCACCATTAGAGTTCCCTTCCCCCATTTTCATCAAACTTTGAGCTTTATTTTTCCTAAGCTTTCTACCCCAAAACCCTAAACACCTTTCATAAAAATTAATCTTCACATCAAGAGGAACATTTTGATTGTTATAAAGTGAAGAAAACTCAAAGTTTTAACAAGCCAAGAAATTGATCTCAAAGAGGTTAGTGCACTAATTTATTTCTATTTCTTTTCTAAGTATGATAAGCTTACTAAATTAAGTTAGATTGATATAAAATTAAAAGAAATTTGTAGGGATAGAAAATTTATAAATTTCAGCAGCCATTATATGAGTTGTAGTTTTATGGTTTTGAGGAAATTATTTGTGTTTATTAGTGATATTGATGAGTAATTGTGATGAACAAATTGATTGGCATGTGTTTACATGAATTGAAGAATTGTGAGTTAGGGTTTTTGACCTAACCTTGAGGAAATTGATGTGTGTCTTGACATGGATGATGTTGAGATGATTTAATGACCATTAGAAGTGCTATATATGTTAAATGAAGTTTGTGGAGTTGGGAGAATTGAGTTTGGGAGTGTTGATTTTCATGCAGGAAAATCGGACTTTTGAGTCCAGTGCATTGTTTGAGTTATAACTGGAGTTGTGTTGCTCCAATTGGTATGAGGCCAATTGGAGATGAAACCTAGGACAAAATGCCCCATTTTTCATGAAGAAACCATGCCCAAATTCTGTCCATAAGTTGACCAAACTACTATCCCAATTCGGATGTCCAGACCTTGAACCCAGAAAATTGACCAAATGAACATTACATGTTCATTTGGCCATAACTTCTTCTAGACAAGTCTAAATGATCTGAATTTTAACCAGTGGATAGATTAGACCTAGGACTAAAACTTTCATTGAGAACACCAAGCCCAGAAATGCCTCTAACCAAATGAAATTGTTGACTCAATTCGGGACACGAAACTGACCTGCACTATTCTGCCCAGAATTTTCTGGATTAATGCTCACCGACCAGTTTTGGCAAAATGGCCATAACTTGGTCTATAAAAATCCAAATGCAATGAAACCAACGGCAAAAGTTTTATAAGACATATATATACAATATTGATCTTTTAACCAAAACCCAGAAACCTAGGGAACTAGGTCAATTGACTAGGTTAAGTTAACATATAAATTCTGGAAATTTTCAAAAGAACCATTTGACCTCAGAACACTCATTTAGTTATATCTCCTACAAGAAAACTCCAATTAGGTTGGGCCATACAGATCTGGAACCCTAAGAAACGGGGCTCCAACTTTGTTTTAGACTTGGTCCTCAAATTATGAACATAAGAACCCCAAAATGGGAGTCAAAGTTTCTGATTTAAACATGAGTCCTGGTAGAACAGGGTACATGAGTCTAGGCCAGTGATTTGGCCATAATTAATTCTACAGAACTTGAAAAATTGTAATAATGATACCACAAATGTAACGGCCCGGCCCACTAGTGATATTGTCCACTCTGGGCCGAAGCCCTCACGGTTTTAAAACGCGTCAATAGGGGTTACGAACTATCAACTTATGAATCTAGCATCTCTCCCGTGTTTTGTCGATGTGGAATTTGCCTAGGGTGTTACAATCCACCCCCCTTATGGGACTCAGCGTCCTCGCTGAGGTTTGCCCCACCATCGTTCAAGGTTGCACGCGGAGCGGCTCTGATTCCACAAATGTAACGGCCCAACCCACTAGTGATATTGTCCGCTCTGGGCTGAAGCCCTCACGGTTTTAAAACGCGTCAATAGGGGTTACGAACTATCAACTTATGAATCCAGCATCTCTCCCGTGTTTTGTCGATGTGGGATTTGCCTAGGGTGTTACAATAATTGTAACAGCCCAATCCATCTCCAGTCAGTATTGTCCGCTTTGGCCCATGGGCCTCACGGATTTGTCCCTTGGGAGGTTTCATTCCCAAAAGCACGCTGACCAGGTGAGGAAGACTCCCACATATATGGCCCAAATCTTTTCTTCCCGTTTCCGATGTGGGACACGAAGCTCACTCCATTGCGTAGCTGGTTGAACAAGCACGTCCCAACCCCATCCCTGGGTCGTGACAAGCCCACCAACTTCCGCTTGGTGCGTCCCCGCACCACACACCGTACTAGAGGGAGTCCATCTCTGATACCAAATTGTAACAGCCCAATCCATCTCCAGTCAGTATTATCCGCTTTGGCCCATGGGCCTCACGGATTTGTCCCTTGGGAGGTTTCATTCCCAAAAGCGCGCTGACCAGGTGACGAAGACTCCCACATATATGGCCCAAATCTTTTCTTCCCTTTTCCGATGTGGGACACGAAGCTCACTCCATTGCGTAGCTGGTTGAACAAGCACGACCCAACCCCATCCCTGGGTCGTGACAGTTATCTTGTATATAGGTAGTTTGAGTTTGATACTGCTTTCATACTTGTACTGTATATGGGTATATGGGCATGTGTTGGCTCCTACTAGTTATATATGGAGGTAGGTGTTGATCAAGATGGAATCTATTCCTCTAAGTAAATAGAGATAAAATCCTATGTTCATTTAATTGTTCTTGATGTTTTAAGTTCCTGGCCAGGACAGATAGATTTATTCAGAAAAGAGTTTCTGATGAGAAAATCTTTTTAATCAAGAACTGGAATTAAAAGAGAACATAATATTCATAGCAAATGGAGTGTGACATAAACCATGACTCCAGCTTGAGTTGGGATTTTGTAACAGAGAGATTCTAGTGCATGGTAACATATGATTATAGGTTCATTTAAGGTAAATCTTATTACTAATTGGGTGGCCATGGCATGCTATGCTAGGTGTTAACCATGGTCTATGAGATTCATAAAATGATTTAGAGAAATCATTTATGGTAAGAAAGAGTTCTGATGATATTAAGAGTTGATATCATGTCTCATTGCCAATTAGTGATGAGCCTAGTAAGTCACACACATACACAAGTTATCACCTAATTAAATATGATTTAATTAATTAATTAAAGAGTTTAATTGTTTAATTAAATAGGTTTGGTTTGCAATTAGTTTGCAAAGTCCCTAGCATGACTTGAAACAAAATCTAGATTATTGGATGTATAATATAAGTTAAATTTATATTTAAAGTGTTTAAATATGAATTTAATTAATGAGAAATTAATTAATAGAGATTAATTAATTAATTTATATTTGATATAAATTAATTAGAAGAAGAAAATAATTATTTTGGGTTAAGAATTCAAAATTAAGACACAGGGGCATTTTGGTCATTTTGCAGTGTGACACGTGGCACCATGAGATGGTGACACATGGCATAACACATAAGCTTGCCAAATGTTTTTTAATCATGTAAGATGATTAAAATCAAGATTAAATATAGGTTTGACACTTGGCACAATGTGATTGGGTCACTTAAACCTAGAGCTAATCAAAGGGTGACATGTGGCAAGGGTTTAATGTGTTAACCTAGCTATTTAAGTGTTGTTATGAGAAAATAAAACACAACCAGCAGCCACACTCCTTTGTCACGCCACTTTGAGGGTTTTCATCTCTTCTTCTTCATCTCTTATCAATTCAAAGAGATTAGCCATCAATCTCTTGAATTAAGAACACTAGAAATTGTTTCTAGTGTCCTGTTTACATCTTTAATCTCTTAAAAGGCAGAACTTGATTTTCTAATTAATAGAAAAAGCTGTAGAAGCTATTCAAGGGCTGCCATATGTGTTCTTGGTGTGGACAAGCTAGAGGGACAACATTTGGTGTCCTGAAGACGAATCTCAAAGGCGCAGACACGCTGTAGTGCATCAAGAGGTTAGTGTAATCGTTCTTGATTTAATCTAGGGTTCTAAAATTAATCTGATTAATTTTAAAATCTTAAATGGCAAATACAGATCCAAAAACATATTAAAAGAGTTTTAATATGTTGTTTATCATTGAAATCAAATAGATAAAAATAAATCTTGCATGGTGCATGTAACCCTACGCAAAATTTTTTTGAATTCAATGGTATAATCTTGTGTTTTTCACGCTTCCGTTCCTTCAATTGGTATCAGAGCCACTATATTTGCCATTTAGATTGATGTTTATATGATTTAATTGTGTGTTTGATCATGAGATCAAGAGTTTATTGCTGGTTGCAAAGTCAAAGTGGCGGCACAAATGATGAACACCATGGTGTGCATGGTTGATGCATCACAATGGTGTGCAAAGGTAAATGGATGGTGAATGTGCAATTGTTGTATGATTTAAGATCCATTTTATGTCTAATTAAATTATTTAATTAGAATTTTTATCACATAATTAAATTATGATTCAAATCAGAATTTTAAAAATTGTTTGAATGTGATTCAAATCTGAATTTTAAAAGTTGTTTGAATGTGATTTAAATCTGAATTTTTAAAGTTAATTGAATCATATTTAAATCTGATTTTTTAAAATTGATTGAATAAAATTCAGATCTGATTTTTTAAAAAATATTTGAATGTGATTCAAATCTGATTTTTTTAAAAATGTTTGAATGTGATTCAAATCTGAATTTTTAAAGTTGTTTGAATGTGATTCAAATCTGAATTTTTAAATTTGTTTGAATGAGATTCAAATCTGAATTTTTAAATTTATTTGAATCATATTCAAATCTGAATTTTTAAGTTGAATATGAGATATTCAATTTAATTTAAGTATGTGTGTTTTATTTAATTGTTAAATAGTGATATGCATGATGGATGATCATGGATTATAAAAGACCAATGTGATTGGATTTATTTCTTTTATGTTTCTTTGGGATTGTAAATTAATTAATTTATTTTAATTTATTTTGGGCATGTATTATTAAGTTTGTAATAATTTTTGGGTTGTAATTTCATTTATTTAAGTTCTTGTAAATTCGCCTTGGTATGCCAAGGATTACTATGTAATATTGGATTGCAAGAAGTTCAAGGAGGTCAAGAGCATTGGTGGGACCAGTGGGAGGAATTCAAGATCAAGTGTTGATTATGTACTCCTTCAGCAACTCTTGTAAAATGAATGAATGAAATGCACCTAGGAATGCGCTGATTCAATTCTTGGTGGCTCAGAATTGAATCCCTTAGAAAGTCCATGATCATACCATATTTACTGCTTATCCATGAATGCATGAGATGTATGGGAATGTATGCAATTATATGATATATGCATGCTAAATGGATAATGTGCAAAGTGAGACCTTAATAGTAAATAGAATGACCATAAAATCTTCCAAACAAATGATTAAGTTGGAAATGCTATAATTAAAGTAATTATAACATAGGCCCTCCATTGGGGCAATTATTTTAAGAAATTTTAAATAGTTGCATAAGATGCAATTTATTTAAGAGATTTTCTTAAGAATAATTGTTAAGCATGAGATGTTGTAAATATGTAAATGGTTTAGTGGCCAATATTGGATGTACCTGAGGACATTAAAATTATTTGCATAATTACTGGCTCAATGGGATCAACTTAACTAATCCAAGATAAGTCAATAATGGATGTACTTGAGATTTTGAGCATTAGGGGCTAGGTAAAGGATTGAACCTCACATGAGATGTGATGGGCAAAGAGTTGCTCACTTATAGTTTATTGTAATTCCAATAATGGATGTACCTGAGGATGATCAATAGAATTATAAGAATTCAATCACCCACTAGAAATCCATCCAACTAGGATTTCTGTTTTCTACTTTGGAAGTGTAGGATTCGCTAAGTTAGTGGGAGGACCAATTTGATTAAAAGACCATAATCATTTTGGTTAATTACATGATACATTTACTAATTAATCTGGTTATTTTCTGTAGTTAATTTTCTGATAAAAATGATCACAAAACAACCACCACCATCCAATATCCTTGCAAGCATACTTGATCACAATAGGTTGACAGGACCTAATCTGTCTGATTGGCTAAGAAATTTGAAACTTGTCCTGAACCTTGAACATATAGGATATGTTCTAGATTCAAATGTTCCTGGTCCCTTACCTCCAGGGGCCACACAAGAGGAACATGAAACTTTGGACAAGTGGAAGGAGCATGATATGAGAGCTAAGTGTTACATGCTTGCTTCCATGAGTAATGAGTTACAGAAGCAACATGAGAACATGCAGAGTGCGAGTGAGATCCTCCTTCATCTACAAGAGTTATATGGTGAGCACAGCAGGAATGCTAGGTATGAGATATCTAGACAGCTATTCCGTATGAGGATGTCTGAGGGACAGAATGTTGGGGATCATGTCCACAAGATGATTCGGATGATTGAGCAGTTAGAACATCTTGACTTTAACATGGATTTCCAACTACAGACGGATTTGATCCTTCAGTCCCTTCCTGAGTCTTTTGGAAATTTTGTGACAAATTTCCATATGACTAAACAGGAATGCACCTTAGCTAGTTTACTCAACATGCTGGTTATTGCCCAAAAGAATATGCCAGGCAATAAAGGAAAAGAGGTAGCTTTGGTTGCATCTTCTTCTGATGGAAAGTCCAACAAGAAGAAGGGCAATAAGAAAAAGAAACTTCAGATTCCTGGTCCTTCCAAGAAAATAGCTAAACAGAAAGGGAAGACCAAAGCTGACAAAGGCAAAGGAATGTGTTTCCACTGCCAATAGGAAAGTGTTTCCATTGCCAGTAAGAAAGTGTTTCCACTGGCCAGAGTATAGCAATCTAAATGAATGCAATGTCATGGTGAAAACCAACTCAAGTTCAAAATATATTTGGCACTTAAGGTTATGTCATGTTGCAGAAGATAGGATTACAAAATTGGAGAAAATGGGGATTCTATCCTTATTGGACTCTAAGCCTACTCCAACTTGTGAATCTTGCCTTCAGGGCAAAATGACTAAATCACCCTTTGTTGGACAGGGGCTAAGAGCTGAAAATATTTTGGAGCTAATACATAGTGATGTATGTGGTCCATTTAAAGAAATGGCTAGAGGGGGCTTTCATTATTTTATTACCTTTACTGATGATAAATCAAGGTTTGGGTATTTGTATTTGATGAAATACAAACATGAATCTTTTGAAAAGTTCAAAGAATTTAAATCTGAAGTAGAAAATCAAACAGGAAATATTTGAGTACTGAATTTGATGAATACTTGAGAGAGCATAGCATTGTTTCTCAGCTGACTCCTCCAGGAACGCCACAGCTGAATGGTGTATCTGAAAGGAAAAATCGTACCCTATTGGATATGGTACGTAGTATGATGAGCTATACTGATATGCCAATCTCCTTTTGGGGATTTGCATTAGAATCAGCTTTGTATATTCTGAATAGGATTCCATCAAAATCAGTTTCTTCCACACCTTATGAGATATGGCATGGAAGAAAACCAAGTCTTAAGCATGTTAAGATTTGGGGTTGTCCAGCTTATATCAAAAAGATGAACACTGATAAATTGGAGACCAGATCAGGAAAAGGTTGATTTGTTGGATATCCAAAAGATAGTTTTGGATATTATTTTATTTGCCTACTTCACAAAAGTTGTGATAAGTAGAGATGCCACTTTTCTTGAACAACAATTTTTCCAAGAAGGAGGCAAAGGAAGGCAAATAGAGTTAGAATTGGAGAATTCTGACCAACCAACAGATCAGATGGATATAGATCCATCTAGTCAACCTATACCCGTTGATGAAACATTTACAGCTGTTCCTCGTAGAACAACCAGGGTATCTCACCCACCAGTGAGATATGGTTTTCTTCATCAAGAAGAACAAGAGTTGTCTACTCATGAAGAAGTAGATCATGGAGATGATCCACTTACCTATGAAGAAGCTATATCAGATATAGACTCTTCAAAATGGATTGATGCTATGAAATCCGAGATTGATTCCATGTATAAGAATCAAGTTTGGGATTTTGTTGACCCACCTGAAGGTATTATACCTATAGGGAACAAATGGGTTTTCAAGAAGAAAATTGGTTTTGATGGAAAGGTAGAGACCTATAAGGCAAGGCTAGTAGCGAAAGGGTTTCGCCAAAGGCAAGGAATCGACTATGAGGAGACTTTCTTGCCTGTTGCCATGCTTAAATCAATTAGGATTTTATTAGCAATAGCAGCATACTATGATTATGAGATTTGGCAGATGGATGTCAAAACAGCTTTTCTCAATGGATACATTGAAGAAAACATTTTCATGGAACAACCTAAGGGTTTTGAATCCCAAAATGTTTCCAAGGTATGCAAGCTAAAGTGATCCATTTATGGGTTGAAACAAGCTTCGAGGAGTTGGAACATTCGTTTTGATGAAGCCATTAAATCCTTTATTTTTATCAAAAATGAGGATGAGCCATGTGTATATAAGAAGGTTAGTGACAGTACTATTACTTTCCCTGTCTTATATGTGGATGACATACTGTTGATGGGTAATGACACAGGTATGTTGACGACTATAAAGGTATGGTTGTCAAATACATTCTCCATGAAAGACTTAGGGGAGGCAACCTATATTCTTGGGATTCACATCTATAGAGATAGAGCAAAACGAATAATTGGTTTATCCCAAAGTCTATACTTGGAAAAGGTGTTAAAGAGGTTTAACATGCTTGATTCCAAGAGAGGATTGTTACCAGTGAAACATGGTATCCATCTTTCTAAAGAGATGTCTCCAAAGACACCTGAAGAAAGAGATAAGATGGCGAGATTCCATATGCTTGGCTATTGGAAGTTTAATGTATGCAATGTTGTGTATTAGGCGGATATCGCATATCTCGTTAGTTTGACTAGCGGTATCAATCCAATCCAGGTTTGGAACATCGATAGTGTCAAGAATATCCTTAAGTACTTGAGAAGAACTAAGGATTTATTCTTGATTTATGGAGGTGGAGACTTGCAATTGGATGGTTATACCGATTCGATTTCCAATCGGATATCGATGATAGAAAGTCTACCTCTGGATATGTGTTCATTTGTAATGGAGGTGCGATCGGTTGGAAGAGTTCCAAGCAGAGCACAACCGCAGATTCCACTACTGAAGCTTAGTATATTCTGCATCGAGATCTTTGCAAAGGAAGTCATTTGGATTAAAAGTTCATGTGAGAACTTCATGTAGTTCCTTCCATTGAGTCGTAGTTCCATTACACTTTGTGACAACAATGGAGCGATCATCTGAGCTAAGGAACTAAGGTCTCACCCAAAATCCAAACACATAAAAAGGCACTACCACATTATCAGAGATATAGTTGAGCAAAGGCGATATAGCCATGCAGAAAAATAACATCAGCTGAAAAATTCAGCTGATCCATGCACTAAGCCTCTGTCACAAGCTCAGTTAGACTGACATCTTGAGAAGATGGGTCTAAGGTATTGTAATGAATGGCTCTAGTGCTAGTGGGAGATTGTTAGTAGTATGCCCTAGAGCATATCATTTAGTATGTATCTTGTAACACCTTCACTGTAACAATTCTGCATATTCTACTGTTCCTGTGACCGGTGACGGTCCGGACAGCTAGAACATCTGGAAAAATAATTAGACTAGAGTGAGGAGTCATAAATAACTCAAATATTAATAAGAAAAATTTAGTAAAAATTTTAGAAATAAAATACAACCAAGTCAAATGAGTCGGTGCCCAAGCGATGGGTAACTAGAGGGAAGTTGCGGTTCTGGCAACTAGGAGCCCTAGACCTGAGAGAAAATTCATAAAATAATTTTTGGGACTCCAGAGAAGGGTCATTGAGGTTCCTATGGCATTAGAATGCCAAGAAAATATTTAGAAAAATTTTTCAATCGGTACAGACAATTTTGACCCGTTAAGCCAAACAGAGGGCATTTTGGTCATTTCGCCTTCAGAGATGATTTTTGGCTGACTTGTCCAGTTAAGTAAATAATTATTATGATCTAAAATATGAATAAATATTACTAAAAATTGAATTGAAAATGAGTAGAAAAGAAAAGAAAAAAAAATGAATTAAATGGGAATTTATGACATCACATGATGTCATTAGTGTGCCTTTACCCACTCAAGTGTTGACACATGGCATAAATGTGTTTAAAAAGCCAAAATGGGCTGGAAAATGAAAAGAAAATCGGACTTCTCTTTCTTTTTCTTCCTCTTGCCGTGAACCTCCACCATTGTTACCTATTTGCAAGCTTTTTCAAGCTTGATTTTCCCTAGCTTTCTTCCACCAAAAGCCCTAGTTGTCTTCACTAAAATTTGTCACCCAACCTTGCTAGAGTGTTTGGCAGCCAAGAAAACAAAAGAAAGTCAAGTTGAAGCTTGGAAAATTCTGCCCTACAAGAGGTTAGTGCATCTATACACCTAAAACTCCTTACTTTCATGATTAAGGACTTGAATTTAGTGAGAAATTGTAGTTTAAATGAATAAAAGTTGTGTGTATGGCCACCATAAATTTCGGCTGTCCTATTGAAGGGATAGAAATTGAGTGTTTTGATGGACTTAAGGTGGATTAGAGGTTATGTTTAAACCATCTATGCATGTGGTTAATGAATGGGTTAGTAATTAAGGTGTGTTGTGAAAACCTATAATGGGAACTAGGGATAAGGGTGAAAATTAGACTTGGCATTTGAATTGATTAATGGACATTCTAATGGTCAATTAGTGACCATTTAAGGCAAGTTAATCATAATTTGAAGTGAGTTAATGCATGGCAAAACTGAAATGGAAGGCTGCCTAAAGACAGCAGAAATGAGGCTGAGATTCCAGCCCACTTAGACAGCCATAACTTTAGCTGTGTAGGTCCAATTGGTATTTGGCCAATTGGACATGAAACTAGGCTTATAATGGCACATTTTTGCTGAAGAAACCATGCCCAAAAGACCAAAGCAAGAGGACCAAAAGTTGGCCCCAATCCGGATACCCTGCAACAGCACCTGCAGAAATGACCAAATGAACAGTAACTGTTCATTTGGCCATAACTCACTGCAGATATGGTCAATTGACCTGAAATTTTTACAGCAACAAGTTAAGACATAGAAAAACAATTTTCATGAAGAAACCTACCCCAAATTATGGCCATAACCTATTCAAAAATGCAATCACAGTCACTATTCATGGTACTGTAGATTTGGTAATTCTGCAGTTTTGCCAATCCGGCCAGCTATGATTTTTGGACCATATCTGGAGCTACAAAACTCCAAATGGAGTGATTCAAAAAATGAAATTCAACTAGACAAAATAAGGAACAACTTTCATGTTTACCATTTCCTCAAATTCTCACTGCAACAGTGCTCAATGAAACAGTAAAATCAGGCTTCAAAATCTGAAAATTCTGCCCTTTTGCTTTAAGCCTAGAAATGGTAATGGTAATCAATTCCAACAAGTTTTAAATGGAAAATGTGGTATGTTGGGAGTGTCAAAACCAATGTACCTATTTTCTATTCAAAAGTCAATATTTTTGTTGACCAATGAGGTGAATAGTGACACCAAAACTTGAAATTCACAAAGTGAAGAATTTAAAAGTTTCAAATGCCCTAGCATACCTAACAAGGTTGGTTTGGATAGTTTGGCATGCCAATAGGGTTCAGTTAGCAGTACTGCACATGGCAGGCAATATGCCATTCTGTGATTTTATGGCTTTTAGCCATTCTGACCTTGCATTGAGATTTGGCCTTGTGCCTGATATTATTCTGACTTGTTAGCATTACATTTGCCTGGGAGATGCATATGTGACCGATGGTGTGATGGCCCGAGGTACTAGATACCCAGTGCCAGTTTACCCGTCATCCAGTCCAGTCGTCTAGTGTAGGTTACTTGGGACAACCAAATGAATAAAAGTGGACAAGGTAAATCATATACAAATACCTAATAAATAAAGCATGTACATTCGTTACATATTTATTTCTTGCTATTTCTTTTATTTTATTATTGCACCACTAAGCATTATTGCTTAGCGCATTGCTTTTGTCACGCGTAGGTTCTGGAGATACAGATCGTGAGCCCAGTAGACCGCAGACTGGGTGAGTCCATCCTGCAGTTCTGCACAGTGCCCGTGTCACCTCAACTTCTGCAGTGCATTGGTAGGACACTAGGTGTCATTTTGGCATTCTGTAATAAATTTTGATTTTCTCATATGTAATTAAACTTGTGTAATATATATTGATGTTCATGTAAATTATGAAAATTGTATTTGTGAATGGAAAAGTAAATATCTATTTGTGATTTATACTTGATTATCACATGTGATGGATGATTGAGAACTGAAATTAAGAAATGTTGTTGGGATCTTGATATTGAGACTTTGTTGATGAATAGAAGTTGGGATTGTTTGGAAATTACTTGGAAGTGTTTTTAACAGGTTCCGAAGAACTGATTTCTCCATTTTTAGCTAGTACTCTGTCGGATTTTCTATAAAATTTTCGGAACCTCAAATAAATTATAATTTCAATAAATGAACTATATTTCACAAACTATATTCAAAACTTTGACTAAAAAAATTAATTAAGGTAAAATAGAGTGTGCCAGTACACCGTGTGACATAGCTTACTCGGATACACTATAGCCGGGTAAGGAGTGTCACATATCTTGTATATATTTTTATTAATAAAAGGCATTTCCACTTTTCCGTTTACATAATATATTTATGTGTAATAGAAAAGGTCCATTGATATTTTGTTAGAAATATTATTCTTAAGTTGCTAAGAATATGAGTGACAATATTTCTAGCACAAAGTATCATAAATAGGTTCACAATCGAGGATACTTCATAATAAGGACATGACTTATCCAGAAAGATTGTATTCATGTTTGTTCCCAAGTTATTTATATGAGATATAAATAAGATGGAATGGTGAGTCTCATGCCATATGACAAACATGATAGGCACTTATAAATGATAAGTAGGCCGAACCAGTGACACTTATGACAAGCACATGGAGTTTACTCTTGTCAATGTTTTGTCATAAATCATATCAGTGCATGTAATCTTTAGACCTGAGATAGCACAGTTATCTTGTATCTAGGTAGTTTGAGTTTGATACTGCTTTCATACTTGTACTGTGTATGGGTATATGGGCATGTGTTGGCTCCTACTAGTTATATATGGAGGTAGGTGTTGATCAAGATGGAATCTGTTCCTCTAAGTAAATAGAGATAAAATCCTATGTTCATTTAATTGTTCTTGATGTTTCAAGTTCCTAGCCAGGACAGATAAATTTATTCAGAAAAGAGTTTCTGATGAGAAAATCTTTTTAATCAAGAACTGGAATTAAAAGAGAACATAATATTCATAGCAAATGGAGTTTGACATAAACCATGACTCCAGCTTGAGTTGAGATTTTATGTAGAGATTCTAGTGCATGGTAACATATGATTATAGGTTCATTTAAGGTAAATCTTATTACTAATTGGGTGGCCATGGCATGCTATGCTAGGTGTTAACCATGGTCTATGAGGTTCATAAAATGATTTAGAGAAATCATTTATGGTAAGAAAGAGTTCTGATGATATTAAGAGTTGATATCATGTCTCATTGCCAATTAGTGATGAGCCTAGTAAGTCACACACATACACAAGTTATCACCTAATTAAATATGATTTAATTAATTAATTAAAGAGTTTAATTGATTAATTAAATAGGTTTGATTTGCAATTAGTTTGCAAAGTCCCTAGCATGACTTGAAACAAAATCTAGATTATTGGATGTATAATATAAGTTAAATTTATATTTAAAGTGTTTAAATAAGAATTTAATTAATGAGAAATTAATTAATAGAGATTAATTAATTAATTTATATTTGATATAAATTAATTAGAAGAAGAAAATAATTATTTTGGGTTAAGAATTCAAAATTAAGACACAGGGGCATTTTGGTCATTTTGCAGTGTGACACGTGGCACCATGAGATGGTGACACATGGCATAACACATAAGCTTGCCAAATGTTTTTTAATCATGTAAGATGATTAAAATCAAGATTAAATATAGGTTTGACACTTGGCACAATGTGATTGGGTCACTTAAACCTAGAGCTAATCAAAGGGTGACATGTGGCAAGGGTTTAATGTGTTAACCTAGCTATTTAAGTGTTGTTATGAGAAAATAAAACACAACCAGCAGCCACACTCCTTTGTCACGCCACTTTGAGGGTTTTCATCTCTTCTTCTTCATCTCTTATCAATTCAAAGAGATTAGCCATCAATCTCTTGAATTAAGAACACTAGAAATTGTTTCTAGTGTCCTGTTTACATCTTTAATCTCTTAAAAGGCAGAACTTGATTTTCTAATTAATAAAAAAAGCTTTAGAAGCTATTCAAGGGCTGCCATAGGTGTTCTTGGTGTGGACAAGCTAGAGGGACAACATTTGGTGTCCTGAAGACGAATCTCAAAGGCGTAGACATGCTGCAGTGCATCAAGAGGTTAGTGTAATCGTTCTTGATTTAATCTAGGATTCTAAAATTAATCTGATTAATTTTAAAATCTTAAATGGCAAATACAGATGCAAAAACATATTAAAAGAGTTTTAATATGTTGTTTATCATTGAAATCAAATAGATAAAAATAAATCTTGCATGGTTTATGTGACCCTAGGCGAAATTTTTTTTAATTCAATGGTATAATCTTGTGTTTTTCACGCTTCCGTTCCTTCAGAAAAGTGTTACATCTATACAGATCATAAGAGTTTGAAGTATTTGGGCACCCAGAAAGAGCTGAATTTGAGACAGAGGAGATGGTTAGAGTTGATAAAAGACTACGATTGTCTGATAGACTATCAGCCAGGGAAAGCTAATGTTGTGGCTGATGCCTTAAGTCGCAAGACTATGGCAAGTTTATGGGTTACTCCTTTGTCTTTGGTACATGAGTTAAGATCATTGCATGCCAGCTTAGAGATTAATGATGATGGGAAGACAGCAGTTGCATGGCATGTACAACCAGTGTTGATTGATCAAATTAGAATGGCTGCTCAGAATGATAAGAAGTATCAGAAGCTGTTGGAAGAAGTTCGACAGGGCAAGAAACCAGAATTCTCAATCAGAGATGATGGTCTACTGCTACACCAGGGCAGAATATGTGTTCCTAATGATGTTGAATTGAGGAAGATTATTTCGAAGGAAGCACATGAATCTCCTTTTGCCATGCACCCTGGTGGCACAAAAATGTATAGAGGGCTAAAGGAGCATTACTGGTGGATGGGTATGAAACGAGATGTGGCAGAGTTTGTATCCAAATGCCTAACTTGTCAGCAAGTGAAGGCAGAGCATCAAGTACCTACTGGGTTGTTACATCCATTACCAGTACCAGAATGGAAATGGGAGAGAATAACGATGGATTTTGTGCTGGGACTTCCGAGGACACAGAAGAGTCATGATACAGTTTGGGTCAATGTCGACAAACTAACTAAGTCTGCTCATTTTCTGCCAGTCCGAATGGATTACAGTTTAGAAAGATTGGCCAAGTTATACATCGATGAGATTGTGAGACTGCATAGAGTGCCAGTATCCATCGTGTCAAACAGAGATCCTAGGCTCACTTCTAGATTCTGGGGTAGTCTTCAGAGAGCCCTAGGAACTAGATTGAACTTCAGTACTGCATTCCACCCACAGACAGATGGCCAGTCTGAGAGGGTAATTCAGATATTGGAGGACATGCTACGGCCTTTCGCAGTATTACTAAAACAATACTCTGTTGGCATGCCAAACTATCTAATCTGACACACATGTCTAGGCAATACAAGGGCACATAATATCAATAAATATTAATATATTGTGTTTTATGACTTTATTATTTCATGATAAATTTCAATTATAATGTATACATTCATTTGATCATATATATGATCACAATTCATATCAATTATCCTTTTACATCATTGTACTCAAAGTAATTTTCCTTTCTACAATAATGAGAACTAATGTCTCATTCATACATTAATATGGTTCATTTATTCATTCATTATGTTATTCATATTGATCATAATTCAAAACAATGGTTCACATGTACCATTGTATTCAAAACATTTTTCCTTTCTCATTTATACATTTTATAAATTATATTTGTGATGGGCATATAAGCCCTAACTACCTATTCACATCAATTAGGTGAATTACTGTAACACCCCCATTTACATAGCTTGGTAGATTTCACTGTTCCGATGACCGGTGTCAGTCCGGACAGTTAAGGGGATTAGAACCACACTTAAGACAACTAGATAAGCCACAAATACAAATAATTAGTAATGTTCAATTAGTTAAGTATAAATAAGAAAAACAGAACAAAAGAAGTTAAACGAGCCGAGAGTCACAGCGATGGGTGACCTTATCGGGAATGACTACGAAGTCATTTTAAACTCAAATTTTGAACCGTAAAAAGTGACGCTGCAGTCCTTAGGACCCTTATGGACACATTGGAAAAGAGAAAATCACGAAAAAGAACTGTTAAGTCAGTCAAATAATTAGGTCAGGGAACCAAAAGAAATATGGAATTATTTGCAAACCGGGATGACCCGGCGAGGGGCAATTTGGTCCATTGACCGAGAGTGACTCGACCTAATCACAAATAAAATCGGAGAAAAGAAAATTTCGGAATCGAGAATTAAATTAAAGAACTAATAGAAAAATAGAAAAAAAAAGGAAAAAATCAAAAAGTAAAAAGGTGATGACATCATGCATGACCTCATGCATGATGCCATAACTAGACTAATTAATTTAATAAATTAATTGGAAAATTTGTGGTCTTCCATAACTAAAATAAATAAAGAAAAGAAAAGAAAAAAAAATAAAAAAATCACTTCTTCTTCTTCCCTTTGCGCCTCCTTCCCTCTCCCAAATCTCTCTCACTTAAACCACCATTAAAGCTCATTTTGAGCTTGAAGAACCCTAAATCCCAACCTAGAAAATTTATTTACCAACCTTAAACCTTGTTGATTTCACTTGAAAGGAAGTTTGAGCAAGATTAGGAAAGGAAAAAAAAGAAGAAAATTGAGGAAGAGGAATTTCAAGTGAGGTAAGCAATCTAAATTGCAAATTTTAGTTTATTGGTTATCTTTATGGTTTGAGTAATCTAGAAATTTAATTAAAATCAAAAGAAAACAATTGTAGAGGACCAAAGGGAATTTCAGCCAGCCATGGATGTGGGAGAGTTTGATGTATTTTGAATGAATTAAATGTGTTAGTAAGCTTGCATGAGAATGGTAGTAAGTTGGAAATGCATAAATGGGAATAAATGCAACATTTTAGTGTAATTAGGGTTTGGAGACCTAGGGTTTTGAGACAAATTTTGGAGAAATATTTAAATGATGACTTTGGTCTATTGTGAGATGAAAAATGGTCAATAATGACCAAAAGAGATGTGTGGAAATTGTGAGAATGGAAGTTAAATTCGTAGGGCAAATGGTCATGCCGCTGGCAGCATGACTAAGCCAACTTTGAAGGACCAAAACAGAAATTTTACAAGTCCAAGTGATATGCCACCAATTGGGGATAAAAATAGACATAAAATAGCACAATTTTCATTAAGGAACCATGGCAAAAAACTGACCAAAACTTAGTGAACCAGTTGACCAAAGTGAAATGAGAGCAGGCTGCCACTGCACAAACTGACCAAATGAACAGTAATTATTCATTTGGTCATAACTCGAGCTAGGAAGGTCAAAATGACCTGAAATTTTACCAATAATTAGATAAGATATAGATCTAAAACTTTCATGAAGAACACCAACCCAAATTATGCCATTAACCTAATCAAATGATTGAGAAAAGTTGAGTTACTGAACCTGCAAAACTGCAGATTTCCATTTGAGCAGTAAAGTTCCAATGGCTATAACTCTCTCTAGAAAACTCCGATTTAGGCGATTCTTGAACCGATGGAAACCTAAGATGTAGTAGAATATTTCGTATGAAGGAAAGTATACCAAATTATGGACTTAACTTGATCAAATTATTGAATGAAGTTGGATAAAAAATCTGCCAGAACCTAAATTGCAGCATGAACATTGCACGTGAACAGTAATTATATTTTGGCTGTAACTTGAGCTACAAAACTCCAATTGGGGTGATCCAAAAATGAGAATACACTTAAGACAATAAGAAACATTTTCTATGAAGGAATTTTTGCCAAATTCCAACAGTAAAAGGGCCAATGAAACAGTGCAACTTAGGACTCCAAAATCGAAAATTGGCAATTTTGCCTAAAAGACCTAAGTTTTGAGAAAATGACCAAAACCAACAAGTTTAGTGACCAAAATGTGGTATGTGGGTGAATTTGGAATTTCCATACCTATTAAGCCTTAGAAAGTCAACAATTTCACTTGAATAGTACAGTGAATAGTAACCCGAAACACAAAAATTTCGAGAACATCGAATTTAACACGTTAGAACTAGGTGAATGTGAAGCTAAATTTATTTTAGATTTGTGTTAAGTTATAGTACTGAAACATTGTAAAATTGTGTGTTTCAGTTGAAAAGAATATCAGGAAGGAACCCGAGGAACCGAGTCGAGGCTAAGGGACGACTCGCTTGAGGTTTGTGCACAACACTACTATGCCTTAAAAGTTATTGATAAAGTGAATGAAATATGCATTTTTACTCTTGCTTTGAATTGTTGAAAGTTTATTGTGATCTTATTCAGGATGTTTGATTTAAATTGTGAAAGTTATTGTGTATATTAGATGGCAATGTTTAACAAATTGTTAAGATAAGTTTTGAAACCATAGTGTCATGACCATATATTTGAACACCTCACTAGCACGACTAGTGGGGGTAATTAGTTCCGAATTTTGATTCCTTCTCTGGAGAAGTGTTGAGGTGTGCCAGTAGAAGAGGATGTGAATGGATATCCATATATTTGAGCTAGCTAGCCTTGTGATGTGATTTCTCTTTAGCCTCTGGCTATTGAGATTCTATTTGTTTCGAATGGCATGATTTAACTGTGGGTTTTATGAAATGTGTTTTGATACTTCGAAATGAACGTGGTTTGCATTAAAATCTCATAATTCATGTTTTGTGTTTAATGTATGGACATGTAAAAATGGGTCTTGAGCAGTTGTATAAAATTTGTATAAAGTTATAATATATATTGTAGTTTGAAATTCTCTTAATGTAAATTTTGTAATGATCTATTTAAATTGTTTTGTTTCTAATGAAATATGAATGGAACTATTTTATTTAATTTGAATGAAATGGATTGTTAGTATTTTGATGATCATTGGATACTGGATTTGAAATTGAAAGTTGATAAATGTGTTGGGAAATTGTTTGAGATTGAGTTTGAAATTGAAGCAGTTGTTGAGAAAATTTTTAGAAGTGCTTTTTACAGGTATTTGAAGAACCGTTTTCTCAAAATACAGAGGGAACTCTGTCAAAACTTTTATAAAATTTACGGAAAAATAAAATGGGCTAAAATTTCCAACTAGCTTTCAACTTAATTACATGTTTAAAATACTTATTAGAAATGCTCACCACTTATTAAAAATAAGAAAATTGCTTTAAAATCCCTTGTAGGGTACTTAATGAGTTATCGGTATGTGAAGTTCGGTAGTTTATTAGGTATTCTACGGGATCATGTTATGCCTTACAGAGGGGTAAGGTGTGACACTTACTTTTCATGTTTCAAGCAATCCATGAACATTTCATGGATTTCAAATTTATGGCCTTAATTTCCCTTTAACAATATAGTTCTTACACTTTGTGTCTTTATATTACTATTCACATTACTATTCACTCAAATTGTTCACTTTTTAATACATAATGAATTTATTGAACCTAATTTTACCAAAATACTACATTTTGCATTCTAAAGTTATTGGTATTGGTTGCCAATACCATTTCAAAGCTTAGTGTTTGTTACGTTACAATTTTCAGATTTCAAGCACTAAGTTTACTATTTCATTAGTCATTTGTACAGTAGGAATTTGACAAAATTGTCTTCATGAAAGTTGTTCCTTATTGTGTTTAGTTACATTTCGTTTTTGAATCACTCCATTTGGAGTTTTGTAACTCAAGTTATGGTTATTTAACCATAACTGGCTGGATTGACCTGTACCCAGAATTTCTGGGCAATTTGGTTCTGCCAAATTTGGTAACCTAAGTTTGGTTGGCAATTTGATAACGTTATGGTCAGAATTTGGATTTGTGTTCTATGAAAATTGTAGGACTATGTCTCAGCTTTCTGTTGGTAAAATTTCAAGTCAATTAGACCTTTCTACACTAAGTTATGACTAAATGAATAAATACTATTCATTTGGTTATTTTGCACAGGTAGAATGCAAGTCACCTGGATTACGGCAATTTTTAGGCCAACTTGGTTTGGTTTTCTGGGCAGGGTTTCTTCACCAAAGTTGTGCCATTATGTGTCTAGTTTTATGTCCAATTGGCCTTACACCAATTGAGCCTATACAACTCTCTTTATAACTGCCCAAACCTACTAGACTCACATCCAGTCCTGCAGGTCACCAAAGGTAGCATGCCTAAACTCAACTCCAACATTCTTACTCACTTCAATTCCTCCTCACACGCATTCAAATGGTCACTAATTGACCATTACAAGGTTAAAATACCATTGCATAAGCAAAACTCCAATTTTTTCACAAACCCTAATTCCCAATTGTCCATTTCATGCTTTTCATGTCATCTAACACATCTAACACACATAGTTCAACATCTAAATCAAGTTATCTCATCACAAACCACTTTTAAATAATTCAAGTCATACAAATCAACAAATCTCATCCTTCTCCCATGGCTGTAAATTTTCATACACACTTCAATATAATTGTTTTGTTCAATTTTACAACAAATTCTCCTTTAACTTATCTTCCTAACAAAGATTAAAAGATATGGAAGTGAGTATAGGCACTAACCTTCATTTAGCTAATTTCCAAAGGTTGAGAACTCTTTTTTTTTTCCCTTTCTTTTTGCTGCCCAAGACTTGCTCTAGGTATAAGGGAAAATATTTGTGAAGGGAAGCTAGGGTTTTGGGGTGATTTGGATGGGTTAGCTCAAGCTTGATCAAACTTCCATGGAGTTTTCTTTCCTCTCTCTCTCTCTTTACGTTTTTGGCTGCCCCAAAGGTTGAAGATGCAGATTGTTTGTCAATTTTTGGTCTTCCTTATCCCTTTTAATGAGTTTAATAAATTGCGATTGGTGGAAGAAATTTAAATGACATCATATGATATCATAATTAGCGTTTTCTTTCATTTTCTTTTCTTCTCTTCTCTACTCATTTTCAATTTAATTTTTAGCAATATTTTGTCACACCTTACCCCTCTGTAAGGCATAACATGATCCCGTAGTATACTTAATGAATTACCAACTCCGTCTACTGATAACCCATTAAATACACTACAAGGGATTTTAAAAACTTTTCTTACTTCTTTTACAGTGGTGAGCACTATTTACAGGTGTTAAAAACTTTGGTGAACTGAGGTGAAACAACTAACTCATTTGATTTATTTGGAATTTCTGTAAAAATTTTGGCAAGGTGCCATCTGTATTTTGGATAAAACAGTTCTTCAGAAAACCTGTAAAAAAAAGCACTTCAATAATTTTCCAAATCTCAACTCCAATACATTTCTCAACACAACAATTTATCAACACAATTCCATAGGAATTTTTCAAAGTCCGAGATAAGGAAATATAATACAACTTTTACAATTCAAAACACTCATAATTAATTTACAACTTCAAGGTACAATTTAATTTACAACTGCTCAAAACCAAATACAATATGTACATACAGTGTCATACATTACAGTACAAAAAGCAAAAGCGGTATACTCAATATACCAGGTAATCCCTCGCTGGATGTATATGCATTCTAGTCTGCTGCCCTGTCTATCTCTCTACCTGCGACAGCAATAAAAAGCTATCGCTGAGACAATGTCTCAGTGGTGCACAACATTAACCAAATCCAATTTAAATCACAATTCATAAGTCATGTAAATAGTGGATACTTAAAATCATAATTAAATTCAAGACAATAATTGTCAACAAGAATTTAAACTCCATTTCTCAATATCACAATAATTTTCCATAAGTCAGATCAGGTTTGAATTCAAAAGACAGTATATGTCAATGAGAGTTTAAATCCATTTCACAATCTCAATACACATCAATAAATCACACACAGCTTAATCATGATCCATAATTCAATTCATCCCAAAAGCCGATGGCTAATGAGGTATTCAATTCATCCCAAAAGTCGATGACTAATGAGGAATAACATGGCTAGCTAGCAAAAATATGAGTACTCATTCTATTCTTCCTCAACAGGCACACACCTCAACACTTCAGCCAGAGAGGGAATTCAATTCATCCCACTAGACAAGCTAATGAGGAATACAATCAATATACATGATAGCTGTGGTTTCAAACCATTTCTAATGCTTTTTAATCGATAAGTATCCATCAATGTCATTCAAATAGTTTTTCACAGTTTCAAACCATTCACAATATTTTTCAATCAATAAGTGTCCATCAAACACATTTCCACAATTTAAAATAATGATATACAAATAATCAATATTTATTTCCATTGAAAATAATTCAAAAGAAACAGTTGTTGTGCACAAACACAATTTAAAACAATAATATACAAATATTCAATATTTATTTCAATTGAAAAATTCAAAAGCAATAGCCGTTGTGCACAAACCTCTGATATTTGTCTCCTGGTCTTGACTCAGTATTTCTTTCCCTTTTGCTGAGTCCTTGTTAACTGAGAAACACAATTTGAAGTGTTTCAGTACCAAATTAAACTGTCTCTATCGATGGGGTTTGGTAAATAATGCACTGAACTCAATTATTCGCTTAATCACCTAATATACCGACCCTCGATGCGTTTTAGGTAAATTAGGTTTTAGTGTCGTTAATATGTCACACTCGATAGGGTTTTAGGTTTGGTATGTTTTACCAAAGTCATTTCCTCGCTTAGTGCATTTTAATGCAAATTGCTGGATTCCGGAACACTGGTTTGACCTAACCGGACGATCTAGTTCCCTCGGTTTTCGGGTCTCGGTCAAAACTACAAACTTGTAGATCTAGGTCTTATTGCACGCGGTGCAAAATTTCAGGTCAATCCGAGTTAAGTAGACCAAGTTATGGTCATTACACTATTGCTGGTCAAATGGTACCATTTTAGGTCAATTTTAGGTCAAAGTGGTCAATTCTGGTTCGGCCAGTTTTTGGACCCGAACTTGTGCAAGTTGTTTGACTTGCTTATGGTCATTTCTGGGCTTTGGTGTCTTCATAAGACTTGTAGGTATGGGTCTTAACTATTCTTGGTCAAAATTTCAGGTCAATTGGACCTGGTTTGAGTGAGTTATGGCCTAAACACTCACTGCTGCCCAATTGGTCATTTTTCAGGTCCTAATTGCATCTAATCCGAATTGGTCAAATTTTTAGGTCACCTTGCATGCAGAATTTTGGCATGGTTTCTCAATGAAAGTTGGCACATTTTGTGCCTAGTTTCACCCCAAATTGGTCTCATACCAATTGAGGTTACACATTCAAGGTTATAGGCCAAAATATACACTGCCCTCACTATGCATTACACACCCAAACTTCAAACACACACTTACCTTTGCAAGGTTCACTTCCATACCCTACCAAACTGTTTTGGCACATTACCAACAACATTTTCTACATTACATTTGCATTATTTTGGGCAGATTCCAATCACCCTTAACACACCAAATATCATTCACAATTATAATTCTAAGTACAATTACAAATACACCTAAACATTACAAACTTTACATACACTTTACAACATTAATTTACATACATAACATCCATCCTTCTAGGTCAATATGCTGCCCACACTTCCTTCAATATACACCATTTCTCAAGTGTCCACAAGCTGCCACAAATCACTCATCAACATCACATTGCCATACCATATGCTAATTCCCATCAAAGTGCATAATTCACCATATATACATGCATTAAATCACTAGGTTACTAACTCACCATGAACAACATTATTTCTCAACAATTATATGCACAATTTCCTCATAAAAAACGTGACCATGGCTGTCCAAAATGACAACAACAATAACCCTTCAAACTCAAAATTTTCCTTCACCAAACTAACACCCATAACATGAACATAAACTTTAACAAAGGATTTCTCAAAAATACAAACTTACCTTTATTTGTAACTTGCTAAACCTTCACCAAACTTCCCAAAATTGGTATCAATATCTTCCTTGTGGTGTGTAGACCATTTTTCATGAAAGGACCTAAGAGCTTGGAGTTGAAAATGGAGGATGGATCAAGCTCAAAGAAAACGTTAATGGAGGTTTTCAAGGGTTCATCAATTCGGCAATGTTGGGAGGTTTTGAGGAAGATGGGATTTCAGGTGGTTAGTGGACCACTTCAGCCATATTTCATGTTTAATAAATCCTATAGTGGTCCACTAACTAAAATTAAAACATTTTATAAGTTAATTTTTCAATTAATCCACATTTAACCCATTATTTCCACTATTTATTTTAGGTACCACCAAATTAATTTTTCATTTCATTTTCTAAGTGTAATACTATTTATTTTTAATGGACATTTAGGTCAAAAGACAATTCGGGATGTCAAATGACCATAATGCCCCTGTTCGGTGGCTTTCCGATTTTTGGTAACAATCGTATTTTGTCTGCTTTTCGATTTCTCACTTTTCTTTGTACTAATTATTTAATTTTTCTTTGATCTTTCTAATGATATTTATTCTTCAATAAGGTCTATTTAAGTCCTAAAAATGTTTTCGGGGTTCCATGATCGAGGGCTAGTCAACGGTCCACGCCGTGACCTCCCGGTGCGGTCACCCATCGCTAGGTTTCCCGGCTCACTTACTCGGTTACATTTCTTTGCTATGATTTTTCCTTGGTTTTTCTTGTATTTTCTTTTCTTGTATTTTATTATTTTATGCCTCCTCACTCATATTGAAGTACGGTTCTAGACATCCTAGCTGTCCGGACAGCACTGGTCACCGGAGCAGTAGAACGCACTACCGAACTTAGGGGTGTTACATATTTATTCACATTTTATGTCATAATAATTATTTACTTAACTGAACAAGTTGGCCAAAAATCATCTTTGAAAACGAAATAACCAAAATGCCCTCCATTTAGCTTAACAGACTAAAATTGTCTGTACCGATTAAAAAAATTTTCTAAACCTTTTCTTGGCATTCTAATGCCATAGAAACCTCAATGACTCTTCTTTGGAGTCCCAAAAATTATTTCATGAATTTTCTCCCGGGTTTAGGGCTCCTAACTGCGAGTATTGCAACTTCTCACTATGTTACCCATCGCTAGGGCACCGGCTCATTTAACTTGGTTTTATTTTATTTCTAAAATTTTTTCTAAATTTTTCTTATTAATATTTAAGTTAATTATAGTTCATCACTTTAGTTTAAATATTTTTCCAGGCATTCTAGCTGTCCAGACCGACACTGGTCATCGGAACAGTAGAATGTGCGAAATTGCTACAGTGAGGGTGTTACAGTTTTCTCCAAAATCTGCTTCAGTTCCCTGTTTGAGATTTCTACTTGATCGCTGGTTTGGGGATGATAAGGTGTGGCCACCTTGTGAGTCACTCCATACTTTTTCAGTAGTTTTTCGAATTGTTGGTTACAGAAGTGACTTCCTCCATCACTGATTATTACTCGTTATGTGCCAAATCATATGAAAATGTTTTTCTTAAAGAACCTTGTGACTACTACAGCATCTTTGATTGGTGTAGCAACTGCTTCTACCCATTTTGACACATAATCAACTCCCACCAGAATATACTTGTTTCCACGGTAAGTAGGAAATGGGCCCATGAAGTCTATTCCCCATACATCAAACAATTCTATCTCAAGTATACCATGCAGTGGCATTTCATTCCTCCTTGAACTGTTACCTATTCTTTGGCATTGATCACAACCTAGCACAAAAGATCTTACATCCTTAAACAAATGAAGCCAGTAAAACCCTGCTTGCAAAATTTTTGCTGCAGTTTTTGAGGTGCCGAAATATCCTCCATATAGTGATGAATTGCAATGATAAATGACACTTTCCATATCTTCCTCTGGTATGCATATTCTTATTAGCCCATCATTACATCTCTTGTATAGTAGAGGTTCCTCACATAAGTAATATCTTACATTATGTAAGAATTTCTTCCTTTGCTGGTAAGTCATGTTTGGAGGCAATATCCTGCATACAAGAAAATTAACAAAATCAGTGTACCATGGAGCCTTGGAGAATGCAAGTAATTGCTCATCAGGAAATGAATCATCAATTGGCAAATCTTTGAAGTCCTCTATGTATTCCAATTTTAGTCTGGAAAGATGGTTAACTACTATATTTTCGGATCCCTTTTTATCCTTTATTTCAAGGTCAAATTCTTATAGGAGTAGGATCCATTGAATCAGCTTTGGTTTTGCTTCCTTCTTGTTCAAAAGGTATCAAATTGCAGCATGATTTGTAAATACAATGACTTTTGACCCAATGAGGTAAGATCTGAACTTGTCCATTGCAAACACCACTACTAGGAATTCCTTCTCTATGGTGGCATAATTGATTTGCGCATCATCTAATGTCTTGGTAACATAATAAATAGCATGGAGCTTTTTATCCTTTCTTTGTCCAAGCACTGCTCCAACTGCAAAGTCACACACGTCGCACATCACCTTGAATGGTAGCTCCCAATTTGATGGCTACATTATTGGTGTTGATATCAGGGCTTCTTTGATCCTGTTAAAGGAAACAAGGCAATTTTCATGAAAATAAAAGGGAACATCTTGACTTAACAAGTTAGTAAGTGGCTTAGTTATTTTGGAAAAGTCTTTGATAAATCTTCTGTAGAATTCTATATGTCCCAAAAAGCTTCGCACTCCCTTGACTGATGTTGGTGGTGGCATGTTTTCAATGATCTCAATTTTTACCTTATATACTTCAATTCCTCTTTCTAATATCAAATGTCCAAGAACTATGCCTTCCCTTACCATGAAGTGGCATTTTTCCCAATTTAGGATTAGGTTTGATTCTTCATATCTTTGCAACACCTTAGATAAATTAGCTAGGCAATTATCAAAAGTAGTTCCATAGATGGAAAAATCATCCATAAAAACTTCCATGATATCTTCAATATAATCAGAAAAGATAGCCATCATGCATCTTTGAAAGGTAGCAAGGGCATTACAAAGAACTCTCCTATATGTAAATGTTCCATAAGGGCAAGTGAATGTTGTCATTTCTTGGTCTTCTGGGTGAATAGGAATTTGAAAGAATCCTGAATACCCATCTAGGTAGTAGAAATAAGAGTGTTTCGCTAATCTTTCTAACATTTGGTCAATGAAAGGGAGAGGGAAATGGTCTTTTCTGGTAGCACTAACTAGTGACTACTCTAGTAGGGATTAGTTCATTGCTTGCATTTTGGATAATAGTTGTCCCACCTTTCTTAGGAACTACATGTACTGGACTAACACATTTACTATCAGAGATTGGGTATATGATACCTACATCTAATAGTTTTAAGATTTCTTTCTTGACTACTTCTTTCATGTTTGGGTTAAGTCTCCTTTGGTGTTCGATTGTGGGTTTGCTATTTTCTGCCATGGGTATCCTATGCATGCAAATTGAGGGGTTGATTTCGTTCAGGTCTTCTATCTTATATCCTATGTCTTTGCTATGGATCCTAAGTTCTCTTAGCAATTTTTCCTCTTCTAGCTTAGACAGGCTAGCATTAATTATAATAGGATATTTAGAATTTGAGTCCAGAAATGCATACCTTCGTGAGGATGGGAGAGGTTTAAGCTCTACCTCTTTGGCATTTTCCTGAGACTTACCTTTGGTTTGTTTCTCCTTCAACTCCTCCATCTTGGAAGCTTTAGCTAATGGTAGGGGTGGATGAGCTGCTAACTATTGTGCACAGGCTGCTATTTCCATATTTTCATCATCCACTGTGTGGCTATGCATAATACATGCTTCAAGAGGATCTTTAGGATGTGTCTCATAAAATTCCTTTTCAATTTGTTCGTCAATTATGTCAACCTTGAAGCATTCATCAGGTTCAAATTTGTGTTTCATTGTGTCGAACAAGTTGAACTCCACTTCTTCTTCTCCTACCTTGAGAGTTAGTCGCCCATTTTTTACGTCTATGATAGCTCTGGCGGTTGCCAAGAATGGTCATCCCAAGATGATAGGAATTTTAACATCTTCTTCCATCTCAAGGATAACAAAGTCCACTGGAATGAAAAATTTACCCACTTTAATAGGAATGTTCTCCAGTATTCGTACAGGATATTTGACAGATCGATCAGCCAATTGCAATGAGATTATTGTTGGTTTCAGTTCCTCGATCTCCAGCTTTTTGCATATTGATAGAGGCATTAGACTGACGCTTGCTCCAAGATCGCAGAGGGCTTATCTATTTTCTTGTCACCAATGAGACAAGGTATGGAGAAGCTTCCTTGATCCTTCAACTTTGAAGGCAGTTTGTTTTGCAGAATGGCACTGCATTCCTCTGTTAGAGCTACTATTCTATAGTCTTCTAGTTTCATTTTCTTTGACAAAATTTCCTTAAGAAATTTGGCATAGGATGGCATCTGAGAAAGCACTTCAATTAAGGGGATGTTGATGTAAAGTTTCTGTAAAACTTCCAAAAACTTTCCAAACTGCTTGTCCAATTTGGCTTTTTGAAATCTCTGAGGAAAAGGTAGGGGGGGCTAGTATGGCTCTGGTAATTTCTTTGTCTTCCTCGCTTCCTTTTCCTGATCTTTCTTAGCTTCTTCCTCCTTTTTCTCTGCTTAGTCTTTAGATTTTTCAATGGTTCCCTCTGTCAGTTCTACCTCTGGTTATACCAAAGTTCTCCCACTCCTCATTGTAACTGCCTTACAATGCTCCCTTGGGTTCATTTCTGGTTGACTAGGCAGCTTGCCAGCAGCCTTACTTGAAGAGCTTGCTTGTTGAGTGATCTGGTTTTCTAGCATCTTGTTGTGAGTAGTAAGTTGTCCACTCTGGAAGTCAACTGTTTAATCAATTTAGTTTGTTATTGTTGAGCTGTTAGGAACCCTTCTATCGTGGTTTCCATAGTCATTTTTTGTTCAGGTTGTTGAGGTTGGAGAGGTAATGATGACTGTCCAAAGTTTTGTCCTCTGTTCTGAAATTTAGGAGGTAGTTTGTACCCTTGTTACTTGTTTATTGGCTGGTTCTGCCGATTGGACCATGAGAAATTTGGGTGGTTCCTCTATCCAAGGTTGTAAGTATTTGAATATGGATTGTTGGGCTACTTCTGGTTGAAGTTTCCTCCATTATTCACATAGTTCATCTATTTTGAGGAGGGTTCATTAAAATTACTGTATTTTGAACTCATGTATCCTCCTCCATAGCTTTCTTAAGGTTGACTATTTGTACAGACTACGTTGGCTTGCCTCTTTTCGAGTTTCCTTGTGAGCTGGTCAAATTGAGCATTTATCATGCTTAGGGCGTCTACTTCTAGTACCCCTGCAGTTTTCCTTGCATTTCTCTTTCATTTGACCACTCATAGTTATGGTATGCAACCTTTTTTAGAAGTTCAAGTGCTTGTGGCACTGTTTTCTCCATTAGATCACCTTCTGTAGTTGAATTAACTATGCTCCTTGTAGAGGGTGGTAATCCATTATAGAAATTTTGCACTAATAGCCAATCTTCTATACCATGGTGTGGACATTCCCTCTGCAGGTCTTTGTATCTTTCCCATTCGTCATAGAGTGATTCTCCTTCCTTTTGTCTAAAGGTGTTGAGCTCAAGCCTCAGTTTTGAAGTTTTTGCAGGTGGAAAATATCTTGCTAAAAAGGCTTGAGAGAGATTCTCCCAAGTAGTGAACGTTCCAGCTGGTTGAGAAAGTAACCACTTGTTTACTCTGTCCCGAAGGGAGAATGGGAATGCTCTGAGTCTTATTGCTTGATCAGACACTCCATTCATCTTGAATGTATCACATAGAGCAAGAAAGCATTGGAGGTGATAGTATGGGTCTTCTGTAGGCAAACCTGCAAACTAGATTTATTGAATCATTTGGAATCATGCTGATTTTAATTCAAAGTTGTTGGCTTCCACTGTGGGTCTAGTGACACTGGGCTGAAATCCTTGGATAGATGGAGCTCCGTAATCTCTCAAGAGTCTTGGTCTGTCATTATTATCGCCCATGGTTGGAATTTTAGGATCTCCTTGATCGTGCTCTTGATGTTTCCTTTCCCTCTTGATGGCTTTCAGAGTTCTGTCTATCTCCATATCACAGTCCAATATTTCTTCTTCTGGCCTTTTTCTGGTCATATACCATATTGAGTACCTGAGATAAAAGAAGAAAAATATAACCAGTAAAATAAAATTATATAATAAATATAATTGCCTAAATCAGCTTAATTGCCTATGGCTTGGTATCACTATAGCCAAAGGATCCCCGGCAACGACGCCAAAAACTTATTTACCTTGTTTTACAACCCCGCAAGTGCACGGATCACTAACAAGTAATAAAGTGATAAGTAGAGTATCGTTTCCACGATGACCTTTGTTTGGCAAGTACTAATCTACACAGTAATTTTAACTGTCTAGGCTATCGAATATTTAGGGGATGAAGTTTGTTAACCTTAAACACTAGAATAGTAAATTTAAAATAAAGTAATATATTTTTGGAACAATTCTGGATTTAATATTTTACACTTGAATCTTATTAGGGATGTTATCTCGTTTATTTACTGAATTGAGGGTTGTTTTCCTTGATGGAAATTAGCCCTAAGTTATCCTAAATCCTCTCTCAAGGCATCTAGAGTGTGTTTTAATTAACTCAAACCCTACTTTCATAATGATCAAATTAATTAAAACCCTTTCAGACCTTTGACCAATTTTTAGGGTTCTACAAAGGTATCAGCCTATGACTAGGTTAGAATTCCTAGCTTCAAGATCCTGATTTTCTAATATTAATCTTCACCTTTCAGTCCTTCAATCAACATCTACAATCATGTCTAAGTGGGTACCATCACATAGCATGCATTAGGATCACAAGAAATTAAATCAAGAAACGAATCTCAAATCTAGTGAATAAAACTTAATGTTCATCCATAATAATAATTACAAGCATTACTCTCCCAAATCCAGAATAAGGAAACTACTCACTCATGGTGAGTTCAACAAACATCATGATAAAAGGTAAAAACAGTAAAAAGAAAATCATGTAAAAGAAATAAAGTAATAGAAAACTATCTAGGGAGATGAAATGAAGGAACCGAAGATAGTTTGCAGCTTTGATCTTTTGGAGCTTCAGCTGGAAAACTTCTTTTGGTACTGATGTAGAGCCCGATAGCAGCAACCTTCAGCAGCACTCCCTGCGATAGTCCTCTCTTTTGATGTTTTCTTTTCTATTTATATTGGTTGCTCTAGGGTTAGGTGACTTTGAGTCCAAAGGGCCTTAGGAGTCTCATTTTTATCCAAAAACAGGGGGAAATTCGAGTTATAAAACTGGTTGTAGCATAGTACACGACACATGTGTCACTACACGGGTCCCGTAATGTAGGGCCGTGTAACTTGCTAGAGGAGTTTTGCGAAATTTTGTTTTAGCACAGAAAGTTACATGGGTCTGTGCTAACTACATGGGCCGTGTACTGTTGTTCCCATAAGGTTTTTCAACTTGTTTCCCAACAGTGACTTACATGGGTCTACTTACACAACTCGTGTACTTATGCTTCTCATCGATTCTCTTGGCTTTCTTTTGGCAGAGAGTTACACGGGTCTGGGGCTTGGTTTACATGACCCATATACTTTGCATCAGCAGCAATTCTCTGTCTCTTGACTCCTCCAAGCTTTCCTTTATACTCCTATACTTCTGGGGCTTCACCCAAACACCTAAAATGATGCAGAAAACATGGAATTAAGGGCTTTATAATAGAAATTACAAAAACTTATGAAATCAACTATTATGCATGAAAATACTTGCCTAAATGCTATGGAATAGTATGCAAATGTGTTTAAAAACATCTATACAATTCAAGTGCATCAATGACATGATCACAGGTAGCTTTTCTAAACTCACCAATGGCTTGTCTCTTGAACAAATCAATCTCACGTTCAAGTTAGATTGCTTTCCGATCCCTTGGTCTTTATCCGATAAGTTCGAATCAATATTGGATCTCCAGACCATCCAATCCTACCTGCTGTTGTTCTCTGATCTCTCTATGTACAAATACCGCAAAATTCCATCAGAATAGTGTTGTGATCGGGTATCTCTCTTGAGTTGCACAGATATTCCTCAAACGAAGTTAAGGTTTTATCTGGTCTCTAGATAATGATTCTAACCTTAAAAAGTTTAATTCATTTTTAAATCTTTACAATTCTAATGTTCTAAAGTTTCATTTAATATTTGGTCCTAGCTCTGTCAGATCTCATGTTCACGTGTAATGTTTTTTCGATCTCTTAGAGTAGCTTGATATCTTATAATTAATAACCGCTCTCGGGTTTAATGTTCAACTGCATTCAATTGATTAAGTACTCAAGCAATTTGGTTTGGATGCTTTCCGATCTTATCAAAAAATTGAACATAAAAGACTTCGATTCATTTCAAAATAAAAATGTATAAGTCATTCGACAGGAGGGTCTCCCCTAACCTACTCTCTGAGTACATTATCAGTTCTATCATCCTCTCTCTCTCTCTCTCTCTCAGGCTCCTCCTCGCTCTCCTCTTCACCTCTAGGAACAAGATCCACCATCCAAGAGAAGTCTTCCTCAGGATAGCGCCTCACAAGCTAGGCCAGAAGATCACCATAAGCATTCACATAAGCGCTAGCTTCTCTCGCCACAGCCTCTTTTTCTTTCACTTTGATCTCCTCGGTAAGGTGAGTGACATCGGCAGATCAGTAGGTCTACGCATCTTTGAGTTCCCATTTAAGTTCAGCTATCATATCCTCATAAGATTTCGTCCGACCTTCTATCTCAGCAATGTAGTCCTGAGAAGACAAAAGTTGGGTTTTTGTGGAAGCTACATCCTGGACCACCTTTAGAATTTCCTATCTTAAGAGATGGGCCTTTTCTCTAATTATATGTTGATTCACAAGGCTCTCTACACTCAAGCTCATCGTTTGAGCCAGGAGATCATTAGTACTATCCGGAACCAGTCTATTCCGGTCTTTTTGAAAGAATATGGTGGCACCCAGGACCATGGCCAAGCCAGGGTTCCCCTGAACTAAATGATTCTTTTCTAGGGAGTGGATGAGGACCTGAGCACCACGAGAGAGGGTCCTTACGGTTGGTTGGGAAGACCCTCCTTCTGCAATTGAAGAAACTGATGGAGGCGGTGGTTTATCTTGCTAAGGAGGGGAAGGAGCAATCTCTATCTCTGGGGTTGGCTATTCTGGAGGTTGGAACGAAGAGCCCGACACTTCTACTGAGTCTCGCTTCAGCGTTTGGGATGCAACAGCAATTTTCATTTCTCACACTTTTCAGGCGACCTCCCTTTTTTGCTTATGGCTCTCTTTTGAGCTCTCGCGTCCCGCCATACCTGCACAGAAAACAAGTTAGTGAGATCACCAAAGTCAGGAGACTCAAGATTTAGGTTGTACTGATCCCGAGACCAAGGTTAGAGAGCTGCAGCTCATAATCATCATGGGCGATCATTTGCATTAGTCTCCACTTCAGTTTGGCCATAACCGCATCCAAACATGAATACTTGTGAGTGGCTGCCTGATGCTTCAATTCCTTTACCATGGCATCATCGTCTATAATTAGGGTGATCTTATTTGGAACTGAAAGAACTAGGTACTACCAACTATGCGAGATACCCTCAAAACCATTCGGGACCTTACTCCTCAATATGAAGAACCAATTTTTCCAATTCTTCAATGAAGAAGGGAGATCGGTGAAAAGCCCACGGTGTAGCTTGGCTTGAAAAAACCAATACTCGTCGTCCTTTCGCCGAGTAAGCCTATGCAACTCGGCGAAAACCTTTGCTGTAGGCTCGAGCTTTTTAGCTTGGCATAAGCCTCTGAAAGCCACCAGAGTCCACCAAGAGTTCGGGTGCACTTGGGCTACACAGACATGATGGAACTTCAAAACGGCTCTAAAGAATTCGTTCAGGGGGAACTGAAGCTCGAGCTTCAATTACTCTTCGTATACCATGATCATATCGTTTTCTTCAAAGAAATGATCAGCTCAGAGATCGCCATGACATCTGATAAGTTTGAAGGAGTCAGCCTGAAGGTTATATTCTTGACTAATGGACTACAGATTGGTCTCCTTGAGGATCAACAACAACTTGTCTATAGGTAAGTTTTCTTTCCCTGAAGAAGATGCTTGTTCTGATTTAGTCACCCGACCGTGGGCTAGGACAGAGGTTGTAGACGGTTCGGGTCACCCACTCGGTCTGACCACCTCACCTTTGTCTGATGTCCATGAGATATGAACGGAGGAAGGACTAGTAGCTCTCTAACCATCGGTACCACTCATTTTCAGAGAACGAAAGTGAAACCAATCAAGAAAAGATCAAAACCCTTACCAGAGTGTGAATCGACACTAAAATATCTAGAAAACAAGAAGGAGTATCGAAGTCGCTAGGGGAAGGTCTGAAAATGATATAAAGGAGCAAATAGCTAACCTCCCCTCTATTTATACCCGCCTGAGCATTAAATGCTCAGAAAGTCTCAAGTGACGCATCGGTTAGCAGAACCGAGCCGCCTCAATGACACATCAAAAGAAGATTCCAGAAAGATAGTAAAAAATTCAGATAAATGAGATCGGTTAACGAAGGTCATCAGATTGAATAGGGTTCCAAACCAATGGATTGGCAAATGGCGATTTGTCTAGGTGGCCACATTTATCAGAGATCAGAAAAATAACCAACGCAATAATAAAACAAAATATTCAAGTAAAATTCCATTTCATTTTCAAAAGGTCAGATTACATCATTTGGGTGATCTCAAAAGATCAGATTACATTATTTGGGCAATCTCAAAAGATCGGATTACATCAATTGGGCAATCTCAAAAGATCAGATTACATTATTTGGGCAATTTCTCAAAATCAGCACTACATTATACCTGACTTAAGACTACTCCGAAGCCCAAAATGATGGCCTATATCAAAGCTTAGTCTTGTAGCTGAATCAAAAAGATGTGCTTGATCAGAAAGCTAGCAATAAATACTGGGCGGATGTATAGCTCAGATGGGGTGACTATGACTCTCATGATATTGAGAGGCGTAATTGTCGATGTCATCGACCAGAACCGAGCTGTAATTGGGACCCTCGAGATGGTAAGGAGCCAAGTGAACTTTAAGAGGTGGTCACCGATATTAAGATTGAAATTAGAGGTCTTATTGTCAGAGATCGGTCTAGGAGCCATGCTGATAGGTCGACCCAGATCGGTGCAATAGTTTTGACCTTGATCGGTTAACTAGTCTAGTTCCCTCACTATCATCAGATGACACCCTCGTGAACCTCTGATCACCGAAGTTGCTCATTTTCAGGTGATGAACAAAGAAAGCATTCGAAAAAAGAATAAAGTGGTTATCATGAGAAGAATTCTTGCTAGAAATGTCACACCTTACCCCTCTGTAAGGCATAACATGATCCCGTAGAATACCTAATGAACTACCGAACTTCATCTACCGATAACTCATTAAGTACACTACAAGGAATTTTAAAACAATTTTCTTATTTTTGATAAGTGGTGAGCATTTTCTAATAAGTATTTAAAACATTTAGTTAAAATTAAAACTAGTTATATTTTTGGTCTACTTTAGTTTTCCGCAAATTTTATAAAAATTTTGACAGAGTTCTGTCAGTATTTTGAGAAACCAGTTCTTCAAATACCTGTAAAAAGTACTTCTAAAAATGTTTTCTCAACAACTACTTCAATTTCACAATCAAACTCAATCCATTTCAACAACTCCACAATCATTTCAATCAATTTCTCAAGTTCAAAATTCAATAATCCTTAAAATATTAACAGTACATTTCATTCAAATTAAATAAAATAGTTCCACTCATATTTCATTAGAGACAAAACAATTTATATATATACATCATTACAAAATTTACATCAAAGGAAATTCAAACTAAATTTTTTTATTACAAACTTTGTACAAGCTGCTCAAGACTCATTTACATGTCTGTACTTTTATATACAATACATACATCAAAAGAAATATTTATAATTAGGGTATAAATTATACCCGATGACTTTAAGCTGATAGCTCCTCACACCTCAGCAGCTCAGTCTGCTGCTCCTCTAGTCTCTGTATCTGCGACAGTAATAAAAGCTATCGCTGAGTACTAGGACTCAGCGGTGCACAACATACTAGAATAATCTTTATGCAAAACTTAAATCATATTTATTCAAACAAATTTAACTAAACATGAGCATTAAACACAAAACATGAATTATGAGATTTTAATGCAAACCAAGTTCATTTCAAAGTATCAAAACACATTTCATAAAACCCACAGTTAGATCATGCCATTCGAAACAAATAGAATCTCAATAGCGAGAGGCTAAAGAGAAATCACATCACAAGGCTAGCTAGCTCAAATATATGGATATCTATTCACATCCTCTTCTACTGGCACACCTCAACACTTCTCCAGAGAAGGAATCAAAATTCAAAACTAATTACCCCCACTAGTCGTGCTAGTGAGGTGTTCAAGTATATGGTCATGACACTGTGGTTTCAAAACTTATCTTAACAATTTGCTAAACACTATCATTTCAAATATACATAACAACATTTCAACAATTTAGATCAAACATCATAAGAATGCCATAATCTAATATTTCACATTATTCAAAACAGTATGCAAAAGATGATTATAAAAAGTATACGTTGTGCACAAACCTCAAGCGAGTCGTCTCTTGGCCTTGACTCGGTTCCTCGGGTTCCTTCCCTGTATTTTTTCAACTAAAACACACAATTTTACAATGTTTCAGTACCATAATTTAACATAAATCCAAAAATAAATTTAGCCTTACTTTTACCTAGCTCTAACGTGCTAAACTCGACATTCTCGAAATTTTATGTTACGGGTTACTATTCACTACACTATTCAAGTCAAATTGTTGACTTTCAAAGGCTTAATAGGTATGGGAACTCCAACTTCACCCACATACCACATTTTGGTCACTAAACTTGTTGGTTTTGGTCATTTTCTCAAAACTTAGGTCTTTTAGGCAAAATAGCCAAATTTTCAATTTTGGTGTCCTTAATTGTATTGTTTCATTGGTTAGTTTACTATTGGAATTTGGCAAAACTTTCTGCATAGAAAATGTTCCCTATTGTCTTAAGTTTATTTTCCTTTTTGAATCACTCCAATTGGAGTTTTGTAGCTGAAGTTATAAGCAAATTACGTTTACTGTTCATCCTGCAGAATTTTGTTCTGGCAGATTATTAATTCTAATTTTTTTCAGCAATTTGATCAAGTTAGGTCCATAATTTGGTCTAACTTTCTTCACATGAAATGTTATACTATGCCTTAGGTTTCCATCGGTTCAAGAATCACCTAAATCGGAGTTTTCTAGAGAGAGTTATAGCCATTGAAACTTTACTGTTCAAATGGCAAATCTGCAGTCTGCAGATTCAGTGACCCAACTTTGCTCAGTAATTTGATTTGGTTAATGGCATAATTTGGGTTTGTTTTCTCAATGAAAGTTTTAGATATATATGTCGTCTAACCACTGGTAAAATTTCAGGTCATTTTGACCTGCCTAGCTCAAGTTATAACTAAATGAATAAACACTGTTTATTTGGTCAGGTTGTGCAGAAACAGACTGTGATTTCTCAACTTTGGTCAATTTGTTCTCTAGGTTTTAGTCACTTTTTGGGCATGCTTCCCAAATGAAAATTGTGTCATTTAGTGCCTATTTTCATCCCCAATTGGTCCCATATCCATTGGACTTGTAAAATTTCATTTTTGATCCCTCAAAGGAGATTTTGGTCATGTTGCTAGCAAATGACCTTATCCAATCCGAATTGGCTTTTAATTCCAACACTTCTAACACACCTCATTTGGTCACAAATGACCATTTTTCACTTCACATTAGGTCAAAGACACCATTTACAAATTTCTCCAAATTTTTGCCTCAAAACCCTAGGTCTCAAACCCTAACCACTCTAATCCATTACAATTAACTAATTCAAAGCATATAAACACAATCTTTCAACTCATTCAAGCATCTTAACATGTTTAACTCAATCAAACTCATGCAAATCACTCTCCCCTCCCTGCTGGATGAATTTTAGTTTAGTCCCTCACACATATTTTTTTTCTATTTTAAGTTTATTTACATGTAATTCAAGCTAAAAACACAACAAATAATCTCAAACTTTCAAATTGATGTGTTTACCTCAACTTTGATATCCAATCTTCAATTTTCCTCCTCTTTTCTTCTTTCTTTCTTGTTAAATTTCTTTCTTAAGGGAAGGGAATAAGGTTTTATGGAGTGATTATAGAAGAAGTTGGGATTTGGTAAGGGTTTCAAAGCTTGAAGCAAGCTTAAAATGAGATTTGCAATGGTGAGGGAGGGAGAAGGATGAAGACATCCACTTTGAGGAAGAAGAGTCTTTTAAATTTTTTTTCTTTTCTTTTCTTTTGTCTTTTATCTCTTTAGGAAGACCAAAAATCCAAATAAATAAATAAATTAATTATATTCTTTATGGCATCATGCATGAGGTCATGCATGATGTCATTACCTTTTAACTTTTCCATTCTCTTCTCTTTTTTTTATTTTTTTTTTATTTTTTTATTAATTCTTTAATTTAATTCTCGATTTTGAAATTTTTTTTTCTCCGATTTTATTTGACAGTTAGGTCAGGAGTCAGCTCTCGGGGTCAATTGACCAAATTGCCCATCGCCGGTTCATCCCGGTTTGCAAATAATTTAATATTTCTTCCAGCTCTCTGACCTAATTATTTAACTGGCTTAACAGTTCCTTTTCGTGATTTTCTCTTTTCCACCATGTTTATAAGGGTCCTAAGTACTGCGAAGTCACATTTTATGGTTCAAAATTTGAGTTTAAAACGACTTCGCAGTCGTTCCAGAGAAGGTCACCCATCGCTATGACTCTCGGCTCGTTTAACTTCTTATGTTCTATTTTTCTTGTTTATACTTAACTAATTGAACATTACTAATTATTTGTGTTTATGGCTTCTCTAGTTGTCTTAAGTGTGGTTCCAATCCCCTTAATTGTCCAGACCGACACCGGTCACCGGAACAGTGAAATATACTAGGCTATGCAAATAGGGGTGTTACAATTCTCCCCCCCTTAAATAAATTTTGTCTCGAAATTTTTACCTGGTATTAATCTCTGAACAGCTGTGGGTGTTGTCTCCTCATTTCCTCCTCTCGTTCCCAAGTAGCCTCCTAGACTAAATGATTGTTCCACAGCACTTTTACCGATTGTATCTGTTTGTTACGTAGCTGTTTCACCTCATAAGCCAAAATCTCTATTCTTCTTCATATGTGAGGTCTGGATTCACTTCCATTTCCTCTACTGGTAGTGCATGAGATGGATCTGATCGATACCTCCTCAACATAGACACATGAAAGACATTATGTATCTTCTCCAACTCTGGAGGTAGTGCCAAACAATATACTAAAGGACCCACTCTTTCCAGAACCTCATATGGCCTAATGAAACGAAGACTTAGTTTTCCCTTTCTGCCGAATCTTATAATTCTATTCCAAGAAGAAACCTTGAGGAAAACTTTCTCACCCACTGTATACTCAATATCCCTTCTTTTCAAAGCAATGTAGGACTTCTGATGGTCTGATGCAGTCTTAAGTCGATCTCGGATCACCCTGATTTTCTCTTCAGTTTGTTGAACAATTTCGGGTCCAATCATCTTTCTTTCACCTACGTCATCCCAACACAACGGGGTTACTTTTTCTGCCATACAAAGCTTCATATAGAGGCATCCCAATGCTTGATCGGTAGCTATTATTGTAAGCAAACTCAATCAAAGGCAAGTGCGTATTCCAACTGCCCTCAAATTCAATCACACAAGCCCGTAGCATGTCCTCCAAGATCTGAATTACCCTCTTAGACTGGCCATCTGTCTATGGGTGAAATGCCGTACTGAAGTTCAATCTAGTTCCTATGGCTCTCTGAAGACTACCCTAGAATCTAGAAGTGAACCTAGGATCTCTGTCTGATACGATGGACACTGGAACTCCATGCAGTCTCACAATCTCATCAATGTACAACTTGGCCAATCTTTCCAAACTGTAGTCCATCCAAACTGGCAGAAAATGAGCAGACTTGGTTAGTCTATCAATAATGACCCATACTGCATCATGACTCTTTTGTGTCTTCGGAAGTCCCATCACAAAATCCATCGTTATTCTTTCCCATTTCCATTCTAGTATTGGTAGTGGATGTAACAACCCAGCGGGTACTTGATGCTCTACCTTTACTTGCTGACAAGTTAGGCATTTAGAAATAATCTCTGTCATATCTCTTTTCATACCCATCCACCAGTAATGCTCCTTTAGCCCCCTATATATTTTTGTGCCACCAGGGTGCATGGCAAAAGGAGACTCATGTGCTTCCTTCAAAATGATCTTCCTCAATTCAACATCATTAGGAACACACATTCTGTGCTGGTGTAGCAATAGACCATCATCTCTGATTGAGAATTCTGGTTTCTTGCCCTGTCGGACTTCTTCCATTAGCTTCTGATACTTTTGATCATTCTGATCAGCCATTCTGATCTGATCAATCAACACTGGCTGTACATGCCATGCAATTGCTGTCTGCCCATCATCATTCATCTCTAAGCTGGCATGTAATGATCTCAACTCATGTACCATAGACAAAGGAGTAACCCATAGACTTGCCATAGTCTTGCAACTTAAGGCATCAGCCACAACATTAGCTTTCCCTGGCTGATAGTCTATCAGACAATCATAGTCTTTTATCAACTCTAACCATCTCCTCTGTCTCAAATTCAGCTCTTTCTGGGTGCCCAAATACTTCAAACTCTTATGATCTGTGTAGATGTAACACTTTTCCCCACACAAATAATGTCTCCAGATCTTAAGAGTAAACACTATGCTGCAAGCTCCAAATCATGTGTCGGATAATTCCTCTCATGCGGTTTTAGCTGGCGCGATGCATAGGCAATGATATTTTGATCTTGCATTAATACACAGCCTAACCCATTGTGAGAAGCATCACTATAAACTGTGTATTCTTTACCCGGAGTAGATAAAGTCAGCACTGGAGCTTCAGTCAAACATTTCTTCAATTCATCAAAACTCTATTGGCATTTATCCATCCACTGAAATTTCACATCTTTTCTAAGCAGCTTGGTCAATGGAGATGCCAACATGGAGAATCCCTTTACAAATCTACGGTAGTATCCAGCTAAACCAAGAAAACTATGAATCTTTGTGACATTTCTGGGTGGCCTCCAATTAAGGACAGCTTCAATCTTACTTAGATCTATCTTAATGCCCTCTTCTGATACTACATGCCCCAAAAAGGATATCTACTTCAGCCAAAATTCACACTTCGATAATTTGGCATATAGCTGTTTCTCTCTCAAAGTCTGCAATATAATCCGCAGATGTCTATCATGCTCTTCTATATTCCTCGAATAGACCAATATATCATCTATAAATACCACAACAAACTGGTTGAGTTATGGTCTAAAAATAGTGTTCATCAGATCCATAAAAGCAGCCGGAGCATTAGTTAACCCGAATGGCATAACCAAAAACTCATAATGACCATAGCGGGTTCTGAAGGCAGTTTTAGGAATACTCTGCTCTTGTACTTTCAGCTGATAATAACTTGATCTCAGGTCAATTTTGGAGAACACAGCTGCACCCCTCAACTGATCAAATAAGTCATCAATGCGGGGCAATGGATATCTGTTCTTTATTGTTACCTTATTCAACTGCCGATAATCAATACACAAGTAGAGAGTGCCATCCTTCTTCTTTACAAACAACACCGGTGCTCCCCAAGGTGACACACTAGGGTGGATAAAGCCCTTGTCAAGCAATTCTTGCAACTGCACTTTCAACTCTTTCAATTCTGCAGGTGCCATTCTATATGGTGTTATGGAGATTGGGTCCACACCAAGCATAACATCAATCTCAAACTGCACCTCTCTTTCTAGAGGTAATCCTAGTAATTCATCAGGAAACACATCCGGAAAATCACATACAGTAGGGATGTCTCTTAGTGTTGGACTCCCCACTTGGGTGTCTATCACATGTGCCAAGTATGCTTCACACCCCTTTCTGATCATCCTTCTGGCTAGTGCAGCCAAAATGATGTTTGATGGCAGTAAATGCCTCTCCCCATGTATTACCACATCACCGTACAAAGGGAGACCAAAAGTGACTGTCTTCAGTCTACAGTCAATCATAGTGTGATGCCTGGCTAACCAATCCATGCCCAAGATAATATCATAATCTCTGAAGGGCATTTCAATCAAATCTGACAGGAAAACATGTCCTTGGATCACCAAAGGACAGTCTCTATAAATTCTGTTGACCCGGACCTCTTGTCCTAATAGACTAGTTACTAGCACTTCAAAACCCATTTGCACACATGGAACAGCAAGTGAACTGTCTATGCTAGCACTAACATATGAATGGGTTGAACTCGGATCAAACAATACAAATACATCTTGCTCAGAGATAAAGAATGTACCGGCTACAACATCAGAAGTCTCAGCCTCTTCTCGCTGTCTCATTGAATAAACCCTGACTGAAGCACTCCCTTGTGCCGACTGACCAATCGTGCTCTCGACACCAAGGCAAAGGCTCTACCTCTACCTCTTCCTCTGCCATTAGACTGTGAGCCTCTAGGAGCAGGACTCTGAATAGATCCCTCGATAGTAGTAGGAGCTGGACCATATCTCGAAGACGGAGTACTAGTGCAGTCTCTTCCTAAATGACGCTTGCCTTCTCAGTTAAAGCAGGCTCTAGTGGCCCAATAACATTCCCCCCCATGAATCTTGCCACAAGTCTCACAGGGGCGGGTAGAATGTGAACCCCTGCTCGACTGCTGACCAGACCTAGGGGATCTCTGTCCAGAGAATCGGCCCCTACCAAATCTTCCACCTCGACCCCTGCTGGGTCCACTAAATTTCTTTTTCTTTCTAGAGGTACCACTAGAACTCGGCTCTACTGACTTTTCCCCCTTGTCTTTTTCTGATTTCTCAGCTTTTTCTGATTTTTCTTTCACTGGGGTTGCTTCTGATTCAATTCTCTCCAGTTCAAGTGCTTGAGACATAAGCTCTGAGAAGTTGCTGTGTCGAAATCCCACAACTTGCATCCTTATGCTGGGCTTCAACCCCGTTTCAAATCTCTTGCACCTTGCCTTGCTGGTAGTAAGGAGACTCCCAGGATAATGACTTAAGCGAGAGAACTCCCTCTCATACTCTGCCACTGATCGGTTCCCTTATTTTAGACTCAAAAATTCTTGCAATTTCTGATCAACATATGCGTCTGCGATGTATTTCTGTCTGAATTCTCTGATGAAGTCATCCCAGGTTAGCACTGGTGGTTCAGCTAAGCTGTGGGGGATGGTCTTCCACCAATCATACGCATCCCCTTGCAATAGCGACACAGAATACTTAAACTTCAGTTCATCTTGGCAATGCAGCTTCTTAAATACTCTGTCCATTCTTTCAAGCCATTGCTCTGCCTCCAAAGGGTCCACTGTACCCTTAAATTCTGCACCCCATACTTCAATAAGTTATCATACTGTCTAGCTGGAGGCAGTGGTTGTGCCACAGGTGGTTGGGGTGGAGCTTGAACAGGCATACCCATAGCCATTTGTTGAAACATCGCAGCCATCTGCTGTGCGAACTGTGCAGGAAACTATGGCATTTACGGGGCTAGTGCTACGGATCCACTGACATTCGGTAATGCTGGGGCTTCCCCTTATGCCTCAGCTTCAACAGATTGCTCGACTGAGCGATCCCCTCCCTCCATTTCAATGTGAAGTTAGGGTATCTCCTGAACAAGTAACACAAGGAGATTTTCCTCCATTAGTTCATATTTATGATGTAATGCACTGTATGTAAAAATATGGACATTTAGCAGTTATACTTAACAAAGAAAAGACACAAATTCTCAAGTTAAAACATACTTCAAAAATTTGCTCTGATACCACTAAATCATGTCACACCTTACCACTCTGTAAGGCATAACATTATCCCGTAGAATACCTAATGAACTACTGAACTTCATCTACCGATAACTCATTAAGTATCCTACAAGGAATTTTAAAACATTTTTCTTATTTTTGATAAGTGGTGAGCATTTTCTAATAAGTATTTAAAACATTTGGTTAAAATTAAAACTAGTTAATATTTTTTGTCTATTTTAGTTTTCCGCAAATTTTATAAAAATTTTGACAGAGTTCTGTCTGTATTTTGAGAAACCAATTCTTCAAATACCTGTAAAAAGCACTTCCAAAAATGTTTTCTCAACAACTACTTCAATTTCACAATCAAACTCAATCCATTTCAACAACACCACAATCATTTCAATCAATTTCTCAAGTTCAAAATTCAATAATCCTCAAAATACTAACTGTACATTTCATTCAAATTAAATAAAATAGTTCCACTCATATTTCATTAGAGACAAAACAATTTATATATATACATCATTACAAAATTTACATCAAAGGAAATTCAAACTAAATTTTTTTATTACAAACTTCATACAAACTTTGTACAAGCTGCTCAAGACTCATTTACATGTCCGTACTTTTATATGCAATACATACATTAAAAGAAATATTTATAATTAGGGTAAAAATTATACCCGATGACTTTAAGTTGATAGCTCCTCACACCTTAGTAGCTCAGTCTGCTGCTCCTCTAGTCTCTGTATCTGCGACAGCAATAAAAGCTATCGCTGAGTACTAGGACTCAGTGGTGCACAACATACTAGAATAATCCTTATGCAAAACTTAAATCACATTTATTCAAACAAATTTGACTAAACATGAGTATTAAACACAAAACATGAATTATGAGATTTTAATGCAAACCGAGTTCATTTCAAAGTATCAAAACACATTTCATAAAACCCACAGTTAGATCATACCATTCGAAACAAATAGAATCTCAATAGCCAGAAGCTAAAGAGAAATCACATCACAAGGCTAGCTAGCTCAAATATATGGATATCCAATCACATCCTCTTCTACTGGCACACCTCAACACTTCTCCAGAGAAGGAATCAAAATTCGAAACTAATTACCCCCACTAGTCGTGCTAGTGAGGTGTTCAAATATATGGTCATGACACTGTGGTTTCAAAACTTATCTTAACAATTTGCTAAACATTGTCATTTCAAATATACATAACAACATTTCAACAATTTAGATCAAACATCATAAGAATGCCATAATCCAATATTTCACATTATTCAAAACAGTATGCAAAAGATGATTATAAAAAGTATACGTTGTGCACAAACCTCAAGCGAGTCGTCTCTTGACCTTGACTCGGTTTCTCGGGTTCCTTCCCGGTATTCTTTTCAACTAAAACACACAATTTTACAATGTTTCAGTACCATAATTTAACATTAATCCAAAAATAAATTTAGCCTTACTTTTACCTAGCTCTAACGTGCTAAACTCGACGTTCTCGAAATTTTGTGTTTCGGGTTACTACTCACTACACTATTCAAGTCTAATTGTTGACTTTCAAAAGCTTAATAGGTATGGAAACTCCAACTTCACCTACATACCACATTTTGGTCACTAAACTTGTTGGTTTTGGTCATTTTCTCAAAACTTAGGTCTTTTAGGCAAAATGGCCAAATTTTCTGTTTTGGTGTCCTTAATTGTACTGTTTCATTGGTCAGTTTACTGTTAGAATTTGGCAAAACTTTCTTCATAGAAAATGTTCCCTATTGTCTTAAGTTTATTTTCCTTTTTGAATCACTCCAATTGGAGTTTTGTAGCTCAAGTTATAAGCAAATTATGTTTACTGTTCATGCTACAGAATTTTGTTCTGGCAGATTATTAATTCTAATTTTGTTCAGCAATTTGATCAATTTAGGTCCATAATTTGGTCTAACTTTCTTCATATGAAATGTTCTACTATTCCTTAGGTTTCCATCGGTTTAAGAATCACCTAAATCGGAGTTTTCTAGAGAGAGTTATAGCCATTGAAACTTTACTGTTCAAATGGCAAATCTGCAGTCTGCAGATTCAGTGACCCAACTTTGCTCGGTAATTTAATTTGGTTAATGGCATAATTTGGGTTTTTGTTCTGTATCAAAGTTTTAGATCTACATCTCATCTAACCACTGGAAAAATTTGAGGTTATTTTGACTTGCCTAGCTCAAGTTATGACAAAAATGAATAAATACTGTTCATTTGGTCAGGTTGTGCAGAAACAGACTATGATTTCTCAACTTTGGTCAATTTGTTCACTAGGTTTTAGTCACTTTTTGGGCATGCTTCCTAAATGAAAATTGTGTCATTTAGTGCCTATTTTCATCTCCAATTGGTCCCATATCCGTTGGACTTGTAAAATTTCATTTTTGATCCCTCAAAGGAGATTTTGGTCATGCTGCCAGCAAATGACCTTATCCAATCCGAATTGGCTTTTAATTCCAACACTTCTAACACACCTCATTTGGTCACAAATGGCCATTTTTCACTTCACATTAGGTCAAAGACACCATTTACAAATTTCTCCAAATTTTTGCCTCAAAACCCTAGGTCTCAAACCCTAACCACTCTAATCCATTGCAATTAACTAATTCAAAGCATATAAACACAATCTTTCAACTCATTCCAGCATCTTAACATGTTTAACTCAATCAAACTCATGCAAATAACTCTCCCCTCCCTGCTGGACGAATTTCAGTTTAGTCCCTCACACATATTTTTTTTTTATTTTAAGTTTATTTACAAGTAATTCAAGCTAAAAACACAACAAATAATCTCAAACTTTCAAATTGATGTGTTTACCTCAACTTTGATATCCAATCTTCAATTTTCCTCCTCTTTTCTTCTTTCTTTCTTGTTAAATTTCTTTTTCAAGGGAAGGGAATAAGGTTTTATGGAGTGATTATAGAAGAAGTTGGGATTTGGTAAGGGTTTCAAAGCTTGAAGCAAGCTTAAAATGAGATTTGCAAGGGTGAGGGAGGGAGAAGGATGACGACGTCCACTTTGAGGAAGATGAGGCTTTTAATTTTTTTTTCTTTTCTTTTGTCTTTTATCTCTTTAGGAAGACCAAAAATCCAAATAAATAAATAAATTAATTATATTCTTTATGGCATCATGCATGAGGTCATGCATGATGTCATCACCTTTTAACTTTTCCATTCTCTTCTCTTTTTTTTTTATTTTTTTATTTTTTTTATTAACTCTTTAATTTAATTCTCGATTTTGAAATTTTCTTTTCTCTGATTTTATTTGACAGTTAGGTCAGGAGTCAGCTCTCGGGGTCAATTGACCAAATTGCCCCTCGTCGGTTCATCCCGGTTTGTAAATAATTTAATATTTCTTTCGGCTCTCTGACGTAATTATTTAACTGGCTTAACAGTTCTTTTTCGTGATTTTCTCTTTTCCACCATGTTTATAAGGGTCCTAAGGACCGCGGCGTCACATTTTATGGTTCAAAATTTGAGTTTAAAATGACTTCGCAGTCGTTCCCGAGAAGGTCACCCATCGCTGTGACTCTCGGCTCGTTTAACTTCTTATGTTCTATTTTTCTTGTTTATACTTAACTAATTGAACATTACTAATTATTTGAAGATTCACGGGAGAAAGTTGTGAGTATGCAAAGGAAAATCCCTCGGCATATATATAGTGTCACACCCCGGCTTAGTGGGCCCCAGCTCAAGCCCCTCTATGGGTGGCCATCTTGCCGGCGTACACCTCTAGAGGCCGGCGATGCAACTCAAATCGGTACTGTCCGCTTTGGTGGAGTTTAATCCCTTCGCCCTGCACAGCTAGGATTCGAACCCATATCACCTCACGGATTTGCTTCGCCTCTTACCAATTGAGCTGCAAATCCGTGAGGTGATATGGGCTCGAATCCTAGCTCTGCAGGGCGAAGGGATTGAACTCCACCAAAGCGGACAGTACCGATTTGAGTTGCATCGCCGGCCTCTAGAGGGGTACGCCGGCAAGATGACCACCCATAGAGGGGCTTGAGCTGGGGCCCACTAAGCCGGGGTGTGACAATAAAAAAGGCGCCTCTTACGAATTGAGCTGCAGCTCAATTGGTAAGAGGCGAAGCAAATCCGTGAGGTGATATGGGTTCGAATCCTAGCTCTGCAGGGCGAAGGGATTGAACTCCACCAAAGCGGACAGTACCGATTTGAGTTGCATCGCCGGCCTCTAGAGGGGTACGCTGGCAAGATGGCCACCCATAGAGGGGCTTGAGCTGGGGCCCACTAAGCCGGGGTGTGACATATAGGGCCTCGGCATTTATTGCATATAGAACTCGAAGCGGACGCATCGATAACTGAAGACTTTATTGCTTTGACCAATACAGGTTAGATGGAGAGGAAAGATCAGAAATAAGAGAGATCGAGAAGTAAGAAGGGACCCGATGTAAGAGATAGAAATCGGAATAATAACCCTAAAATGGGTAAGTCATAATGGGAAGATCGAAAAAACAAGGGATGACCCATAAGATCAGAGAACTCAGGGGGTTAAATAACTTCTGATCATGACCTTTAATTAGCTTCCTTCATTATCAGATCCAAGTTAGTTAAAGCATTACAAGCATGATTTGATCCTCACCACACATCTCATTTATAAGGACACACTCCTACCTGCCAGATTCCAAACGGTTAAAGTAGCCTAGTACATCTTAATCTACGCCATTGATTATAATTGTAAGGATTAATTTGGAGCCTTTGGATCAAAAGTAGATGGCAGATTCGATGCTTTTTGTTCCCAACTGTTGGATCCATTTTGTAAGGCAAGCCCCTTGAATGTTGGATCAAGGGGCGAAAGGACATAAATTCTGAATGAAATCCCACTCCTCAATTTTGATTCTCTTTAATTCCCAAACATCAGATTATGTCCTTTTGAATCTAGGCCTTTCGTCTCCTCTTGATGTAATCCTGATCCTCCACTTTAAGCACCCATTCCCTATAAATAACTGTATGCAATACTATAGAGAGGGTGTTGATTATCGTGAAAAAAAAAACTTTGAAATTTAACATAACCTTATTGCTAGTCATTCGAAGCTCTCAAAGTTTTGAAAAACTTTTGAAACCAGTTTTCTGGAGTATCTCATTTAAAAGAACTTTAAACCCTGTGACTCTCATTCTTAGTATCTATGCATTGTCCAGGGAGCCCAACCCCACTTCACTTCATCCCCATTACCTCTAGTCAGCTCTAGTTTATCGGCCATCTCGATCTTCAGCTCCTTAGAATTTCCTGATATCAGTGTCAGCTCCCTGTCATCCCAACTTTCTACAGGTAAGTGTCTAACCTGTCATGTGTTGAATATCTTCTGTTCGTTTTCTTAAATTTTTTAAAGTATCTAGTCACAATGAGTCTTAGAATAGGTTGTCTCAGCTCATAACCATTATCTTTATCTTTTTTTATCATTTGTAAAGTTCATTTCAATCATCACCACATTTTTATTCCCCTCGGAAATGAATGTTTGAGCCACCGATGACTCATAAATACTCTGAAGAGTATAGGTAGAAGTACTGACACAGTAGTTTTTAGTCGAAATAAATGAAAACGATAGGAAAATAAGTGTAACTCTTGTAGTTATAGAAAGGGTCAAAATAGGCCGAAGGGGTTAAAATGAGGAAATAAGTTACGAGATAGGGTCTTGGAGTGAACCTAGGCGATAAGACAATGGATCAGAAATCAAGACAAAGTTCAAACCTTGGGTAAGCGACAAAAGGGATAGAGCCTGAAACCAAAGAGTTTGGATGAAGCAATCATGCGGAAGATCGGCAAGGAGTTCTACTCAACTCCCGCTATCTAGTTATAAAATCCCATAGACCAGGAAAAGCATTTCACAAGGGTCTTAGGTGTCTTCGGTAATTCTTTCCAATATGAAAGGGATCCGGAGAGAGCCCTTACCAGAATCCCTAGCTTAGAATTCGAATAAAACACTGTTCTTATAAATAAGGGAGATCGGGAGAGAATTCTTACCCGAGTTCTGAGTAACTTTTAATAAAATATATTAGGAGATCAGGAGAGAGTTCTTACCCTAGTTCTCAGCTTAAATTTTTAACGAAATATATTAAGAGTTCGGGAGAAAGATCTTACTTGAGTTCTCAGTCTAAATTTTAATAAAATATATTAAGAGATCGGTAGAGAGTTTTTACCCGAGTTCTCAACTTAAATTTAAAAAAAAATATATTAAGAGTTCGGGAGAGAGTTCTTACTTGAGTTCTCAGTCTAAATTTTAATAAAATATATCAAGAGATCGGGAGAGAGTTCTTACCCGAGTTCTCGACTTAAATCTTTAATGAAATATATTAGGAGATCAGGAGAGAGTTCTTTCCTGCATTCTCAACTAAAATTCTAATAAAATGTTTCAAATGAGGAGCGAATCCTTTCCCCTTCTAATCCTAATACTTTTATTACAAAACTCTTTTTACGTTGTAAATAATGGGTCTACGAGAGAGTTCTTCCAAAGTGTCTCGAATATTATGTTGAGGCTCGATGGAGAGTTCTCCTCAAGGCACTCATATTTATAGGAAAAATTTCCCCTTGAAAATATCACAACTTCAATATTCATATTAATCCTCAAAATACCTATTACACGACACCTATTCACTGAAGGGTCATCTCATATACTCGTGTTCTTGAGCAACCCAAAATAGTGAGATATTAAGCATTCCTTTTATCCATTACAAATGATTAACATCATCATTCTAACTCTCAAATTATCAATCTCAATTTATAAAAAAATATACAACATTAAATTTGCTCACCCTCATCGAGGAACGAGGTGGGGTGCCTAACAACTTCCCCACCCGTATATGGACCCCGAACCTTGAATCTCTATTTTCGAAGTGGTCTTTAATTTGTTCTTCCAAGTGGTTTTCTTTAATTTCCCTTAAAATTAAAGTGGCAACTCGTCACTTTTCCCACTTCGGTGAGAACCGTCTGGCGACTGTAAAGTCCTTATGACAACCACTTTTTTGCTTTGTCTCTAAGGGAGAATGGGAATACTCTAAGTCTAATAGCAACCTTAGAAATACCATTCATCTTGAATGTATCACATAGAGCAAGAAAACATTGGAGGTGATAATGTGGATCTTCCAACTGTGACCCTCCAAATTGTGTCTATTGAATCATCTGGAGCTATGCTGGTTTAAGCTAAAAAATATTTGCATCTATTATAGGTTTGGTAACACTCGGTTGCAATCCTCAAATAGTTGGGGCTCTATAGTCCTTCAAGGGTTTTGGCCTGTCATCTGCCATGATTGAAGTTTCAGCTTCCTATTGCTTCTTCCCCCTCTTAATGGCTCTTAGAGTTTTATCTATCTTGAGGTCCAATTCAAGTATTTCTTCAAGTTTAGTTTCAGTCATAAACTAAATACAAGGCTTAAAATAGAAATTAAGAAAATAGAATAAAATAACTAATAAAAGTTAAATAAAACAAAATGTCTAAATTAGCTAAATTGCCTATTATCTAATATCAAAAAAAGTTCCCTGGCAGCGACGCTAAAAACTTTTTATGCAAAATCCCGCAAGTGCACAGTCGTTAACAAGTAATAAAGTGTTGAGTGAGTATCATTCTCATGAGGAACTTGGTGTGTAACACCCCTCACCCGACTACAATGTAGCTGAGCGAAGTGTGCTACATTCGGTGCTAGAGCACCCTAACTTATCTTACTTTATTTCTTTAAAAATTTTGTTCTTGTTATATTTAATATCGATTATTTTTTGACGGAGAAACTAACGGAGTTTCCCCTATTTTATTATTGTTTGAAGTATTTCACTATTCACCTACTTGAAATTTTCAATAATATTTTACAATAAAAATATCATTCATGCTCATCATATTCATCTTACATTCAATTCCTGTAATTCACATACTCATTTGTACAAATCTATTCATACTCAATTCATATGTAAACATTCTCAAATTACATAAGCAAAATTTTTAAATTTCCTTAATTTACATAATTTACAAAATAATTACATAATTTCATAATTTACATGATCTACAAATTAATTACAGTTTCATAATCTATATTTCAACATACAATTCATAGTTTACATTACAAATAATAACTAATTATAATATACAAAATACATAATATGATCTATATGGGCCCTATCTACATGCATTGCTGAGGAGGTGACAAACTTGAACACTCTGCAGATCAGAACTCCAAAATCTCTGTTTGGTATTCGCTGGGCTTTAACTTCAGTATCTGTGCGAAGAAACAAATCCATCGCGCGAAGCATTGCTGCTTAGTGGTGCATTAATATAACAAGGAAATAATATAACAAGTAAAAATAATTGAAGCATATTTTCTATACTCAAGAATTTTACTGGGTTCATATGAAATTTTCCATACAATATATATTTCGTCATTTATGTTACTATCTAGAATCAATTCTTTCATAAGTTTACAATAATCATTTATATAATGTACAAATAAATCTAAAATTTATACTTATACTTATATTCTTATGAAAATCACATTTGTAATGTTATTTAAGTTATAATTCTTCTACTAGTCTTTTTATCACTTCCTTGATACTTTCTAAGTTGTTTACAATCATTTCGTAATATTTTAAATTTTTAAAACTTGTTTAATTTACTTCAAATTATTCTAAAGAACAAATTTTTGGAGCTAATCTAATTTATTTCAGAATTTCTTCTCATTTATTTACTTTCTAGTATTTTTAATTACTAATATTCATAACTTATTTTAATAAATTAGACTACCCAAGTAACCTACGACAGGCTGACTAAACTAGATAACGGGTCGTTGGCACTGGACACCGCGGTGTTTCGAGCCGTCATACCATGGGACACAGAACGTCAACCACGTAAGCAGTCAGTATGGCTAAAAAGCCATGATAACAAATAATCGGGCATTAAGCCATGAATGCGGGCCTAAAGCCATGAATACAGGCATAAAGCCATGAATGCAGGCATAAAGCCTTTCGTAGTACTGCTAAAAAAATACCCTATTGGCATGCCAAACTATCCAATCTGACACACATGTCTAGGCAATACAAGGATACATAATATCATTAAATATTAATATATTGTGTTTTATGACTTTATTATTTCATGATAAATTTCAATTATAATGTATACATTCATTTGATCATATATATGATCACTATTCACATCAATTATCCTTTTATATCATTGTACTCAAAGTACTTTTTCTTTCTACAATAATGAGAACTAATGTCTCATTCATACATAAATATAGTTCATTTATTCATTCATTATGTTATTCATATTGATCATAATTCAAAACAATGGTTCACATGTACCATTGTATTCAAAACATTTTTCCTTTCTCATTTATACATTTTATGAATTATATTTGTGATGCGCATATAAGCCTTAACTACCTATTCACATCAATTAGATGACTTACTTTTCATATTTCAAGCAATCCATGAACATTTCATGGATTTCAAATTTATGGCCTTAATTTCCCTTTAATAATATAGTTCTTACATTTTGTGTCATTATATTACTATTTACATTACTATTCACTCAAATTGTTGACTTTTTAATACATAATGAATTTATTGAACCTAAGTTCACAAAATACCACATTTTGAATTCTAAAGTTGTTGCTTAGTGTTGGTTACTTTATAATTTTCAGATTTCAAGCACTAAGTTTACTATTTCATTAGTCATTTGTACAATAGGAATTTGATAAAGTTGTCTTCTTGAAAGTTGTTCCTTATTATGTCTAGTTACATTTTTTTTTTGAATCACTCCATTTTGAGTTTTTTAGCTTAAGTTATAGTTATTTTACCATAACTGGCCGGATTCACCTGTACCCAGAATTTCTGGGCAATTTGGTTCTGCTAGATTTGGTGACCTAAGTTTGGTTGGCAATTTGACAAGGTTATGGTCAGAATTTGGATTTGTGTTCTTCATGAAAGTTGTAGGACTATGTCTCAGCTTTCTGCTGGTAAAATTTCAGATCAATTAGACCTTTCTAGACTGAGTTATGACTAAATGAATAAATACTATTCATTTGGTCATTTTGCACAGGCAGAATGTAAGTCACCCGGATTAGGGCAATTTTTAGGTTAACTTAGTTTGGTTTTCTGGGCAGGGTTTCTTCACCAAAGTTGTGTCATTATGTGTGCAGTTTCATGTCCAATTTTCCTTGCACCAATTGAATCTATACAACTCCATTTATAGCTGCCTAAACCTGCTAGACTCACAACTAGTCCTGCAGGTCACCAAAGGCAGCATGCCTAAACTCAACTCCAACATTCTTACTCACTTAAATTTCTCCTCACACACATTCAAATGGTCACTAATTGACCATTAAAAGGTTAACATACCATTGCATAAGAGAAACTCCAATTTTTTCACAAACCCTAATTTCCAGGTGTCCATTTCATGCTTTTCATGTCATCTAACACATCCAACACACATAGTTCAACATCAAACTCAAGTTATCTCATCACAAACCACTTTTAAATAATTCAAGTCATACAAATTAACAAATCTCATCCTTCTCCCATAAATTTACCTAACATAAGCAATCGATGAATTGCTACCTCCTTACTTCTACACCTTTTCGTGTTATCATGCTTCACTGTCTCCTTAGTCTCAATCCTGTCACACCCTACCCCTCTATAAGGCATAACATGATCCCGTAGCATACCAAATGAATTACCAACTCCGTCTACTGATAACCCATTAAATACACTACAAGGGATTTTAAAAACTTTTCTTACTTCTTTTACAGTGGTGAGCACTATTTACAGGTGTTAAAAACCTTTTTGAACTGAAGCGAATTAGCTAACACATTTAGACTATTAGTAATTTTTGTAAAAATTTTGGCAGAGTGCCATCTGTATTTTAAATAAAACAGTTCTTCAGAAAACCTGTAAAAAGCACTTCAAATATATTTCCCAATCTCAACTCCAACATAATCCAATATAAATCCACAATAATTTTTAAAATACTGAGATAGAAGAAATATAATACAATTTTTACAAGCCAAAATAACTCATAATTTATTTTACAACTTTAATGCATAATTTTAATTTACAACTGCTCAAACCAAGAACAATATGTACATACAGTGGTCATACATTACAGTACAAAATGCAAAATGTGGTATACTCATTATACCTGATAATCTCTCGCTGGATGTACTAGCAGCCTAATCTGCTGCCCTGTCCGTCTGTCTACCTGCGATAGCAACAAAAAGCTATTGCTGAGACAATGTCTCAGTGGTGCACAACATTAACCAAATACAACTTTAAATCACAAATCACAAGTTATATAAATAGTGGATACTTAAAACCATAGTTAAATTCAAGACAGTAAATGTCAACAAGAATTTAAACTCCATTTCTCAATATCACAATAATTTCAATAAATCAAATCATGATTAAATTCAAAAGACAGTGAATGTCAATAAGAATTTAACTCCATTTCACAATCTCATAATACATATCAATAAATCACACACAGCTTAATCATGTTCCAAAGTTCAATTCGTCCCAAAAGCCGATGGCTAATGAGGTATTCAATTCGTCCCAAAAATAAGAGTACTCATCCAATTCGTCCTCAACAGGCACACACCTCAACACTTCAACCAGAGAGGGAATTCAATTCGTCCCACTAGACAAGCTAGTGAGGAATACAATCAATATACATGATAGCTGTGGTTTCAAATCATTTCCAATGCTTTTCAATCAATAAGTATCCATCAATATCATTCAAACAATTTTTCACAGTTTCAAACCATTTACAATGCTTTTCAAGCAATAAATATTCATTCAAACACATTTCCACAATTTAAAACAATAATGTACAAATAGTCATAATTCATTTCAATTGAAAAATTCAAAAGAAATAGTTGTTGTGCACAAACCTCTGATAACTGTCTCCTGGTCTTGACTCAGTGTTTTCTTCCCTTTTCTTGAGTCTTTGCTAACTGAGAAACACAATTTGAAGTGTTTCAGTACTAAATTAAACTGTCTCTAACGATAATGTTTGATAAGTAATTCACGGAATGCTATTATTTGCTTAATCAACCTAATATATCGAACCTCAATGCATTCTAGGTAAATTACATTTTAATATTACTAACATGTCACATTCGATAGTCCTTTAGGGTTGGTACATGTTACCAAGTTCATTTCCACGTATACTGCATTTTCTTGCAATTTGCTGGATTCCGGGATATTAGATTGACCTAGCCGGATGACCTAGTTCCCTCGATTTTCGGGTTTCAATCAAAACTATAAACTTGTAGATCTATGTCTTACGGAACGCAGGGCAAAATTTCAGGTCATTCTGAGTTATGTAGACCAAGTTCTGGTCATTTTACTATTGCTGGTCAAATTGTACCAAAATTGGTCACTTTAGGTCATTTTAGGTCATTTTAGGTTCGGCCAGTTTTTGGACCCGAAATTATGCAAGCTGTTTGACTTGCTTATGGTCATTTCTGGGCTTTGGTGTCTTCATAAGACTTGTAGATATGGGTCTTAACTATTCGTGGTCAAAATTTCAGGTCAATTGGACCTTTTTTGAGTGAGTTATGGCCTAAACACTAACTGCTGCCCAAATGGTCAATTTTCAGGCCTTATTTGCACTTAATCCGGATTTGGTCATTTTTCAAGCTACCTTGCAAGCAGAATTTTGGTATGCTTCATTCATGAAAGTTGGCACATTTTGTGCCTAGTTTCACCTCCAATTGGTCTCATACCAATTGGAGCCACACACTTAAAGTTATAGGCCTAAAACACAAACTGCCTTATTGCATTTCTTTCATACACATCAAGGATCACTCCTAACACTTACCAAACTCAACATTCAAGCCCATTCTGGTTATACCATAACCTAAAAATAATTCACAACATATTATAGGTCATTTTGGCAGCTTACAATTACATTCAATGTGCACCAATAAGTGCAGAATTTGTCCAACTCAATTTACAACAATTAAATTACCAATTCATGCTCATTTACATGTCCAACTTCACACCATCATACATGCACTCAAACTACCATAACCACTATCACAATTCAACACCATTATTTCATAAACCAAGCATGAATTCCAGCATTCCTCAAGAGTTAACAAACCACCACAATGGTACATTTACATTCCATTAATTTCCAAGCTTTAAATTTCATTTCACATTTACATATACTAAGTACACATCACCCAAACAATTTCCTACACAATATACATTTAATCAATCATTTAATTCACCATTTACAAGCACAAATAAACTGCCTTCAAGGTGCTTCCATGGTTGCCAAAAGTACACATTCCCATTCAACATCAAACCTCAAAAATTTCTTCATAAATCAAACACCCATAACATCCTTGCAAACTTTAACAAAGTAACAATCAAAAACTCAAACTTACCTATGGATGAGACTTCTTAAATCTTCACCAAAACTTCTTGAAATTGCTATCAAACTCTTCCTTGTGATGTGGGGATAAACTTTAATGAAGACAAGTAAAGAAAGTGTAGCTTGAAATGGGTGCAATGAACCATGCAAATGGGGCGGCGATGGGAGGTTTCTCAAGCTTCATTCGGCATTGGTGATTCTTATGGTTAAAGATGAAGTGTTTAGTGGAGCAATCTGCCCACTTAAGATTAAATTTAGTCCATAGTGCTCCTCTCACCAAATATGAATTATTTTATATGTTTAAATGTGATAATTAGTCAATTTACCCTCCATTTTTTACTATTTACATTAGGTACCCCTAAATTAATTTTTCATTATATTTTTCAAGTGTAATATTATTTATTTTTGATGGACATTTAAGTCAAAAGATAACTCGAGGTGTCAAATGACCACAATGCCCCTGTTCGGGTTGCATTTCCGATTTTTCAGTAACACCTGGTTTTGTCCGTTTTTCAATTTCTCACTTTTCTTTGTACTAATTAATTAATTTTTCTTTGATATTTCTAATGATATTTATACTTCCATAGGGGTATATTTAAGTCCTAAAAATATTTTCCAGGGTTCCTCGCGGTCCAAGGCTAGTCAACGGTCCATGCCGTGACTTCCCGGTGCGGTCACCCATCGCTAGGGTTCTCGGCTCGCTTAACTTGGTTACATTTCTTTGCTATTATTTTTCCTTTGTTTTTCATATATTCTCTTTTCTTGTATTTCATTATTTTATGTTTCCTCACTCATATCGAAGTGTAGTTCTAGGCATCCTAGCAGTCCGGATAGCACTGGTCACTGGAACAATAGAATGCACTACCGAAAATAGGGGTGTTGCAATTCTCCCCCCCTTAAATAAATTTTGTCTCGAAATTTTACCTGGCATTAGTCTCTGAATAGTTGTGGGTGCTATATTCTCATATCCTCTTCACATTCCCAAGTAGCTTCCTGGCCTGAATGATGGTTCCACAGCACTTTAACCAGGTGTATTTGTTTATTCCTCAGCTGTTTCACCTCATAAGCCATAATTTTTATGGGTTCTTCCTCATATGAGAGGTCTAGATTTACCTCAATCTCTTCAACCGATAGTACATGAGATGGGTTAGATCTATACCTCCTTAACATGGACACATGGAAGACATTGTGTATCCTTGCTAACTCTGGAGGTAATGCCAACCGATATGCCAAAGGACCCACTCTTTCTAGAACTTCATATGGTCCGATGAAACGAGGACTCGCTTCTTCTCGCCAAATCTCATAATCCTCTTCCAAGGAAAAACTTTGAGGAATACTTTATCACCCACTGCATATTCAATATCTCTTCTCTTCAGATCAACATAGGACTTCTGACGGTCTGATGCAGCCTTAAGTCTACCTCTGATCAATCTGATCTTTTCCTCTGTTTGCTGAATAATTTCTGGCCCAATCATCTTCCTTTCACCTACTTCATCCCATTATAATGGAGTTCTACACTTCCTGCCATACAAAGCTTCATATGGAGGCATTCCAATGCTTGATTGGTAGCTGTTGTTATAAGCAAACTCAATCAAAGGCAAGTGTGTATCCCAACTACCTTTAAATTCAATCACACAAGCCCGTAGCATATCCTCCAATAACTAAATAACCCTCTCGGATCGCCATCCATGCATGGGTGGAATGTCATCTTGAAGTTCAATCTAGTTCCTAGGGCTCTCTGAAGACTACCCCAGAATCTAGAAGTGAACCTAGGATCTCTGTCAGACACAATTGATACTGGCACTCCATGTAGTTTTACAATCTCATATAGGTACAATCTGGCCAATCTTTCCAGGCTATAGTCCATCCGCACTGGCAAAAAGTGAGCAAACTTGGTCAATCTATCAATTATAACCCATACTGCATCATGACTACTCTGTGTCCTTGGAAGTCCTGTAACAAAATCCATAGTTATTCGTTCCCATTTCCACTCTGGTACTGACAAAGGATGTAACAAACCAGCTGGAACTTGATGTTCTGCCTTTACTTGCTGACAAGTTAGGCATTTGGAAACAAATTCAGCTATATCTCTCTTCATACCCATCCACCAGTAATGCTCTTTCAGCCCTCTATACATTTTAGTTCCACCAGGGTGCATAGCAAAAGGAGACTCATGTGCTTCCTTCATAATGATCTGCCTCAATTCCACATCACTAGGAACACACATTCTGCCCTGATGTAGCAATAAACCATCATCTTTCACAGAAAATTCAAATTTCTTGCCCTGCTAGACTTCTTTCAGTAGCTTCTGATATTTTTCATCACTCTGAGCAGCCATTCTGATCTGATCAATCAACACTGGCTGTACATGCCATGCAACTACTGTCTGTCCCTCATCATCAATCTCTAAACTGGCATGCTGTGCTTTCAATTCATATACCATGGACAAAGGAGAAACTCTGAGACTTGCCATAGTCTTGCGACTTAAGGCGTCAGCCACCACATTTGCTTTCCCTGGCTGATAGTCTATTAAGCAATCATTGTCTTTAATCTGTTCTAACCATCTCCTCTGCCTCAAATTCAATTCCTTCTGGGTGCCTAAGTACTTCAAGCTCTTGTGATCTGTGTAAATATAACATTTCTCCCCATACAAATAGTGTCTCTAGATCTTCAGAGCAAAAACAATAGCTGCTAGCTCCAGATCATGTGTTGGGTAGTTCCTCTCATGCGGTTTCAGCTGGCGTGATGCATAAGCAATGATATTCCGATCTTGCATCAGTACACAGCCTAACCCATTGTAAGAAGCATCACTATAAACTGTGTATTCTTTACCCGGAGTAGGTAAAGTGAGGACTGGAGCTTCAGTCAAACATCTCTTCAACTCATCAAAACTCTGCTGACATTTATCTGTCCACTGAAATTTCACATCTTTCCGAAGCAGCTTAGTTAATGGAGAAGATAACATAGAAAACCCTTTCATGAACCGACGATAATATCCAGCTAAACCCAGAAAACTGCGAATTTCTGTGATGTTCCTGGGCGGCTTCCAATTAAGGATAGCTTCTACCTTGCTGGAATCTACCTTGATCCCTTCACCTAACACAACATGTCCCAAAAAGGAGATTTCTTTCAGCCAAAATTCACACTTCGACAATTTGGCATATAGCTGTTTCTCCCTTAAAGTCTGTAGTACAATCCGCAGATGTCTGTCATGTTCCTCTGCATTCCTCGAGTATATCAAAATGTCATCAATAAACACCACCATAAATTGGTTGAGATATGGTCTGAAGATAGTGTTCATCAGATCTATAAAAGCAGCTGGAGCATTTGTTAACCCGAATGGCATTATTAGAAACTCATAGTGGCCATACCGAGTTCTGAAAGCAGTTTTTAGAATACTCTGCTCTTGCACCTTCAACTGATCATAACCAGATCACAGATCAATTTTGGAGAATACAGCTACACCCTTCAATTGGTCAAACAGATTATCAATGCGAGGCAATGGATATCTGTTCTTTATTTTCACCTTATTCAACTGTCGGTAATCTATACATAAGCAGAGAGTACCATCCTTCTTCTTAACAAACAACACTGGTGCTCCCCAAGGTGACACACTAGGGCGGATGAAGCCCTTTTCAAGTAATTCTTGCAACTTTATCTTCAACTCCTTCAACTTTGCTGGTGCCATTCTATATGGTGTTATGGAGATTGGATTCACACCAGGCATAACATTAATTTCAAACTGCATTTCTCTTTCCGGAGGTAGTCCTGGCAATTCATCAGGAAACACATCTGGAAAGTCATATACTGTAGAGATGTCCTTCAATGCTGGACTCCCCACTTGGGTGTCTACCACATGTGCCAAGTATGCTTCACACCCCGCTTTCTGATAATTTTTCTGGCTAGTGCAGCCGAAATGATGTTTGATGGCAACAACTACCTCTCCCCATGTATTACCACATCGCTGTACTGAGGGAGACCAAAAGTCACTGTCTTCAGCCTACAATCAATCATGGCATGATGTCTAGCTAACCAATCCATGCCCAAGATAATATCATAATCTCTGAAGGGCATTTTAATGAAATCAGCTAGAAAAGTGTGTCCTTGGATCACCAAAGGACAATCCCTATACATTTTATTAACCCTGACCTCCTGTCCTAGCAGACTTGTTACTAGCACCTCAAAGTCTATTTTTGTACATGGAACAACAACGCAATCAATGATGCTAGCACTCACATAAGAATGGGTAGAACCGGGATCAAATAACACAAACACATCTTGGTTAAAAGTTGAGAAGTTACCAACCACAACATTAGATGACTCGGCCTCTTCCCTCTGTCTCATTGCATAGATTCTAACTGGAGCACTATCTTGCTCTGAATGTTTTACTGTGCCTTGGCTGCCTGCTAGGCTACCTCTACCCCTGCCTCTACCTCTGCTGGGTGGTTGTGAACTTCTAGTGATAGGGCTCTGAACTGACCCTTCTGCAGTAGTAGGAGGTGGTCCAACTCTGCGACTACTGGTGCAATCCTTGGCAAAGTGTCCTGTGCCTCCACAGTTATAACAGGCTCCAATAGCCTCGTAGTATATCCCACCATGATTTCTTCCACAAGTTTCACATTGGCGGGGAGGGTAGGAACCTCTGGTACTCTGCTGACCAGAAAGAGGAGGCTTCTGTCCAGAATATCTTCCCCTACCAGACTTCTTGCCACCTCTGCTGTGTCCCCCATGGTTCTTCCTCTTTCCAAGAGGGACCACCTGGAACTCGTTTCTACCGATTTTCCTCTTTCTCTGTCTTCTCCGATTTCTTTTCTCGGGAGCCGCTTGGACTCAATTCTTTCCAACTCTAGGGCTTGAGAAACAAGTTCAGAGAAGTTAGTGTGTTTGAATCCGACCACTTGTAACTGACATCGGGCTTCAAGCCGGTTTCAAACCTCTTGCATCTCTCCCTGCTGGTAGCAAGTAAACTTACTGCATAATGGCTCAGGTGGGAAAATTCTCTTTCATACTCAGCCACTGATCTGCTCCCCTGTTTCAGACTTAGGAACTCTTGCAACTTCTGGTCTACATAAGCATCAGGGACATATTTTTGTCTGAATTCCCTGAGAAAGTCATTCCATGTTAGCACTGCAGGTTCTACCAGACTATGGGGAATGGTTTTCCACCAGTCATAAGCATCCCCCTATAGCAAAGATACTGAGTATTCAAATCCGAGCTCTTTCGTGCAATGCAGTTTCTTGAATACCCTATCCATCCTCTCTAACCACTGTTTAGCCTCTAGAGGATCTATTGTCCCCTTGAACTCTGTAGCCCCATATTTCATCAATTTGTCATACTGCCTAGCAGGAGACTGTGGTTGTACCACTGGTGTCTGTATTGGGACTTGAGTAGGCACATTACCAGCCATTTGTTGGAACATTGCAGCCATCTACTGAGCGAACTGAGCGGGAAACTGCGATCATGGGACTGGTGTCTTTGAACCATCGACATTATGTAGGGTCAGCATCCTTGTACCTCAGCCTCTATAGATTGATCGACTGAACGATCACCCTCTTCCATGGTCAATGCGAGGATCTTAGATCTCCTGAACAAATAACACAAGGAGATTTCCTCCCGTTAGTGCATATTTATAATGTAATGTACTGTATGTATCAAACAATGATATTGAGCAGTTGTACTATGAATAAAGAATATTCAAGTAACAGGTGAAAATAGAATTTAAAAACTTTGCTTTGATACCACTAAAACATGTCACACCCTACCCCTCTGTAAGGTATAACATGATCCCGTAGTATACCTAATGAATTACCAACTCCGTCTACTGATAACCCATTAAATACCCTACAAGGGATTTTAAAAACTTTTCTTACTTCTTTTACAGTGGTGAGCACTATTTACAGGTGTTAAAAACCTTTTTGAACAGAAGCGAATTAGCTAACACATTTAGACTATTAGTAATTTTTGTAAAAATTTTGGCAGAGTGCCATCTATATTTTGGATAAAACAGTTCTTCAGAAAACCTGTAAAAAGCACTTCAAATATATTTCCCAATCTCAACTCCAACATAATCCAACACAAATCCACAATAATTTTTCAATGACTGAGATACAAGAAATATAATACAATTTTTACAAGCCAAAATAACTCATAATTTATTTTACAACTTTAATGTACAATTTTAATTTACAACTGCTCAAACCAAGAACAATATGTACATATAGTGGTCATACATTACAGTACAAAATGCAAAATGTGGTATACTCATTATACCCGATAATCTCTCGCTGGATGTACTAGTAGCCTAATCTGCTGCCCTGTCCATCTGTCTACCTGCGACAGCAATAAAAAGCTATCGCTGAGACAATGTCTCAGTGGTGCACAACATTAACCAAATACAACTTTAAATCACAAATCACAAGTTATATAAATAGTGGATACTTAAAACCATAGTTAAATTCAAGATAGTAAATGTCAACAAGAATTTAAACTCCATTTCTCAATATCACAATAATTTCAATAAATCAAATCATGATTAAATTCAAAAGACAGTGAATGTCAATAAAAATTTAACTCCATTTCACAATCTCATAATACATATCAATAAATCACACACAGCTTAATCATGTTCCAAAGTTCAATTCGTCCCAAAAGCCGATGGCTAATGAGGTATTCAATTCGTCCCAAAAGTCAATGACTAATGAGGAATAACATAGCTAGCTAGCAAAAATATGAGTACTCATCCAATTCGTCCTCAATAGGCACACACCTCAACACTTCAGCCAGAGAGGGAATTCAATTCGTCCCACTAGACAAGCTAGCGAGGAATACAATCAATATACATGATAGCTATGGTTTCAAATCATTTCCAATGCTTTTCAATCAATAAGTATCCATCAATATCATTCAAACAATTTTCACAGTTTCAAACCATTTACAATGCTTTTCAAGCAATAAATATTCATTCAAACACATTTCCACAATTTAAAACAATAATTTACAAATAGTCATAATTCATTTCAATTGAAAAATTCAAAAGAAATAGTTGTTGTGCACAAACCTCTGATAACTGTCTTCTGGTCTTGACTCAGTGTTTCCTTCCCTTTTCCTGAGTCTTTGCTAACTGAGAAACACAATTTGAAGTGTTTCAGTACTAAATTAAACTATCTCTAACGATAATGTTGGATAAGTAATTCACTGAATGCTATTATTTGCTTAATCAACCTAATATATGGACCCTCGATGCATTCTAGGTAAATTAGGTTTTAATATTACTAACATGTCACATTCGATAGTCTTTTAGGGTTGGTACATGTTACGAAGTTTATTTCCGTGTATACTGCATTTTCTTGCAATTTGCTGGATTCCGGGATACTAGTTTGACCTAGCCGGACGACCTAGTTCCCTCAGTTTTCGGGTTTCAGTCAAAACTATAAACTTGTAGATCTATGTCTTATGGAACGCGGGGCAAAATTTCAGGTCATTCTGAGTTATGTAGATCAAGTTATGGTCATTTTACTATTGCTGGTCAAATTGCACCAAAATTGGTCACTTTAGGTCATTTTAGGTCATTTTAGGTTCGGCCAGTTTTTGGACCCGAAATTGTGCAAGCTGTTTGACTTGCTTATGGTCATTTCTGGGCTTTGGTGTCTTCATAAGACTTGTAGATATGGGTCTTAACTATTCATGGTCAAAATTTCCCCTGTTTTGAGTGAGTTATGGCCCAAACACTAACTGCTGCCCAAATGGTCCATTTTCAGGCCTTATTTGCACTTAATCCGGATTTGGTCATTTTTCAAGCTACCTTGCAAGCAGAATTTTGGTATGCTTCCTTCATGAAAGTTGGCACATTTTGTGCCTAGTTTCACCTCCAATTGGTCTCATACCAATTGGAGCCACACACTTAAAGTTATAGGACTAAAACACAAACTGCCTTATTGCATTTCTTTCATACACATCAAGGATCACTCCTAACACTTACCAAACTCAACATTTAAGCCCATTCTGGTTATACCATAACCTAAACATAATTCACAATATATTATAAGTCATTTTGGCAGCTTACAATTACATTCAATGTCCACCAATAAGTGCAGAATTTTTCCAACTCAATTTACAACAATTCAAGCACCAATTCATGCTCATTTACATGTCCAACTTCACACCATTATACATGCACTCAAACTGCCATAACCACTATCACAATTCAACACCATTATTTCATAAACCAAGCATGAATTCTAGCATTCCTCAAGAGTTAACAAACCGCCACAATGGTACATTTACATTCCATTAATTTCCAAGCTTTAAATTTCATTTCACATTTACATATACTATACATCACCCAAACAATTTCCTACACAATATACATTTGATCAATCATTTAATTCACCATTTACAAGCACAAATAAACTGCCTTCAAGGTGCTTCCATGGCTGCTAAAAGTACACATTCCCATTCAACATCAAACCTCAAAAATTTCTTCATAAATCAAACACCCATAACATCCTTACAAACTTTAACAAAGCAACAATCAAAAACTCGAACTTACCTATGGATGAGACTTCTTAAATCTTCACCAAAACTTCTTGAAATTGCTATCAAACTCTTTCTTGTGATGTGGGGATAAACTTTAATGAAGACAAGTAAAGAAAGTGTAGCTTGAAATGGATGTAATGAACCATGCAAATGGGGCGGCCATGGGAGGTTTCTCAAGCTTCATTCGGTAATGGTGATTCTTATGGTTGAAGATGAAGTGTTTAGTGGAGCAATCTGCCCACTTAAGATTAAATTTAGTCCATAGTGCTCCACTCACCAAATATAAATTATTTTATACGCTTAAATGTGATAATTAGTCAATTTACCCTCCATTTTTTACTATTTACATTAGGTACCCCCAAATTAATTTTTCATTATATTTTCCAAGTGTAATATTATTTTGTCCGTTTTTCGATTTGTCACTTTTCTTTGTACTAATTAATTAATTTTTCTTTGATATTTCTAATGGTATTTATACTTCCATAGGGGTATATTTAAGTCCTAAAAATATTTTCCAGGGTTCCCCGCGGTCCAGGGCTAGTCAACGGTCCACGCCGTGACTTCCCGGTGCGGTCACCCATCGCTAGGGTTCTCGGCTCGCTTAACTTGGTTACATTTCTTTGCTATTATTTTTCTTTTGTTTTTCATATATTCTCTTTTCTTGTATTTATTATTTTATGTCTCCTCACTCATATCAAAGTGTAGTTCTAGGCATCCTAGTTGTCCGGACAACACTGGTCACTAGAACAGTAGAACACACTACCGAAAATAGGGGTGTTACAAATCCTATCCTCAAACAGTTCTGTACTCATCCTTTTTCATCTTAAATATAGTCTACTTCTCATCTCCATTTGCTATCTCATTGTCTCTTCACTCTCTTATTCCATACCTTAACCTAAAATAAATGGGAAATACATATCTGCAATAGTGCCACCTTGACTCTTATGAATGCAATGCATGATATGCAGTCTATCTAGGTCCAGAAAATGCCTAAACCGCGCTCTGATACCAATAAATGTAATGGCTTGGCCCACTAGTGATATTGTCCACTCTGGGCCGAAGCCCTCACAGTTTTAAAATGCGTCACTAGGAGTTACGAACCGCCAACTTATAAACCCAGCATCTCTCCCATGTTTTGCCGATGTGGGATTTGCCTAGGGTGTTACAAAAACTATAAACAGATCCAGGAAGGACTGGTGCATGAAATTAGATGATGCACTTTAGGCATACCGCACTACATATAAAACCCCAATTGGCACAACACCCTTCCGTCTGGTTTATGAAAAATCATGTCATCTTCCTATTAAACTTGAGCATAAAGCTTACTGGGCAATTCAGATCTTAAACTTTGACCTCAAAGCTGCTGGTGAGAAAAGGCTCTTACAACTAAATGAAGAAATCCGACAGGATGCATACAAAAATGCCAAAATCTTTAAGGATAAAACCAAAAGATGGCATGATAAGCACATAGCAAGAAAGAGATAAAAGAAGAAGATCTTGTACTCTTATTCAACTCTAGATTGAAACCCTTTCCGGGGAAGCTGAAATCAAGATGGTCCAAACCTATCAAGGTCATCCAAGTCTTCCCACATAGAGCAGTAGAGGTATGGAGTGAAACCTCAGGTGCATTCAAAGTCAATGGGTAGAGGCTAAAGCCTTACTTTCAGGGAGAACCCATAGAAACGGGAGCTAATTACACTCTCGACCATCCTACCGGTAGACTATAAACAAGCAAAGTCCAGCTAAAGACTATAAACAAGCACTTTTTGGGAGGCAACCCAAAATTTCTTCTAAACTTTTATTTTCTTTTTCTCCTTTTCCGTATTGATTTTTGTTTCATACTCATTAGCATTTCACTTTGTAGGAATTTTTTTTTGGAAAGGGGACTAGAGATCAAGAGAGGGAAGGAATCACCAAGTCAAAACCACAAAAGGGAATTTGGAGAAAACTAGGGAAGTAGTTCTATTACTCAACTTTACATCCATTTCATGTGTTATAATGATAAAATTTTTCAATTGCCAAAGATTTGAAAAATCAGAAAATTACACGGGTTGTGTATTGGTTTAGACGGGCAGAAAATTACACGAGTCCATAGTCCAATTTACATGGACCGTGTAATGTCTCTAGCATAATAACTAAGAGACAGAAGGTTACACGGGGCTCCTTGTATTTTACACGGGCCATGTAACATAACTAGTAAAGAAACTCAAGAAACAAAAAGTACACGGGTCCTAGAGCTCATTTACATGAGCCGTGTACTACGATAGATTTTGAAAATTTGGGGCAGAAATTTACACGGCCCTATATTACAGACCAGTGTAATGATACACAACCCATGTATTTCTTCGCATACGCGACTCCTGGGGTGTGAAACGCATGAAACGAAGAGTCTTAATGGCTCTTTAATGCACCCCTAGCATTAAAACCCTTCATAAACACAAAACCCTTTATCTCCTCCTTTCCTAGCCTATAAAAACCTCTCAAATCTCATCTCCCTTCACCAAAATCTTACTCTTTTCCTTCCCAAAAACCCATCCATGGCTCTTGCGAAGAGATCTACCAGAAGGATCAGCTCTTCTTCAAGGCAAAGAGGAGAATTTTCACCTTCTCTACCCCAGCCTCTAACCCAATGCCCAAGAACGAGGGTAGCCAGTCCCCACCCATCTCAACAAGCCCCTCCTCCACCCTAACCACAGCCACAACCCGCTCCACAACCTTAAATCTCTATTCCTTGAGGATTTCGAAATGATGCCCACAAAGCAATGTGCACCTGACTTCATGCCTGAAAAATATCCTCCACCAAATACATGGATTTTCTGCTTTTGGAGCAAATCGGGTTGCAAGATGAAATCAATGGGCTACTTGATAGCATTGGGTGGATAAGGTTCGCCCAACTCCAATTCCTAGCCTACAAAGACACCACGCTGGAATTTTTAGGTAGCTTCAAAGCCACCCTATGGCCTACTGATAGAGAGGACAGGGGCAGGATTGAGTTTCGCTTCCTTGGTGTCAATCTTGTAATGAACATGGACGAGTTCAACGCCATCTTTGGCTTTGACAGCGCCGGTTACCAAGAGATCCTAAGGAACCGCATAGTATACAATAACATCAACTTCTGGGATTCCATTACATCGAACACAGAGCCATACAACTCTAGCAAATCAAAATCCACGGGCATCATTAGTCCAACGCTGCGATATATGCATCGGTTCGCCGCCCACACTATCATGGGCCGTGGCGATAGCCTTGGCATTGTCAACGCTAACGACCTCTTCTTTTTGTGGTGCATGGTAACTAGACAGCGGTGCAGCACCAGCTTCTTCTTGTGCAACCATCTTTGACTCCTTTGCCATTAGTCTACTGGGCACATTGTACTTGGTGGCCTTGTCACCACCATTGCCCTCCACTTCGGCTTTGTTCCAGGACATCACAAACTGCGCTTTGTTACTGGAATGTCGAGAATTGATCAAACTATCTGCATATCCATGGGGATATGTAAGAAGGTGGGCAACAAATGCTATTTGGTAGATGCCAAAGGAAACACCATCCTTCGAAGAGACGAGGCAAGAGAAGGACTTGGCGAGACTTCACAGCCTCAAGAAGAAGAGCAAGAGCGGATGTTCAAAGAGTCCCCTGTCAGAGTGCCTCCATACACACCACCACTGACAGATTTGGTCCTCACATACCTGCAATGCATGGAGACCACAATATAAGGCAGGATGTGAGCTATCGAGGACAGCCTCCAAGAAGCACACAACAAGCTAGACATGCTAATGGATAAGCTAGACGAGGAGGATGAGGAGGATGAGGAGCCAGGATCACCAGCATCACCATCATCATCATCAGAGGCCTTTTAGAGCTAGGACTATAGGATAGGATCTTTATTGTAATATCTTACATGCCTTAGTCCTAACTTGAAACCATAGGTCTCTTTTATTTGATTTATGTTCAAAAATTTTCCATGCTTAATAAATAATATGCTTCCTTAAAATTTTTGTACATCTGCTCTGATATTGCACATTATGCTAACATTGAGGACAATGTTTGATTTGAGTTTGGGGGGGGGGGGGGGAGATACAATTCATTTGTGTATCATTACATGCACATCATTGCATTGTTTAAATTCAGCTACATTATTCTTGTGTATCAAAATTTTTGAGAATTTTTGAAAAATTTTTGGACTTTAAATTGTGAAACTTAGCACTATAACCAAATAGACTCCACGGGATAGAGGAATGAACGTATCTAGATAGGAAAAAAAGGATTCTAACATGTTATTTGTGAAGAAACTAATCTCTTTTATGGAATTAGACTAGTTAAACCTCTTCATAACTATTAATTTATCCCATTGAACTTATAAAATTAGGAGAACAATTTTTGAAACACAAGCAAATCTAAAAAATGCCTCACTAGCTCTAGAACATATCTCTTGGACCTATCAAGGCGAAATCCTAGCATATGCTTGATGAAGAAATAATTAAGACATTCTTTGATATAGCCTCACTAAGCCTTAGCCACTCATAATTAAAATGTATATCCCTTGTAGCCAACTTGAAGCCTATGTTTATCCCTTAGAATTTATTACTTACCCATGTTATTTACCTAGCCCTTAGCCTAAACACCTACCATACCCTTTTGAGGAAGCAAAATGCATAAAGAAAATGAAGAGAGGATGAGGAACTCAAGAAGGAATGCAAGTGTGCAATTGAAATTTAAAGAAAAAATTTACCTTTCCAACCTAGCAAAAGCAATGATTTTGGGGGAGAGGGAAAAAAAGGAAAAAAGAGAAGAAGTCCCAAGATAAGTATCATGAAAGCATGCTTGGTAATATAAAAAAAAATAAAAAAAATAAAAAAAAAAAACAAAAACCCTTCCTCTCCATGCAAAATATGTAGAAACGAACTCAGTATACTTGGATTTTATGCATACATGCTATCCTCATATTTGCATTCCCTAAAAATCTTTCATTGGCAACCAAGTCATTATTCCTTTAGCTCCATTACAACCCTTTTAAAGACCTTTTGATCTTTTGAAAAGTGCATGCTACATTAGTGGAGATAGAAAAATTGAGATATGCCTATGGAGTTGGAATTGAAGTACTTCATCACAATTACTCATAAAAGAGGCAAATTTGCGAGAGTTAGTGTTTCTCAATTCTATCATGATAAAATAGGTTATTTGTGGCTTATTAATGGTATTGTATAGAGGAATAATTAGTCGAAAAACCATAAAATAAGGTGAAGTTCTAAACGGGGAGCTAGCAGAACCCTTATGCCTTGAAAGAAGCAAATTGGAAAGAAGGATTGGAGGAGTTCAATTTTATGCTTATTAAATTGATGGTTGTATTCCTAAGTATCCCCTGAAATATACTTTAAAATAGAGTTTTGTTTTGCTTGAGGACAAGCAAAAGTTTGAGTTTGGGGGTATTTGATACACTTGAATTGTATAGATATTTTTAAACACATTTGCATACTATTCCACAGCATTTAAGAAAGTATTTTCATGCATAATAGTTGATTTCATGAGTTTTTGTAATTTCTGTTGTAAAGCCCTTAATTCCATATTTTCTGCATAATTTCAGGTGTTTGGGTGAAGCCCCAGAAGTATAGGAGTACAAAGGAAAGCTTGGAGGAGTCAAGAGACAGAGAATTGCTGCTGATATAAAGTACATGGGTCGTGTAAACTAAGCCCCAGACTCGTGTAACTCTCTGCCAAAAGAAAGCCAAGAGAATCGATGAGAAGCATAAGTACACGAGTTGTGTAAGTAGACCCATGTAATCTGCGGGGACCTGTGTAAGTCTCTGCCAGGAAACAACTTGAAGAACCTTATGGGAACAACAGTACACGGCCCATGTAACCAAGCCCATATAGTTGGCACAGAACCGTGTAACTTTCTATGCCAAAACAAAATTTTGCAAAACTCCTTCAGCAAGTTACACGGCCTTACATTACGGGACCCGTGTAGTGGTACACGAGACGTATACTATGCTGCAGCCAGTTTTATAACTCAAATTTCCCCCTATTTTTAGATAAAAACGAGACTCCTAAGGCCATTTGGACTCAAAGTGACCTAACCTAGAGCAACCAATATAAATAGAAAAGAAAACATCAAAAGAGAGGACCGCCGTAGGGAGTGCTGCTGAAGGCTACTGCTATTGGGCTCTACAACAGTACCAAAAGAAGTTTTCTAGCTGAAGCTCTAAAAGATCAAAGCTGCAAACTATCTTCGATTCCTTCATTTCATCTCCCTAGACAGATTTCTATTGCTTTATTTCTTTTACATGATTTTCTTTTTATTGTTTTTACCTTTTATCATGATGTTTGTTGAACTCACCATGAGTGAGTAGTTTCCTTATTCTGGATTTGGGAGAGTAATGCTTGTAATTATTATTATGGATGAACATTAAGTTTTATTCACTGGATTTGAGATTCGTTTCTTGATTTAATTTCTTGTGATCCTAATGTATTTTATGTGATGGTACCCACTTCGACATGATTGTATATGTTGATTGAAGGATTGAAAGGTGAAGATTAACATTAGAAAATGAAGATCTTAAACCTAGGAATTCTAACCTAGTCATAGGCTGATACCTTTGTGGAACCTAAAAATTGGTCAAAGGTCTTAAAGGGTTTTAATTAATTTGATCACCACGAAAAGCAGGGTTTGAGTAAATTAAAACACACCCTAGATGCCTTGAGAGAGGATTTAGGATAACTTAGGGCTAATTTCTATCAAGGAAAATGACCCTCAATTCAGTAAATAAATGAGATAACATCCCTAATAAGATTCAAGTGTGAAATCTTAACTCCAGAATTGTTCCAAAAAGAGATTACTTTATTTTAAGTTTACTATTCTAGTGTTTAAGGTTAATAAATTTCATCCCCTAAATATTCGGTAGCCTAGACAGTTAAAATTACTGTGTAGATTAGTACTTGCTAAACAAAGGTCCTCGTGGGAACGATACTCTACTTATCACTTTATTACTTGTTAGCAATCTGTGCACTTGCAGGGTTGTAAATTAGGCAAACAGTCATTGGTCGAGAATGGATAACATAATGAAGTTTTAATTTTAAAAGAACCTTGCATTTGAAGGTCGACCAAAATATGGTGTCTACAACTGCCCTTCTTCACATAATTTCTATTAAAGAGAATGAAATTCTCTTATATAGGAATCATGCAAAGATTCAGAACCATATTTTGCTCGGCTGGGATATTAGAATCCATAGGTCGATAGCAGGAAATTAAATGTTAAAAATTAAAATCAACTTGGATCTTAAACCCAGAGGTTGATGACAGGGAATTGAAAGCTAAAAATTAAAATCAACTTGAATCTTGAACCTAGAGGCTGATAATAGGGAATTAAATACTGAAAATTAAAATCAACTTGGATCTTGAACCCAGAGGTTGATAGCAAGGAATTAAATGCTAAAAATTAAAATTAACTTAGATCTTGAACCTAGAGGTTAATGACAAGAAATTAAATACTGAAAATTAAAATCAACTTGGATCTTAAACCCAGAGGTTGATAACAAGGAATTAAATGCTGATAATTAAAATCAACTTAGATCTTGAACCCAGAGGTTCATAACAAGGAATTAAATGCTGAAAATTAAAATCAACTTGGATCTTGAACTCAGAGGTTGATAACAAGGAATTAAATGCTGAAAATTAAAATCAACTTGGATCTTGAACCCAGAGGTTGATAACAAGGAATTAAATGCTGAAAATTAAAATCAACTTGGATCTTGAACCCAGAGGTTCATAACAAGGAATTAAATGCTGAAAATTAAAATCAACTTGGATCTTGAACCCAGAGGTTCATAACAGGAAGTTAAATGCTGAAAATTAAAATCAACTTAGATCTTGAACCTAGAGGTTGATAACAGGAAATTAAATGCTGAAAATTAAAATCAACTTGGATCTTGAACCCAGAGGTTGATAACAAGGAATTAATTGCTGAAAATTAAAATCAACTTGGATCTTGAACCCACAGGTTGATAACAAGAAGTTAAATGCTGAAAATTTAAGTTAAATGCTGAAAATTAAAATCAACTTGGATCTTGAACCCAGAGGTTGATAAAAAGGAATTAAATGCTGAAAATTAAAATCAAATTGGATCTTGAACCCAGAGGCTGATAGCAAGGAATTGAATTCTGAAAATTAAAATCTACTTGGATCTTGAACCCAGAGGTTGATAAAAAGGAATTAAATACTGAAAATTAAAATCAACTTGGATCTTGAACCCAGAGGTTGATAACAAGAAGTTAAATACTGAAAATTAAAATCAACTTGGATCTTGAACCTAGAGGTTGATAATAAGGAATTAAATGCTGAAAATTAAAATCAACTTGGATCTTAAATCCAGAAGTTGATAACAAGGAATTAAATGCTAAAAATTAAAATCAACTTGGATCTTGAACCCAAAGGTTGCTAACAAGGAATTAAATGCTGAAAATTAAAATCAACTTAGATCTTGAACTCAGAGGTTGATGACGGAAATAAAATGCTGAAAATTAAAATCAACTTGGATCTTAAACCCAGAGGTTGATAATAAGGAATTAAATGTTGAAAATTAAAATCAACTTGGATCTTGAACCCAAAGGTTGATGACGGGAATTTAAATGCTGAAAATTAAAATCAACTTGGATCTTGAACCCAGAGGTTGATAACAAGAAGTTAAATGTTGAAAATTAAAATCAACTTGGGTCTAACTTAGCCAACTATCGCAAATAAATTTTGTGTATGTACCTCAAATGCTCGCAAAGCAAATCTGATGCATGGTGTTATTCCAAACGAAGTTTACTTAATATGATCCAGAAGATGAACGATTGATGGAAAAGGTCAGGACAAGTTATGAGGCTCGGCCCATGATTTTCTCCAGCATCCCTTTTTGGCTTTTTCCTGGCTAAAAGTACCCCTTTTGGGTTTTCACTCCTAGTTTTTCTTTTTTCTTTTTTTTTTCCGACTCCTTTTTTCAGGGCGTCCTTCCTAATTTTTACCATTTGCTCATTTTGCAGAAAGCGCCCTTTTAGGTTTTTACCTTCTTTCCTCATTTTGCTAAGAGATCCCTTTCGGGTTGTCACTCTTAACCTTTTTTTTTTTTTTGGTAGCTTCTTTGCAGGTTTCTGCCTCTTATACGCACCAATTGCCCAACGATTACTCGCCCTCCTACAAAACTCAAATTAAAGTATATAAAGTTACCTGTGTTTCGATTCTTCTTATATAGAAAACACTTAACAAATTAATAGCGCATAAACCAAAGTGCACAAATTTATTCATGGTGTAAGAAGATAATTATACTGTGGTTTTATGATCAAAAGTATGAAGGTACAACTTTATGGAAAAGGGTGCAAGGATAAATCTCACAAACGCTCTTAGTTAACTTTTGAAGTCTTGCAATTGCCATTGTTTTAAGTGACCTTCTACAAAGCGTGCTATGCATTTTACTGTCCCTTGATCTTGAAATCCTTTTTGTTTCTTTGTCATCCTTGGCTAGAAGTGCCTTTCGAGTTTTCACTCCTAGCGCCCCCCCCCCCCCCTTTTTTTTTTCGACTTCCTTTTTCAGGGTGTCCTTTTGAATTTTCACCCTTCACTCATTTTGCAGAAAGTGCCCTTTCAGGTTTTCGTCTTCTTTCCCTCATTTTGGTAAGAGCATCCTTTCGGGTTTTCACCCCTACTCTTTTTTTTTATGCATAATATCTTTTCACGGCATCCGAATTCACCGGCCTCGGCAATTCTTCCCCATCCATGTGAGTTAAGATGAGTACACCACCAGAAAATGCCTGTTTGACCACATAAAGCCCTTCATAAGTTGGTGACCATTTACCACGGCGATCACTTTGATTTGGGAGGATCTTTCTTAGAACCAGATCTTCTGATTGAAATTCACGTGGACGTACGTTCTTATCGAATGCTCTGGCCATCCTTCTTTGGTACAGCTGACTGTGGCATACTGCTGTTAGTCTCTTCTCATCCATCAGATCCAGTTGGTCTAACCTTGATTGAACCCATTCTGTCTCATCTAGTTTTGTGTCTTTTAGAATCCTTAAAGAAGGAATTTTTACCTCAATTGGCAGAACAGCTTCCATCCCATAGAACAGTGAATATGGAGTTGCCTTGGTTGATGTTCGTACCATAGTTCGGTAGGCATAAAGTGCAAAGGGAAGCATGTCATGCCAATCTTTATAAGTGACTGTCATCTTTCCAATTATCCGCTTGAGATTTTTATTGTTAGCTTCTACAGCTCCATTCATTTGGGGTCGATATGATGAATTGAGATGTTGTATCTTATATTGATTGCACTACTTCTGAATCTTCGGACCATTCAGATTTTTGGCATTATCGGTGGCAAACTCCCCCAGAAGACATACTGACAAATAATATTATTCTTGAATAACTTAAGAAAGGTATTTTGAGTGATGTGAGCATATGAAGTCACTTCCACCCATTTAGTGAAGTAGTCGATGGTTACTAAAATGAATTTGTGCCCATTGGATGCTTTCGGATTAATCGGACGGATCACATTGATACCCCACATTGCAAACAGCCACGGGGAGGCAAGATTATAGAGCTGACGAGGTGGGACATTTATCTGATTAGTATAAACTTAGCATTTGTGACACTTTCGGAAGTACTCAATGCAATTCTTTTCCAAGGTAGTCCAGAAGTAACCCCGCCTTAAGATCTATTTTGCCATCATATACCCTTTGCTATGAGTAGCGCAGTTACCCTCATGAGTTTCGAATAGAATTCTTTTTGCTTCTTTGGCATTTACACACCTCAACAATTCACCATTGAAGCTTCTTTTGTACAAGACTTCTCCACTAGGGAAGTATCCCATTGCTAATCTTCTGATCATTCTCCTTTTGTTTTTGCGCCCCAGGAGGATATTCTCTATTTTTGATGTAAACCTGGACATCGTGATACTAGGGTTTGCCATCTATTTCTTCTTCGATCATAAAGCAATATGCTGACTCACTTCTTACTTTGATTTGCAATAATTGCGTTATTTGCCCTTCCTCCATCTGAGTCATCACTGCTAGGGTAGCTAAGGCATCAACAAATTGGTTCTTGTCCCGGCTCATGTGAGTGAAAGAGATCTCCTCAAATTTCTCGACTAGTTCGAGATATTTTTGGTATGGGACCAGTTTCGAGTCTTTAGTTTGCCATTCTCCTTTAACTTGGTAAATGATCAAAGCTGAATCCCCATACACCTCTAATTTCTTTATCTTCATTTCAATGGTTACCTGTAAACCACTCACGCAGGCTTCAAACTCTGCTACATTGTTTGTGCAGCCAAACCTTAGCTTAACTGCTATTGGGAAATGTCTTCCATCCAGGGCAACAAGTACTGCTCCAATCCCATTACCAGTTAAATTGACATTTCCCACACGTCATTTGGGCTTTCAACATCATTGCTTACTGTGTTAATATATTCATCTAGGAATTTAAAATCCAGGGCTTCATAATCATTGATTGGGTTCTCAGTCAGAAGGTCAGCTATCACACTCCCTTTCACTGCCTTTCTTATCATATAGATTATGTCGTACTGAGAAAGTATGACCTGCCATTTTGCTAATCATCTAGGTACGAAAGGGCTTTCAAATACATACTTGATCGGGTCCATCCTAGAGACAACCCATGTCTTATGATTCAATATGTAATGTTTGAGCTGATTCGCTGTCCAAGCCAATGCACAACAGGTCTTTTCCAAGGATGAGTATCTCGATTCGCAGTCATTGAATTTCTTGCTCAAATAGTAAATGGCTCTTTCTTTCCTCCCAGTATCATCATGCGGTCCCAGAACACAACCCATTGAGCTCTGCTGAATTGCTATATACAAAATTAATGGTCTACCTATCACTGGAGGAACCAGTACTGGCGGATTTGATAAGTACTGCTTAATCCTTTTGAAAGCCTTTTGATAAGCTTGGTCCCATTTGGCAATATTATTATTTCTAAGTAACTTGAAAATGTGTTCAGCCTTAGCGGTGAGGTTAGAGATGAATCTCGAGATGTAGTTCAACTTTCCCAGAAAATTACGCACATCCCTTTCCGTTATTAGGGAGGGCATTTCTTGGATGGCTCAAATTTTATTCGGATCTACCTCTATTCCCTTATCACTTACTATAAATTCCAACAGCTTTCCCGATTTTCCTCCAAACACACATTTAGCCGGATTCAACTTCAACTGATATTTTCTGAGCCTTTCGAACACTTTTCTTAATACCTGTACATGGCTTTTAGTCCCCCTGAATTTAATGATCATGTCATCCACATAAACTTCTACTTCTTTATGCATCATGTCATGAAATAACGTGACCATGGCACGTTGATAAGTAGCCCCTGCATTCTTTAGCTCAAAAGGCATCACCCGGTAGCAAAAGACTCCCCACTGGGTAATAAAGGCGGTCTTTTCTTTCTCATCATTGTTCATCAAAATTTGGTTATACCCTAAAGCTCCGTCAATACATGAACATCTCCCTAATCCTGTAGCATTATCTACTAACACATCTATATGCGGGAGAGGGAAATCATCTTTCAGACTCTCCTTTTTGAGGTCCTTATTGTCAATGCACACTCTTACTCTGCCATCTTTCTTTATTACAGGGACAACGTTAGCCACCCATTCTGGGTATTTTACTACTTCTAAGAGTCCAGCATCATATTGCTTTTTGACTTCATCCCTGACTTTGAGCAAGGTGTCGGGGTTCATTCTCCTCAACTATTATTTAACTGGGACCGTTCCACAGATTAAAGGAATCTTATGTGTGACTATCTAAGGGTCCAATCCTGGCATCTCATCATAGTCCCAAGCGAATACATCGATGAATTCCTTTAGCAGTTGAATCATGTCTTCTTTTTCTTCATTATTCACGATTCTAAGTTCCCTTTTATTTTCCTCTATCCCCATATTCACAGTATTCATTTCATCTTCGCAGGGCACTAGAGTGGGTTCATCTGCCTCTCCCGGCTCTTTCACAGGCTCTTCTTCAGGGTCACTTGAATCAATGGCGATTATGGGACTCTCAAAGTTAACATAAGGGATTTCAGAGTTGATTGGATTATCATGGAGGGGTTGGTCAATGGTCCTGAAGAACTGAGAATGGATTATATTAAGGGTTGGATTTTAACAATGAATTTTTAAAAGAAAATATTAGACACAGAGTTTGGGAAAATGCGCTATTAATTTGTTGATTGCTTAATCATAAAAAGAGTTCCATTTACAGAATTACACTTGACACCATGGACAAAGTAATCAAGTGCTGGTAACAAAATATACTTTACTTGAAATAAAGCATAGGGATATCCTCAGCTTCCCAATTGTTGAGCTCTTGTTCCTCAGTGGTTGGTGAGAACAGTATTTCGGACATGGAATCCAGGTGTAGGACATTAATAAATGATTCTAAGGGAGATTCTCCATTATCTTCTTTTGTGTTTTCTCTCCCTATTGCTTAAACTATTCCTCCAGTTGGAAGATTAGTCGTAAGGTAAATTGAAGGGATTAGTGCTGAAGGATGAAATTCTACATTTGGGACAGCTTGATGGTAGGAGACAAGTAATTCACTACTTGAGATTGTTGGATTGAAGGTGATTGTTAGGTCAAGAATAGGAGTTTGGAAGGTCAAAGAAGTTGAGGCTTAATTGTGAAGCTCTTGGGCATGAGAATCAATTGTTGTTGTAAGTGGGGCAATTACTGGTAAGTTTGGTTCCGGTGCTGGCCGGGTGGTTTATTTGTTTAGGGATATTTCTCTCATCATCTTCATTGACTCTGAGATCTATTCCCTTAATTTTGAAACTTGCCCCTGCAGGTTCTACACTTGTTCTTGCTCTTCCATTATCTTATTTGCTCGGGATCTCATTAAGTAAACTTTTCTTGGTACAACTGGTTGTTGGATCAGATTTGCTTTAGGAGCAATATTGGTTTCCTATGGTGTAAGTGTATTATTTCATTTCTATAAATAATTTTATTGTGACCAAAGTTTTCACTGATCAAAGGATACTGCGGCAAGTAATTGCCAAAATGGTGTTTGTTGAGGGTAAATTAGATCGTTCTTTATAATAGCATCATTCGATAGTCCAACCATGAATGACGGAGCATATGCATGGCTATGATACTTATTCATAAGGCGCATACACCTTTTCGCATAGCTCTAATAAGGATAAATCCCATGGGAGTTATACTATTCATTTATAAATTTTATTAGCTGACTAACTCGAAGATGCCATTTTAAAGTTTTCCTTACCCTTGGCAGACACCAATTTATAATACCCACGAAGGAAATATGTTAGCAGAATAAATTTAGATAATTTTGAATTACACTGCTAGCGTGGCAATATCTATACACTTATCAAAATAAGAAGGTGTTTAGATCACCCTGGCAGTATGATTCAAAATTACCCTCATGTTACTTAAGAAAAATTTAAAAATATAATCAAAGTAGAGTGAAAGCAAGTATGTCCCTTTTGTCCTAAAATAGGGTTACTGTGACACCGAGTAGGTACTATCTAATTGAATAGTCCTACCTTCAAGGATGGCTTATCATAAGCTCTGACTAATGTGACGGTTTAGCTCAAGGTCTAATTTTCTAAAGCCACAAGTCCCCAAATTGTCCCTACTGTAAATAGTGGAGCCCCATTTCACTATTATGATAATGACGGGAAAAAAATCCACAGTTATCACGATAGGTGAAACAAGTTCCAATATGAGCAAAAGTCTTCACGGATACTAACAGGGTAAAAACCCACAAGTACCGCTACAATACCCCCTCCTACTTCCTATAGGGTAAAAGAGCCCGAGTATAAGGCTAAAGTGTGTGAGGATGTTGTGTAGGTGATTTGTGTGTGAAGGGACATATTTACCTCTTCCTTATTCAAGGGAATTCAGGCGAAGATCACTGTAATAAATAAAACAATCAAAACAAACAAAACGGTTAGATAATATAATAATCAAATATTAAAAACTCTGATTTTATAAGTTACCCCCCATAATAACTGACTCATAAGAACACATAATTAAATTTGCTCTTTGGACTTCTAAACTAGGGTTTTTTTGGTATTCTTCCCCAATGGAGTTGCCAAGCTGTCACAAGGACTTTGTGATCGCCGAACGATTCTCACCAAAGTGGGAAAAATGAGGAGTTTCCACTTTAATGTTAAGGGAAATTAAAGAAAACCACTTGTAAGAACAAATTAAAGACCACTTCGAAAACAGAGATTCAAGGTTCGGGGTCCATATACGGGTGGAGAAGGTGTTAGGCACCCCACCTCATCCCTCGATGAGAGTGAGCAAATTTAACGTTGTATATTTTTTTATAAATTGAGATTGATAATTTAGGGGTCAGAATGATGATGTTAATCCTTTGTAATGGATAAAAGGAATGTTTAATAACTCACTATTTTGGGTTGCCCAAGAACACGAGTACATGAGATGACCCTTTAGTGAATAGGTGTCGTGTAATAGGTATTTTGAGGATTAATGTGAATATTGAAGTTGTGATATTTTCAGGGGAAATTTTCCCTATAAATATGACTGCCTTGAGGAGGACTCTCCATCGGGCCTCAACATAATATTCAGGACACTTTGGAAGAACTCTCCCGCAGACCCATTATTTAAAACGTATAGAGAGTTTTGTAATAAATGTATTAGGATTAGAAGGGGAAAGGATTTTTCTCCTCATTTGAAACATTTTATTAGAATTTTAGTTGAGAATGCAGGAAAGAACTCCTCATTTGAAACATTTTATTAGAATTTTAGTTGAGAATGCAGGAAAGAACTCTCTCCCGATCTCTTAATATATTTCATTAAAGATTTAAACTGAGAACTCGAGTAAGAACTCTCTCCCGATCTCTTGATATATTTTATTAAATTTTAGACTAAGAACTCGGGTAAGAACTCTCTCCCGAACTCTTAATATATTTCATTAAAAATTTAAGCTGAGAACTCGAGTAAGAACTCTCTCCCGATCCCTTAATATATTTTATTAAAATTTAAACTGAGAACTCGGGTAAGAACTTTCTCCCAAACTCTTAATATATTTTATTAAAAATTTAAGTTGAGAACTCGGGTAAGAACTCTCTTCCAATCTCTTAATATATTTTGTTAAAAATTTAAGCTAAGAACTCGAGTAAGAACTATCTCTCCATCTCTTAATATATTTCGTTAAAAATTTAAGCTGAGAACTCGGGTAAGAACTCTCTCTAGATCTCCCGTATTTATAAGAATGGTGCTTTATTAGAATTCTAAGCTAGGGATTCGGGCAAGGGCTCTCTCCCGATCCATTTCATATTGGAAAGAATTACTGAAGACACCGAAAACCATTGTGAAAGGCTTTTCCTGGTCTATTGGATTTTATAACTGGATGGCGGGCGTTGAGCCGAACTCTTTGCCGATCTTCCGCACGATTGCTTTATCCGAACTCTTTGGTTTCAGACTCTGTCCCTTTTGTTGCTTACCCAAGGTCTAAACTTTGTCTTGATTTCCCATCCATTGTCTTATCGCTTGGGCTCACTCCAAGACCCTATCTCGTAACTTATTTCCTCCTTTTGACCCCTTCGGCCTATTGTGACCCTTTCTATAACTACTCGAGTTACACTTGTTTTCCTATCGTTTTCATTTATTTGGACTAAAAACTACTGTGTCAGTACTTCTACCTGTACTCTTTAGAGTATTTACGAGTCACCGGTGGCTCGAACATTCGTTTTCAAGGGGAATAAAAATGAGGTGACAATTGAAATGAACTTTACGAATGATAAAAAAAAGATAAAGATAATGGTTACAAGCCAAGACAACCTATTCTAAGACTCAATGTGACTAGATACTTTAAAAAACTTAAGAAAACGAATCGAAGATATTCAACACACGATAGGATAAATGCTTACCTGTAGAAAGTTGGGATGACGGGGAGCCAATACCAGTATCAGCAAATTCTAGAAAGCTGAAGATTGAGATGGCTGAAAAATTAGAGCTGACCCGAGGTAATGGGGACAAAGTGAAGTGGGGTTGGGCTCCTTAGACAATGCACAGATACTAAGAATGAGAGTTACAAGGTTTAAAGCTCTTTTGAATGAGATACTCCAGAAAACTAGTTCCAGAAGTTTCTCAAAACTTTGAGAGCTTCGAATGATAAGCAATAAGGCTATATCAAAGTTAAGAGTGTTTTTTTGTTTTTTTACGATAATCACCACCCTCTCTATGGTATTGCATGCACATATTTATAGGGAATGGATGCTCAAAGTGGAGGGTTAGGATTACATCAAGAGGAGACTGAAGGCCTAGATTCAAAAGGACATAATCTGATGTCTGAGAATTAAAGAGAATCAAAATTATGGGTTGGGATTTCATTTAGAATTTTTGTCCTTTCGCCCCTTGATCCAATGTTCAAGGGGCTTGCCTTATAAAATGGATCCAACGGTTACGAGCAAAAAGCATCGAATCTACCGTCAGCTTTTGATCCGAAGGCTCCAAATTCATCCTTACAATTATAATCAACGGTGTAGATTGAGATGTACTGGGATACTTCAACCGTTTGGTATCTGGTGGCTAGGAGTGTGTCCTTACAAATGAGATGTGTGGCGAGGATCAAATCATGTCTGCAATGCTTTAAGTAACTCGAATCTAATAGTGAAGGGAGCTAATTAAAGGTCATGATCAGAAGTTAATCAACTCCCTGAGTTCTCTGATCTTATGGGTCGTCCCTTGCTTTTTTGATCTTCCCATTATGACTGACCCATTTTAGGGTTATTATTCTGATCTCTATCACTTGCATCGGGTCCCTTCTTACTTCTTGATCTCTCTTATTCCTGATCTTTCCTCTGCATCTGACCTGTATTGGTCAAAGCAATAAATTCTTCAGTTACCGATGCGTCCGCTTTGAGTTCTGTATGCAATAAATGCCAGGACCCTATATATATGCCGAGGGATTTTCCTTTGCATACTCACAACTTTCTCCGGTGAATCTTTAATGTTTCATTCCTCAGTTCTTGGCTTTTCCGGCAAGAATTCTTCTCATGATAACCACTTTAATCTTTTTCTGAATGCTTTCTTTGTTCATCTCCTGAAAATGAGCAACTCCGATGATCAAAGGTTCATGAGGGTGTCATCCGATGATGGTGAGGGAACTAGACTAATTAACCGATCAAGGTCAAAACTAACTACCGCGATGATCTCAGGTCTGTCCATCGGCATGGCTCGTAGACTGATCTCTGACAAGAGGACCATCTCAAGGCCACCTCTTGAAGTTCACTTGGCTCCTTACCATCTTGAGGGTCCCGATTGCGGCTCGGTTCTGGTCGATGACATCAACAATGACGCTGCTCAATATTATGAAAGTCATAGTCACCCCAACTGAGCTGTACATCTGCCTAGTATTTATTACTGGCTTTTTAATCAAACACATCTTTTGATTCAGTCACAAGACTAGGCTTTGACATAGGCCAGCATTTTGGGCTTTGGAGTAGTCTTAAGTTAGGTAGAATGTAGTGCTAATTTTAAGAGATCGCCCAAATGATGTAATTTGATCTTTTGAGATCGCCCAATTGATGTAATTTAATCTTTTGAGATCGTCCAAATGATGTAATCTGATCTTTTGAGATCGCCCAAATGATGTAATCTGACCTTTTGGAAATGAAATGGAATTTTACTTGAATGTTTTGTTTTACTATTGCATTGGTTATTCCGATCTCTGATAAATGTTCCCAATTTGATCCCTAGACGAATTGCCATTTGTCGATCCGTTGGTTTAGAACCTTGTTCAATTTGATGACCTTCATTAACCGATCTCATTTATCTGACCTTTTTACTATGTTTCTAGAATCTTTTTTTGATGTGTCATTGAGGCAGCTCGATTCTGCTAACTGATGCATCACTTGGGACTTTGTGAGCATTTAATGCTCAGGTAGGTATAAATAGGGGGGAGGTTAGCTATTTGTTCCCTTATGTCATTTTTAGATCTTCCCCTAGTGACTTCGACACTCCCTCTCGTTTTCTAGAGTTTTCAGGCACCGATTCATACTCTGATAAGGGTTTTGATCTTTTATTGATTGGTTTCACTTTCATTCCTTGAAAATGAGCAGTTACGACTATCAGAGAGCTGCTAGTCCTTCCTCCATTCATATCTCATGGACATGGTCGAGCGAGGTTAGGTGGTCAGACCGAGCGAGTGACCCAAACCTTCTACAACCTCTGTCTCAGCCCATGGTCAGGCGACTAAATCAAAACAAGCGTCTTCTTCAAGAAAAGAAAACTTACCCGTAGACAAGTTGCCGCCGATCCTCAGTCCATTAGTCAAGAATGCAACCTTTGGACTGACTCCTTCGAACTTATCAGATGTCATGGCGATCTCCAAGCCGATCATTTCTTTAAAGAAAATGACATGATCATGGTATACGAAGAGCAATTGAAGGCTGGGCTTCAGTTCCCCCTGAACGAATTCTTTAAAGCCCTTTAAAGTTCTATCATATCTATGCAGCCCAAGTGCACCCAAACTCTTGGCGGACTCTGGTGGCTTTCAGAGGCTTATGGCAAGCTAAAAAGCTCGAGCCTACAACAAAGGTTTCGCTGAGTTGCATAGGCTTTCTTGGTGGAAGGACGATGAGTATTGGCTTTTTCAAGCCAAGCCGCACTGTGAGCTTTTCATCTATCTCCCTTCTTCATTGAAGAATTGGAAAATTCGATTCTTCATATTGAAGAGTAAGGTCCCGAATGGTTTTGAGGGTATCACGCATAGTTGGCTGTACCTGGTTTCCTCAGTTCTAAAGAAGATTGCCCTAAATAGAGATGAGGACGCCACGGTAAAGAAATTGAAGGATCAGATGGCCACTCACAAGTATTCATATTTTGATGTGGTTATGGCCGAACTGAAGTGGTGGCTAATGCAAATGATTGCCCATGAGGATTATGAGCTGCAGCTCTCTGACCTTGGTCTCGAGATCGGTACAACCTAAATCTTCAGTCTCCTGACTTTGGTGATCTCACTAACTTGTTTTTGGTATAGGTATGGCGGGAGGCCAAAGCGCAAAGGAGAGCTGTAAGCAAAAAAGGGAGGTCACCCGAAAAGTGAAAGAAATGAAAATTGCTGCTGCCTCCCAGATGCCGAGGCGAGACTCAGTAGAAGTGCTGGGCTCTTCGTTCTGACCTCCAGAACAGCCAACCCTAGAGATAAAGATCGCTCCTTCCCCTCCTCAACAAGATGAACAACCACCTTCGCCGGTTTCTTCAAGTGCGGAAGGAGGGTCTTTCCAACTGTAACACCCTCACTGTAGCAATTCCGTACATTCTACTGTTCTAGTGATCGGTGTCGGTCCGGACAGCTAGAATGTCTGAAAAAACATTTAAACTATAGTGAGGAGCCATAATTAACTCAAACATTAATAAGAAAAATTTATGAAAAATTTTAGAAATAAAATACAAATAAGTTAAATGAGGTGCCCTAGCGATGGGTAACCTAGTGGGAATTTGCACTCTTTGCAGCTAGGAGCTCTAAACCCGTGAGAAAATTTATGAAATAATTTTTGGGACTCTAGAGAAGAGTCATTGAGGTTTCTATAGCATTAGAATGTTAAGCAAAAGCTTAGAAAAATTTTTATATTGGTACAGATGATTTTGGCTCAATAAGCCAAATGGAGGGCATTTTGGTCATTTCGTCTTTAGAGATGATTTTTGGCCAACTTGTCTAGTTAAATAAATAATTACTATGACATAAAATGTGAATAAATATTATTAAAAATTAAATTAAAAATGAATAGAAAAGAAAGAAAAAGAAAATAAATATGAATTAAATACCTAGTATTGACATCATAATGATGTCATTTAAAAATTTTCACCAATCACATTTAAACAACCACTTAATTAACTAATAAAACGAGATAATTGAGACCAAAAAAATTAAAAACATCATCTGCCTTCTTCTCCCTCAAACCAGCCAAACTCCTTCCCTTAACCCAAATCTCCACTAAAGCTTCATCAAGCTTCACATCCAACTTAATTTCACCATAAACCCACTCACTTCCGTCACTAAAACTCTTCCTTACACCTTGAATAACTCCTAGGCAGCAAAAAGAAAAGGAAAAAGGGGAAGAATTAGAGCTCTTGAAAAACTCTCAAGTGAGGTTAGTGCCTTATTTTTCTCTCTTACATCTTTATTTCTTATTAGAACAACAAATTAAGTAATGAATTGAAAAAAATTGAAGTAAATTATACATGTTAGGGTTTCTTTAAATTTCGATAGCCATGAACTTCCATGAGTTTAGTGGCTTTTGATGGACTTAAAATGATGTAGGGATGTCCCTTGATATATATAAGTAAGATAAAAACTTTAGTTGTATGTATAATGCAAGATTTGAGAAATTAGGGACTTAGGGTTTTATGAACAATTTGGGTTTTGTTCTTGTAATGGTGCATGAACATTTTAATGGCAAATCAGTAACCATTTAGTAAGAATTAACCATAAACTGAAGTGAATTAGGGCATGGGAGTTGATTTGGTAAACTACCTTTAAGGTGCTAGGATTACTGGACTTGAGTCCAGTGTGCTTGGATAGTAATAACTTGAATTGTAAAACTCTAATTATGGCAAGGCCAATTGGAGATGAAATTTGACACATAATGAAACATTTTTGGTGAAGAAACCTTGCCTAGAAAACCAACCTAAGTTGACCTAAAAATTGCCCCAATCTGGGTGACCAACAAGCTGTCCCTGGAAAATGACCAAATGAACAGTATTTGTTCATTTGGTCATAACTCACTGTAGAAATGTCCATTTGACCTGAATTTGATATCAATGGAAAGCTTAGACAAATTAGGACAACTTTCATGAAGACTATAACTCTAAGTTCTGACCAGAACTAAATGAAATTATCCATCAAATTCAGGATATCAAAATTGCCAAAATTGATTCTGCCCAGAAATTTTGGAAAAATTGCAGTCCGGCCAGTTATGGTATTTAGGCCATAACTTGAGTTAGAAAACTCTAAATGGGGTGATTCAAAAAGTGAAATGTAACTAGACACAATAAAGAACAACTTTTGATTGAGAACATTTGGCCAAATTCTCACTGTAGAATGGCCTAATGGAACAGTGAACTCTAGCTCCCAAAAATTAAAATTTTGATTTATTCTCCATTGGTTAGAAGTATGGATTGGCAACTAATGCCAACACTTTTGGGAACCAAAATATGGTAAATTTATGTGATTAGGACTCATGTAACTATTATGCATTGAACAGTCAATAGTTTGACCTAAATAGTAAAATAAATAGTAACCTTATGTGTAAAACATGAAAATTCAATCAATAACTTTGTAATGTGCCCTAGTACACCTAGTAAGATTGGTTTGGATAGGTTGGCATGCCAATAGGGTTCAGTTAGCAGTACTGCACATGGCATTATGCCATTCTGTGATTTTATGGCTTTTTGTCATTCTGATATTATGATGATACTTGGCCTTGTGCCTAATATTTATTACAGCTTATTAACTGTTCTGTTGTATACCGGGAGACACTATGTGACCGATGGTGTGATAGCCTGAGGTACTTGATACCCAGTCCCAGTTTACCCATTTATCCAGTCCAGTCATATAGTATAGGTCACTTAGGCAACCAAAAATGAAAGTTGATAAACTTAATGAAATAATTGATGTAACAAGTACCAAATAAATAGACTACAAGTAATTACCAAAAATTTGTCTGCATGAGACATCAATATATACACCGCATGTTCATTTCTCTTTAGTTGTTTTTATTTTATTATTGGCACCACTAAGCATTATTACTTAGTGCGTTGCTTTTTGCCATGCGTAGGTTTTGGAGAGACTGACAGAGAACCCAGTAGACCACAGACTGGGTGAGGCCGTTCACAGTTTTACATAGTATCCATGTCACCTCATAGACTTCAGTGCATTGGTAGAACACTAGATCCCATTTTGGTATTGTGTACTGTTTGTATTTTGTAATTAAACTTTTATTTTCTCATGTCTAGTTAAAACTCATGTAATATATGTTGGTATTAACACAAATGTTTGTAATTTGTGTTTATAAATGAAAATTGAGTATTTGTGTATGATTTGTACATGATTATCATGTGAAACGAATGAATGACAAATAGAAGAATTTTTTAGAAATGGTTGAGAAATATTGAGATTATGTTGATATAATGGAGTTTGAGAATGATGGGAAATGTATTGGAAGTGTTTTTCACAGGTTCCATAGAACTATTTTCTCCATTTTTAGCTGGTACTCTACCAGATTTTCTATAAAATTTTCGGAACTTCAAATGAATTTATAATTTCGATAAATGACTTAAATGAGTCAAATTTCGCAAATTGCATTTCATAACCATAAAGAGATGAATTAAGGAAGGATAAAAATAATTGAAATAAAATATGGTGTTCCGATACACTGCGTGGCATATCTTGCTCAGCTATACTATAGACGGGTAAGGGGTGTCATATTTAGTGGTATCAGAGCACGGTTTAGGCATTTTTGGGTCTAGATCGAGTCCATACCATGCATTGCTTTTGTAAGAGTTGAGGTGACACTAATGCGGATCTGTTTGGTTTTCTTATTTTGATTAGGAAATGGACCCATGTCACAGAGGCCAATTGAGGAGGAAGTGGAGAGTCATGCTCCACCTACAGTAGCTAAAATTGGGGGTAGGAGAGAACCTGATCCACCAGCACTAGCAAAGCCTGCACAGCCTCAATAGGCCATGTTTCAGCAAATGGCTAAATTTTTCAGACAAATGGCAGGGGTAATGCCACCACCACCACCTCCACAGCAAAAAATCCCATATGGAAAAACTGAGAAAATTTGGAGCAGTGGATTTTTTTGGCAAGAGAGAAGATAATTCTGTTGTAGCTGAGAACTGGTTGAACATAACAGGAAGAGTTTTAAAACAACTTCACTACACCCCAGAGCAAAACCTAGAAGCTATTGTATCTCTACTGTAAGATGATGTATATCAATAGTGGGATACAGTTCACAATGAAGTGCAGCCAGAACAAATAACCTGGGACTTCTTCCTCTCAGAGTTCAGAAAGAAGTATGTGGGTAGTGTATATCTGGAAGAGAGAAGAAGAGAATTCATTAACCTGAGGTAGAGACAGCTAACAGTGGCAGAGTATGAAAAAGAATTTGTTAGATAAAGCCGTTATGGAAGGGAGATAGTCCCTAATGAGGCCAAGAGGTGCAAAAGATTTAAAGAGGGGCTAACTGACAACATAAAGATAATGATCACTACCTTGGGAATCATAGACTTCACCAAGTTAGTCGAAGTTGTAGTAAAAGTTAAGAAAGTTAGAATAAGTGAGCAGATCAGAAGAGAGAGGCAATAGAAGAGGGGTCCAGGTCAGTCTAGCTCATCTCCTACACCTAGACAGAAGTTCAGAGGTGCACTTGCTCAGAGTTCAAGTGAGCGTCAAGGTCAAGGTCAGTCTTAAGGGCCCAGGCCACAGTTTACACTTAGGAGAGGCTAGTCCACACCATCAGTGGGCAGTTCTCCAGGGACAGTGTTTAAGGGACTAGCCCCAGCATCTTCTGCTTGTCCACATTGCCAGAAATGGCATAAGGGGGAGTGTTGGAGAGTGACGAGTGCCTGCCTAAGGTGTGGGTCAACAGAGCATCAGTTAAGGAACTGTCCATGCAGAACTGCCACAGTTGCTCCAGCATAAGCAGATAGGCCTGCCCCTGCACCTCAAAGCGGTAGGAAGTCCAGTAAATCTGAGGCAGTTGGTCCATCACAGAGACCTGCATCTGAGGCAGCCGAGAGGCCAAAGGCTAGAGCACTTGCCAAAGCCTATGCCATGAGAGCTCAGGAGGAGCAAGATGCCCCAGATGTTATCAGGGGTACATTCTCCCTCTACAACACATCTGTGCATGCATTGGTGGATCCAGGATCCACTCATTCATACATCTGCATCAACCTACTAGTAGAAAGGGGGATACTAGTAGGGGAGAGTGAACAAGACATTTTGGTCACTAATCCATTGGGCCACAATGTGGTGGTGAATAAGGTATACAAAGGTTGCCCGTTAAGCATTCAGGGGTATGAATTCTTGGCAGACCTGATTGAATTACCTTTCCATGAGTTTGACGTGATTTTGGGAATAGACTGGTTGTCACATCATCAGCGAATGGTTGATTGTAAATTGAAGATAATTTCTTTAAAAACTCCTGAGGGTAACGAGATCACAATTGTGGGGGAAAGGACAGATTTCTTATCCAATGTCATCTCAGCTACAGTTATAAGAAAACTGATGAGAAAAGGCTATGAAGTCTACCTAGCACGTGGTGGATACTAGGCAGGCTAAGCCAGATCTGTGTGACATACCCACAGTAAGAGACTTCCCAGATGTGTTTCCTAAAGAATTGCCTAACTTGCCACCAGAAAGGGAAGTCGAATTTGCTATTGAGATACTGCCGGGTACAGCACCGATCTCTATTGCTCCTTATAGGATGGCACCTACTGAGTTAAAGGAGCTGAAAATCCAGTTGCAAGAGTTACTAGATAAGGGGTTCATACACCCTAGTGTGTCACCATGGGGAGCTCCAGTGCTGTTTGTAAAGAAGAATGATGGGACATTGAGGTTATGCATCGATTACCGGCAGTTGAATAAAGTGACTATGAAGAACAAGTATCTGTTGCCTAGAATCGATGATCTATTTGATTAGTTGAAAGGAGCATGAGTATTTTCTTAAATTAATCTCATATCAGGGTATCATCAGTTGAAGGTGAAGGATGCAGATGTGCCAAAGACTGCATTCAGGACCCAATATGGGCATTATGAGTTCCTAGTGATGCCCTTTGGCCTAACAAATGCACCAGCAACTTTCATGGACCTTATGAACCGTATCTTTCATCCATACCTAGATTGGTTCGTAGTGGTCTTTATTGATGATATTTTGGTGTATTCCAATACCAGGGAAGAACATGATGAGCATTTGAGGATTATTCTACAAACCATGAGAGAAAAGACGTTATATGCTAAGCTGTCCAAGTGTTATTTCTGGTTGAGTGAGATTGCATTCCTTGGACACATAGTGTCAGCTGATGGGATTAGGGTGGATCCCAAGAAGATAGAAGCAGTGATGGGCTGGAAGCCTCCCAGAAATACAACTGGGGTTAGAAGTTTCTTGGGGCTAGCTGGGTATTACAGAAGATTTGTGAATGGGTTCTCTTTAATAGCTGCTCCAATGACCAAGTTGTTATACAAGAATATCATATTTGACTAGAATGACAAGTGTCAGGCCAGTTTTGAGAAGTTGAAGGCTATGTTGATAGAAGCACCAGTGTTAACACAGCCATTGTCGGGAAAGGACTTTGTGGTCTATAGTGATGCCTCTCATAATGGCTTAGGGTGTGTATTGATGCAAGAGGGGAAAGTGGTCGCCTATGCTTCTAGGCAGCTGAGGCACATGAACAGAATTTACCTACCTATGATTTAGAACTTGCAGCAATTATCTTCACACTAAAGATATGGAGGCACTACTTGAATGGTGAAAAGTGCTACATTTTCATAGACCACAAATGTCACACCTTATCCCCTGTAAGACACAATATGTTCCCGTAGCATACCTGATGAATTACCGAACTCCTCCTACAGATAACCCATTAGTTATGCTACAAAAGATTTTAAAACAAACCATAGCTTTTTATATTATCAATTCTTTTGCGGAAAATTGATGAGAATAGTTAAAATTCCATGTAAATATTCATTGGAAATAATGATAGACTAAATATTGCAAAAGTTACATTTTCATAAGTCTCAAAGTAAAATACAAAATAGTTACGAACTCAAAATGTGATAGCAATGCAATGCTTTTAAATACAAACTGCTCAATGTCCGTACATCTATACATATAAGTACAAAATATATCCAAAGGAATCACAAGGGTATACCTAACGTAAATACCCACAAACAATACCAAAATGCTACTTTCAAGTCCCTCACTCGGCAGCGTTCTCCTTTCCCTTACCTGCGACAGCATAAAGAAGCTATCACTGAGTATAGCACTCAGTGGTGCACAACTAATAACTTTAAAACATAAAATAAAGTAAAACTTGTCAAGGCATAATAAATCACATCCTTCTTAAGCATAAAAACATCACAATAGTTCTAAGTTCATAAGAGCCATTTATTGGAATAATATTTCACATGAGAAATCACACTTCATAAATCACAATTCACAAAGCATTAGTGTTGCCAACATCAACACACAGTTTAGGTCATGACACAAAATTTCATGATCAGTGCCATGTTGTACACCATGACAAAGCAATCTCAACCTCACTAACCATTATTAATGAGGGAAGAGCTAGCTAGCTAATGAGAACTCATGTAGTCCTACCCCACTAACTGTTATTAATGGGAGACATAATCAATATCAATTATCAATCCCAAGTAGCCGTTACTACTGGGGAGTTCCGAAAGGGACTGTCATGCTAACTGTGGTTTCAAAACAACTTTCAAGAGTTTCCAAATCAATAGTCATGTTTGCAAAGTAATAACATATTCAAATCATCATAAAACCCATAAAAGGGGTGGCAACAAACAAATTTCTCAAATGCAAGAGAAAAACCATACCTCATTCAAAATAAACTCATTTCAAATCAAACTCATTCAAATAAACTCATTCAAATCAATTTACAAAGTTAAAACAAAGAAGAAGGTTAGTTGTGCACAAACCTTCAAAAATTCTCCTTCCTTGTTACCTACTTCTCCTTGTCCGTTCCAACTTCTTTTTTTATTAACAATACACAAATAGAATACATCAATACTAATCTCAATTGCTGCCAAGAACTAATTACATGAATGTCTAATGTATTCCAAGTTAACTTTGAAAATTTTAGAATATTTTGGTTTTGGAATAGCTTGGTGCCCCAATATTTGAACCCAATTTTTACCAAGTTTCGATCATAATTTGGTGAGGTATTCTCCATGAAAATTGTTCATTTAGGTCTTAACTTTATTTTTCTTTTTGAATCGCCTAATTTGGAGCTGTGTAGCTCAAGTTATGACCAAAATACGATTCTTGTTCACGTCACTATTCATCCTGCAGATTCAGTTCTGGCAGATTTATCGATCCAAATTTGTTCAGCAATTTAATCAAGTTAAATCCATAATTTGGTCTAATCTTCTTCATACGAAATGTTCTGCTATGTTTTAGGTTTCCATCAGTTCAAGAATCGCTTAAATCAGAGTTTTCTAGAGAGAGTTATGGCCATGCAAAGTTTACTATTTATATGGTAAATCTGTAGATGTCCAGATTTCTGCAGATTCAATGATTCAACTTTGCTTAGCAATTTGATTGCGTTAAGTCCATAATTTGGCCTCAAGTTCCCCATATGAAATGTTCTACTATGTCTTAGGTTTCCATCGGTTCAAGAATTGCCTAAATTAGAGTTTTCTAAAGAGAGAGTTAAGGCCATGCAAAGTTTACTGTTCATATGGTCAAATTCTACAAGTTCCAGAATTTTGTCTCTAAGTTCAAGTCTCATTTTGGATAGCTTAAGATCATTTTCGAGGCAAGGTATCTTCATAAAAATTCTAACCCTATGTCTTAAGTTTCATTTCCAATTGGTTTCACACTAATTATAGTTGTGTAGCTTAATTTATGGGCTGTCAAACACACTGAACTCAGTGTGCAAATTCTGCCCTAGGTTCAAATTTTTCATTTCTTCAATTATTCCTACTAACCAACCTCAATTCACATTTAATTCACCCAAAATGACTATAATTTAGCATTGACACATCAATGGCACTTCCTAGCACAAACCCCACAATTTTCAAACACCAAAGTTTGTAATTTTCCCTAATTCTACCATTTCATTACCTCAATTCATCAATCCAATGTCAATTCAAACTAAATAAATCTCAAATGACCATAATTTAATACTACACACACCAATTTCACTCTCTAGCACCAAAACTCTAATTTTTCCATTAACCCTAATCTCCCATAATTAAATTTATACACATTTCATGCAATTTCTTTACTCTAATTATGCATACTATTTCAACTAAGCTTGATTTCATCATCATTTTTATTGAAATATATAAAACCATAATTTTTCTCCAATTTGGCCAAGACTCTAGTTTAGGTTCCATGCATGTTTCCTTTCATTTTCTTATGAAATTTCATCATAATCTAACCTAATTTAAGATTTGTATAACAAAATGAGCATTAAAGAACTCACCTCTTGATGACTTCCTTCTAACTCCCCAAATCTTCAATTTTCTTCTAATTTCTTGTTTACCCTTGCTTTTAATCTCTAAATCAAATGTTAATTTGATGCTCTCTACCAATTAGATGCAAAACCCACAGAGGAAAAGTAAGGAATTGAGTTTTGAGAATGGGTGTCAATGGAGAAAGAAGGAATAAGAAGAAAGAAAGAAAGAGAGAAGGAGAGGGAGTGGGTAGTAACTAAATGGGAAAGAAAGGAAAGAAATGGCTTTTTAATTTTTCTTATCTTTTATATATATTTATTCCCAAAATTAGTTTATTTCAATTAAAAATTTTAATTGTGTCAAATATGTCATAAAACTTATAATTTTATTTCCTTTCTTTTCTTTTTATATTTACACTAAATTTTCCTCAATATTTCTTCATAATTTGATAATTTATTTTTATTTAATTAAATTGACCTTTTGGTCAAAAAAATTAACTCTTAAAGTGAATTGACCAAAATGTCCCTTATCGGGTCATAATCCCTCTTTTACAATATACCTGGTGAATCCTTATATTTTTTGGTCACTTGAATTTTTATTGTGTCTATTTCAATTAATTTTCTATTTATTTTTGGTCCTCAAGGTGTCTTTGAATAGTACTAGCCACAGACCAAAAATGATACTATTCATAACTCGGGAGGTTTGTGGTGTTACAATTCTCCCCTCATTAAAAATAAATTTCTCCCTCGAAATTTACCTGGTCTCAGTTTTTGAATAGCTGTGGGTGCTGTCTCCTCATGTCCTCCTCATGCTCCCATGTAGCCTCCTGGTCTGAATGATGGTTCCACAACACTTTCACTAAAGGTATCTATTTGTTCCTCAGCTGTTTTACCTCATATGCCAAGATCTTTATGGGCTCTTCATCATATGTCTGGTTTGGATTCACCTCTGTCTCCTCTACTAGCAAAATGTGAGAGGGGTCTGATCTGTACCTCCTCAACATAGAGACATGGAAGACATTGTGAATCTTTTCCAACTCCAGAGGCAATGCAAGTCTATATGCCAATGGACCCACTCTTTCCAGAACCTCATATGGCCCAATAAAGTGAGGACTTAGTTTCCCCTTTCTACCAAACCTCATGATCCTCTTCCATGGGGAAACTTTTAAGAACACCTTGTCACCCACACTGTACCGAATATCTCTTCTCTTTAGGTCAATGTAGGACTTCTGTCTATCCATTGCAACTTTGAGTTTGTCTCTAATGAGCTTAACCTTTTCTTCCGTCTGCTACTCTAATTCTAGGCCAATTAACTTCCTCTCGTCCACTTCATCCCAACACAAAGCAGTTCTACACTTTCTACCAAAAAGTGCTTCGTATGGAGGCATCCCGATGCTTGACTGATAACTGTTATTGTAGGCAAATTCAGTTAAAGGCAAGTGTGTGTCCCAACTCCCTTCAAACTCAATCACACAGGCCTGAAGCATATCCTCCAAAATCTGAATGATCCTTTTAGATTGGCTATCTATCTGTGGATGGAATGCTATACTAAAGTTCAATCTAGTTCCTAGGGCTTTTTGGAGACTACCCCAGAATCTAGAAGTGAACCCTGGGTCTCTGTCCGACACAATAGACACTGGCACTCCATGTTACCTCACCACATCATCAATGTACATTTTGGTCAATCTTTCCAGGTTGTAATCCATCCTCACTAGCAAAAAGTGTGCAGACTTGGTTAATTTATCAACAATAACCTAAAATGCATCATGATTCTTTTGTGTACGTAGAAGTCCTTTTACGAAATCTATAGTGATTCTTTTCCATTTCCACTCGGGAATTGGCAACGGCTGTAGCAACCCTACACGCACTTGGTGTTCTACCTTTACTTGCTGACAAGTTAGGCATTTAGCAATATTTTTTGCAATGTCTTTCTTCATTCCTCTCCACCAATAGTGCTCTTTCACACTTCTATACATTTTAGTTCCACCAGGGTGCATTGCAAATGGTGAATCATGTGCTTCCTTTAAAATGGTCTGCCTTAGTTCAACATTCTCAGGAATGCACATTCTGCCCTTATATAACAACAAGCCCTCATCATTTACTGATAATTCTGGTTTCTTGCCATCCTTAGCCTCTTCCATCAACTTCACATACTTATCATCCTTCTGTGCAACTACTTTAATTTGTTCTGCCAGCATTGGCTTCACTTGCCAAGTAGCTACCATCTGACCATCTTCATTAATCTCCAAATTAGCATGCAATGCCCTTAACTCATTCACCATGGACAATGGAGAAACCCTCAAACCAGCCATAGTCTTGCGACTTAAAGCATCAGTTACAATATTAGCTTTTTCAAGCTGATAATCTATCAAACAATCATAATCTTTTATCAACTCTAACCATCTCCTCTGCCTCAAATTTAACTCCTTTTGTGTGCCCAAGTACTTCAAACTTTTATGATCTATGTATATATAACATCTCTCCCCATACAAGTAATGTCTCCAGATCTTCAAGGCAAAGGCAATGGCTGCTAGCTCCAAGTCATGTGTAGGATAATTCCTCTCATACTGTTTAAGCTGGCATGAAGCATAGGTAATGACATTCCTATCTTGCATCAACACACAGCCCAATCCATTATGAGAAGCATCACTGTATATGGTATACTCCTTATCCAAAGTGGGTAAGGTTAAGACTGGAACTTCAGTTAAATGCCTCTTTAACTCATCAAAACTTTCCTGGCACCGATCAGTCCCCTGAAATTTTACATCCTTCCTAAGTAGCTTGGTCAGTGGAGATGCTAGCATGGAGAATACCTTCACAAACCTTCGGTAATACCCTACTAAACTAAGGAAACTCTGAACTTCCGTGACATTTCTAGGTGGCTTCTAATTAAGAATGGCTTCTACTTTGTTAGGATCCACTTGGATACCTTCTGCAGATATAATATGCCCCAAAAATGTAATCTCCTTTAGCCAAAACTCACACTTCGATAGTTTGGCATACAACTGCTTCTCTCTCAAAGTCTGCAATACTATCCTCAAATGCTTGTCGTGTTCCTATGCATTCTTTGAGTACACCAAAATATCATCAATGAACACCACAACAAACTAGTCCAAATATAACCTGAAGATAGTGTTCATCAGGCCTATAAAAGCAGCTGGAGCATTAGTCAACCCAAATGGCATTACCAAGAACTCATAGTGGCCATACCGAGTTCTAAAGGCAGTTTTAGGAATACTTTTCTCCTGCACCCTCAACTGGTAGTAGCCCAATCTCAAGTCAATTTTGGAGAATACAGTTGCATCCTTCAACTGATCAAATAAATCATCGATCCGTGGCAGAGGATATCTATTCTTTATGGTCACCCTATTCAACTGTCTGTAGTCTATGCATAGGTGGAGAGTACCATCCTTTTTCTTCACAAATAATACTAGTGCTCCCCAAGGTGACACGCTAGGGCAGATGAAACCCTTATCTAACAATTCCTGCAATTGCACCTTCAACTCTTTTAACTCAGCAGGTGCCATCCTATAAGGATCTATGGAGATTGGCTCCAAATGAGGCATAGTCTCAAATTCAAACTGCACCTCTCTTTTCGAAGGCAATCCCGATAATTCTTTCGGAAAGACATCTGGAAAATCCCATACTGTAGGAATATCTTTAAGATCTGGACTCCCCACCTGGGTGTCTATCACATGAGCTAGATAAGCTTCACATCCCTTTCTAATCATTTTTCTAGCAAGTGAAGCTGAAATGATGTTGGATGGCAATAACTACCTCTCCCCATGTATCACTACGTCTGCATACTCAGGAAGACCAAATGTGACTTTCTTCAGTCTATAGTCGATCATGGCGTGATGCCTAGCTAACCAATCCATGCCCAAGATGATATCATAATCTTGGAAGGGCATTTCAATTAAGTCTGATCAGAATGTATGTCCTTGGATCACCAAAGGACAATCTTCATACAATTTGTTCACCCTAACCTCTTGTCCTAAGGGACTAGTCACTAGCACATCATAATCCATTTTCAAGCAAGGAATGGCAATAAAACATGCAATACTGGCACTAGCATAAGAATGTGTAAAACCAGGGTCAAACAACACATATACATCTCTACCAAAGATGGAGAAAGTACCAGCCACAACATCTGATGTCTCAGCTTCCTCCCTCTAGCACAGGGTGTACACCCTGGCTGATGCACTACTCTGCTCTGGTTAGCTCGCTATGCCCTAGCTGCCAAAAGTGTTACCTCTACCCCTACTTCGGCCTTTACTAGCTGTCTATTGTCCTCTGGAAGCAGAACCTTGAACAGATCCCTTAGTGGTGGTAAGTGGCCCAGACCTGCAAGTACTAGTGCAATCTCTAGCAAAATGCCCACTTCCACCATAGTTGTAATAGGTTCCTATGGCCTTATAACATACTGCTCCATGAGTCCTGCCACAAGTCTCACAAGCACGGGTAGGAAAGGAACCTCTAGATGTCTGCTGTCCAGATCTAGGTAGCCTCTGCCCTGAGAATCTTTCCTTACCAGATCCTCTGTTACTTGGTCCCCCAAACCTCTTCCTCTTACCCGAATTGTTACTTGGACTCTGACCTGTAAGCTTACTGCTCTTCTCTTTTTCAGTGATTACCTTCTCAGATGCCCCTTCTAATTCTATCCTTTCCAATTCAAGGGCCTGTGATATCAACACAGAGAAGTTGTCATGTCGAAACCTAACCACTTGCAATCTAAACTAGGCCTCAAATTGGCCTCAAACCGTTTGCATCTGTTTTTACTGGTAGTGAGTAGGCTTCTAGCATAGTGGCTGAGGCAAGAAAAGTCTCTTTCATACTCGGCTACAGTCTTGTTCCCTTGCTTCAAACTGAGAAACTCCTGTAGCTTCATATCCACATAGGTATCAGGAACATACTTCTGTCTAAACTCCCTTAGAAAGTCATCCCATGTCAGTACTGGTGGCTCAACCAAACTGTGGGGAATGGTCTTCCACCATTCATATGCATCTCCATGCAGTAGGAAAATTGAATATTCAAACTTTAACTCATCTGTGCAGTGCAATTTCTTGAAGACCTTATCCATCCGTTCTAACCATTGCTCAGCTTCTAATGGGTCCACTGTACCCTTGAACTCTGTTGTCCCATACTTTGTTAACTAGTCATATTATCTGGCTAGGGATGGTGGTTGCACTGAAGGTGCTTGCACAGGAGCTTGGACTGGTATATTGCCAGCCATTTGCTGAAATAATGTAGCCATCTGCTTAGCGAACTGAGCAGGAAACTGCATAGGTGGGGCAGGTGTAGCTGACCCATTGGCATTCTGAGGAGCTGGGGCCTCCCCCTGTACCTCAGCTGCTACTGATTACTCTACTGTGTGATCCCCCCTCTTCCATATTAAATCACAAAGAATTCTACTCCCTGGACAACTAACACAAGGAGATTTCCCTCCATTAGTCCATATTTATGACGTAATGCACTATATGTATCAATTAATGACAGTTGAGCAGTTGTACTCATAAAAAATTTTCAAACATGCAATTTCAAAACTTATAGAAAAATCAAAACTCTGATACCACTAAAACATATCACACCTTATCCCCTATAAGGCACGATATGTTCCCATAGCATACCTAATGAATTACCAAACTTCACCTACCAATAACCCATTGGTTATGCTGCAAAGGATTTTAAAACAAACCATAGCTTTTTATCTTATTAATTTTTTTTTGCGGAAAACTGCATGAGAATAGTTAAAATTCCATTTAAATATTCATTGGAAATAATGATAGACTAAATATTACAAAAGTTACATTTTCATAAGTCTCAAAGTAAAATACAAAATAGTTACAAACTCAAAATGTGATAGCAATGCAATGCTTTTAAATACAAGCTGCTCAATGTCCGTACATCCATATATATAGGTACAAAATATATCCAAAGGAATCACAAGGGTACACCTAACGTAAATACCCACAAACATTACCAAAATGCTACTTTCAAGTCCCTCACTCGGCAGCCTTCTCCTTTCCCTTACCTGCGACAGCATAAAGAAGCTATCGCTGAGTATATCACTCAGTGGTGCACAACTAATAACTTTAAAACTTAAAATAAAGTAAAACTTGTCAAGGCATAATAAATCACATCCTTCTTAAGCATGAAAACATCACAATAGTTCTAAGTTCATAAGAGCCATTTATTGGAATAATATTTCAAATGAGAAATCACACTTCATAAATCACAATTCACAAAATATTAGTGTTGCTAACATCAACACACAGTTTAGGCCGTGACACAAAATTTCACAATCAGTGCCATGTTGTATACCATGAAAAAGCAATCTCAACCTCACTAACTGTTATTAATGAGGGAAGGGCTAGCTAGCTAATGAGTACTCATATAGTCTTACCCCACTAACCGTTATTAATGGGAGACATAATCAATATCAATTATCAATCCCAAGTAGCCGTTACTACTTGGGAGTTCCAAAAGGGATTGTCTTGCTAACTGTAGTTTCAAAACAACTTTCAAGAGTTTCCAAATCAATAGTCATGTTTGCAAAACAATAACATATTCGAATCATCATAAAACCCATAAAAGGGGTGGCAACATGAAAATTTCTCAAATGCAAGAGAAAAACCATACCTCATTCAAAATAAACTAATTTCAAATTAAACTCATTCAAATAAACTCATTCAAATCAATTTACAAAGTAAAAACAAAGAAGAAGGTTAGTTGTGCACAAACCTTTAAAAATTCTCCTTCATTGTTACCTACATCTCCTTGTCTGTTCCAACTTCTTTTTCTATTGAAAATACACAAATAGAATACCTCAATACTAATCTCAATTGCTGTTAAGAACTCATTACATGAATGTCTAATGCATTCCAAGTTAGCTTTGAAAATTTTAGAATATATTGGTTTTGGAACAACTTGGTGCCCCAATATTTGAACCCAATTTTTACCTAGTTTCGATCATAATTTGGTGAGGTGTTCTTCATGAAAATTGTTCATTTAGGTCTTAACTTTATTTTTCTTTTTGAATCACCTAATTTGGAGCTGTGTAGCTCAAGTTATGACCAAAATACGGTTACTATTCACATCACTATTCATCCTGCAGATTCAGTTCTAGCATATTTATCAATCCAATTTCATTCAGCAATTTGATCAAGTTAAGTCTATAATTTAGTCTAATGTTCTTCATAAGAAATGTTTTAATATGTCTTAGGTTTCCATCAGTTCAAGAATCGCCTAAATCAGAGTTTTCTAGAGAGAGTTATGGCCATGCAAAGTTTACTGTTCATATGATAAATCTGCAGATGTCTAGATTTCTACAGATTCAGTGATTCAACCTTGCTTAGCAATTTGATTGGGTTAAGTCCATAATTTGTCCTCAAGTTCTCCATATGAAATGTTCGACTATGTCTTAGGTTTCCATCGGTTCTGTAACATCCCCATTGTACGTGTTCTGTACGTTTTGTTGCTCCAGTGGCCAAATATCAGTCCAGGCAAGTCAGGATGTTTGGAACTACACTTCGGTGATAGTGAACAGACATATAAAGATGAAATAAATAAAAATAAGATACAAGAAAAATCAAAGAAAAGTGAAAGAGAGAAAATGAAGCTAAGTTAAACGAGCCAGCACCGCAGCGAAGGGTGACCGCACAGGGAAGGCCGTTGCCGACCCCAGGACCGCGAGGAACCCTCGGAATTTAATTTTGAGACATAAATAAAGGTTTGTTGAAATGTAATTAATACTAGAAATATCAAAGAAAAATTAATAAATTAGTACAAGAAAAATAAAAAATCGAAAAATAAACAAAAATCGGTGTCACTGAAAAATTGGGAATATAACTCAAAGTGGGGCATTTTAGTCATTTGACATCTAGAGTTGCCTTTTGACCTCAATGTCCATTAAAAATAAATGATATTGCACTTAGAAAATGTCATGAAAAATTAAATTGTGATACATTATAAGAATAATAAAAGAAAAGGGGGGTAAACTTAGGATAATTAAAAGTTTAATTATATTAATATATATTATAAGTTAGTGGACCACTAGGGGAGTATTTTAAACACCTAAATGGACATGTGTAATCCTATAACATCTTCTTCTTCCTCATGACTCACTTTGGCCGAATTCCATTTCCTCCCAAAACCACCATTAATGTCCCAAGCAAAAGCTTCACATCCACCATGAATAAGCCATAGTTTTCTCAAGCTCCTTCACTAAAGTTGGTCCAGACCTCTTGGGCAGATTATAGGGAACAAAAAGGAAGAGATTTGGTGAAGTTTTAACAAGCTCCAAAAGTGGTAAGTGTCCAAAACCTCTCCCTTGCTTTAGTAAACCTTGTGTTTAGGTTGAGGTGAGTATTTTGGTGAAGAGAAATGAAATGGTCCATGTTCGACAACCATGATTACGTATTGTATTTGAGTTTTTCTTACCTCTAATGGATGGAAATTATGATTGATTAACTCAAATGGAGGATGTATAAGTTAAAATCTAAGTATTTGCATGTAGTGCTTGAATTAAGGGTGCCAAATGGAACCTTAATGCTTTGGGCAAACTGCCATGTTTGGCAGCCTATTAAATCATGAATTTGTGTGTGAATATGTAGTTTATTAATGAAATATGCTAGTGTTAAATTGTGGGCAGCATGTGTAAGTGATATTGAAGTATGATTATGTTGAAGTGTATGTGTAATATTGACATTGAGATATATTGAATTTTGGTGGAAGTGAATGTTGAACTTAATGGTAAATTGTGTGCATTGAGCACTTGAATGTTCTGCCCAAAAGTTATTGCTGGAATTGTGTACAATATATATATGGAAGTGTCATTGATTGAATATTGAAGTAATGAAGAGGAGAAGGAATATTAAATTGGAAGTGTATGTGCTTTGTGCAAGTTGTGTATTGAAGGCAGTACCTAAATTAGGTCATAAGTTTCAAACTATGAACCCAATTGGTATGAGGCCAATGGGGGGGTGAAACTAGACACCAAATAGGCCAACTTTCATGTAGAAATATTGCCAAAATTCTACCTAAAAACTGACCTTAAAAATAACCAAATCCGGAATAGCAACCTTGCAACCCAGATTTTTGACCATATGAACAGTAATTATTAGGATAACCATAACTCACTCAAAACAGGTCCAATTGACCTGAAATTTTTACCATGGTTAGCTTAGACATAGAGCTACAATTCTTGTGAAGACACCAAAGCCCAGAAATGACCAGAACCAATTCAAATAGCTTGCACAAGTTCAGGTACCAAAACTGCCAGGACTAAAAGTGACCTAAAATTGACCAAATTTTGCACTAAAGGTGCAATCTGTTCAGCTTTAGTAAATTGACCATATCTTAGTCTATAAAACTCGGAATGACCTGAAATTTTTTTTCGTTTGCAATAAGACATAGAACTACAATTTTTCTTCTTTGACCAGAAGCTAAAAACTAAGAGAAATAGGACTTTAAGCTAGACCAATCTAGCACACCAAAAATTGAGATTTTGACATTTACATACAATGATGCTTGAAGCAATTTGGCAATGAATGCCATCTTATCAAAATGGTAAATTGCACTATATTGGCAGCATATTAAATTACAATATGTGACATGTTGATGCTAGAAACAACTTATCCATAGTACCTAAAAAGGTCAACATATGCATTGACTTATGAATTACATAATAGCTAGTAAACTCAAAAAAATTTGATGAAATAAACAATTAATTTACAATGTGTCCTAGTTTGCCTAGTTGACTAGTTTGGATAGGTTGGCATGCCAATAGGATTTTGACAGCTGTACTATAAATGGCTTCATGCCATACTGTGTTTTTAAGGCTTATTATGCCGCACTGTGACTTTAATAGCCTACGGCTATACATATTGTGTATTTATTATTAGCTTATCGCCAGATTGACTATATGGCTTTTTAGCCACGCTATTTGCACACCGGGAGACACTTTGTGACTGATGGTGTGACGGCCTGAGGTACAAGGTACCCAGTGCCAGTATATCCGTTTATCCAATCTGGTCAGTATATAGGCTACACGGGCAGTAATTCAAGTACTATTAAACTCAAATAGCTAAATCTAGTCTACTGACATATAGCACCACCAAAAATTCGTAAACACTTTATTTACTTTATTTTAGTGTATATTTCTTTACATTTGGCACCACTAAGCAAAATTGATTAGCGGGTTGCTTTTGTAATGCGTAGGTATTGGAGACAAAGCTGGGGAGCCCAGCAAACCTACGACCGGGTGAGACATCAGATCTGCACAGGAGTCCAGAGTCATCTGCACTGCATTGCATACATGGTAGGACTTAGGATATCTTGTATTTTGTACGTTTGTTGTATTTTTGAAATTCGGTCTTGTATTTTGTAATATTATGAAAGCTCTAAAGTTTGTAATATCTTGTACATATTAAATAACATGGAGATTTTCTGAATACATTTAAATTATTATGGACTATATCATGGAACTATTTAATGACTGTAAAAGTCTATTGACTTTATTGAGAAATAGAGACTGTGAAATATTTGAGATTTTGATATTATCATATTAAACTGTTTTCAATAGGTGTGGAAGGACAGTTTGTCCGAAATATAGACGGCACCTTGCCAAATTTTTATTATCAATCTTGAAATACTAATTTTATCAAAGAATGAAAATAGTATCATTATGATATTAATATTACATAAAAGACTTCTTAAAATCAAATTGAGCTCAGGAAATGAAATAATCATAGACTAGGTGTTCCGGCATGCCGTGAAGCACGCCTTGGTCGGCTATATTGTAGACGAGAAAGGGGTGTTACAGGTTCAAGAATAGCCTAAATCAGAGTTTTCTAGAGAGAGTTATGGCCATGCAAAGTTTACTGTTCATATGGTCAAATTCTGCAGGTTCCAGAATTTTGTTTCTAAGTTCAAGGCTCATTTCGGATAGCTTAAGGTCATTTTTGGGGTAGGGTATCTTCACAAAAATTCTAGCCCTATGTCTTAAGTTTCATTTTCAATTGGTTTAACACCAATTGGAGTTGTGTAGCTCAATTTATGGGCTGTCAAACACACTGAACTCAGTGTGCAAATTTTTCCCTAGGTTCAAATTTTTCATTTCTTAAATTATTCCCACTAACCAACCTCAATTCACATTTAATTCACCCAAAATGACTATAATTTAGTATTGACACATCAATGGCGCTTCCTAGCACAAACCCCAAGATTTTCAAACACCAAAGTTTGCAATTTTCTCGAATCCTACCATTTCATTACTTCCATTCATCAACCCAATGTCAATTCAAACTAAATAAATCTCAAATGACCCTAATTTAATATTACACACACCAATTTCACTCTCTAGCAGCAAAACTCTAATTTTTCCATGAACCCTAATCTCCCATTATTAAATTTATACACATTTCATGCAATTTCTTTACTCTAATTATGCATACTACTTCAACGAAGCTTGATTCCATCACCATTTTTATTGAAATATATCAAACCCTAATTTTTCTCCAATTTGGCCAAGGCCCTAGTTTAGGTTCCATGCATGTTTTCTTTCATTTTCTTATGAAATTTCATCATAATCTAACTTGATTTAAGGTTTGCATAATAAAATGAGCATTAAAGAACTTACCTCTTGATGACTTCCTTCTAACTCCCCAAATCTTCAATTTTCTTCTAATCTCTTGTTTCCCCTTACTTTTAATCTCTAAATCAAATATTAATTTGATGTTGTCTACCTATTAGATGCAAAACCCATAAAGGAAAAGCAAGGAATTGAGTTTTGAGAATGGGTGTCAATGGAGAAAGAAGGAATAAGAAGAAAGAAAGAAAGAGAGAAGGAGAGAGAGTGGGTAGTAACTAAATGGGAAAGAAAGGGAAGAAATGGCTTTTTAATTTTTCTTATCTTTTATGTATATTTATTCCCAAAATTAGTTTATTTCAATTAAAATTTTTAACTGTGTCAAAAATGTCATAAAACTTACAATTTTATTTCCTTTCTTTTCTTTTTATATTTCCACTAAATTTTCTTCAATATTTCTTCATAATTCAATAATTTATTTTTATTTAATTAAAATGAACTTTTGGTCAAAAAAAAAATCAACTCTTAAAGCGAATTGACCAAAATGCCCCGTATCGGGTCATAATCCCTCTTTTACAATATACCTGGTGAATCCTTATATTTTTGGGTCACTTAAATTTTTATTGTGTCTATCTCAATTAATTTTCTATTTATTTTTGGTCCTCAAGGTGTCTTTGAATAGTACTAGTCACGGACCAAAAATGGTACTATTCATAACTCGGAGGTTCAGGGTGTTACAACAAAAGTCTAAAATATTTGCCAACCCAGTAAGAGCTCAACCTTAGACAGAGGCAATGGATTGAGTTCCTGAAGGAATATGATTGTGTGATTAGGAGGGCAAATGTTGTTGCAGATGCTTTGAGCAAAAAATCCATCACAGCTTTGAGATCATTAAATGCCCGTCTATCCTTGGCTCGAGATGGAGCTATTTTGGCTGAGTTGCAAGTGAGGCCAAATCTGCTACAACAGATTTTAGATGGGCAGAAGGTAGATGAGAAGTTAATGGCTATTATGAGTAAAATCTCAAAAGGGAAGGAAACTGACTATGAGGTGAAAGCAAATGGGTGTCTGTACTACAAAGGAAGAGTGTGTGTACCAAATGATGGGGAATTGAAAGCCAGTATTCTAAAAGAGGCACACACTAGTGTTTATGCTGTGCATCCAGGGAGTACAAAAATGTATCATGACCTGATGCTTCATTATTGGTGGCCTGGTATGAAGAAGAACATAGCTGATTATATGACTAAATGCCTGACAGGTCAACAAGTCAAGGTAGAACATCAAGTTCCATCAGGTTTGCTACAGCCTATACGCATACCTGAATGGAAATGGGTCCGGGTCACCATGGATTTTGTTAGTGGTCTACCTCTCACCTAGAAGAAACATGATGTAGTATGGGTGATAGTAGATAGATTGATGAAGTCAACACACTTTCTGCTAGTTAGGACTGACTACTCATTGGAAAAGTTAGCAGAATTGTATATCAGTGAGATAGTTAGACTGTATAGAATTCCACTTTCCATCATATCTGATCGAGACCCAAGGTTTACATCGAGATTTTGGAAGAAGTTGCATGAATCCTTAGGTACACAACTCCACTTTAGCACAGCTTTTCATCCTCAAACGGATGGGCAATCAGAAATAGTAATATAGGTAAACATTAAAACCAATTGAATTAATACAAATATTAAACTGAAATGATAATAATAACATGAAATGTATGTTAGGTCCTTTAGGATATACTGAGGAGTTGTGTCATCGAGTTTGAGGGAAGTTGGGATAGATATCTCCCACTGGCAGAATTTGCATACAGTAATAGCTGCCAAGCTAGCATCCAAATGGCCCCATATGAAGCATTATATGGGAGGAGATGTAGAACCCCAGTGTGTTGGACTAAATTGGGGGAAGATAAACTGGTAGGGCCAGACCTGGTAAAACAGACTAAGGAGAAAGTAAAGTTAATGAAAGCTAATTTGAAAGTTGCCTCTGACACACAGAAATCCTATGCTGACCTAAAGAGAAAAGAAATAGACTATGCAGTTGGCAACAAAGTGTTCCTCAAGGTGTCACTGTGGAAGAAGGTACTATGGTTTGGAAGAAAAGGTAAGTTAAGCCCTAGGTTCATTGGCCCATGTGAAGTCATTGAACGTGTGGGTCCAGTGGCCTATAGGCTAGCTTTACCACCAGAACTAGACAAGATCCACAATGTGTTCCACGTATCTATGCTAAGAAGATATCGCTCAGATCCTTCACATATCATCTCCATGGAAGAAATTGAAGTACAACTGGCTTTAACATATGAAGAAGAACCCATATGGATCCTGGCTCGGGAAGTGAAAGAGTTGAGGAATAAACAGATTCCACTGGTGAAAGTGCTTTGAAAGCACTACAACACCGAGGAGGCAACTTGGGAAAGTGAAGAGACAATGAGGCAACAGTTCCCTCAACTGTTTGCATTAGGTAAATTTCAAGGACGAAATTTAAATTAGAGGGGAAGAGTTATAACACCCTCACTGTAGCAATTCCGTACATTCTACTGTTCCGGTGATAGGTCTTGGTCCGGATAGCTAGAACGTCAAGAAAAATATTTAGACTAAAGTGAGGAGCCTTAATTAACTCAAATATTAATAAGAAAAATTGAGGAAAAATTTTAGAAATAAAATACAACTAAGTTAAATGAGCTGGTGCCCTAGATGGATAACCTAGTGGGAAGTTGCGGTCTTCGCAGTTAAGAGCTCTAAACCTGGGGGAAAATTTATGAAATAATTTTTGGGACTCTGGAGAAGAGTCATTGAGGTTTCTATGGCATTAGAATGCCAAGAAAATGCTTAGAAAAATTTTTAGATTGGTACAGACGATTTTGGCTCAATAAGCCAAACGGAGGGCATTTTGGTCATTTCGTCTTCAAAGATGATTTTTGGCCAACTTGTCCAGTTAAATAAATAATTATTATGACATAAAATATGAATAAATATTGTTAAAAATTTAATTAAAAGTGAATATAAAAGAAAGAAAAAGAAAATGAATATGAATTAAATACCTAATATTAACATCATAATTATGTCATTTAAAAATTTCCATCAATCACATTTAAACAACCACTTAATTAACTAATAAAAGGAGATAATTAAGACCAAAAAAATAAAAAACACCATCTGCCTTCTTCTCCCTCAAACCAGCCAAACTCCTCCCCTTAACCCAAATCTCCACTAAAGCTTCATTAAGCTTCACATCCCATTTAATTTCACCATAAACCCACTCACTTCCTTCACTAAAACCCTTCCTTGCTCCTTGAATAACCCCTAGGCAGCAAAAAGGAAAGGAAAAAGGGGAAGAATTAGAGCTCTTGAAAAACTCTCAAGTGAGGTTAGTGCCTTGTTTTCCTCTCTTACATCTTTATTTCTTATTAGAACAACAAATTAAGTAATGAATTGAAAAAATTTTAAGTAAACTATACATGTTAGGGTTTCTTTAAATTTCAGTAGCCATGAACTTCCATGAGTTTGGTGACTTTTGATGGACTTAAAATGATGTAGGGATGTTCTTTGATATATATATGTGAGATAAAAACTTTAGTTGGATGTATAATGCCAGATTTGAGAAATTAGGGACTTAGGGTTTTATGAACAATTTGGGTTTTGTTCTTGTAATGGTGCATGAACATTTGAATGGCAAATCAGTGACCATTTAGTAAGAATTAACCATAAACTGTAGGGCATGGGAGTTGATTTGGTAAATTGCCCTTAAGGTGCTAGGATCACTGGACTTGAGTCCAGTGTGGCTGGATAGTAATAACTAGATTTGTAGAACTCCAATTGGGGCAAGGCCAATTGGAGATGAAATTTGACACATAATGCAACATTTTTAGTGGTGAAACCTTGCCTAGAAAACTAACCTAAGTTGACCTAAAAACTGCCCCAATCCGGGTGACCAACAAGTTGTCCTTGGAAAATGATCTGTTCATTTGGTAATAACTCACTATAGAAATGTCCATTTGACCTGAATTTGATATCAATGGAAAGCTTAGAAAAATTAAGACAACTTTCATGAAGACCATAACTCTAAGTTCTGACCAAAACTAAATGAAATTGTGCATCAAAGTCAAGACATCAAAACTGCCTGAATTGATTCTGCCCAAAAATTCTGGAAAAATTGTAGTCCGGCTAGTTATGGTATTTAGGCCATAACTTGAGTTAGAAAACACTAAATGGGGTGATTCAAAAAGTGAAATGTAACTAGACACATTAAGAACAACTTTGATTAAGAACACTTGGCCAAATTCTCACTGTAGAATGGCCTAATAGAACAGTGAACTCTAGCTCCCAAAAACTGAAATTTTGATTTATTCTCCATTGTTTAGAAGTATGGATTGGCAACTAATGCCAACACTTTTGAGAACCAAAATGTGGTAAATTTATGTGATTAGGACTCATGTAACTATTATGCATTGAAAAGTCAATAGTTTGACCTAAATGGTAAAATGAATAGTAACCTTATATGTAAAACATGAAAATTCAATCAATAACTTTGTAATGTGCCTTAGTACACCTAGTAAGATTGGTTTGGATAGGTTGGCATGCCAATAAGGTTCAGTTAGCAGTACTGCACATGGCATTATGCCATTCTGTGATTTTATGGCTTTTAGTCATTCTGATATTATGATGAAACAAGGCCTTGTGCCTAATGTTTATTACAATTTATCAGCTGTTCTGTTGCACACCGGGAGATACTATGTGACCAATGGTGTGACGGCCCGACGTACTTGATACCTAGTGCCAGTTTACCCCTTTATCCAGTCCAGTCATACAGTATAGGTTACTTGGGCAACCAAAAATAAAAGTTGATAAACTTAATGAAATAATTGATGTAACAAGTACCAAATAAATAGACTACAAGTAATTATCAAAAATTTTTCTGCATGAGATATCAATATATACACTACATGTTCTTTTTATTTTAGTTCTTTTTATTTTATTATTGACACTACTAAGCATTATTGCTTAGCGCATTGCTTTTTGCCATGCATAGGTTCTGGAGAGACTGACAGAGAACCCAGTAGACCATAGACTAGGTGAGGTTGTTCACATTTCTGCATAGTGTCCGTGTCACCTCACAGACTTCAGTGCATTGGTAGGACACTAGGTCCCATTTTGGTATTGTGAACTATTTGTATTTTATAATTAAACTTTTATTTTCTCATGTATAGTTGAAACTCATGTAATATATGTTGTATTAACGCAAATTTTGTAATTTTTGTTTATAAATGAAAATTGAGTATTTGTGTATGATTTGTACATGATTATCATGTGAAACGAATGAATGAAAAATAAAAGAATTTTTGAGAAATGGTTGAAAAATATTGAGATTATGTTGATATAATAGAGTTTGAGAATGATGGGAAATGTATTGGAAGTGTTTTTCACAGATTTCGAAGAACTGTTTTCTCCATTTTTAGCCTGTACTCTGCTGAATTTTCTATAAAATTTTCGGAACCTCAAATGAATTTATAATTTCAATAAATGACTTAAAATGAGTCAAATTTCACAAATTGCATTTCATAACCATAAAGAAATAAATTAAGGAAGAACAAAAATAATTGAAATAAAATATGGTGTTCCAGTACACTGTGTAGCATATCTTGCTCGGCTATACTGTAGACGGGTAAGGGGTGTTACACCAACCAACCATAAGGACCCTCTCTCGTGGTGCTCAGGTCCTCATCCACTCCCTGGAAAAGAATCGTTCGGCTCAGGGGAAATCTAGCTTGGCTAAGGTCTTGAGTGCCACCATCTACTTTCAGGAAGATCGGAATAGACTGGTTCCGGATAGCATTAGCGATCTCCTGGCTCAGACGATAACCTTCATTGTAGAGAGCCTTGTGAATCAACATATAATTAGAGAAAAGGCCCATCTCTTGAGACAGGAAATTCTGAAGGCAGTCCAGGATGCAGCTTCCTCTAAAACCTAACTTTTGTCTGCTCAGGACTACATCACTGAGATAGAAGGTTGGATGAAATCTTATGAGAATAGGATAGATGAACTGGAGAGGGAACTCGAAGATGCTCAGGCCTGCCGATCTGACGATGTCACTCGCCTTATCGAGGAGATCAAAGTGAAAGAAGAAGAAGAGGCCATGGCTAGAGAAGCTGGTGCTTATGTGAATGCTCATGGCGATCTTTTGGCTGAGCTTGTGAGGCACTATCCTGAGGAAGATTTCTCCTGGATGGTGGATCTTGTTCCTAGAGGTGAAGAGGGGAGTGAGGAGGAGCCTGAGAGAGAGAGAGAGAGAGAGAGAGGATGATAGAACTGATAATGTAGTCGGAGAGTAGGTTAGGGGAGACCCTCCTACCGAATGACTTGTACATTTTTATTTTGAAATGAATCGAAGTCTTTTATGTTTAATTTCTTCATAAGATCAAAAAGCATCGAAACAAAATTGCTTGAGTACTTAATCAATTGAATGCAGTTGAACATTAGACCTGAGAGCGGTTATTAATCATAAGATATCAAGCTACTCCAAGAGATCGAAAAAACATTACACGTGAACATGAGATCTGATGAAGCCATGACCAAATATCGAATGAAACTTTAGAACATTAGAATTGTAAAGATTTGAAAATGACTTGAAATTTTTAAGGTCGGAATCATTATCTAGAGACCGGATAAAACCTTAACTTCGTTTGAGGAATATCTGGGTAACTCAAGTGAGATACCTAATCACAACACTATTCAGATGGAATTTTGTGGTATTTGTACATAGAGAGATCGGAGAACAACAACAGGTAAGATTGGATGGTCCAGAGATCCAACATTGATTCAAACTTATTGGATAAAGACCAAGGGATCGAAAAGCAATCTAACTTGAACGTGAAATGGATTTGTTCTGGAGACAAGCCATTGGTGAGTTCGGAAAAGCTACCTATGATCAGGTCATCGGTCGAGAATAGATAACATAATGAAGTTTCAATTTTAAAAGAACCTTGCATTTTAAGGTCGACCACAATATGGTGTTTACAGTGGTTATTATCTCAACCTGTAGGATCATTCACCAACTAGGTAGACCTTTAAAAAACCTTTTTAGCAAGATACTTTCCACCTGGGAAGACTACAAAATTAAGAAGCTAATTAAACATATTCAAGCAAAAAGACATGAATCACTTTATGATGCATGAGAAAGGCACAAAGATCTTCAGAGGGAGTGCCCACACCACGACATTTAGGACTAGCTCCGAATTTAGAACTTCGATAATGATTTTTAAGGGGCATAATAGATTTAGGAACTGGTGGAGATCTGATGGAGAAAACAACCACAGAAGCTTTTGAATTTCCAGAGAGTGTTGCACACCACAATTATGAATAGTCAAATGAAACAGGGGATATAAGGAGAATAACTGGAGTATTAGAACTGGATGCTCTTAGTATGATCAATGCTCAATTTGATCAGCTCTTGAAGAGGCTTAACAGAATGCAAGCCAATGCAATTTGAAACAACAATCATTCCTGCAACCACTATAGAGGAGGACATCAAAGTTCAAAATGCAACAATTATAGTGAGCCATCCACATAATAGATGAACTATGTGAACAATAGTGGAAACTTCAATCAGATGGCAGCCAATAATTTTTATTCCAATACTTACAAACTGTTTGCCTGGTTTTACAACCCCGCAAGTGCACGGATCTGTAACAAGTAATAAAGTGGTAAGTAGAGTATCGTTCCCACGAGGACCTTTATTTAGCAAGTACTAATCTACACAGTAATTTTGACTATCAAGGCTATAGAATATTTAAGAAATGAAGTTCGTTAACTTTAAACACTAGAATAGTAAACTTAAAATGAAGTAATATATTTTTGGAACAATCCTGGAGTTAAGATTTCACACTTGAATCTTATTAGGGATGTTATCTTGTTTATTTACTGAATTGAGGTTCATTTTCTTTGATGAAAATTAGCCCTAAGTTATCCTAAATCCTCTCTCAAGGCATCTAGGGTGTATTTTAATTAATTCAAACCCTACTTTCGTGGTGATCAAATTAATTAAAATTCTTTAAGACCTTTGACCAATTTTTAGGTTCCACAAAGGTATCAGCCTATGTCTAGGTCAGAATTCCTAGGTTCAAGATCTTGATTTTCTAATGTTAATCTTCACCTTTTAGTCCTTCAATCAACATCTACAATGATGTCTAAGTGGGTACCATCACATAGCATGCATTAGGATCACAAGAAATTAAATCAAGAAACGAATCTCAAATCCAGTAAATAAAACTTAATGTTCATCCATAATAATAATTACAAGCATTACTCTCCTAAATCCAGAATAAGGAAACTATTCACTCATGGTGAGTTCAGCAAACATCATGATAAAAAGTAAAGACCGTAAAAAGAAAACCATGTAAAGAAATAAAGCAATAGGAATCTGTCTAGGGGATGAAACGAAGAAATCGAAGATAGTTTGCAGCTTTAATCTTATGGAACTTCAGCTAGAGAACTTCTTTTAGTACTGAAGCAGAACCTGACAGCAGCAGCCTTCAGTAGTCTCCCCACGACAGTCGTCTTTTTTCCAACCACTCTTTTGACGTTTTCTTTTCTATTTATATTGGTTGCTCTAGGGTTAGGTTGCTCTGAATCCAAAGGGCCTTACGAGTCTCATTTTTATCAGAAAATAATAGGGAAATTCGAGTTATAAAACTGACTGCAGCATAGTACACGGCCCGTGTGTCACTACACAGGTCCCGCAAAGTAGGGCCGTGTAATTTTCTAGAAAAGAATCTCGTGGTCTTATTTTGCCACAGAAAGTTACATGGGTTTGTGCCAACTACACGGGCTGTGTACTTTTCTTACCATAAGTTTCTTCAAACTTGCGCTCGGCAGAGACTTACACGGGTCCCTGCAGATTACACGAGTCTGATTACATTACCGGTGTACTTGTGTTTCTCATCGATTCTCTTGGCTTTCTTTTGGCTGAGATCTACATGGGTCTAGCGCTTGGTTTACACGACTCGTGCACTTTGTATCAGTAGCAATTCTCTGTCTCTTGACTCCTCTAAGCTTTTCTTGCACTCCTATACTTCTGTAGCTTCACCCAAACACCTGAAATGATGTAGAAAACATGGAATTAAGGGCTTTACAATAGAAATTATGAAAACTAATGAAATCAACTATGCTTAAAAACATCTATACAATTCAAGTGTATTAAATACCCCCAAACTCAAACTTTTGCTTGTCCTCAAGCAAAGCAAAACTCTATTTTAAAACACATTTCCGGGGATACTTAGGAATACAACCATCAATTTAATAAGCATATAATTGAACTCCTCCAACCTTTATACCAATTTCCCTCTTTCAAGGCATAAGGGTTCTAATAGCTGCCTGTTTGGAACTTCACCTCGTTTCATGGTGTTTCGACTAATTATTCCTCTATACAAGACCACTAATAAGCCACAAACAACCTGTTTTATTGGGATAGAATTAAGAAACACTAACTCCCCCAAATCTGCCTCTTTTGTGAGTAATTGAGATGAAGTATTTCAATTCCAACTCCATAGGCATATCTCAATTTTCTATCTCCACTAATGTAGCATGTGCTTTTTCAAAAGTTCAAAAGGTCTTTAAAAGGGTTGTAATAAGACTAGAGGAATAAACTTGGTTGCCAATGAAAAGGTTTTTAGGGAATGCAATTATGAGGATAGCATGTATGCATAAAATCCAAGTATACTGAGTTCGTTTCTACATATTTTGTGTGGAGAGGAAAGGCGTTTGGCTTTTTATATTGCCAAGCATGCTTCCATGATACCTATCTTGGGACTTCTTTTCTTTTTCCCTTTTGTCCTCTCCCCCAAACTCATTGCTTTTGCTGGGTTGGAAAGGCAAATTTTTTCTTTGGTTTCAATTGCACACTCGCATTCTTTCTTGAGTTCCACATCCTCTCTTCATTTTCTTTATGCATTTTGCTTCCTTAGAAGGGTATGGTAGGTGTTTAGGTTAGGGGCTAGGTAAATAACATAAGTAAGCAATAAATTTTAAGGGATGAACATAGGCTTCAAGTTGGCTACAAGGGATTTACATTTTAATCAAGGGTGGCTAAGGCTTAGCGAGGCTGTATCAAAGAATGCCTTAATCATTTCTTCATCAAGCATATGCTAAGATTTCGCCTTGATAGGTCCAAGAGATATGTTCTAGAGCTAGTGAGGCAATTTTTAAGTTTGCTTGTGTTTTAAAAATTGTTCTCCTAATTTTACAAGTTCAATGTGATAAATTAATAGTTATGAAGAGGTTTAACTAGTCTAGTTCCATAAAAGAGATTAGTTTCTTCACAAACAACATGTTAGAATCCCTTTTTACCTATTTAGATACGTTCATTCCTCTATCCCATGGAGTCCAATTATTAGCTTACTAAAAATTTGGTTAGAGTGCTAAGTTTCACAATTTACAATCCAAAAATTTTAAAAAATTCTCGAAAATTTTGATACATAAGAATAATGTAGCTAAATTTAAACAATCCAATGATGTGCATGTAATGATATGCAAGTGCAAATGTATCCTCCCCTAAACTCAAACTAGACATTGTCCTCAATGTCAATATAATATGCAAAATCAGAGCAATCATATAAAAATTTTAAGGAAGCATATTGTTTATTAAGCATGGAAAATTTTTAAACATAAAGCAAATAAAAGAGACCTATGGTTGCAAGTTAGGACTAGGGCAAGTAAGATATTACAATAAAGATCCTATCCTATAGTCCTATCTCTAAAAGGCCTCTGATGATGATGGTGATGCTGGTGATCCTTGCTCCTCTTCCTCCTCATCCTCTTCATTTAGTTTGTCCATTAGTATGTCCAGCTTATTGTGTGCTTCTTGGAGGCTATCCTCGATAGCTCGCACCCTGCCGTATATTGTGGTCTCCATGCATTGCAGTTATGCGAGGACCGGATCTATCAGTGGTGGTGTGTGTGGGGGCACTCGAACGGGGGACTCTTCAAACATCCGCCTTTGCCCTTCTTCTTGAGGCTGTGAAGTTTTGCCAATTCCCTCCCTTGCCTCGTCTCTCCGAGGGATTGTGTTTCCTTCGGCATCCACCAAGTAGCATTTGTTGCCCACCTTCTTAAATATCCCCATGGATATGCAGATAGTTTGATCAATTCTCGATGTTGCAGTAACAAAACGCAGTCTGTGATGTCCTGGAAAAAAGCCAAAGTGGAGGGCAATGGTGGTGACAAGGCCTCCAAGCACAATGTCCCCAGTAGACTGATGGCAAAGGCGTCAGAGATGGTTGCACAAGAAGAAGCTGGTGCTGCATCGCTATCTGGTGACCATACACCACAAAAAGAAAAGCTCGTTGGCGTTGACAACTCCAAGGCTATCGCCACGGTCCATAATGGTGTGAGCGGTGAACTGATGCATGTATCGCAGTGCTGGACTAGTGATGCCCATTGATTTGGATTTGCTAGAGTTGTAGGGCTCTGTGGTCGGTGCAATGGAATCCCAAAAGTTGATGTTGTTGTATATCATGTGGCTTCTTGGGATCTCTTGGTGGCTGGTACTATCAAAGCCAAAGATGGCATTGAACTCGTCCATGTTCATTACTCGATCGACACGAAGGAGGCAAAACTCAATCCTGCCCCTATCCTCCCTGTTGGTGGTCCATAAGTTGGCCTTGAAGCTAACAAAAAATTCTAGCGTTGTGTCTTTGTAGGCTGAAAATTAGAGTTGGGTGAACCTTGTCCACCCAATATTGTCAAGTAGCCCATTGATTTCCTCTTGCAACCCGATTTACTGCAAAAGCAGAAAATCCATGTATTTGGTGGAGGATATTTTTTGGGCATAAAGTAGAGTGCACATTGTTTTATGGGCATCATCTCGAAATCCCTAAGGAATAGAGATTTCGGGTTGTGGAGCGGGTTGTGGCTATAGTTACGGTGGAGGGGGGGCTTGTTGAGATGGTTGGGAAGTGGCTACCTTCGTTCTTGGGTGTTGGGTTAGAGGCTGGGGTGGAGAAGGTGAGGATTCTCCTCTTTGCCTTGAAGAAGAGCAGATCCTTCTTGTAGATCTCTTTGTAGGAGCCATGGATGGGTATTTAGGAAGGGGAAGAGTAGGATTTTGGTGAAGGGAGAAGAGATTTGAGAGGTTTTTATAGGCTAGGAAGGGAGTAGATGAAGGGTTTTGTGTTTATGAAGGATTTTAATGCTATAGGTGCATTTAAAGAGCCATTAGGACTCTTTGTTTTGCGAGTTTCGAGCTCCAAGAGTCATGTCTGCAATGAAATACATGGGTCGTGTATTACTACACGGGTCCCAACATGTAGGGCCGTGTAAATTTCTACTCGAAATTTTCGAAATCTGTCGTAATACATAGCCCATGTAAATGAGCCCTGGGACCCATGTAACTTTCTGTCTCTCGCGTTGCTTTACTGGATATGTTACACGGCCCGTGTAAAATACAAGGAGCCCCATGTAAGCTTCTGTCTCTTAGTTATTCTGCTAGAGACATTACACAATTCGTGTAAATTGGGCTATGGACCCGTGTAATTTTCTGTCTCCCGAAGAGTTGAAATTGCATAAAATTTATGGACTTTTAGAAAGTTACACGGGGCGTGTAAAACTAGTACATGACCTGTGTATTTTTCTGATTTTACAAATCTTTGGCAAATGAAAAATTTTATCAACATAACACATGAAATGGATGCAAAGATTAACAATAGAGCTACTTCCCCTGTTTTGTCCAAATTCCCTTTTGTGGTTTTGACTTGGTGATTTCCTTCCTCTCTTGATCTCTATTCCCCTTTTCAAAAATCCTACAAAATGAAATGCTAATGTGTACGAAACAAAAATTCAATATTAAAGAAAAAAAAAAAGAAGAAAAGTTCAGAAAAATTTTGAGTTGCCTCTCAAAAGCGCTTGTTTGTAGTCTTTAGCTGAACTTTGCTTGTTTATAGTCTGTCAGCAGGAGGATTGAGAGTGCAATTGACTCCTATTTCTATGGGTTCTCCCTGAAAGTAAGGCTTCAGCCTCTGCCCATCGACCTTAAATGCGCCTGAGGTTTCACTCCATACCTCTACTGCTCAATGTGGGAAGACTTGGGTGACCTTGAAAGGTCCAGACCATCTTGATTTTAGCTTCCCCAGAAAGAGTTTCAATTGAGAGTTGAATAAGGAGACAAGATCTCTTTCTTTTATCTCTTTCCTTGCTATGCACCTGTCATGCCATCTTTTGGTTTTATCCTTGAAGATTTTGGCATTTTCATATGCATCCTGTCGGATTTCTTCCAATTCATTCAGTTGTTGGAGCCTTTTCTCTCCAGCAGCTTTGAGGTCAAAATTTAGGATCTAAATTGCCCAATAAGCTTTATGCTCTAGTTCAACAGGGAGATGACATGATTTTCCATAAACCAAATGGAAGTGTGTTGTGCCAATTGGGGTTTTTTATGCAGTGTGGTATGCCCAAAGTGCATCATCTAACTTTATGCACCAGTCCTTCCTGGATCTGTTTATGATTATCTCCATAATCTATTTTAGTTCTCTGTTTGATATTTCTACTTGACCGCTAGTTTGAGGATGGTAAGGTGTGGCCACTTTGTGAGTCACTCCATACTTTTTCAGTAGTGTTTCGAATTATTGGTTGTAGAAGTGACTTCCTCCATCACTAATTATTGCTCGTGGTATGCCGAATCTTGTGAAGATGTTTTTCTTAAGGAACCTTGTGACAACTCTAGCATCGTTGGTTGGTGTTGCAATTGCTTTTACCCATTTTGATACATAATCAACTCCAACCAGGATATACTTATTTCCACGGGAAGAGGGAAATGGGCCCATGAAGTCTATTCCCCATGCATCGAACAATTCTATCTTAAGTATACCATGTAGTGGCATTTCATTCTTTCTCGAACTGTTACTTGTTCTTTGGCATTGATCACAACCTAGCACAAAGGATCTTACATCCTTAAACAGATATGGCCAGTAAAACAATGCTTGCAAAATTTTTGTTCCGATTTTTGTGGTGCCAAAATGTCCTCCATATAGTAATGAATGGCAGTGATAAATGACACTTTCCATATCTTCCTCTAGTATGCATCTTCTTATCAGCCCATTGTTACATCTCTTATATAGTAGAGGTTCCTCCTATAAGTAATATCTTACATCATGTAGGAATTTCTTCCTTTGTTGGTAAGTCATGTTTGGAGGCAGTATCCTGCATACAAGAAAATTAACAAAATCAGCATACCATGAAGCTTTGGAGAATGCAAGTAATTGCTCGTCAGGAAATGAATCATCAATTGGTAGATCTTCGAAGTCCTCCATGTACTCCAATTTTAGTCTAGAAAGATGGTCAGCTACTATATTTTCGGATCCCTTTTTGTCCTTTATTTCAAGGTCAAATTCTTGTAGGAGTAGGATCCATCGAATCAGCCTTGGTTTTGCTTCCTTCTTGTTCAAAAGGTATCGGATTACAGCATGATCTGTAAATACAATGACTTTTGACCCAATGAGGTAAGATCTGAACTTGTCCATTGCAACTACCAATGCTAGGAATTCCTTTTCTATGGTGGCATAATTGATTTGTGCATCATCTAATGTCTTGCTAGCATAATAAATACCATGGAGCTTTTTATCCTTTCTTTGGCCGAGCACTGCTCTAACTGCAAAGTCGCACGCGTCGTACATAACCTCGAATGGTAGCTCCCAATTTGGTGGCTGCATCATTGGTGTTAATATCAGGGCTTCTTTGATCCTGTTAAAGGAAATAAGGCAATTTTCATCAAAATCAAAGGAACATCTTAACCTAATAAGTTAGTAAGTAGCTTAGCTATTTTAGAAAAGTCCTTGATAAATCTTCTGTAGAATCCTGCATGACCCAAAAAGCTTCGCACTCCCTTGACTGATGTTGGTGGTGGCATATTTTCAATGATCTCAATTTTTGCCTTATCTACTTCAATTCCTCTTTCTAATATCAAATATCCCAGAACTATGCCTTCCCTTACCATAAAGTGGCATTTTTCCTAATTTAGGACCAGGTTTGATTCTTCACATCTTTGCAACACCTTAGATAAATTAGTTAGGCAATCGTCAAAAGTAGTTCCATAGACAAAAAAATCATCCATAAAAATTTCCATGATATCTTCAATATAATCAGAAAAGATAGCCATCATGCATCTTTGAAAGGTAGCAGGGGCATTACAAAGATCAAAAGGCATTCTCCTATATGCAAATGTTCCATAGGGACAAGTGAATATTGTCTTTTCTTAGTCTTCTGGGTGAATAGGAATTTGAAAGAATCCTGAATACCCATCTAGGTAACAAAAATAAGAGTGTTTTGCTAATCTTTCTAACATTTGGTCAATGAAGGGGCGGGGGAAATGGTCTTTTGTAGTGGCACTGCTCAATTTTCTATAGTCTATGCACATTCACCAACCAGTGACTACTCTAGTAGGGATTAGTTCATTGCTTGCATTTTGGATAATAGTTGTCCCACCTTTCTTAGGAACTACATGCACTGGACTAACCCATTTACTATCAGAGATTGGGTATATGATACCTACATCTAATAGTTTTAAAATTTCTTTCTTGACTACTTCTTTCATGTTTGAGTTAAGTCTTTTTTGCTGTTCGATTGTGGGTTTATTGTTTTCTTCCATGGGTATCCTATGCATGCAAATCGAAGGATTGATTCCCTTCAGGTCTTCTATCTTATGTCCTCTGGCTTCGCTATGGATCCTAAGTTCTCTTAGCAATTTTTCCTCTTGTAGCTTAGACAGGCTAGCATTGATTATAATAGGATTTAGAATTTGAGTCCAGAAATGCATACCTTAGCGAGGACGAGAGAGTTTAAGCTCTACCTATTTGGCGTTTTCCTGCAGCTTACCTTCGGTTTGTCCTCCTTCAAATCCTCCATATCAGAAGCTTTAGCTAATGGTAGGGGTGGATGAGCTGCTAACTGTTGTGCACAGGCTGCTATTTCTGTATTTTCATCATCCACTGTGTGGCTATGCACAATACATGCTTCAAGAGGATCTTTAGGATGTGTCTCATGAAATTCCTTTTCAATTTGTTCGTCAATTATGTCAACCTTGAAGCATTCATTAGGTTCAAATTTGTATTTCATTGTGTCGAACAAGTTGAACTCCACTTCTTCTTCTCCTACTTTGAGAGTTAGTTGCCCATTTTTGACGTTTATGATAGCTCTGGCAGTTGCCAAGAATGGTCTCCCCAAGATGATAGGAATTTTAACATCTTCTTCCATCTCGAGGACAACAAAATCCACTGGAATGAAGAATTTGCCCACTTTGATAGGAATGTTCTCCAGTATTCCTACAAGATATTTAACAGATCTACCAGCCAATTGCAATGAGATTGTTGTTGGTTTTAGTTCCCCAATCTCCATCTTTTTTCATATTGATAGAGGCATTAAACTGACGCTTGCCCTAAGATCACAGAGAGCCTTATCTATTTTTTTGTCACCAATGAGGCAAGGTATGAGAAGCTTCCTGGATCCTTCAACTTTGGAGGTAATTTGTTTTGCAGAATGGCACTACATTCCTCTGTTAGAGCTACTGCTCCATAGTCTTCTAGCTTTCTCTTTTTTGACAGAATTTCCTTAAGAAATTTGGCATAGGATGGTTTTAACACCCTCCCTGTAGCAACTTCATACATTCTACTATTTCGGTGACCAGTGTCGATTTGGATAGCTAGAACATTCGGAAAAATATTTAAACTAAAGTGAGGAACCATAATTAACTCAAATATTAATAAGAAAAATTTAGAAAAAATTTTAGAAATAAAATACAACCAAGTTAAATGAGCCGGTGCCCTAGCAATGGGTAACCCAGTAGAAAGTTACAGTTCTCGCAACTGGGAGCCCTAGACCAGGGAGAAAATTCATAAAATAATTTTTGGGACTCTAGAGAAGGGTCATTGAGGTTTCTATGGCATTAGAATACCAAGAAAATGCTTAGAAAAATTTTTCAATCGGTACAGACAATTTTTGTGACACCCCTTACCCGTCTACAGTATAGTTGAGTAAGATATGCCACACTGTGTATCGGAACACTCTATTTTATTCCAATTATTTTTATTATTCCTTATTTATTTTTTCATAGTTATGAGGCATAATTTGTGAAATATCATTCATTTAAGTCATTTATTGAAATCATAAATTTATTTGAGGTTCCACAAATTTTATAGAAAATCCGACAGAGTACCGGCTAAAAATGGCAAAAACAGTTTTTCGAAACTTGTGAAAAACACTTCCAGTATGTTTTCAATCATTCCCATACTCCATCTCATCAACAAAATCTCAATATTTTTCATCAACAATTCCATTTCTCATTCATTCATTTCTCATGATATTCATATACAAGTCATAAATAAATACTCAATTTTTTCATTCATAAACACAATTTCCACTATTTATATCAATACTAAAATACATTACATAAGTCTTAATTACACATGAGAAAATAAAAGTTAATTACAAAATACCCAAAATGAAACCTAGTGTCCTACCAATGCACTGATAATGGTGAGGTGACACGGACATTGTGCAGAGCTGCAGAAGGTCTCACCCAGTCTGTGGTCTACTAGGCTCTCTATCGGTCCCTCCAGAACCTACGTGTGGTAAAAAGCAACGCGCTAAGCAATAATGCTTAGTGGTGCCAATAATAGAATAAAAAGAAATAACAGAAAATAAATATGCAGTGAATGTATTGATTTCTTATACAGATAAATTTTCGATAATTATTTGTAGTCTTATTGATTTTGTACTTGTTATGTTCATTATTTCATTAAATTTATCCACTTTCATTTTTGGTTGCCCAAGTAACCTATACTGGATGACTGGACTGGATAAATGGGTAAACTGGCACTGGGTATCAAGTACCTTGGGCCATCACACCATCGGTCACATATGTATCTCTAGGTGTGTAATAGAACTGCTAATGAGCTGTAATAAATATTAGGCACAAGGCCAAGTATCATCACAATGTCAGAATGGCTAAAAACCATAAAATCACAGAATGGCATAATGCCATGTGCAGTACTGCTAACTGAACCCTATTGCCATGCCAACCTATCCAAACTAATCTTGCTAGGTGTATTAGGGCATGTTACACTTTTAAATTGTACAATTTTTGAAATTTAAGTTTAGGTGTTACTATTCATTTCATTAGTAAACTAAAATATTGCCTTTTGCATAGGCAATAGGTACATTGGTTCTAATACTCCCTACATACCACATTTTGCATTCTAAAGTTGTTGGTATTAGTTGCCAAAACCATTTCTAAGCTTAGTGCTAGTTGTTCAAATTTTTCAGATTTCATTGGTCATTTTTATAGTAGGAATTTGGTAAAGTTGTCAACATGAAAGTTGTTCCTTATTGTGTCTAGTTACATTTATTTTTTTGCATCACTCCATTTGGAGTTTTGTAGCTCAAGTTATGGCCTAAACACCATAACTGAACGGATTACAAACTTTCCAGATTTTCTGGACTGACCAAATCTATAGTGTTTTGTGCAGTGACTGTAGGTCACTTTTTGAACATGTTATGGTCAAAATTTGGGTTATGTTTCTTCTTAAAAGTTGTAGGTCTATATCTCAGCTTTTTGCTGATAAAATTTTAAGTCAATTGGACCTTTCTACACTGAGTTATGACCAAATGAATAGACACTATTCATTTGGTCATTTTGCCCAAGCAAAATGCAAGTCACCCAGATTAGGGCAATTTTTAGGTCAACTTGGTTTGGTTTTCTGGGTAGGGTTTCTATACCAAAGTTGTGCCATTATGTGTCTAGTTTCATGTCAAATTGTCCTTGCACCAGTTGAACCTCTACAACTCCATTTATAACTACCCAAAGCTGCTGGACTCATGCTCAGTCCTACAGGTCAGCCAAGGCAGCTCACCCACACTCAATTGCCAAGCCTCAACTCACTTCATTTCCTCATCATACACATTCAAATGGTCACTAATTGACCATTACAAGGTTAATGAACCATCACATGAGCAAAACCTAATGTTGTTCAAGTGTCCACATTTTCAAGGTTCATTCATGCATCACACTTGCATTTCACTTACTATTACATGTTCAATCACTCATCTCATGCTATGGGCAGCTCATAAACACTTTACTTCAAGTAAATTCATCAAACCCTAACCATCCCTGGGCTGCCCAAATTGTAGGGATGAATATACATAAGTTTTATTTTGTTTTTCTTACACTTTTCCACTTATCTCATGCCAATAAACATGAATTAAGTAAAAGAGATAGGAGATTGGACATTAACCTCTTTGAGCAGAATTTCTAGGTAACAAAACTTCAATCCTTTCTCTTCGTTTTGCTACAACTAGCTTCTCCAAGATGTGGGAATGATTTTTAGTGAAGTGAGTTTAGGGTTTTGTGGGGAGAAAGCTTAGGAAAATCAAGCTTTAAAAGAGAAAATGGAGAGAGAGCTTCTTAGCTATGGTGGATGGGAAATGGGGAAGAAGAGTGTAGTTTTTTCATTTCAATTTTCTGCCCATTTAACTCATTTTAAGTGGTTTATGGACATGTGTCACAATGTGATTGGGTGAGAGTGTTTAGTGACATAAGCATGAGGTCAAAATTACAATTTTAATTCATTTTCTTTTCTTTTCTTTGCTACTCATTTTCAATTCAATTTTTAACAATATTTTATGACACCCCTTACTCGTCTACAGTATAGTCGAGCAAAATATGCACACAGTGTGCCGAAACACCAAATCATATTTCAATTCAATTTACCTTTTTTACTTATTTATTTACAATTTTTTTGACAAATCTGAATTTTTCCGCAAATTTTATAGAAAATCCGGCAGAGTGTCGACTGTAAATTGGAAAAACAATTCTTCTCAATCTGTTAAAAACACTTCCAATATAATCAAAATTTCAGTCTCAGCCAACCACCAATATATTTTTAACAATTTCTCAAATCACTTCAGTATCTCAAAATTCAATTCCTTTCATATCACACTCAATTCAATGAGAAATGTTCACATTTATTACTAAACATAGTTCATAGATAATTACATCAAAAGCATAATTACCTGAGTTTATAATATTCATTACAAAAGTTTACAAAATACAAAATATCAAAATACCAAAAGTGGCCTAATGTCCTACCAAATGCACTGTAAATGTGAGGTGACTATGGACTCCGTGTGCAGATCTGAAAGCTCACCCTGTATGAGGTCTGCTGGACTCCCCAGCTATGTCTCCAATACCTACACGTGGCAAAAGTGACGCGCTAAGCAATTCTGCTTAGTGGTAACAATAAAAAATAAAATAACTAAAATAAAGTAAATATGCATAATGTATTATTACATTTTTGGTAGACTTAATTTCTGATATTTATTGCTGTATTATTCGATTAAAATTTAGTAAGATTTATTATCATTGCCCGAGTAACCCATACTAGTCGACTGGACTGGATAAATGGGTAAACTAGCACTAGGTACTACGTACCTCGGACCATCACACCATCGGCCACGTTGTGTCTCCTAGTGTGCAACAAAACCGCTAAAAAGCTGTAATAATTATCAGGGATAAAACCCGAATATAACAACTCAATCAATATAGCCAAAGGCCATTGTCACACCTTACCCCTCTGTAAGGCATAACATGGTCCCGTAGAATACTTAATGAACTAGCGAACTTCACCTACTGATAACTCATTAAGTACCCTACAAGGGATTTTAAAACAATTTTCTTACATTTTGGAAGTGGTGAGCATTTTGGTAGGAATTAAAAACCATTTATTCAAAGTTTAAATACTAGTAAAAATTTTTGTCCATTTTAATTTTGCCGCAAATTTTATAAAAATTTTGACAGAGTTCCGTTTGTAATTGGAGAAAACAGTTCTTCAAATACCTGAGAAAAACACTTTCAAAAATTTTTCACAACTCCCAACCTCCAATAAATCTCAATCAACTCAATTCAAATCACTTCAAAGTAATTCCACAATACAAATCAAAATTCATCATCTCAAAGTATTTAATACTTCATTCACAAGGCATAAAACATGAAATTCACATGTACAAATATTAAATTTACAGAAGGAAATCCAAAATAATATTATTACAATTTATTTACAACTGCTCAACTTACATTGATACATACAACATTTCTATATTTACATCAAAATTATCTACAAGGGTATAAAATAATACCCGTAAAAAATGATCGATGTGGTCCACAATTCGATAGCAGCTCACTCTGCTGCTTTCTCCTTGCTCTTATCTGCGACAGCAAAATAAGCTGTCGTTGAGTATAAAAATACTTAGTGGTGCACAATAAAAATTTAAAATGCAATACATAAATCATTCATTGGTGAAACACAATTTAAATATTTCCCAAATTATCAAAGCTCATAATAACACAATTTAGTCAAACAATTTCATAAACACAGTGTTGCCAAAGTCATACACAACTTAAGCCATAACACAAAATTTCTGATCAATGCCGTATTGTACACCACGACAAAGCAATCTACAACCCCATTAATCGAAATCAATGAGGGAGGTGGCTAGCTAGCTAATGAGTAGTCATCCGATCTCAACCTCAACTGGCAAGCCAGAGAGGGAGGAAAATAAACGATCTCAACCCCATAAATGGAAGAGGAATAATGTGATACTGTCATGCTAAGTGTGAACATAAAATCAATTCAAAACAATTTATTCAAATAATTTACTAGAAATCTAGTAAATTTTCAAAGTCATATTCACAATCATAAGTGGCAACACAATTCGTAATTAACTTAAGAAAAAACAAATTTTCAAGAATCATATATTTAAATAACAATTACTGTGCACAGACCTGACGTGAGTTGCCTTTAAGCCTTGACTTAGTCTCTCAGAGCTTCCAAATCTTTTTTAGCTGAAACACACAATTTCACAGTGTTTCAGTACCATAACTTAGCATAAATCCAAAAATAAATTTCACTTCATTTTTACCTAGCTCTAACGTACTAAATTCGACGTTCTCGAAGTTTTTGTGTTTCGGGTTACTATTCACTACACTATTCAAGTCAAATTGTTGACTTTCTAAGGCTTAATAGGTATGGGAACTCCAACATCACCCACATACCACATTTTGGTCATTAAATTTATTGGTTTTGGTCATTTTCTCAAAGCTTAAATCCTTTTGGCCAAATTGTCAAATTTTCAGTTTTGGTGCTCCAAGTTGCACTGTTCCATTGGTAATTTTACTGTTAGAATTTGACAAAACTTCCTTCATAGAAAATGTTCCTTATTGTCTTAAGTTTATTATTATTTTTTAATCACCCAAATTGGAGTTTTATAGCTCAAGTTATGGCTATTTGAACTAGGGCTGTCGGATTGGACACAACCCAGATTTTCTAGGCAAATTTTGGTGCAGGCAGATTTGAGTCACCAACTTGGGGTGGTCAAATGGCTTGGTTTCTGGCAGAATTTGGACTTGTGTTCTGCATGAAAGTTTTAGGTCTATATCCCATCTAACCACTGGTAAAATTTCAGGTCAATTTGACCTGCCTAGCTCGAGTTATGACCAAATGAACAAACACTGTTCATTTGGTCAGTTGTACTGATGGCATCGCTCTTATTCAACTTTGGTCAATTTGTTCACTAGGTTTTGGTCACTTTTTGAGCATGGTTCCGAAATGAAAATTGTGTCATTTTATGTCTATTTTCATCTCCAATTGGTGCCATATCAATTGGACTTGTAAAATTTTAGTTTTGGTCCTTCAAAGTTGACTTGGTCATGCTGCCAGCAGCATGACCATACAACCTCCGAATTTAACTTAATTTCCAACCATTCCCACACAACTCATTTGGTCATATTTGACCATTTTTCACTTCACAATAAGTCAAAGATATCATTTATTCATTTCTCACATTTTTGGTTCACAAACCCTAATATTCAAAACCCTAACTCATCGATCTCATGCATTTAATCACAATTAGTGCTCTTAATCCTAACCATTCAACTAAATAAGCTTTTTAAACTCATTCAAATCCATCAAACCATACAAAATCATACTCCCCTTCAATAGGCCGAAATTTCAGTTTGGTCCTCCCCCCATATTTTTATTTCATTTTATTAGTTTCTAAGCTCATTTTAACAACTTATTTTGCATTTAAAATGGAAAATAACAAGTTAACATACTAACCTCTCTTAAAACTTCAAATCTCTATCTTTTGCCCTTCTTTCTTCTTGTAATCTTCTTCTTAAGTTGCAATAACAAGCTCTAGTAAGTTTTTAGGGGAGTTATGAAGATTGAGTGAAGGAATTTCAGCTTAAGTGTAAGCTTAAATAAAGAGTTTTCATGAAGGAAATTGGGAGTGAGGCGGCAAAGAGAGGAAGAAGAAAGAGCTTTCTAATTTTTTTTTCTTTTCTTTTCTTTTATAAATTTTGGCTTATGGAAAACCATAAAAATCTAATTTAATAATTCAATTAATTAATTTTTTTATGGAATCATGCATGAGGTCATGCATGATGTCATCACCTTTTTACTTTTTCATTTTCCTCTTTTTTTTTCTATTTGTTCTTTAATTTAATTCTCGATTTCGAAATTTTTTTCTCCAATTTTATTTGACAGTTAGGTCAGAAGTCAGCTCTAGGGATCAATTGACCAAATTGCCCCTCGTTGGTTCATCCCGGTTTGTAAATAATTCCATATTTCTTCCGGCTCCCTGACCTAATTATTTGACTGGCTTAACAGTTCTTTTTTGTGATTTTTTCTTTTCCACTGTGTTCATAAGGGTCTTAAGGACTACAGCGTCACATTTTACGGTTCGAAATTTGAGTTTAAATCGACTTCGCAGTCATTCCCGAGGAGGTCACCCATCACTGTGACTCTCGGCTCGTTTAACTTCTTATGTTCTGTTTTTCTTATTTATACTTAACTAATTCAACATTACTAATTATTTGTGTTTATGATTTCTATAGTTGTCTTAAGTATGGTTCTAATCCCCTTAATTGTCCGGACCGATACCAGTCACCGGAACAGTGAAATATACCAGGCTATACAAATAGAGGTGTTACAATTCTCCCCCCCTTAAATAAATTTCATCTCGAAATTTTATCTGGTATCAATCTCTGAACAGCTGTGGGTGTTGTCTCCTCATGTCCTCCTCTCGTTCCCAAGTAGCCTCTTGGCCCGAATGATGGTTCCACTGTCACACCATACCCCTCTGTAAGGCATAACATGATCCCGTAGTATACCTAATGAATTACCAACTCCGTCTACTGATAATCCATTAAATACACTACATGGGATTTTAAAAACTTTTCTTACTTCTTTTACAGTGGTGAGCACTATTTACAGGTATTAAAAACTTTGGTGAACTGAAGTGAAACCACTAACTCATTTGGTTTATTTGGAATTTCTGTAAAAATTTTGGCAGAGTGCCATCTGTATTTTGGACAAAACAGCTTCTTGTAAAACCTCAGAAAAGCACTTCAATAATTTTCCCAAATCTCAACTCCAATACATTTCTCAACACAACAATTTATCAACTCAATTCTATAGAAACTTTTCAAAGTCTGAGATAAGGAAATATAATACAACTTTTACAATCCAAAACACTCATAATTAATTTACAACTTCAAGGTACAATTTAATTTACAACTGCTCAAAACCAAAAACAAAATGTACATACAGTGTCATACATTACATTACAAAATGCAAAATACTGGTATACTCATAATACTGTGTAATCTCATTGGATGTATATGCACCTAGTCTGCCGCCTGTCTATCTCTCTACTGCGACAAAGAATAAAGCTATCATTTGAGACAATGTCTCAGTAGTGCACAACATTAACCAAATACAAATTTAAATCACAATTCATAAATCATGTAAATAGTGGATACTTAAAATCATAGTTAAATCCAAGACAATAATTGTCAACAAGAATTTAAATTCCATTTCTCCATATCACAATAATTTTCCATAAGTCAGATCAGGTTTGAATTCAAAAGACAGTATATGTCAATGAGAGTTTAAATCCATTTCACAATCTCACAATACACATCAATAAATCACACAGACTTAATCATGATCCATAGTTCAATTCGTCCAAAAGCCGATGGCTAATGAGGTATTCAATTCGTCCCAAAAGTCGATGACTAATGAGGAATAACATGGCTAGCTAGCAAAAATATGAGTACTCATCCAATTCGTCCTCAACAGGCACACACCTCAACACTTCAGCCAGAGAGGGAATTCAATTCATCCCACTAGACAAGCTAATGAGGAATACAATCAATATACATGATAGCTGTGGTTTCAAACCATTTCCAATGCTTTTAAATCAATAAGTATCCATCAATGTCATTCAAATAATTTTTCACAGTTTCAAACCATTCACAATATTTTTCAATCAATAAGTGTCCATCAAACACATTTCCACAATTTAAAACAATAATATACAAATAGTCAATATTTATTTCAATTGAAAATAATTCAAAAGAAACAGTTGTTGTGCACAAACCTCTGATGACTGTCTCCCTGGTCTGGACTCAGTGTTTCTTTCCCTTTTGTTGAGTCCTTGTTAACTGAGAAACACAATTTGAAGTGTTTCAAGATTAAATTAAATCGTCTCTATCGATGGTGTTTGGTAAATAATGCACTGAACTCAATTATTCACTTAATCACCTAATATACCGACCCTCGCTATGCTTTTAGGTAAATTAGGTCTTAGTGTCATTAATATGTCATATTCGATAGGGTTTTAGGTTTGGTATGTTTTACCAAAGTCATTTCCTTGTTTAGTGCATTTTAATGCAAATTGCTGGATTTCGGGACACTGGTTTGACCTAACCGGACGATCTAGTTCCCTCGATTTTTGGGTCTCGGTCAAAACTACAAACTTGTAGATCTAGGTCTTATTGCACGCGGGGCAAAATTTCAGGTCTATCCGAGTTAAGTAGACCAAGTTATGGTCATTATACTATTGCTGGTCAAATGGCATCAATTAGGTCATTTTTTTGGTCAATTTGGTCAACTTTGGTTCGGCCAGTTTTTGGACCCGAACTTGTGCAAGCTTTTTGACTTGCTTCTGGTCATTTCTGGGTTTTGGTGTCTTGATAAGACTTGTAGGTATGGGTCTTAACTATTCATGGTTAAAATTTCAGGTCAATTGGACCTGTTTTGAGTGAGTTATGGCCTAAATACTCACTGATGCCCAAATGGTCAGTTTTTAGGTCTCAAGTGTACCTAATCCGAATTGGTCATTTTTCACATCACCTTGCAAGCAGAATTTTGGTATGGTTTCTCAATAAAAGTTGGCACATTTTGTGCCTAGTTTCACCTCAAATTGGTCTCATACCAATTGAGGTTACACATTTCAGTTTATGGGCTAAAATGTACACTGCCCTCAATATGCATTTCACACCCCACTTCAAACACACATATACCTTGCAATTTGGTTCACTTCCCTACCAATCTGTTTTGGTACATTAACCACAGTATAATCTACTTTACATTAACATTATTTTGGGCAGATTACCATTACCCTCAACACACCAAATATAATTCACATTTACAATATCTCAATACCATTACATACACACCTAAACACCACTAATTCTCACATACACTTTACACAATAATTTCATACACATATCCTTCATTCCTTAATGCCACAATTCTGCCAACACTCCCATGAATATACACATTTATTCAAGTGTCCCCAAGGCTGCCGAAATTTGTCCTTCAACATCAAAGTGCCCTACAATTTACCAATTCCCATCCAAGTGCATAAATCACCATATATATTTGAAATAATTCATTAGGATATTAAACCACCATGATCAACATTATTCCTCATCAATTATATGCATAATAATTCATCAAATGCATGACCCCATGGCTGTCCAAAATGGCTATTTCAATAACTAGTTAAACTCTAAAATTTCCTTCACAAAACTAACACCCATAACATGCACACAAAATTTAACAAAGAAATTCTCAAAAATGCAAACTTACCTTTAATTGTAACTTGCTAAACCTTCACCAAACTTCTCAAAATTGGTATCAATATCTTCTTTGTGATGTGTAGACCATTTTTCATAAAGCTACTTAAGGGATTGGAGTTGAAAATGGGGAGATAAGGAAGCTTGCATGAAAAATGGCTATGGAGGATTTCTTTTCCTCTTCAATTCGGCATGGGTTATGGAATGAAGAAGATGACCCTTTTGAGTGGGAAGAATCTGCCCACTAATGAATATATTTAACCATTTTAATGTTCTTAGTGGACCACTAAACAATTTAAATCATATTTTAAGGTAAACTTTCACTTAATCCCACATTAAGCCCTTGATTTTAGTTATTTGTATTAGGTACCACTAAACTAATTTTTCATTTTATTTTCCAAGTGTAATATTAATTATTTTTAATGGACATTTAGGTCAAAAGAAACTTCGTGATGTCAAATGACCATAATGCCCCTGTTCGGGTTGCATTCCCGATTTTTCGGTAAAACCGTATTTTGTCTGTTTTTCGATTTCTCACTTTTCTTTGTACTAATTATTTAATTTGTCTTTGATCTTTCTAATGAGATTTATTCTTCAACAAGGGTCTATTTGTGTCTTAAAAATGTTTTCCAGTGGTTCCCGCATGATCCGGCTAGTCAACGGTCCACGCCGTGACTTCCTGTCAAGATCACCCATCGCTAGGTTTCCTACTGCTTAACTTGATCACATTTCTTTGCTATGATTTTTCCTTTGTTTTTCTTGTGTTTTCTTTTCTTGTATTTCATTATTTTATGTCTCCTCACTCATATCGAAGTACGGTTCTAGGCATCCTAGCTGTCCGGACAACACTGGTCACCGAAGCAGCAGAACGCACCACCGAACTTTGGGGTGTTACAATTCTCTCCCCCTTAAAATAAATTTCGTCTCGAAATTTTACCTGGCATTAGTATCGAAACAGCTGTGGGTGCTGTCTCCTCATATCCTCTTCACGTTCCCAAGTAGCTTCCTGGCCTGAATGATGGTTCCACAGCACTTTAACCAGGTGTATCTGTTTGTTCCTCAGCTGCTTCACCTCATAAGCTAGAATTTTAATGGGTTCTTACTCATATGAGAGGTCTGGATTTACTTCAATCTCTTTAACTGACAGTACATGAGATGGGTCTGATCTGTACCTCCTTAACATGGACACATGGAAGACACTGTGTATCCTTGCTAGCTCTGGAGGTAATGCCAACCGATATGCCAAAGGACCCACTCTTTCCAGAACTTCATATGGTCCGATGAAACGAGGACTCGCTTCCTTTCTGCCAAATCTCATAATTCTCTTCCAAGGAGAAACTTTGAGGAATACCTTATCACCCACTGCGTACTCAATATCTCTTCTTTTCATATCAACATAGGACTTCTGACGGTCTAATGCAGCCTTGAGTCTATCTCTAATCAATCTGATCTTTTCCTTTGTCTGCTGAACAATTTCTGGCCCAATCATCTTCCTTTCACCTACCTCATCCCAACATAGGGGAGTTCTGCACTTTCTACCATACAAAGCTTCATATGGAGGCATCCCAATGCTTGATTGGTAGCTGTTGTTATAAGCAAACTCAATCAAAGGCAAGTGTGTATCCCAACTACCTTCAAATTCAATCACAAAAGCCCGTAGCATATCCTCCAATATCTGAATAACCCTCTCAGACTGGCCATCTGTCTGTGGGTGGAATGTCATCTTGAAGTTCAATCTAGTTCCTAGGCTCTCTCAAGACTACCCTGAATCTAGAAGTGAACCTAGGATCTCATCGACACAATTGATAATGGCACTCCATGCGCTTTATAATCTCATATATGTACAATCCGCCAATCTTTCCGTGCTATAGTCCATCCGAATCGGCAAAAAGTGAGCAGACTTGGTCAATCACAACTATAACCCATACCGCATCATGACTACTCGTGTTCTTGGAAGTCCCGTAATAAAATCCATAGTTATTCGCTCCCATTTCCACTGCATCGACAAAGGATGTAACAAACCACCGGAACTTGATGTTCCGCTTTACTTGCCGACAAGTTAGGCATTTGGAAACGAATTCAGCTATATCTCTTTTCATGCCCATCCACCAAGAATGTTCTTTCAAATTTCTGTACATTTTAGTTCCACCAGTGGTGCATAGCAAATGGAGACTCATGTGCTTCCTTCATAATGATCTGTCTCAATTCCACATCACTAGGAACGCACATTCTACTCGATGTAGCAATAAACCATCATCTCTCAGAGAATTCAGGTTTCTTGCCTGCCGACTTCTTTCAAGAGCTTCGATATTTTTCATCACTGCGTGCACCATTACGACCGATCAATCAACACCGGCTGTACATGCCAAGCAACTACCTGTCCCTCATCATCAATCTCTAAACCGCATGTCAGGCTTTCAATTCACATACCATAGACATAGGAGAAACTCGAGATTTGCCATAGTCTTGCGACTTAAGGCGTACCACCACATTTGCTTTCCCCGGCCGATAGTCTATTAAGCAATCATAGTCTTTAATGAGTTCTAACCATCTCCTCCGCCTCAAATTCAATTCCTTCGGTGCCTAAGTACTTCAAGCTCTTGTGATCTGTAAATGTAGCATTTCTCTCCATACAGATAGTGTCTCCAGATCTTGAGCAAAAACAATAGCCGCTAACCTGTGTCATGTGTTGGGTAGTTCCTCTCATGCGGTTTCAAATGGCGTGATGCATAAGCAATGACATTCGATCTTGCATCAAGACAGCCTAACCCATTGTGAGAAGCATCACTATAACCGTGTATTCTTTACCCGAGTAGGTAAAGTGAGAACTGAGCTTGCTTAAAGACCTCTTCAACTCATCAAAACTCTGCTGACATCTATCAGTCCACTGACATTTTACATCTTTCCGAAGCAGCTTAGTCAGTGGAGAAGATAACATAGAAAACCCCTTCACAAACCGACGGTAATATCCAGCTAGACCCAGAAAAATGCGAATTTCTGTGATGTTCCTGGGCGGCTTCCAATTAAGGATAGCTTCTACCTTGCTGGAGTCTACCTTGATCCCTTCAGCTGACACAACATGTCCCAAAAAGGAGATTTCATTCAGCCAAAATTCACATTTCGACAATTTGGCGTATAGCTGTTTCTCCCTTAAAATCTGCAGCACAATCCGCAGATGTCTATCATGCTCCTCTGCACTCCTCGAGTATATCAAAATGTCATCAATAAACACCGCCACAAATTGATCAAGATATGGTCTGAAGATAGTGTTCATCAGATCCATAAAAGCAGCTGGAGCATTTGTCAACCCGAATGGCATTACTAGAAACTCATAGTGGCCATATCGAGTTCAAAGCGCTTTTGGAATACTCTGCTCTTGCACCTTCAACTGATAATAACCAGATCGCAAATCAATTTTGGAGAATACAGCTGCACCCTTCAATTGATCAAACAGATCATCAATGCGAGGCAATGGATATCTGTTCTTTATTGTCACCTTATTCAACTGCCGGTAGTCAACACATAAGCGAAGAGTACCATCCTTCTTCTTAACAAACAACACTGGTGCTCCCCAAGGTGACACACTAGGGCAGATGAAGCCCTTTTCAAGTAGTTCTTGCAATTGTATCTTCAACTCCTTCAACTCTGCTGGTGCCATTCTGTATGGCGTTATGGAGATTGGATCCACACCAGGCATAACATTAATTTCAAACTGCACTTCTTTCCGAGGTAATCACGCAATTCATCAGAAACACATCCGAAAGTCATATCTTGTAGGGATGTCCTTCAATGCTAGACTCCCACTTGGGTGTCTACCACATGTGCCAAGTATGCTTCACACCCTTTCTCGATCATTTTTCTTGCTAGTGCAAATTAAACGATGTTTGATGGCAATAATCGCTCTCCTTGTATCACCACATCATCAGCATCGAGGAAGGCCAAAAGTGATCGCTTTCACTTTACAATAATCATGGCATGATGCCTAGCTAACCAATCCATGCCCAAGATGATATCATAATCTCTGAAGGGCATTTCAATGAAATCAGACAGAAAGTGTGTCCTTGGATCACCAAAGGACAATCTCTATACATTCTATTAACCTCGACCTCTGTCCCTAACGGACTTGTTACTAGCACCTCAAAGTCCATTTTTGTACATGGAACAAAGAATGCAATCAATGATGCTAGCACTCACATAAGAATGGGTAGAACCGGATCAAATAACACAAACACATTCTCGTTAAAAGTTGAGAAGGTACCAGCCACTACATCGATGTCTCCGCCTCTTCCCTCTGTCTCATGGCATAGACTCGATCGAGCACTATCTTGTTCTCAATGTTTTATCGTGCCTTGGCCGCCTCTTGGGTTACCTCTACCCCGCCTCTACCTCTGCTAGGTGGTTGTGTGCTTCAGTGACGTGGCTCAATCGACCCTCTGCGGTAGTAGGAGGTGGTCCAACTCTGCGACATCGTGCGCCCTTGGCAAAGTGTCCGGTGCCTCCACAGCTATAACAGGCTCCAATAGCCTTGTAACAGATTCCACCATGATTCTTTCCACAAGTTTCACATTGGCGGGAGGATAGGAACCTCTGTACTCACGACTGATAGGGGAGGTCTCTGTCCCGAATATCTTCCCCTACCGCATTTCTTGCCACCTCTGCCATGTCCCCATAGTTCTTCCTCTTTCCAAGATGACCACCGGAACTCGTTTCTACCGATTTTCCTCTTTCTCTGTCTTCTCCGATCTCTTTTTCTCCGAGGCCTCAAACTCAACTCTTTCCAACTCTAAGGCTTGAGAAACAAGTTCAGAGAAGTTAGTGTGTTTGAAGCCGAGCACTTGTACTGACATCTTGGGCTTCAAGCCGCTTTCAAACCTCTTGCATCTTTCCTGCTGGTAGAGAGTAGACTCATTGCATAATGGCTAAGGCGGAAAATTCTCTTTCATACTCACCACCGATCGTTCCCTGTTTCAAACTTAGGAACTCTTGCGCTCCGGTCTACATAAGCATCGTGATATATTTCGCTGAATTCCCGAGGAAGTCATTCCATGTTAGCACCGCAGCTCTACTGCATCGTGGGGAATGGTTTTCCACCACCATAAGCATCCCCGTAGTAAGGACACCGAGTATTCAAACCTAAGCTCTTACAGACAATGTAGCTTCTTGAACACCCTATCCATCCTCTCTAACCATTGTTCACTTCTAGAGGATCTACTGTCCCTTAAACTCAGAGCCCCATACTTCATCAATTTGTCATCTTGCCTCGTAGGAGATCGTGGTTGTACCATCGTGTCTCAGATTGGGACTTGAGTAGGTACATTGCCACCATTTGTTGGAACATTGCAGCCATCTCACGAGCGAATTGAGCAGAAATCTGCATCGCAGGGCCGGTGTCACTTGAACTACTAACATTTTGTAGGCCTGGGGCATCCACTTGCACCTCAGCCTCAATAGACTGATCGACTGAACGATCACCCTCTTCCATATTCAATGCGAGGATTTAAAATCTCCTGAACAAATAACACAAGGATATTTACTCGTTAGTGCATATTTATCTCAGAATGTCTTGTATGTATCAAACAATGATATTGAGCGGTTGTACTATGAAGAAAGAATAATCAAATAACAGTGAAAACAGAATTTAAAAACTTTGCTCGATACCACTAAAACATGTCACACCCTACCCTCTGTAAGGCATAACATGATCCGTAGTATACCTAATGAATTACCAACTCCGCTTCATCGATAATCCATTAAATACACTACAAGGGATTTTAAAAACTTTTCTTACTTCTTTTACAAAGGGTGAGCACTATTTACAGTGTATTAAAAACTTTGGTGAATCAAGTGAAACCACTAACTCATTTGGTTTATTTGGAATTTCAGAAAATTTTGGCAGAGTGCCATCCGTATTTTGGACAAAACAGCTTCTTGTAAAACCTGTAAAAGCACTTCAATAATTTTCCCAAATCTCAACTCCAATACATTTCTCAACACAACAATTTATCAACTCAATTCTATAGAAACTTTTCAAAGTCTGAGATAAGGAAATATAATACAACTTTTACAATCCAAAACACTCATAATTAATTTACAACTTCAAGGTACAATTTAATTTACAACTGCTCAAAACCAAAAACAAAATGTACATACAGTGTCATACATTACATTACAAAATGCAAAATACTGGTATACTCATAATACCAGGTAATCTCTCGCTGGATGTATATGCAGCCTAGTCTCACGCCTCGTCTGTCTCTCTACTGCGACAAAGAATAAAGCTATCGCTGAGACAATGTCTCAGTAGTGCACAACATTAACCAAATACAAATTTAAATCACAATTCATAAATCATGTAAATAGTGGATACTTAAAATCATAGTTAAATCCAAGACAATAATTGTCAACAAGAATTTAAATTCCATTTCTCCATATCACAATAATTTTCCATAAGTCAGATAACGTTTGAATTCAAAAGAAAGATATGTCAATGAGAGTTTAAATCCATTTCACAATCTCACAATACATATCAATAAATCACACACTACTTAATCATGATCCATAGTTCAATTCGTCCCAAAAGCCGATGGCTAATGAGGTATTCAATTCGTCCCAAAAGTCGATGACTAATGAGGAATAACATGGCTAGCTAGCAAAAATATGAGTACTCATCCAATTCGTCCTCAACAGGCACACACCTCAACACTTCAGCCAGAGAGGGAATTCAATTCGTCCCACTAGACAAGCTAATGAGGAATACAATCAATATACATGATAGCTGTGGTTTCAATCCATTTCAATGCTTTTAAATCAATAAGTATCCATCAATGTCATTCAAATAATTTTTCACAGTTTCAAACCATTCACAATATTTTTCAATCAATAAGTGTCCATCAAACACATTTCCACAATTTAAAACAATAATATACAAATAGTCAATATTTATTTCAATTGAAAATAATTCAAAAGAAACAGTTGTTGTGCACAAACCTCTGATGACTGTCTCCCTGGTCTGGACTCAGTGTTTCTTTCCCTTTTGTTGAGTCCTTGTTAACTGAGAAACACAATTTGAAGTGTTTCAGTACTAAATTAAACTGTCTCTATCGATGGTGTTTGGTAAATAATGCACTGAACTCAATTATTCACTTAATCACCTAATATACCGACCCTCATTGCGTTTTAGGTAAATTAGGTCTTAGTGTCATTAATATGTCATATTCGATAGGGTTTTAGGTTTGGTATGTTTTACCAAAGTCATTTCCTTGTTTAGTGCATTTTAATGCAAATTCTTTGGATTCCGACACTGGTTTGACCTAACCGGACGATCTAGTTCCCTCGGTTTTTGGGTCTCGGTCGAAACTACAAACTTGTAGATCTAGGTCTTATTGCACGCGGGGCAAAATTTCAGGTCTATCCGAGTTAAGTAGACCAAGTTATGGTCATTATACTATTGCTGGTCAAATGGCATCAATTAGGTCATTTTTTTGGTCAATTTGGTCAACTTTGGTTCGGCCAGTTTTTGGACCCGAACTTGTGCAAGCTTTTTGACTTGCTTCTGGTCGTTTCTGGGTTTTGGTGTCTTCATAAGACTTGTAGGTACGGGTCTTAACTATTCATGGTTAAAATTTCAGGTCAATTGGACCTGTTTTGAGTGAGTTATGGCCTAAATACTCACTGATGCCCAAATGGTCAGTTTTTAGGTCTCAAGTGTACCTAATCCGAATTGGTCATTTTTCACATCACCTTGCAAGCAGAATTTTGGTATGGTTTCTCAATGAAAGTTGGCACATTTTGTGCCTAGTTTCACCTCAAATTGGTCTCATACCAATTGAGGTTACACATTTCAGGTTATGGGCTAAAATGTACACTGCCCTCAATATGCATTTCACACCCCACTTCAAACACACATATACCTTGCAATTTGGTTCACTTCCCTACCAATCTATTTTGGTACATTAACCACAGTATAATCTACTTTACATTAACATTATTTTGGGCAGATTACCATTACCCTCAACACACCAAATATAATTCACATTTACAATATCTCAATACCATTACATACACACCTAAACACCACTAATTCTCACATACACTTTACACAATAATTTCATACACATATCCTTCATTCCTTAATGCCACAATTCTGCCAACACTCCCATGAATATACACATTTATTCAAGTGTCCCCAAGGCTGCCGAAATTTGTCCTTCAACATCAAAGTGCCCTACAATTTACCAATTCCCATCCAAGTGCATAAATCACCATATATATTTGAAATAATTCATTAGGATATTAAACCACCATGATCAACATTATTCCTCATCAATTATATGCATAATAATTCATCAAATGCATGACCCCATGGCTGTCCAAAATGGCTATTTCAATAACTAGTTAAACTCTAAAATTTCCTTCACAAAACTAACACCCATAACATGCACACAAAATTTAACAAAGAAATTCTCAAAAATGCAAACTTACCTTTAATTGTAACTTGCTAAACCTTCACCAAACTTCTCAAAATTGGTATCAATATCTTCTTTGTGATGTGTAGACCATTTTTCATAAAGCTACTTAAGGGATTGGAGTTGAAAATGGGGAGATAAGGAAGCTTGCATGAAAAATGGCTATGGAGGATTTCTTTTCCTCTTCAATTCGGCATGGGTTATGGAATGAAGAAGATGACCCTTTTGAGTGGGAAGAATCTGCCCACTAATGAATATATTTAACCATTTTAATGTTCTTAGTGGACCACTAAACAATTTAAATCATATTTTAAGGTAAACTTTCACTTAATCCCACATTAAGCCCTTGATTTTAGTTATTTGTATTAGGTACCACTAAACTAATTTTTCATTTTATTTTCCAAGTGTAATATTAATTATTTTTAATGGACATTTAGGTCAAAAGAAACTTCGTGATGTCAAATGACCATAATGCCCCTGTTCGGGTTGCATTCCCGATTTTTCGATAACACCGTATTTTGTCTGTTTTTCGATTTCTCACTTTTCTTTGTACTAATTATTTAATTTGTCTTTGATCTTTCTAATGAGATTTATTCTTCAACAAGGGTCTATTTGTGTCTTAAAAATGTTTTCCAGGGTTCCTCGCAGTCCAGGGCTAGTCAACGGTCCACGCCGTGACTTCCCGGTGCGGTCACCCATCGCTAGGTTTCCCGGCTCGTTTAACTTGATCACATTTCTTTGCTATGATTTTTCCTTTGTTTTTCTTGTGTTTTCTTTTCTTGTATTTCATTATTTTATGTCTCCTCACTCATATCGAAGTACGGTTCTAGGCATCCTAGCTGTCCGGACAACACTAGTCACCGGAGCAGCAGAACGCACCACCAAACTTTGGGGTGTTACATCCACAACACTTTTACCAATGGTATCTGCTTGTTCCGTAGCTGCTTCACCTCATAAGCCAGAATCTTTATGGGTTCTTCTTCATATGTGAGGTTTGGATTCACTTCAATTTCTTCTACTGGTAATAAATGAGATGGGTCTGATCGATACCTCATCAACATAGACACATGGAAGACGTTATGTATCTTCTCCAACTCTGGAGGTAGTGCCAAACGATAAGCCAATGGACCCACTCTTTCCAATACCTCATATGGCCCGATAAAATGAGGACTTAGTTTCCCCTTCCTGCCGAATCTCATAATCCTCTTCCAAGGAGAAACCTTGAGGAAAACTCTCTCACCCACTGCATACTCAATATCCCTTCTTTTCAAATCAATATAGGACCTCTGACGGTCTGATGCAGCTTTAAGTCGATCTTTGATCACCCTAATTTTCTCTTCAGTCTATTGAACAATGTCGGGTCCAATCATTTTTCTTTCACCCACATCATCCCAACACAACAGGGTTCTACATTTTCTGCCATACAAAGCTTCATATGGAGGTATCCCAATGCTTGATTGGTAGCTGTTATTGTAAGCAAACTCAATCAAAGGCAAGTGTGTGTCCCAACTACCCTCAAACTCAATCACACAAGCCTGTAGCATGTCCTCCAAAATCTGAATTACCCTCTCAGACTGGCCATCTGTCTGTGGGTGGAATGCAGTACTGAAGTTCAATATAGTTCCTAGGGCTCTCTGAAGACTACCCCAGAATCTAGAAGTGAACCTAGGATCTCTGTCTGATACGATGGATACTAGCACTCCATGCAGTCTCACAATCTCATCAGTGTACAACCTGGCCAATCTGTCTAAACTGTAGTCCATTCGGACTGGCAGAAAATGAGCAGACTTAGTTAGTCTGTCAACGATGACCCATATTGCATCATGACTCTTCTGTGTCTTTGGAAGTCCTATCACAAAATCTATTGTTATTCTCTCCCATTTCCATTCTGGCACTAGTAGTGGATGTAACAATCCAGTTGGTACTTGATGCTCTGCCTTTACTTGCTGACAAGTCAGGCATTTGGATACAAACTCTGCCACATCTCTTTTTAAACCCATCCACCAGTAATGCTCCTTTAGCCCTCAATACATTTTTGTACCACCAGGGTGCATAGCAAAAGGAGACCCATGTGCTTCCTTCAAAATGATCTGCCTCAAATCAACATTATTAGGAGCACATATTCTACCCTGGTGTAGCAGTAGACCATCGTTTCTAATTAAAAACTCTGGTTTCTTGCCCTGTCTGACTTCTTTCAACAGCTTCTGATACTTTTCATCATTCTGAGCAGCCATTCTGATCTGATCCATCAACACTGGCTGTACAAGCCATGCAACTGTTGTCTGCCCCTCATCATTAATCTCTAAACTGGCATGTAATGATCTCAACTCATGTATCAAAGACAAAGGAGTAACCCGTAAACTTGCCATAGTCTTGCGACTTAGGGCATCAGCTACAACATTAGCTTTCCCTGGCTGATAGTCTATCAGGCAATCATAGTCTTTTATCAACTCTAACCATCTCCTCTATCTCAAATTCAACTCTTTCTGGGTGCCCAAATACTTCAAACTCTTATGATCTGTGTAGATGTAGCACTTCTCCCCATACAAATAATGTCTCCAGATCTTAAGAGCAAACACAATGGCTGCAAGCTCCAAGTCATGTGTCGGATAATTCCTCTCATGCAGTTTCAGCTGGCGTGATGCATAGGCAATGACATTTTGATCTTGCATCAACACAAAACCTAATCCATTGTGAGAAGCATCGCTATAAACTGTATATTCTTTACCCGGTGTAGGTAAAGTCAGGACTGGAGCCTCTGTCAAGCATCTCTTCAATTCATCAAAACTTTGCTGGCATTTGTCCGTCCACTGAAATTTCACATCCTTTCTAAGTAGCTTGGTCAATGGAGATGCCAACATGGAGAATCCCTTCACAAATCGACGGTAGTATCCAGCTAACCCCAGAAAACTGCGAATCTTTGTGACATTTCTGGGTGGCTTCCAATTAAGGACAGCTTCAATCTTGCTAGGATCTACCTTAATACCCTTTGCTGATACTATGTGCCCTAAAAAGGATATCTCCTTCAGCCAAAATTCACATTTCAACAATTTGGCGTATAGCTGTTTCTCCCTCAAAGTCTGCATTACAATCCGGAGATGTCTATCATGCTCTGCTGCATTTCTTGAATAGACCAATATATCATCGATAAATACCACAACAAACTGGTCGAGGTATGGTCTGAAGATAGTGTTCACCAGATCCATAAAAGCAGTCAGAGCATTAGTTAACCCGAATGGCATAACCAAGAACTCATAATGGCCATAGCGGGTTTTAAAGGCAGTTTTAGGAATACTCTGCTCTTGTACTCTCAACTAATAATAACCTGATCTCAGGTCAATTTTGGAGAACACAGCTGCACCTCTCAACTGATCAAATAAGTCATCAATGCGGGGCAATGGGTATCTGTTCTTTATTGTCACCTTATTCAACTGCCAATAGTCAATGCATAACCGGAGAGTGCCATCCTTCTTCTTAACAAACAATACTGGCGCTCCCCAAGGTGACACACTAGGGTGGATAAAGCCCTTATCAAGCAGCTCTTGCAACTGTACTTCCAATTCTTTTAGTTCTGCTGGTGCCATTCTGTATGGTGTTATGGAGATTGGGTCCACACCAGGCATAACATCAATTTCAAACTGCACTTCTTCTCGAGGTAATCACGCAATTCATCAGAAACACATCCGGAAAGTCACATCTGAGGAATGTCCTCGTCTTTGGACTCCCCACTTGGGTGTCTATCACATGTGCCGTATGCCTCACACCCTTTTTAATCATTTTTACGCCAAGCAAATGAAATGATGTTTGAAGGTAATAATTGTCTCTCCCCATGTATTACTACATCACCATACCGAGGAAGACCAAAAGTGATCGTTTTCGCCATACCAATCATCGCATGATGCCTGGCTAACCAATCCATGCCCAAGATAATGTCATAATCTCTGAAGGGCATTTCAATTAAATCAGATAAAAAAGTATGTCCTTGGATCACCAAAGGACAGTCCCTATATAGCCTATTTACCTTGACCTCCTGGCCTAATGGACTAGTTACTAGCACATCATAGTCCATTGGTACACACTGAATAGCAGTAGAACACATCACACTAGCACTAGCATACGAATGTGTGGAGCCAGGATCAAATAACACATGTACATCTTGGTCAAGGATGGAGAAAATTCCAGCTACAACATCTGATGTTTCAGCCTCCTCCCTCTGACGCATGGTATACACTCTAACTGGTGCGCCACTAGGTACTGGCTGGTTAACAGTGCTTTGACTTCTAGGCGTGTTACCAGGACCCCTACCTCTGCCTCTACCTCTAGCAGCTGACTGTGACCCTCTAGGTGCAGAGACTTGGGCTGATCCTTCAGATGTAGCAAAAGATCCAGACCAGCGTGGACTAGTGCAATCTTTAGCGAAATGTCCGCTCCCTCCATAGTTAAAACATGCACTGGTGGCCTTGAAACAAACCCCACCATGAGTTCTAACACAAGTTTCACACTGCCGGATTGATAGAGATCCTCGAGAAGCTTGTTGGGTCGATCGACTGCACTGTGGTGGTCTTTGGCCGTAAAATCGCCTCATCTGGATCTACGGAGCCGATCCCCCAAACTGTTTCCTCTTTCCAGAGCCGCTCTCAGATGCTTGTCCCATAGTCTTTTCAGTCTTTTCTTTTTCTTGAGTACCCTTCTTCACTGCCCCTTCTGATTCTATCCTTTCCAGTTCCAGGGCCTGTGAGATCAATTCAACGAAATTCTAATGTCTGAAACCCACGACTTGCATTCTCAAATTCGGTCTTAATCCGGACTCAAACCTCTTACATCTGTCTCTGGGGGTGGAGACTAAGCTTCCAGCATAGTGGCTTAGCCTTGAGAAGTCTCTCTCATATTTTGCTATGGTTCTGTCCCCTTGTTTCAAACTCAAAAATTCTTATAATTTCATATCTACATATGCATCAGGAACCCATTTCTGCCTGAATTCCCTCAGGAAGTCTGTCCATGTCAGCATAGGTGGCTCAACCAGGCTGTGGGGGATGGTCTTCCACCATTCATATGCATCCCCTTATAACAAGGAAACAGAATACTCGAACTTCATCTCTTCCATACACTGCAGTTTTCTGAAAACTCGTTCCATTCTTTCCAACCACTGCTCCGCCTCCAGTGGATCAACAGTGCCTTTAAACTCGGTGGCCCCAAATTTCATCAATTTTTCATACTGCCGAGCTGAGGACTGTGGTTGTGTTACAGGTACTGGCATTTAAGCTTGGGGTGGCACATTCCCGCCATTTGCTAGAAGAACGCAGCCATCTGCTGTACAAATTGAGCGAGGAATCTGGTCTTTGAGCGTGGTTGGAGTGGTGACCCACTCACGCTCAAGTGTCGGGCTTCCCCTTGAACCTCAGCCTCAACAGATTGTTCTTCGGAATGATCTCCTCCTTCCATTCCGTTTTCCCAAATTTTCTACTTCCTGAGATCAAACACAAGGAGGTTGACCTCCATTAGTGCATATTCATGATGTAAATATGTCATATGTATCAATTAAAGACACTTGAGTAGTTGTACTTATCAATAAAATGTTCATACACATAGTAAAAATTTATTGGAAAACCATGCTCTGATACCACTAAAACATGTCACACCTTACCCCTCAGTAAGGCATAACATGATCCCGTAGAATACTTAATGAACTACCGAACTTCACCTACCGATAACTCATTAAGTACCCTACAAGGGATTTTAAAACAATTTTCTTACATTTTGGAAGTGGTGAGCATTTTGGTAGGAATTAAACACCATTTATTCAAAGTTTAAATACTAGTAAAAATTTTTGTCCATTTTAATTTTGCCACAAATTTTATAAAAATTTTGACAGAGTTCCGTTTGTAATTGGAGAAAACAGTTCTTCAAATACCTGAGAAAAACACTTCCAAAAATTTTTCACAACTCCCAACCTCCAATAAATCTCAATCAACTCAATTCAAATCACTTCAAAGTAATTCCACAATACAATTCAAAATTCATCATCTCAAAGTATTTAATACTTCATTCACAAAGCACAAAACATGAAATTCACATGTACAAATATTAAATTTACAGAAGGAAATCCAAAATAATATTATTATAATTTATTTACAACTGCTCAACTTACATTGATACATACAACATTTCTATATTTACATCTAAATTATCTACAACGGTATAAAATAATACCCGTACAAAATGATCGATGTGGTCCACAATTCGATAGCAGCTCACTCTGCTGCTTTCTCCTTGCTCTTATCTGCGACAGCAAAATAAGCTATCGCTGAGTATAAAAATACTCAATGGTGTACAATAAAAATTTAAAATGCAATACATAAATCATTCATTGGTGAAACACAATTTAAATATTTCTCAAATTATCAAAGCTCATGATAACACAATTTAGTCAAACAATTTCATAAACACAGTGTTGCCAAAGTCATACTCAACTTAAGCCATGACACAAAATTTCCGATCAATGCCATGTTGTACACCATGACAAAGCAATCTACAACCCCATTAATCGAAATCAATGAGGGAGGTGGCTAGCTAGCTAATGAGTAGTCATCCGATCTCAACCTCAACTGGCAAGCCAGAGAGGGAGGAAAATAAATGATCTCAACCCCATAAATGGAGGAGGAAAAATGTGATACTGTCATGCTAAGTGTGAACATAAAATCAATTCAAAACAATTTATTCAAATAATTTACTGGAAATCTGGTAATTTTTCAAAGTCATATTCACAATCATAAGTGGCAACACAATTCGTAATTAACTCAAGAAAAATCAAATTTTCAAGAATCATATATTTAAACAACAATTACTGTGCACAGACCTGACGTGAGTCGCCTTTAAGCCTTGACTTAGTCTCTCAGAGCTTCCAAATCTTTTTCAGCTAAAACACACAATTTCACAGTGTTTCAGTACCATAACTTAGCATAAATCCAAAAATAAATTTCACTTCATTTTTACCTAGCTCTAACGTACTAAATTTGACGTTCTCGAAGTTTTTGTGTTTCGGGTTACTATTCACTATACTATTCAAGTCAAATTACTAACTTTCTAAGGCTTAATAGGTATGGGAATTCCAACTTCACCCACATACCACATTTTGGTTATTAAATTTGTTGGTTTTGGTCATTTTCTCAAAGCTTAAATCCTTTTGGCCAAATTGTCAAATTTTCAGTTTTCGTGCTCCAAGTGTCACTGTTCCATTGGTAATTTTACTGTTGGAATTTGACAAACCTTCCTTCATAGAAAATGTTCCTTATTGTCTTAAGTTTATTTTCATTTTTGAATCACCCAAATTGGAGTTCTGTAGCTCAAGTTATGGCCATTTGAACTAGGGCTGCCGAATTGGACACAACCCAGATTTTCTGGGCAAATTTTGGTGCAGGCAGATTTGAGTCACCAACTTGGGGTGGCCAAATTGCTTGGTTTCTGGCAGAATTTGGACTTGTGTTCTTCATGAAAGTTTTAGGTCTATATCCCATCTAACCACTGGTAAAATTTCAGGTCAATTTGACCTTCCTAGCTCGAGTTATGACCAAATGAACAAATACTGTTCATTTGATTAGTTTGTACAGTGGCAGACTGCTCTTATTCAACTTTGGTCAATTTGTTCACTAGGTTTTGGTCACTTTTTGGGCATGGTTCCTAAATGAAAATTGTGTCATTTTATGTCTATTTTCATCCCCAATTGGCACCATATCAATTGGACTTGTAAAATTTCAGTTTTGGTCCTTCAAAGTTGACTTGGTCATGCTGCCAGCAGCATGACCATACAACCTCCGAATTTAACTTAATTTCCAACCATTCCCACACAACTCATTTGGTCATAATTGACCATTTTTCACTTCACAATAAGTCAAAGATATCATTTATTCATTTCTCATATTTTTGGTTCACAAACCCTAATATTCAAAACCCTAACTCATCCATCTCATGCATTTAATCAAAATTAGTGCTCTTAATCCTAACCATTCAACTAAATAAGCTTTTTAAACTCATTCAAATCCATCAAACCATACAAAATCATACTCCCCTTCAACAGGCCAAAATTTCAGTTTGGTCCTCCCCCCATATTTTTATTTCATTTTATTAGTTTCTAAGCTCATTTCAACAACTAATTATGCATTTAAAATGGAAAATAACAAGTTAACATACTAACCTCTCTTAAAACTTCAAATCTCTATCTTTTGCCCTTCTTTCTTCTTGTAATCTTCTTCTTAAGTTGCAATAACAAGCTCTAGTAAGGTTTTTAGGGGAGTTATGAAGATTGAGTGAAGGAATTTAAGCTTAAGTGTAAGCTTAAATGAAGAGTTTTCATGGAGGAAATTGGGAGTGAGTGAGGCGGCAAAGAGAGGAAGAAGAAAGAGCTTTCTAATTTTTTTTTCTTTTCTTTTCTTTTATAAATTTTGGCTTATGGAAGACCATAAAAATCTAATTTAATAATTCAATTAATTAATTTTTTTATGGCATCATGTATGAGGTCATGCATGATGTCATCACCTTTTTACTTTTTCATTTTCCTCTTTTTTTTCTATTAGTTCTTTAATTTAATTCTCGATTCCAAAATTTTCTTTTCTCCGATTTTATTTGACAGTTAGGTCTGGAGTCAGCTCTAGGGGTCAATTGACCAAATTGTCCGTCGCCGGTTCATCCCGGTTTGCAAATAATTCCATATTTCTTTCGGCTCCCTGACCTAATTATCTGACTGGCTTAACAATTCTTTTTCGTGATTTTCTCTTTTCCACTGTGTTCATAAGGGTCCTAAGGACCGCAGCATTACATTTTACGGTTCGAAATTTGTGTTTAAATCAACTTCGCAGTCGTTCCCGAGGAGGTCACCCATCGCTGTGACTCTCGGCTCGTTTAACTTCTTATGTTCTGTTTTTCTTATTTATACTTAACTAATTCAACATTACTAATTATTTGTGTTTATGGTTTCTCTAGTTGTCTTAAGTATGGTTCTAATCTCCTTAATTGTCCGAACCGACACCGGTCACCGGAACAGTGAAATATACCAGGCTATACAAATAGGGGTGTTACAGCTATTATGTCACAGAATGGCATGTGAGGCCATAAAACACAGAATGGCATGAAGCCATATGCAGTACTGCTAACAGAACCCTATTGGCATGCCAACCTATCCAAACCAATCTTGCTAGGTATACTAAGGCATATTACATTCTTAATTTATACAATTCATAAAATTCAAGTTTAGGTGTTACTATTCAATTCATTAGTCAACAAAAATATTGACTTTTGCATGGACAATAGGTACATTGGTTTTAATACCCCAACATACCACATTTTGCATTTTAAAATTGTTGGTATTGATTGCCAATACCATTTCTAAGCTTAATGTTAATTGTTCCAAATTTTCAGATTTCAAGCTCTGTGTTTACTGTTCTATTAGTCATTTTTGCAGTGAGAATTTGGCAAAATAGTCAACATGAAAGTTGTTCCTTATTTTGTCTAGTTATATTTCTTTTTTTGAATCACTCCATTTTGAGTTTTGTAGCTCAAGTTATGGCCCAAAAACCACAACTGGCCGGATTACAAATTTTCCAAATTTTCTGGACTGACCAAATCTACAGTATTTTGAGTAATGAGTGCAGGTCACTTTTTGAATATGTTATGATCATAATTTGGGTTAGATTTCTTCATAAAAGTTGTAGGTATATATCTCAGCTTGTTGCTGGTAAAATTTCAGGTCAATTGAACCTTTCTACACTGACTTATGGCCAAATAACTAAATACTGTTCATTTGGTCATTTTGCCCAGGCAGAATACAGGTCACCCGGATTAGGGTAATCTTTAGGTCAACTTGGTTTGATTTTTTGGGTATGGTTTCTTCACCAAAGTTGTGCCATTATGTGTCTAGTTTCATGTCCAATTATCCTTTCACCAATTGAACCTCTACAATTCCAATTATTGCTGCTCAAACGTGCTGGACTCATGCCCAGTCCTACAGGTCACCAAGGGCAGCCACACTAACCTCAATTCCCACTACACCAACCACTTCATTTCTTGTTTACACATAACCAAATGGTCACTAATTGACCATTAAAATTCACTTTCACCATTACATGATCAAGGTCTCCATTTTATACCCAAACCCTAACCCTAACATCTCAAATCATGCATTTAACTTGCATTTCATCATTTCACTTAAAAGATTAATAATAAGGGCAACCATACTACCATTTTAGATCCATGAAAATCATCAAAACCTTACCACATCCAAGGTTTCCGAAAATATGGGATGGGCATACACATGGTATTTATTAAATTTCTTTGTAATTTTGCACTCAATCATACTCCTTCAACATGAATTTAAAGAGGAAAACAAGTTTAAGTCACTAACCTCTAATGGAGCTAATCCAAAGCTTCCTTTTGATTTCTTTTTGCTCCCAAAAGCTTTACTATGAGGAAAGAACAAGAATTCGTGTTGGGAACTGAGGCTTTAGTTGAGTGAAACCTAAGAAAATCAAGCTTTGTAAAGCTTGGCTATGGTGGACAATGGGAGAGGAGTGGTGCGGCTTGGGAAGAAGAGTGGGAGGCTGCTGAAATTTTCTAGAATTTCACTTCTTTTCTGACCATTTTATGTATTATAATTATTTTTCTTTAATTTGATTGGCTAAGCATTTTAATTACCTCATGCTTACATAAGCATGAAGTAATAAATCTCATTTATTCACAATTTCTCTTCTTCCTTTTCCTATTCATTTTTAATTAATTTATCATCAATATTTGTTCATATTTTATGTCATATAATTTACTTACATAAATGGACAAGTTGGTAAAAAATCATCTCTAAAGACGAAATGACCAAAATGTCCTCCGTTTGGCTTAACAAGCCAAAATTATGTGTACCGATTGATTAAATTTTCCTTATGTTTTCTTAACATTTTGTTATCATTGAAACCCCAATAATCCTTTCCTAAGGTCTCAAAAATTATTTCATGAGGTTTTCCCTGGGTCTAAGGTTACTAATGGCCTTCACCATCACTTCCCCTTCGGGTTACTCATCACTGGGGTTTCGGCTCGTTTAACCTTATTGTATTTCATTCCTAAAAATTTTTCCTTGATTTTTTTATGAGCATTATTTAGTTTTTTTATAACTCCTCACTCTAGTCTATTTATAATTTCAAACATTTTAGCTGCCCAAACTAACATTGGTCACCTGAACAGTAGACTGTACGGACTAGCTAAAGTGAGGATGTTATAACTCTTCCCCTCTAATAAAAATTTTGTCTTCGAAATTTACCTGATGCAAACAGTTGAAGAAACTGTTGCCTCATCGTCTCTTCACTTTCCCAAGTTACCTCTTCAGTGTTGTGGTGCCTCCAAAGCACTTTCACCAGTGGAATTTGTTTATTTCTCAGTTCCTTCACTTCTCGAGCTAGGATCCGTATGGGTTCTTCTGCATATGTCAAGTCCGGTTGGATTTCAATCTCTTCCATGGAGATGACATGTGAAAGATCTGAGCGATTTCTTCTTAGCATAGAAACATGGAATACATTATGAATTTTATCCAGTTTTAGTGGTAAAGCTAGCCGATAGGCCACTGGTCCCACACTTTCAATGACTTCATATGGGCCAATGAACCTAGGGCTTAACTTACCCTTTCTCCCAAATCTCAGTACTTTCTTCCATGGTGAGACTTTTAGAAACACTTTGTCGCCAACTGCATACTCTATCTCTTATCTCTTCAAATCGGTATAAGATTTCTGTCTATCTGAGGCAACCTTCAAATTTGCTTTGATTATTTTCACTTTCTCCTCAGTTTGTTTCACCAAGTCTGGTCCTACCAGTTTATCTTTGCCCAATTCAGTCCAACATATGGGGGTTCTAAACTTCCTCCCATACAGTGCTTCATACGGGGCCATTTGAATGCTAGCTTGGTAGCTATTATTATATGCAAATTCTGCCAGTGGGAGATATCTATCCCAATTCCCCTCAAACTCAATGACACAACTCCTCAGCATATCCTCCAGGATCTATTACATAATTCACATTGTTACTATCATTTCAATTTGTAAATTGAGAAAATTCAATTAGGTTCTAGGTTTACCTGGATTACTCGTTCTGACTGTCCATCCGTCTGAGGATGAAAAGCCATGCTAAAACGGAGTTGTGTGCCCAAGGCTTCTTGCAACTTTTTCCAGAATCTCAATGTAAACCTTGGGTCTTGATCAAATATGATGAAAAGTGAGATTCCATGCAGTCTAACTATCTCACTGATATACAATTCTGCTAGCTACTCTAGTGAGTAGTCAGTCCTAACTGGCAGAAAATGTGCTAACTTCATCAATCTATCCACTATCACCCACACTGCATCATGCTTCCTTTGGGTGAGAGGTAGACAACTAACAGAATCCATAGTGACCCGGTCCCATTTCCATTCAGGTATGCTTATAGGTTGTAGCAATCCTGATGGAACTTGATGTTCTGCTTTAACTTGCTGACATGTCAAACACTTAGTCACATAGTCAGCCATATCCTTCTTCATACCAGGCCACCAATAATGAGGCTTCAAATCATTATACATTTTTGTGCTTCCCGGGTGCATAGCATAAATGCTAGTGTGTGCTTCTTTCAAAATACTAGTCTTCAGTTCCCCATTATCTGGTACACACACTCTTCCTCTGTAGTACAGACACCCATATGCTTTTACCTCATAATCAGTTTCTTTCCCTTCTGAAATTTTACCCACAATAGCCATTAATTTTTCATCTGTCTTCTGCCCATCTTGTATCTGCTGTAGCAAGTATGGCTTCACTTGTAATTCAGCCAAAATAGCTCCATCTTGAGCTAAGGATAGACGGGCATTTAGTGATTTTAAAGTTGTGATGGACTTCCTACTTAAAGCATCAGCAACTACATTTGCCTTCCTAGGATGATAATCTATCACACAATCATAGTCCTTTAGGAACTCAATCCATCGCCTCTGTCTAAGATTGAGCTCCTTCTGGGTTGGCAAATATTTTAGACTCTTATGGTCTGTATAGATGTAGCATTTTTCACCATATAAATAATGCCTCCATATCTTCAGTGTGAAGATAATTGCTGCTAATTCCAAGTCATGAGTAGGGTAGTTTTGTTCATGTGGCCTTAAATGCTTGGAAGCATAGGCGACCACTTTCCCCTCTTGCATCAATACACACCCTAGCCTATTATGCGAGGCATCACAGTAGACCATAAAGTCTTTTCCCGACACTGGCTGTGTTAACACTGGTGCTTCTGTCACCATAGCATTGAGCCTTTCAAAACTGGCTTGGCACTTGTCGTTCCAGCCAAATTTCACATTCTTGTGCAACAACTTGGTCATTGGAGCAGCTATAAGAGAAAACCTCTTCACAAATCTTCTATAATACCCAGCTAGCCCCAAGAAACTTCTGACTTCAATTTTATTTCTGGGAGGCTTCCATTCTATCACAGTTTCTATCTTTTTGGGATCCACTCTAATCCCTTCAGCTGATATAATGTGTCCAAGAAAGGAGATTTCACTCATCCAGAAGTCACACTTGGACAACTTAGCATACAGCTTCTTTTCTCGCAGGGTTTGCAGAACAATCCTCAAATGTTCATCATGTTCTTCCCTGGTCTTAGAATACACCAGAATATCATCAATAAAGACCACTACGAACCGATCTAAGTATGGATGGAAGATACGGTTCATAAGATCCATGAATGCTGCAGGTGCATTTGTTAGGCCAAAGGGCATCACTAGGAAATCATAATGCCCATACCGGGTCCTAAATGCAGTCTTTAGGATATCTGCATCCTTCACCCTTAACTGATGATACCCTAATCTGAGATCAATTTTTGAAAATACACTGGCTCCCTTTAACTGATCAAACAGATCTTCAATTCTGGGCAACGGATATTTATTCTTCACAGTTACTTTGTTCAACTACTTGTAATCAATACACAATCTCAAGGTTCCATCTTTCTTCTTCACAAACAGTATTGGAGCTCCCCATGGTGACACACTGGGGCATATGAACCCCTTATCAAGCAACTCCTGTAACTGAATTTTCAACTCTCTCAATTCAGTGGGTGCCATCCTATAAGAAGCAATAGAAATTGGTGTTGTACACAACATTACCTCAATAGCAAACTCGACTTCCCTTTTTGGTGGTAAACCAGGCAATTAATCAGGAAATACATCTGGGAAGTCTCTTTCTGTGGGTATATCACATAGATTCGGCTTAGCTTGCCTAGTATCAACCATGTGTGCTAGGTAAGCTTCACAGCCTTTTCTCATCAATCTTCTTGCAACTGTGGCTGAGATAACATTGGACATAAAATTCATCCTTTCACCCACAACAGTAATCTCATTGCCCTTAGAAGTTTTCAGAGAAATCTTCTTCAATTTACAATCAACTATTGCCTGATGACGTGACAACCAATCCATTCCCAAAATCACGTCAAAGTCATGGAAGGGTAACTGAATCCTGCCGAGAGTTCATACCCCTGAACCCTCAACGGGCAACCTTTATGCACTGTAACACCCTCCCTGTAGCAACTCTGTACATTCTACTATTTCGATGACCAGTGTCAGTTCAGACAACTAGAACGTCCAGAAAAATATTTAAACTAAAGTGATGAACCATAATTAACTCAAATATTAATAAGAAAAATTTAGAAATAATTTTAGAAATAAAATACAACCAAGTTAAATAAGCCGATACCCTAGTGATGGGTAACCCAGTGGGAAGTTACGGTTCTCATAACTAGGAGCCCTAAACCTGAGGGAAAATGCATAAAATAATTTTTGAGACACTAGAGAAGAGTCATTGAGGGTTTTATGGCATTAGAATGCTAAGAAAATGCTTAGAAAAATTTTTCAATCGGTATAGACAATTTTAGTCTTTTAAGCCAAACGGAGGACATTTTGGTCATTTCATCTTCAGAGATGATTTTTGGCTGACTTGTTCAGTTAAGTAAATAATTATTATGACATAAAATGTAAATAAATATTGCTAAAAATTAAATTGAAAATGAGTAGAGAAAAAAAGGAAAGAAAATGAGATTAAATGACAATTTTGACATCACATGATGTCATCAACCCTTTTTCCACCAATTACGAATAAGCTAACCTATTAAAAAGGGATAATTGAGACCAAAATAACCAAAAGCAATCAAATTTTATCTCCTTCAACAAGCTTTCCATTTCCTCTTCTCCCACCCAAAACCACCAATAAAGCTTATATAAGCTTTCTAACTCACCAAATCTCACTTGAAACTCTAAGTCCACTTCAACAAAATTTGTCTATACAACTTGGCAAGGTGATTGGCTACTTAGAAAAGCCAAGAAAGTGAAGTTTAAACTTGGGAGAATTCTGCTCAGAAAAAAGGTTAGTGTCCAATTCTTGTTCCTTTTGTTTTAATTCATGTTCAATGGCATGAATTGTGAAGGAAATATAAAAAAAAAAAAAATAAATAAAAAAGTGTGTATGTGCACCTTATAAATTTTTGGCAGCTAGGGTTAGCTAGGGTTTGATGATTTTGCTTGATAGAAAAGTGTTGATGAGCAGCCCTTAGTGCTAAATGCATGATTGAACTTACTTGTGTAGGTGAAATGCAAATATTAGGCATGTATGAACATGAAAAAATATGGACACTTAACAATATTAGGGTTTGCTCATGTGATTATTCATTAACCTTGTAATGGTCAATTAATGACCATTTGAATGTGTATGAAGTGAGTTGAGGCTTGGCATTTGTGCATGGGTGAGCTGCCTTGGCTGACCTGCAAGACTGAGCATGAGTCCAGTTGGTTTGGGCAATTATAAATGGAGTTGTAGAGGTTTAATTGGTGCAAGGCCAATTGGACATGAAACTAGACACATAATGGCACCACTTTGGTAAAGAAACCCTGCCCAGAAAACCAAACCAAGTTAGCCTAAAAATTGCCCTAATCTGGGTGACTTGTATTCTGCCTGGGCAAAATGACTAAATGAACAGTGTTTATTAATTTGGTCATAACTCAGAGTAGAAAGGTCCAATTAACCTAAAATTTTACCAGAAGAAAGCTGAGACACAGACGTAAAACTTTCATGAAGAATACAAATCCAAATTCTGACCATAACCTAGTCAAATTCCCAACCAAACTTAGGTTACCGAATTTGGCAGAACCAGTTTTGCCCAAAATTTTGGATTATGTCCAATCCGGCCAGTTATGGTGTTTAGGCCATAACTTGAGCTACAAAACTCCAAATGGAGTAATTCGAAAAAGAAAATGTAACTAGACAAAATAAGGAACAACTTTCATGAAGACAATTTTGCCAAATTCCTATGTACAAATGACCAATGGAATAGTAAATATGAGGCTTGAAATCTGAAAATTTTGAATAACTAACATTAAGCTTAGAAATGGTATTGGCAACCAATACCAACAACTTTACAATGCAAAATGTGGTATGTTGGGAGTATTAGAACCAATGTACCTATTGTCTATGCAAAAGTCAACATTTTAGTTGACTAATGAAATGAATAGTAACACCTAAACTTAAATTTCAAGAATTATACAATTTAAAAGTGTAACATGCCCTAGTACACCTAGCAAGATTGGTTTGGATAGGTTGGCATGCCAATAGGGTTCAGTTAGCAGTACTGTACATGGCATTATGCCATTCTGTGATTTTATGGCTTTTAGCCATTCTGACATTGTGTTGATACTTTGCCTTGTGCCTAATGTTATTACAGCCTATTAGCTGTTCTGTTGCACACTGGGAGATGCATATGTGACCAATAGTGTGACAGCCCGAGGTACTAGATACCCAATGCTAGTTTACCTGTTTATCCAGTCCAGTCATCCAGTATAAGTTACTTTGGCAACCAAAAATGAAAGTGGATAAATTTAATGAAATAATGAACATAACAAGTACAAAATCAATAAGACTACAAATAATTATCGAAAATTTATCTACATAAGACATCAATACATTCACTGCATATTTATGTTCTGTTATTTTTTTTATTTTATTATTGGCACCACTAAGCATTATTGCTTAGCGCATTACTTTTTGCCACGCGTAGGTTCTGGAGAGACCGACCGAGAGCCCAGTAGACCACAGACTGGGTGAGACCTTTTGCAGCTCTACATAGTGTCCGTGTCACCTCACCGTCATCAGTGCATTAGTAGGACACTAGGTTTTATTTTGATATTTTGTAATTAACTTTTACTTTCTCATTTGCAATTGAAACTCATGTAATGTATTTTGGTATTAATGTAAATAGTGAGAATTGTGTTTATAAATGAAAAAAAATTGAAAATTTATGTATGACTTGTATATGAATTTCATATGAAATGAATGAATGAGAATGGGAGTATATATGAGAAATATTGGGATTTTGTTGATAAAATGAAGTTTGAGATTGATTGAAAATTTTGGAAGTGCTTTTCACAAGTTCAAAAGAACTGTTTTATCCATTTTTAGTCGACACTCTGCCGGATTTTTTATAAAATTTGCGGAACCTCAAATAAATTATAATTTAAATAAATGACTTAAATGAATTATATTTCACAAATTGTACTTCATAACTGTGAAAGAAATAAATTAGGAAGTATAAAAATGATTGAATTAAATAGGGTGTTCCGATACACTGCATGGCATATCTTGCTCAGCTACACTGTAGACGGGTAAGGGGTGTCACATTTAGTGTTATCAGAGCACGGTTTAGGCATTTATGTGCCTAGATTGAGTCCATACCATGCATTGCATTTGTAAGAGTCAAGGTGACACTAATGCAGATCTATTTGTCTTTGTTATTTTGAATAGGATATGGACCCCACATCTCATAGAGCAGTTGAGGAGGAAGTGGAGAGTCATGCTCCACCTGTAGTAGCTGAGACTAGGGGTAAGGGAGAACCTGCTCTGCCAGCTCCAGCAGAGCCTGCTCAGCCTCCACAAGCCATGTTTTAGCAAATGGCCGAATTCTTCAGACAAATGGCTGGGGTAATGGCACCACCACCACCACCTCTACAACAGAAATCACACCTGGAAAGACTAAGAAAATTTGGAGCAGTGGATTTCTTTGGCAAGAGAGAAGATGATTCTGTTGCAGCTGAAAATTGGTTGAACAGAACTGGGAGAGTTTTAAAATAACTCCACTGCACTCCAGAGCAAAATCTAGAAGCTGCTGTATCTCTGTTGCAAGATGATGCATATGAATGGTGGGATATGGTGTCCAGTGAAGTACAGCCATAAGTAATAACTTGGGACTTCTTCCTCTTAGAATTCAAGAAAAAATATATGGGTAGTGTATACCTGGAAGAGAGAAGAAGAGAGTTCATTAACCTGAGGCAGAGACAGCTGACAGTAGCCGAGTATGAAAGGAATTTGTCAAACTAAGCCGCTATGGAATAGAGATAGTCCCTAATGAAGCCGAAAGGTGTAAGAGATTTGAAGAGGGAATAAATGATAATATAAAGATCATGATCACTGCCTTGGGAATTACATACTTTACTAAGTTAGTGGAAGCTACATTAAAAGTGGAGAAAGTGAGAATAAGTAAGCAAACCAGAAGAGAGAGATAGCAGAAGAGGGGCCCGGGTCAGTCTAGCTTATCTCCTGTACCAGGAAAGAAGTTCAAAGGTCCATCTGCACAGAGTTCAGGTCAACCACAAGGTCAAGCTCAGTCCTAGAGACCCAGGCCACAGTTCACCCCAAGAAGAGGTCAGTCCACACCATCAATGGGTAGCTCTCTAGGGACAGGGTTCAGGGGACCAGCCCTAGCATCTTCTGCATGTCCCCATTGCCTGAAGTGGCATAAGGGGGGAGTGTTGGAGAGTGATGGGTGCCTGCTTAAGGTGTGGGTCGACAGAGCATCAGCTGAGGAACTGTCCATGCAGAACTACTACAGCTGCTCCAACACAAGCAGACAGACCTGCTCCTGCACCACAAAGGGGTAGGAAATCTGGCAAATTTGAGGTGGTAGGACCATCACAGAGGCTTGCATCTGAGCCAGCAGAGAGGCTTGAGGGAAGACCACCTGCCAGAGCTTATTCCATGAGAGCTCAGGAGAAGTAAGATGCCCCGGACGTCATCAGGGGTATGTTCTCCTTCTACAATACATCTGTGCATGCATTGGTGGATCCAGGATCCACTCATTCATACATCTGCATCAACCTACCCGTAGAAAGGGGGATACCAGTAGGGGAGAGTGACTAAGACATTCTAGTTACTAATCTATTGGGCCACAGTGTAATGGTAAATAAAGTATACAAGGGTTGCCTGTTAAGGATTCAGGGGTATGAATTCTTGGCAGACCTGATTGAGTTGCCTTTTCATGAGTTTGACGTGATTTTGGGAATGGAATGGTTATCACGTCATCAGGCAATGGTTGATTGTAAATTGAAGAGAATTTCCTTGAAAACTCCTGAGGGTAATGAGATCACACTTGTGGGGGAAAGGACAGATTTCTTGTCCAATGTCATCTTAGCCACAGTTGTAAGAAAACTAATGAGAAAAGGCTATGAAGCCTACCCAGCACATGTGGTGAATACTAGGCAGGCTAAGTCAGACCTGTGTGACATACCCATAGTAAGAGACTTCCCAGATGTGTTCCCTAAAGAATTGCCTTGCTTGCCACCAGAAAGGGAAGTTGAATTTTCTATTGAGATACTGTCGGGTACAGCACAAATCTCTATTGCTCCTTATAGGATGGCACCTACAAAATTGAAGGAACTGAAAATTCAGTTACAGGAGTTGCTAGAAAAGGGGTTCATATGCCCCAGTGTGTCACCATGGGGAGCTCCAGTGCTGTTTGTAAAGAAGAAGGATGGGACTTTAAGGTTGTGCATCGATTACCAGCAGTTGAATAAAGTGACTGTGAAGAATAAATATCCATTGCCTAGAATTGATGATCTGTTTGATCAGTTGAAGGGAGCAGGAGTATTTTCTAAAATTGATCTCAGATCAGGGTATCATCAGTTGAGGGTGAAGGATGCAGATGTGCCAAAGACTGCATTTAGGACCCGGTATGGGCATTATGATTTCCTAGTAATGCCCTTTGGCCTAACAAATGCACCAGCGGCATTCATGGACCTTATGAACCGTATCTTCCATCCATACCTAGATCGGTTCGTAGTGGTCTTTATTGATGATATTTTGGCGTATTCCAAGACTAGGGAAGAACATGATGAGCATTTGAGGATTGTTTTGCAAACCCTGAAAGAAAAGAAGCTGTATGATAAGCTGTCCAAGTGTGACTTCTGGTTGAATGAGATTGCATTCCTTGAACACATAGTGTCAGCTAATGGGATTAGAGTGGATCCCAAGAAAATAGAAGCAGTGATGGAATGGAAGCCTCCCAGAAATACAACTGAGGTCAGAAGTTTCTTAGGGCTAGCTGGGTATTACAGAAGATTTTTGAAGGGATTTTCTTTAATAGCTGCTCCAATGACCAAGTTGTTACATAAGAATGTCAGATTTGACTGGAATGATAAGTGTCAAGCCAAGTTTGAGAAGTTGAAGGCTATGTTGATAGAGGCACCAGTGTTAACACAGCCAATGTCAAGAAAGGACTTTGTGGTCTATAGTGATGCCTCTCATAATAGGTTAGGGTGTGCATTGATGCAAGAGGGGAAGGTGGTCGCCTATGCTTCCAGGTAGTTACGGCCACATGAACATAATTGCCCTACCCATGATCTAGAACTTGCAGCAATTATCTTCGCACTGAAGATGTGGAGGCATTACTTGTATGGTGAAAAGTGCTATATTTACACAGACCACAAGAGTCTAAAATACTTGCCAACCCAGAAGGAATTCAACCTCAGACAGAGGCGATGGGTTGAGTTCCTGAAGGACTATGATTGTGTGATTGACTACCATCCTAGGAAGGCAAATGTAATTGCTGATGCTTTGAGTAGAAAATCCATCACAGCTTTGAGATCATTGAATGCCCATCTATCCTTGGATCAAGATGGAGCTATTTTGGCTGAGTTGCAAGTGAGGCCAAACCTGCTACAGCAGATTTTAGATGGGCAAAAGGTAGATGAGAAATTAATGACTACTGTGAGTAAAATCTTATAGGGAAAAGTAACTAACTATGAGGTGAAAGCAAATGGGTGTCTGTACTACAAAGAAAGAGTATGTGTACCAGATGATGGGGAATTAAAAACCAGTATTCTGAAAGAGGCACACACCAGTGTTTATGCTATGCACCCAGGAAGTACAAAAATGTATCATGATCTGAAGCTTCATTATTGGTGGCCTGGTATGAAAAAGGACATAGCTGACTATGTGACTAAATGCTTGACATGTCAGTAAGTCAAGGCAGAACATCAAGTTCCATCGGGTTTGCTATAGCCTATACGCATACCTAAATGGAAATGAGATCGGGTCACCATGGATTTTGTAAGTGGTCTACCTCTCACCTAGAAGAAGCATGACGTAGTATGGGTGATAGTAGATAGATTGATGAAGTCAGCACACTTTCTGCCAGTTAGGACTGACTACTCACTGGATAAGTTAGCAGAATTATATATCAATGAGATAGTTAGATTGCATGGAATTCCACTTTCCATCATATCTGATCGAGACCCAAGGTTTACATCAAGATTTTGGAAGAAGTTACATGAATCCTTGGGTACACAACTTCACTTCAGCGCACCTTTCCATCCTCAGACGGATGGGCAATCAGAAACAGTAATCCAGGTAAATAATTGAAACCAATTGAATTAATACAAATATTGAACTGAAATGATAATAATAACATGAAATATATGTCAGGTTCTTGAGGATATGCTGAGGAGTTATGTCATTAAATTTGAGGGAAGTTGGGATAGATACCTCCCACTGGTAGAATTTGCATACAATAATAGCTATCAGGCTAACATTCAAATGGCCCCATATGAAGCACTGTATGGGAGGAAATGTAAAACTCCAGTGTGCTAGACTGAACTGGGTGAAGATAAACAAGTAGGGCCAGACCTGATGAAACAAACTGAGGAGAAGGTAAAGCTAATCAAAGCTAATCTGAAGGTTGCCTCAGACAGACAAAAATCTTATGCTGATCTGAAGAGAAAAGAAATAGAATATACGGTTGGCGACAAAGTGTTCCTCAAGGTGTCACCATGGAAGAAGGTACTGAGGTTTGGAAGAAAAGGTAAGTTAAGCCCTAGGTTCATTTGCCCATATGAAGTCATTGAATGTGTGGGTCCAGTGGCCTACAGGCTAGCTTTACCACCAGAGATGGACAAGATCCACAATGTGTTCCATGTGTGTATGCTAAGAAGATACCGCTCAGATCCTTCACATGTCATCTCCAAGGAAGAAATTGAAGTACAACCGGATTTGACATATGAAGAAGAACCCATACGGATCCTGGCTCGAGAAGTGAAAGAGTTGAGGAATAAGCAGATTCCACTGGTAAAAGTGCTTTGGAGGCACCACAGCACCGAGGAGGCAACTTGGGAAAGTGAAGAGATGATAAGGCAACAGTACCCTCAACTGTTTCCATTAGGTAAATTTCAAGGACAAAATTTAAATTAGAGGGAAAGAGTTGTAACACCCTCCCTGTAGCAACTCCGTACATTCTACTGTTCCGGTGACCAGTGTCTGTCCGGACAGCTAGAACGTCCAAAAAAATATTTAAACTAAAGTGAGGAACCATAATTAACTCAAATATTAATAAGAAAAAGTTAGAAAAAAATTTAGAAATAAAATACAACCAAGTTAAACGAGCCAATTCCCTAGTGATGGGTAACCCAGTGGGAAGTTGCGGTTCTCACAACTAGGAGCCCTAGACCCGGGGGAAAATTCATAAAATAATTTTTAAGACTCTAAAGAAGAGTCATTAAGGGTTCTATGGCATTAGAATGCCAAGAAAATGCTTAGAAAAATTTTTTAATCGGTACAGACAATTTTAGTCTGTTAAGCCAAATGGAGGACATTTTGGTCATTTCATTACAGAGATAATTTTTGACCGACTTGTTCAGTAAAGTAAATAATTATTATGACATAAAATGTGAATAAATATTTCTAAAAATTAAATTGAAAATGAGTAGAGAAAAAAAGGGAAAGAAAATGAGATTAAATGACAATTTTGACATCACATGATGTCATCAACCTTTTTCTCACCAATCACAATTAAGCTAACCTATTAAAAAGGGATAATTGAGACCAAAATAACCAAAAGCAATCAGATTTCATCTCCTTTAACAAACTTGCCATTTCCTCTTCTCCCACCCAAAACCACCATTAAAGCTTATATATGCTTTCTAACTCACCAAATCTCACTTGAAACCCTAAGTCCACTTCAACAAATTTTGTCTATACAACTTGGCAAGGTGATTGGCTGCCAAGAAAAGCCAAGAAAGTGAAGTTTAAACTTGGGAGAATTCTGCTAAAAAAAAAGGTTAGTGTCCAATTCTTGTTCCTTTTGTTTTAATTCATGTTCAATGGCATGAATTGTGTAGGAAATATAAGAAAATAAAACAAACGAGTGTGTCTGTGCACCTTATAAATTTTTGGGAGCTAGGGTTAGCTAGGGTTTGATGATTTTGCTTTATAGAAAAGTGTTGATGAGCAGCCCTTAGTGCTAAATGCATGATTGAACTTAGTTGTGTAGGTGAAATGCAAAGATTAGGCATGTATGAACATGAAAAAATATGGACACTAAACAACATTAGGGTTTGCTCATGTGATGGTTCATTGGCCTTGTAATGGTCAATTAGTGCCCATTTGAATGTGTATGAAGTGAGTTGAGGCTTGGCATTTGTGCATGGGTGAGCTGCCTTGGCTGACCTGCAGGACTGAGCATGAGTCCAGTAGGTTTGGGCAATTATAAATGGAGTTGTAGAGGTTCAATTGGTGCAAGGCTAATTAGACATGAAACTAGACACATAATGGCACCACTTTGATGAAGAAACCCTGCCCAGAAAACCAAACCAACTTGGCCTAAAAATTGCCCTGATCCGGATGACTTGCATTCTGCCTGGGAAAATGACAAAATGAATAGTGTTTATTCATTTGGTCATAACTTAGAGTAGAAAGGTCCAATTGACCTGAACTTTTACCAAAAGAAAGCTGAGACATAGACCTAAAACTTTCATGAGGAACACAAATCCAAATTCTGATCATAACCTAGTCAAATTCCCAACCAAACTTAGGTTACAAAATTTGGCTAAACTAGTTTTGCCCAGAATTTTGGATTCTGTCCAATCCGGCCAGTTATGGTGTTTAGGCCATAACTTGAGCTACAAAACTCCAAATGGAGTGCTTCGAAAAAGGAAATGTAACTAGACAAAAAAGGAACAACTTTCATGTAGACAATTTTGCCAAATTCCTACTGTACAAATGACCAATAGAATAGTAAATATGAGGCTTGAAATCTGAAAATTTTGAATAACAAACTTTAAGCTTATAAATGGTATTGGCAACCAATACCAACAACTTTAGAATGCAAAATGTGGTATGTTGGGAGTATTAGAACCAATGTACCTATTGTCTATGCAAAAGTCAACATTTTAGTTGACTAATGAAATGAATAGTAACACCTAAACTTAAATTTCAAGAATTGTACAATTTAAAAGTGTAACATGCCCTAGTACACCTAGCAAGATTGGTTTGGATAGGTTGGCATGCCAATAGGGTTCAGTTAGCAGTACTGCACATGGCATTATGCCATTCTGTGATTTTATGGCTTTTAGCCATTCTGACATTGTGTTGATACTTGGTCTTGTGCCTAATGTTATTAAAGCTTATTAGATGTTATGTTGCATACGGGAGATGTATATGTGATCGATGGTGTGACGGCCCGAGGTACTAGATACCCAGTGCCAGTTTACCCGTTTATCTAGTCCAGTCATCCAGTATAGGTTACTTGGGCAACCAAAAATGAAAGTGGATAAATTTAATGAAATAATAAACATAACAAGTACAAAATCAATATGACTACAAATAATTATCGAAAATTTATCTGCATAAGGCATCAATAAATACTGCATATTTATTTTTTGTTATTTTTTTTATTCTATTATTGGCACCACAAAGCATTATTGCTTAGCGCATTGCTTTTTGCCACGCGTAGGTTCTGGAGAGACCGACCTAGAGCCCAGTAGACCACAGACTGGGTGAGACCTTCTGCAGCTCTGCATAGTGTCTATGTCACCTCACCGTCATCAGTGCATTAGTAGGATACTAGGTTTTATTTTGATATTTTGTAATTAACTTTTACTTTCTCATGTGCAATTGAAACTCATGTAATGTATTTTGGTATTAATGTAAATAGTGAGAATTGTGTTTATGAATGAAAAAAAATTGAATATTTATGTATGACTTGTATATGAATTTCATATGAAATGAATGAATGAGAATTGGAGTGTGTATGAGAAATATTGGGATTTTGTTGATGAAATGAAGTTTGAGAATGATTGAAAATTTCGGAAGTGCTTTTCACAGGTTTCGAGGAATTATTTTATCCATTTTTAGTCGGCACTCTGCCGGATTTTCTATAAAATTTGCGGAACCTCAAATAAATTATAATTTCAATAAATGACTTAAATGAATTATATTTCACAAATTGTACTTCATAACTATGAAAAAAATAAATTAGCAAGAATAAAAATGATTGAATTAAATAGGGTGTTCCGGTACATTGCGTGGCATATCTTGCTCGGCTACACTGTAGACGGGTAAGCGGTGTCACATACACCGTATTCACCATCACACTATGGCCTAGTGGATTTGTGACTAGAATGTCTTGATCACTCTCCTCTACTGAAACTCCCCTCTCTACGGGTAGTTTGATGCAGATGTATGAATGAGTGGATCCTAGATCCACCAATGCATGCACAGAAGTGTTGTAGAGAGAGAATGTACCCCTGATGACGTCCGGGGCATCTTATTCCTCCTGAGCTCTGATGGCATAAGCCCTGGCAGGTACTCTAGCCTCTCAACTAACTCAGATGCAGGCCTCAGTGATGGACCGGCTACCTTAGATTTACTAGGTTTCCGACCCCTTTGTGGTGCAGGAGCAGGTCTATCAGCTTGTGTTAGAGCAGCTATAGTAGTCCTCTTCAGACAATTCTTGATATGATATTCTGTATATCCACACCGTAAGCATGCACCAGTCACTCGCCAACAGTCCCCCTTGTGCCACTTCTGGCAGTATGGACAGGCAGAAGTTGCTGGGGCTTGTCCCCTAAACACCGTCCCTGGAGGCGCCCTTGATGGTGTGGGTGACCTCTCCTAGGTGTGAGCGTGGTGCAGGTCCACAGGGTGACCCTGACCTTGTGGTTGTCCTGAACCCTAAAGCAGGAGGACCCTTGCTCTTTTTACTAGGAGCAGTAAATGAACTGGACTGACCCAGACCCCTCTTCTGCTGTCTTTCCCTTCTAGTTTACTCATTTATTCGGACCCTTTCTACTTTCGATGCAGCATCTACTAATTTGGCAAAATCTGTGATCTCTAATGCCATCATCATGACTTTGATGTTGTCATTGAGCCCTTCTTTGAACCTTCTGCACCGTTCTGCCTCTGTAGGGACTATCTCCCTCCCATACCGGCTCAGTCTGATGAATTTTCGCTCATACTCTACCACTGATAGTTACCTCTATCTCAGACTGCTAAATTCTCTTCTTCTCTCTTCTAAATACACTTTACTGACATATTTCTTCCTGAACTCTGTGAGGAAGAATTCCCAGGTGATCCACTCCGGTTGCACCTCACTGGTTACTATGTCCCACCACTGATATGCATCATCCTGAAGTAGGGACACAACACCCTCCAGGTTCTGCTCGGGGGTGCAATTAAGCTGTTTCAGCACTCTGACTGTTCTATCCAACCAGTTTTCTACGGTCATGGGATCATCCTCCCTCTTCCCAAAGAAATCCACAGCCCCATGTTTTTGCAGTTTCTCCATATGGTACTTCTGCGGTGCTGGTGGAGGTTATGGCTGTGGTTGGGGTGGTGGAATTGCCCTCATCATTTGCCGGTAAAACTTGGTCATTTGTTGAAATAGTGCAAACTGAGGTTGGGCAGGTGCCTCAGTTGCTAGTGGAGCCCTTGGTGGAGCACGACTCTCCACCTCTTCATCAACTGCTCTTTGAGAAGCAGGATCCATATCCTAATCAAAATAAGAAAACAAACAGATCTGCATCAGTGTCACCTCAATACTTACAAATGCAATGCAATGGTATGCACTATATTTAGTCCTAGAAACGCCTAAACCGAAGCTCTGATACCACTAAATGTGACACCCCTTACCCACCTATAGTATAGTCGAGCAAGATATGTCACACAGTGTGCCAGAGCACCAAATCATATTTCAATTCAATTTACCCTTTTTACTTATTTATTTACAATTTTTTTGATAAATCTGAATTTTTTCGCAAATTTTATAGAAAATCTGGTAGAGTGTCGGCTATATATTGGAAAAACAGTTCTTCAAAATCTGTTAAAAACACTTCCAATATAATTATAATTTCAATCTCAGCCAACCACCAACATATTTTTAACAATTGCTTAAATCACTTCAATATCTCAAAATTCAATTCCTTTCATATCACACTCAATTCAATGAGAAATGCTCACATTTATTACAGAACATAGTTCATAGATAATTACATCAGAAGCATAATTACATGAGTTTATAATATTCATTATAGAAGTTTACAAAATACAAAATATCAAAATATCAAAATATCAAAATACCAAAAGTGGCCTAATGTCCTACCAAATGCACTGCAAATGTGAGGTGACTCTGGACTCCGTGTGCAAATCAGAAAGCTCACCCTATATGAGGTCTGCTGGACTCCCCAGCTATGTCTCCAGTACCTGTGCGTGGCAAAAGTGACGAGCTAAGCAATTCTGCTTGGTGGTGATAATATAAAATAAAACAACTAAAATAAAGTAAATATGCAGAATGTATGTTTACATTTTTGGTAGACTTAATTTCTGATATTTATTATAGTATTATTCAATTAACATTTGGTAAGATTTACTATCATTGCCCGAGTAACCCATACTAGTCGACTGGACTGGATAAACAGGTAAACTGGCACTGGGTACTAAGTACCTCAGACCATCACACCATCGGTCACATTGTGTCTCTTGGTGTGCAACAGAATAGCTAATAAGCTATAATAATTATCAGGAATAAAACCCCAATATAACAACTCAATCAACATAGCCAAAGGCTACTATGTCACAGAATGGCACGTGAGGCCATAAAACAAAGAATGGCATAAAGCCATATGCAGTACTGCTAACAGAACCCTTTTGGCATGCCAACCTATCCAAACCAATTTTGCTAGGTATACTAGGGCATATTACACTCTTAATTTATACAATTCTTGAAATTCAAGTTTAGGTGTTACTATTCAATTCATTAGTCAACAAAAATGTTGACTTTTGCATGGACAATAGGTACATTGGTTTTAATACTCCCAACAAACCACATTTTGCATTTTAAAATTATTGGTATTGATTGCCAATACCATTTCTAAGCTTAATGTTAATTGTTCAAATCAGATTTTAAGCTTTGTGTTTACTGTTCTATTAGTCATTTTTGCAGTGGGAATTTGGTAAAATGGTCAACATGAAAGTTGTTCATTATTTTGTCTAGTTATATTTCTTTTTTTGAATCACTCCATTTGGAGTTTTGTAACTCAAGTTATAGCCCAAAAACCACAACTGGCCGGATTATAAATTTTCCAAATTTTCTAGACTGACCAAATCTATAGTATTTTGAGTAGTGACTGCAGGTCACTTTTTGAATATGTTATGGTCATAATTTGGGTTAGGTTTCTTCATGAAAGTTGTAGGTCTATATCTCAGCTTGTTGCTAATAAAATTTCAGGTCAATTGGACCTTTCTACACTGAGTTATGGCAAAATAACTAAACACTGTTCATTTGGTCATTTTGCCCAGGCAGAATGCAGGTCACCCAGATTTGGGCAATCTTTAGGTCAACTTGGTTTGATTTTCTGAGTATGGTTTCTTTACCAAAGTTGTGCCATTATATGTCTAGTTTCATTTCAAATTGGCCTTTCACCAATTGAACCTCTACAATTCTAGTTATTGCTGCTCAAACCTGCTGGACTCATGCCCAGTCCTGCAGGTCACCAAAGGCAGCCAAACTAACCTCAATTCCCACTACACCAACCACTTCATTTCTTGTTTACACATAACCAAATGGTCACCAATTGACCATTAAAATTCACTTTCACCATTACATGATCAAGGTCTCCATTTTATACCCAAACCCTAACCCTAACCCTAACATCTCAAATCATGCATTTAACTTGCATTTCATCATTTCACTTAAAAGATTAATACTAAGGGCAGCCATACTACCATTTTAGCTCCATGAAAATCATCAAAACCTTACCATATCCAAGGCTGCTGAAAATATGGGATGGGCATACACATGGTATTTATTAAATTTCTTTGTAATTTTGTACTCAATCATACTCCTTCAACATGAATTTAAAGAGAAAAATAAGTTTAAGTCACTAACCTCTAATGGAGCTAATCCAAAGCTTGCAAGAACTCTTCCTTTTGATTTCTTTTTGCTCCCAAAAGCTTTACTATGAAGAAAGAACAAGAATTTGTGTTGGGAACTTAGGCTTTAGTTGAGTGAAAACCAAGAAAATCAAGCTTTGTAAAGCTTGGCTATGGTGGACAATGGGAGAGGAGTGGTGCAGCTTGGGAAGAAGAGTGGGAGGCTGTTGAAATTTTCTAGATTATGACTTTTTTTCTGCCCATTTTATATATTATAAGTATTTTTCTTTAATTTGATTGGCTAAGCATTTTAATTACCTCATGCTTACATAAGCATGAGGTAATAAATCTCATTTATTCACAATTTCTCCTCTTCCTTTTCCTATTCATTTTTAATTAATTTTTCATCAATATTTTTTCATATTTTATGTCATATAATTCACTTACATAAATGGACAAGTTGGTCAAAAATCATCTCTGAAGACGAAATGACCAAAATGCCCTCCGTTAGGCTTAACGAGCCAAAATTGTATGTACCGATTGATTAAATTTTCCTTGTGTTTTCTTAACATTTTATTGTCATTGGAAACCCAATAATCCTTTCCTGAGGTCCCAAAAATAATTTCATGAGGTTTTCCCTGGGTCTAGGGTTGCTAACAGCCTTCACCGTCACTTCCCCTTCAGGTTACTCATCACTGAGGTTTCGGCTCGTTTAACCTTAATATATTTCATTCCTAAAAATTTTTTCTTCATTTTTTATGAGCATTATTTAGTTTTTTTATAACTTCTCACTCTAGTCTATTTATAATTTCAAACATTGTAGCTGCCCAAACTGACATTGGTTGCCTGAACAGTGAACTGTACGGTCTAGCTAAAGTGAGGATGTTACATATTTATTCATAATTTAGATCATAATAATTATTTACTTAATTGGACAAGTCAGCCAAAAATTACCTCTGAAGGCGAAATAACCAAATGCCCTCCGTTTGGCTTAACAGACCAAAATTGTAACACCCTACTTGAAACAACTCCGTACATTCTACTATTTTGGTGACCAGTGTCGGTCCGGACAGCTAGAACGTTCGGAAAAATATTTAAACTAAAGTGAGGAACCATAATTAACTCAAATATTAATAAGAAAAATTTATGAAAAATTTTAGAAATAAAATATAACCAAGTTAAATGAGTCGGTGCCCTAGCGATGGCTAACCCAGTGGGAAGTTGCGGTTCTCGCAACTGGGAGCCCTAGACTAGGGAGAAAATTCATAAAATAATTTTTGGGACTCCAGAGAAGGGTCATTGAGGTTCCTATGGCATTAGAATGCCAAGAAAATGCTTATAAAATTTTTTCAATTAGTACAGACAATTTTGGTCTGTTAAGCCAAACGGAGGACATTTCGGTCATTTCGTCTTCAGAGGTGATTTTTGGCTGACTTGTCCAGTTAAGTAAATAATTATTATGATCTAAAATATGAATAAATATTGTTAAAAATTGAATTGAAAATGAGTAGCAAAGAAAAGAAAGAAAATGAATTAAAATTGCAATTTTTACCTCATGCTTATGTCACTAAGCACTCTCACCCAATCACATTGTGACACATGTCCATAAACCACTTAAAATGAGTTAAATGGGCAGAAAATTGAAATGAAAAAACTGCACTCTGCTTCCTCATTTCCTGTCACACCCTACTCCCCCGTGAGATGTAACATGATCCCGTAGTACACCTTATGAATTACCATACTTCGCCTACCGATAACCCATTAGATATACTACAAGGGATTTTAAAACAATTTTCATGAAATTTAAATAATCGATTAAAATCTAGTGTTATAAAATTTTTTTCAAAATTTCGGCAAAGTGCCGGCTGTGTTTTGAGAAAACAGTTCTTCAAACCTGAAAAGGAAAACACTCCCAATATGTTTTCTTAAATACAACTCCAATAACTTCATTTCAACTCCTAATTCAAATCTCAATAATCAAATCAATTCATTTTCAAACCAATCTCATCATAAAGAACATTTCATTGATTACAAGACTCAACATTTATATCATAATAATTTACATTTAATTACATACCAAGATATTTTACAAGAGTTTTTACACAACTGCTCAAATAATTTACATATATATTATTACATGTATACATCAAAACCTGTGTACATGGGTATACCTGGAGCTGATCTGATTGTCTCTTCAAAGAAGCTTACTCAATTGTTCTATGCTCTTTTCACCTGATACAGCATACAAAGCTATCGCTGAGTGGTGAACTCAGTGGTGCACAACTATAATTTAAAACATAGTACAATATACCTTAACAAAAATTACAGTAAATAATTTAGAAATTTGGATACTTATCAAATTTCAAAACTCAAAATATTCATTGCCAATAATATAAATCATTTGTATAAAATGACTTTGATCTCAAAATTCAATTTACCAAATCATAACTAACTATTTAAGGTAATTCCAATAAAATCAATTATACATAAATCATAAGTGAAATCACAGTTCTTTACTATTCAAAAACCATTCTTTATCTCAAAAGCCATTCTTTATCTCAAAAACCATTCTTTATATCAAAAACCATTCTTTATCTCAAAAACCATTCTTTATCTCACTAACTATGCAAGACTAATCCGAAAGGGCCATCTTCGGGGTGATTCTAACTCCCTATGGTCCGGGAGGTCGAATCAGATTCTAACTCTCTATGGTCGGGGAGGTCGAATCATCGTGCACAGTACACATCACCATAATGAAACTTTCGAAAGAGCCATAACATAAAAACTTAGATCTAACCTCTAATAAAAAGAGAATCTAAGCCTGTGCACATACCATGGTAATCAAAACACAACTAACTCTATTATCTTCTCAACAAATGAGAGAGACGGGTAATAACCTAGTCAAGCATCTATAGTGAGATATAAAACAATATCACAATCCTTTTAGTGAGCATAAATCACAATACAATTCGATTCAAAGTCAATTCCAATATCTAATAATTTTTATGCTCATCACAATTCAAATAATAAATTTGCATTTTTCCATGCAAAGTGCCCATCACAATTCAAAACATATTCTATCACAATTTTTCAAAACATAATTTATTCAATTCACAACAATGCTTAATACTTGTGAAAATACCATTTCACAAAGCTAAATTCATACATGCTATAATAATTTCAATAATCTTTGAATTAAATTTAATGCTTGTTAAACATAATATATAAGAAAAATATGTCATTTAATCATATGAAATATTCAGAACAAAATCAGTTAAAAAACTAGTTATGCACAAATCTGATTTGAGTCGCTCTTCCCAATATCTTTTTCAACTGAAACACACAATTTAAAGTGTTTCAGTACTCAATGAATTTTTTTTCCATCCATAAAATCCAATATCCAAATTTTCTTGATACTATTCCCTTCAATTCATTTCATTAGTCAACTTATAATGTTGACCCTTGATGCACTCTAAGTGAGTCAATTCTAATTTTACCAATATGTCACATTTTATAGCCCTTTAGTGTTGGTATATGTTACCAATTTCATTTCCAAGTGTATTGCATTTTATTGCAATTTATCGGATTTCAGTGTACTATTTTGACCTAGCTGAACGACCTAGTTCCCTCAGTTATCGGGTTCTGGTTCAAACTAAAAACTTGTAGGTCTATGTTTTATTGCACGCGGAGCAAAATTTCAGGTCATTCTGAGTTGTGTAGACTAAGATATGGTCAATTTACCAATGCTAGACAGAATGCACTAAAATGGTAGGCTTAGGTCATTTTTAGGTCACTTTTGGTTTAGCCAGTTTTGGTACCAGAACTTGTGAAAGCTATTGGGCTTGGTTCTGGCCATTTTTAGGCTTTAGTGTCTTCATAAGAATTGTAGATATATTTCTAAACTAGTCATGGTAAAAATTTCAGGTCATTTGGACCTATTTTGAGTAAGTTATGGTCAAAAAACTAGCTACTGCCCAAATGGTCAATTTTCAGGCTTTCAAGTCACTAATCCAGATTTGGTCATTTTTCAAGTCACCTTTTAGGCAGAATTTAGGTAATCTTCCTTCATGAAAGTTGGCACATTTTGTGCCTAGTTTCACCTCCAATTGGTCTCATACCAATTGGAGTCACACACTTAAGATTCTAAGCTAAAACATACACTACCCTGCTACACATTCTTCATCACATACCAATTACACATTCTATACTTACTAAGCTAACCCTTTCATGCCAATTCTGGTTTGTACCATACCATTAACATACTTAACAACACATTTTGGTCATTTTGGAAAGCTTGTAACCATTCTCAACATACACATTATAACTCAGAATTTTTCAAAGTCCATTTACACAATTTAACCACATTAACATATTCCATTTACATATCCAATTTCAATCTATTATACACATATACATGCTGCCACCATAAACAACATAATTCAATAAACCAAACCATGAAAGAACACATTTCAACTACACTTTAAAAGTTGCCAAATTACACATCTCCTTCAAATAGCTTCCAAGCTTCCAAAACCAAGTGCACTATCACACATACACTTAGTATACATTATCTAAATTATTTCTATATACATAAATACTTATACCAACATCTTAAACTACCATTAACAAGTAAAAAGAAGTTACAAATAGTGAGTTTCCATGGCTGCCGAAATGGTGTATCACCATTAAATCATCAAACTTCAAAACATCTTCCATAAAACAACTCACCACAACATCCACTCAAAGTTTAATGAAATAAGAATTAAAAATACACACTTACCACTTTTAAAGCTTGACCAAAACTTCACTAAACTTCTTAAAATTTCTATCTAACTCTTCCTTGTGATGTGGGGAGCAAAGTTAGTGAAGCAAGCTTTGGGTTTTAAGTTAAAAATGGTGGAGTTTAGGGAGGTTGCATGAAACGGCCATGGATGGAGAGCTTGAGAGAACCATTCGGCTATGTTGAAGATGAAGGTTGAAGATGATGGTTAGTGCTGCCCTCCATGTCCACTAACATTTAAATAATCCACTTAGTGCTCCACTTACCTTAATTAACATTTAAATAACCCTAAGTTTCCTAATTTGCAATTAACACCCAAATTTCTCACTATTTACATTATGTGTCAAGTTTCCCATTTCCATGGCATTTTTAAAATTTAATACTACTTATTTTTAATGGACATTTAGGTCAAAAGGCAACTCGGGTGTCAAATGACCAAAATGCCCCTATTTGGTTTATATTCATGATTTTTTGGTAATACCGAGTTTTGTCGTTTTCTCGATTTCCCATTTTTCATTGTACTAATTAATTAATTTTTCTTTAATATTTCTAATGAAATTTATACTTCAATAAGTCTTTAATTATGTCTCGAAACTAAATTCTGAGGGTTCTCTACAGTCATGGGGTCGGCTATTGCCTGCGCCGTAACTTTCCCGTGCGGTCACCCATCGCTGCGGTGCTGGCTCGTTTAACTTAGTTTCATTTCATTGCTATTATTTTTCCTTCATTTTTCTTGTATTTTCTTTTCTTGTATTTTATTATTTTATGTCTTCTCACTAACAATTAAATGTAGTTCTAGGCATTCTAGCTGTCCGAACCAACACTGGTTATCGGAATAATAGAACGCACTACCAAACATAGGAGTGTTACATTTCCCGTCCACCATAGCCAAGAAGCTCTCTCTCCATTTTCTCTTTTAAAGCTTGTTTTTCCTAAGCTTCCTCCCCATAAAACCCTAAACTCGCTTTACTAAAAATCATTTCCACATCTTGGAGAAGCTAGTTGTAGCAAAAAGAAGAGAAAGGACTGAAGTTTTGTTACCTACAAATTCTGCTCAAAGAGGTTAGTGTCCAATCTCCTATCTCTTTTACTTAATTCATGTTTATTGGCATGAGATAAGTGGAAAAGTGTAAGAAAAACAAAATAAAACTTATGTATATTCATCCCTACAATTTGGGCAGCCTAGGGATGGCTAGGGTTTGATGAATTTACTTGAAGTAAAGTGTTTATGAGCTACCCATAGCATGAGATGAGTGATTGAACATGTAAGAGTAAGTGAAATGCAAGTGTCATGCATGAATGAACCTTGAAAATGTGGACACTTGAACAACATTAGGATTTGCTCATGTGATGGTTCATTAACCTTGTAATGGTCCATTAATGACCATTTGAATGTGTATGATGAGGAAATGAAGTGAGTTGAGGCTTGGCATTTGAGTGTGGGTGAGCTGCCTTGGCTGACCTGTAGGACTGAGCATGAGTCCAACAGATTTGGGCAATTATAAATGGAGTTGTAGAGGTTCATTGGTGCATGGCCAATTGGAAATGAAACTAGACACATAATGGCACAACTTTGGTATAAAAACCCTGCCCAGAAAACCAAACCAAGTTGACCTAAAAATTGCCCTAATCCGGGTGACTTGCATTCTGCTTGGGCAAAATAACCAAATAATTCATTTGCTCATAACTCAGTGTAGAAAGTCAAATTGAGCTAAAATTTTATCAACAGAAAGCTGAGATATAGTCCTACAACTTTCATGAAGAAACCTAACCCAAATTTCAACCATAACATATTCAAAAAGTGACCTGCAGTCACTGCACAAAACACTATAGATTTGGTCAGTCCAGAAAATATGGAAAGTTTACAATCCGGCCAGTTATGGTTTTTAGGCCATAACTTGAGCTACAAAACTCCAAATAGAATGATTCAAAAAACAAATTGTAACTAGACACAATAGGGAACAACTTTCATGTTGACAACTTTGCCAAATTCCTACTGTAAAAATGACAAATGGAATAGTAAACACAAAGCTTAAAATCTGAAAATTTTGAACAACTAGCACTAAGCTTAGAAATGGTTTTGGCAACTAATACCAACAACTTTAGAATGTAAAATGTGGTATGTTGGGAGTATTAGAACTAATGTACCTATTACCTATGCAAAAGTCAACATTTTAGTTGACTAATAAAATGAATAGTAACACATAAACTTAAATTTCAAAAATTGTACAATTTAAAAGTGCAACATGCCCTAGTACACCTAGCAAGAATGGTTTGGATAGGTTGGCATGCCAATAGGGTTTAGTTAGCAGTACTGCACGTGGCATTATGCCATTATGTGATTTTATGGTTTTTAGCCACTCTGACATTGTGATGATACTTGGCCTTGTGCCTAATATTTATTATAGCTCATTAGCTGTTCTGTTGCACACCGAGAGATACATATGTGACCGATGGTGTGACGGCCCGAGGTACTTGATACCCAGTACCAGTTTACCCATTTATCCAGTCCAATCATCCAGTATAGGTTACTTGGGCAACCAGAAATGAAAGTGGGTAAATTTAATGAAATAATGAACATAACAAGTACAAAATCAATAAGACTACAAATAATTATCGAAAATTTGTCTGCATAAGACATCAATATATTCATTGCATATTTATTTTCTGTTATTTCTTTTCATTCTATTATTGGCACCACTAAGCATTATTGCTTAGCGCGTTGCTTTTTGCCACGCATAGGTTCTAGAGAGACCGATAGAGAGCCCAGTAGGCCACAGATTGGGTGAGACCTTCTGCTGCTCTACATAGTGTTCGTGTCACCTCACCGTCATCAGTGCATTGGTAGGACACTAGGTTTCATTTTGGGTATTTTGTAATTAACTTTTATTTTCTCATGTGTAATTAAGACTTATGTAATGTATTTTGGTATTGATGTAAATAGTGGAAATTGTGTTTATGAATGGAAAAATTGAGTATTTATTTATGACTTGTATATGAATATCATGAGAAATAAATGAATGATAAATGGAATTATTAATGAAAAATATTGAGATTTTGTTGATGAAATGGAGTTTGGGAATGATTGAAAACATATTGGAAGTGTTTTTCACAGGTTCCAAAGAACTGTTTTCTCCATTTTTAGCCGGTACTCTATCGGATTTTCTATAAAATTTACAGAACCTCAAATAAATTTATGATTTCAATAAATGACTTAAATGAATGATATTTTACAAATTGTACCTCATAACTATGAAAAAAATAAATAAGGAATAATAAAAATGATCGGAATAAAATAGGGTGCTCTGATACCACTAAATGTGACACCCCTTAAAGGTTCCTTAGGCAAATCCCACAACGGCAAAGCACGGAGATGGTCTTGAGTTCAAAAAGTAATGATATATAAAATGGGGAAACTAATCACTAGAGACGCCTTTTGGTGGAATGGCCTAGAGAGTTGGAAGAACTCCAGGGTTAAGCGTGCTCACTTGAGAGAAATCCTAGGATGGGTGACCTCCTGAAAAGTTCTCCATTCCACCTATGGGACAAAACGTCAGGCTTATGGCCAAAGTGGACAATTCCTCTAGTGGTTAGAGTCCGATCATTACAATTGGTATCAGAGCCGCTCGCGTGTCCTCTTGGGCGATGGTGTGGCAAACCTCAGTGAGGACGCTAAGTCCCGAGAAGGGGGGAGAAAGGTCCCTTAGGTAAATCCCACATCGGAAAAACACGGAGATGGTCTTGGGTTCAAAAAGTAATGATATATAAAATGGGGGAACTAATCACTAGAGGCACCTTTTGGTGGATGGCCTGGAGAGTTGGAAGAACTCCAGGTTTAAACGTGCTCGCTTGAGAGAAATCCTAGGATGGGTGACCTCCTAGGAAGTTCTCCATTCCACCTATGGGACAAAACCGTAAGGCTTATGGCCAAAGCGGACAATTCCTCTAGTGGTTGAAGTCCGATCATTACAATGGCATCTGAGAAAGTGTTTCAGTAAAGGGGATGTTGATGTAAAGCTTTTGTAAGACTTCCAAAAACTTCCCAAACTGCTTGTCAATTTGGCTTTCTGAAATCTCTGAGGAAAAGGTAGGGGAGGTTGGTATGGTTCTGGTAATTTCTTTGTCTTCCTTTCTTCCTCTTCCTGATCTTTCTTAGCTTCTTCCTCCTTTTTCTCTGCTTGGTCTTTAGATTTTCCTATGGTTTCCTCTGTTGGTTCTACCTCTGGTTGTACCAGAGTTCTCCCAATCCTCAATGTAACTGCCTTACAATGCTCCCTTGGGTTCATTTCTGCTTGGCTAGGCAGTTTTCCAGTAGCCTTACTTGAAGAGCTTGCTTGCTGAGCAATCTGATTTTCTAGCATCTTGTTATGAGTAGCAAGTTGGTCCACTCGGGAAGTCAGCTGTTTAATCAATTTAGTTTGTTGTTGTTGAGCTGCTAGGAACCCTTCCATCATGGTTTCCATAGTCATCTTTGGTTCAAGTTATTGGTGCTGGAGAGGTAGTGGTGGCTGTGCAAAGTTTTGACCTCTGTTCTGAAATCCAGGAGGTGCTGGTGGTTTGTAACCTTGTTGCTTGTTTATTGGCTAGTTCTGCTTATTAGACCATGAGAAATTTGGGTGGTTCCTCCATCCAGGGTTGTAAGTATTTGAATATGGATTGTTTAACTGCCTCTGGTTGAAGTTTCCTCCATTATTCACATAGTTCATCTGTTCTGAAGAGGGTTCATTGAAATTGTTGTATTCTGAATTCATGTATCCTCCTCCATAGCTGTCTTTAGGTTGACTATTTGTACCTACTGTGTTAGCTTGCATGTTCTCGAGTTTCCATGTGAGCTTATCAAATTGAGCATTTATCATGCTTAAGGTGTCTACTTCTAGTACCCCTGCAGTTTTCCTTGCATGTCCTCTTTCATTTGACCACTCATAGTTATGGTATGCCACCCTTTCTAGAAGTTCAAGTGCTTGTGGCACTGTTTTCTCCATTAGATCACCTTCTGCAGCTGAATCAACTGTACTCCTTATAGAGGGTAGTAACCCATTATAAAAGTTTTGCACTAATAGCCAATCTTCTATACCAAGGTGTGGACATTTTCTTTGTAGGTCTTTATATCTTTCCCATGTGTCATTGTGACACCCCTTACCCGTGTACAGAATATCCGAGTAAGCAATGTCACACGGTGTATCGGCACACTCCATATTACCTTAATCAATTTTTGTCATAGTTTTGAATATAGTTTATGAAATATAATTTATTTAAGCCATTTATCGAAATTATTATTTATTTGAGGTTCCGAAAATTTTAAAGAAAATCCGGCAGAGTACCGGCTAAAAATGGAGAAAACAGTTCTTCGGAACCTGTGAAAAACACTTCCAATATTCATATCTCATCACTCTCAAACTCCAATATCAAAATCTCAACATTTTTCTATTTCATTTCTCAATCATTCATCTAATGTGATAATCAAGTACAATTCACAGATAGATATTCACATTTTCCATTCACCAACACAATTTTCATTATTTACATGAAAATCAAAATACATTACATAAGTTTCATTTACATAAAGGAAAATAAAAATCAATTACAAAATACCAAAATGAAGCCTAGTGTCCTACCAATGTACTATAGATGGTGAGGTGACACGGACACTATGCAGGGCTGCAAGATGGACTCACCCAGTCTGCGGTCTACTAGGCTCTCGATCTGTATCTCCAGAACCTACGCGTGGCGAAAGCAACACGCTAAGCAATGATGCTTAGTGGTGCAATAATAAAATAAAAGAAAATAGCAGAAAATAAATATGTATTGAATGTATATGTCTTATTTGTTTTGTATTTGTTATATTCATTTATTTCTTTAACTTTGTCCATTTTCATTCATTTGGTTGCCCAAGTAACCTATCTTTGGACGAATTTGGATAAACGGGTAACCGCCTTTGGGTATCAAGTACCTCGGCCGTCACACCATCGGTCACATATGTATCTCCTGTGTACCTTGAGCGGCTAACAAGCTGTAAATAATATTAGGCACGAGGCCAAGTCTCAACACAATATCAAAATGGCTAAAAGCCATAAAATCACAGAATGGCATAATGCCATATGCAGTACTGCTAACTGAACCCTATTGGCATGCCAAACTATCCAAACCAAACTTGTTAGGTATACTAGGGCATTTGATACTTTAAAATTCTTCAATTTGTGAATTTCAAGTTTTAGTGTCACTATTCACTTCATTAGTCAACAAAAATGTTGAATTTTGGATAGAAAATAGGTGTATTGGTTTTAAAACTTCCAATGTACCACATTTTGCATTTAAAACTTGTTGGAATTAATCACCAAATCCATTTCCAAACTTAGCACTAAGGGGCAGAATTTTCAGTTTTTGTACCATAAATTTACTGTTCCATTAGGGATTGTTACAGTGGAAATTTGAGGAAATGGTAAACATGAAAGTTGTTCCTTATTTTGTCTAGTTGAATTTCGTTTTTTGAATCACTCCATTTGGAGTTTTGTAGCTCCAGATATGGTCCAAACACCACAGCTGGCCGGATTGGAAAACTGCAGAATTTACCAAATCTACAGTACAATGAACAGTGACTGTGAGTGCCTTGTTGGACAGGTTCTGGTCATAATTTGGGGTAGGTTTCTTCATGAAAGTTGTTTTTCTATATCTTATCTTGTTGCTGTAAAAGTTTCAGGTCAAATGGACCATTTTACAGTGAGTTATGCCCAAATGAACAGTTACTATTCATTTAGTCATTCTACCGAATCTGCTTGCAGGGTATCTGGATTGGGGCCAATTTTTGGTCCACTTGCTTTGGTCTTTTGGACATGGTTTCTTCAGCAAAATTTTGCCATTATAAGTCTAGTTTCATGTCCAATTGGCCAAACACCAATTGAACCTACACAGCCAAAGATATGACAGTCGAAACAGGCTGGACTCCCAGCCTCCCTGCTGCACTCACTAGGCAGCCCACCAATTCAGTTTGTATTACTCTAAATATCTTCAAATTATGGTCAACTTACCTCAAATGGTCACTAATTGACCATTATAATGTTCACTTACCACTTCAAATCTAAATTTCACTCTCAAACCCTAGCTCAAATTCAAGGTTCACACCACACACCTTAGTTAACTCTTTCATTCCTTATATATATATATATATATATACACTTTAAACATAATCTCTAATTCATTCTAAGTCCATTAAAACAATCAAATTCATTCCTTCCTTAGGGCTACCGAAATTCATGGTATACATACACATGAGTTTTAGTCCATTTAATTTACAATTTCATACCAAATTCAAGTCCCTAACATGGAAATAAAGAAATATTTGCATAAGTAAGCACTAACCTCTTGTAGGGCAGAATTTTCCAAACTTAAACTTCACTTTCTTTCCTTTTCTAGGCTGCCAAATACTTTCCCAAGAGGTATGGACAAGCTTTAATGAAAGGTGTCTAGGGTTTAGTAGTGGAAATTCATGAGAAATGGAAGTAGTGAAAGAAAATTTTCATGGAGGGAGTGGAAGAGAGGGTCACGGCTTTGGAAGAAGAAGAAACCAGAAAATGGTTTCTTAATTTGTCATTTTTCCCTTTTTAAATAATTTTTGTTGTGTTGTTGAATGGTGATTAGTGGAGGGCATTTAAATGACATCATAGTGATGTCATAATTAAGGATTTAAGGCATTTTCTTTTTCTTTCTTTTCTATTCATTTTTAATTTAATTTTTAGCAATATTTATTCATATTTTAGATCATAATAATTATTTACTTAACTGGACAAGTCGGCCAAAAATCGCCTCTGAAGGTGAAATGACCAAAATGCCCTCCGTTTGGCTTAACGGGTCAAAATTGTCTGTACCGATTGAAAAATTTTTCTAAATGTTTTCTTGGCATTCTAATGCCATAAGAACCTCAATGACCCTTCTCTAGAGTCCCAAAAATTATTTTATGAATTTTTCCCCGGGTCTAGGGCTCCTAGTTGCAAGAACCGCAACTTCCCTCTGGGTTACCCATCGCTTGGGCACCAGCTCATTTAACTTGGTTGTATTTTATTTCTAAAATTTTTACTAAATTTTTCTTGTTAATATTTGAGTTAATTATGGTCTCTCACTTTAGTTTAAATATTTTTCCGATCGTTCTAGCTGTCCGGACTGACATAGGTCACCGGAACAGTAGAATGTATGGAGTTGCTACAGGGCGGGTGTTACAACTCTTCCCCTCTAATTTAAATTTTGTCCTCGAAATTTTACCTAATGCAAACAGTTGAGGAAACTGTTGCCTCATCGTCTCTTCACTTTCCCAAGTTGCCTCCTCGGTGTTGTGGTGCCTCCAAAGCACTTTCACCAATGGAATCTGCTTATTTCTCAACTCTTTCACTTCTCGAGCCAGGATCCGTATGGGTTCTTCTTCATATGTCAAATCCGGTTGTACTTCAATTTCTTCCCTGGAGATGACATGTGAAGGATCTGAGCGGTATCTTCTTAACATAGACACGTGGAACATATTATGGATCTTGTCCAGCTCTGGTGGTAAAGCTAGCCTATAAGCCACTGGACCCACACGTTCAATGATTTCATATGGGCCAATGAACCTAGGGCTTAACTTACCTTTTCTTCCAAACCTCAATACCTTCTTCCACGGTGACACCTTGAGGAACACTTTGTCACCAACCGCATATTCTATTTCTTTTCTTTTCAAGTCGGCATAAGATTTCTGTCTGTCTGAGGCAACCTTCAGATTAGCTTTGATTAGTTTCATTTTCTCCTCAGTCTGTTTCACAGTGCAGCCCCACCGGTTTGTCTTCGCCAATTCAGTCCAGCTGCTGGAGTTCTACATTTCCTCCCATACGATTGCTTCATACGGGGCCATTTGGATACTAGCTTGGTAGCTATTGTTGTATGCAAATTCGCGATGGGAGGTATCTATCCCAACTTCCCTCAAACTCAATGACACAACCCCTCAGCATATCCTCAAGGACCTGACATATATTTCATGTTATTATTATCATTTTAATTCAATAGTTGTATTAATTCAATTGGTTCATTTGTTTACCTGGATTACTCTTTCAGATTGCCCATCCGTCTGAGGATGGAATGCTGTGCTGAAGAGGAGTTGTGTACCCAAGGAGTCATGCAACTTCTTCCAAAATCTCGATGTAAACCTTGGGTCTCGATCAGATATGATGGAAAGTGGAATTCCATGCAGTCTAACTATCTCACCGATATACAATCGCTAACTTCTCCGGTGAGTAGTCGGTCTAATCGGCGAGAAAGTGTGCTGACTTTGTCAATCTATCCACTATCACCCACACTGCATCATGTTTCTTCTGGGTCAGAGGTAGACCACTTACAAAATCCATGGTGACCTGATCCCATTTCCATTCAGGTATGCGTATAGGCTGTAGCAAACCCGATGGAACTTGATGTTCTGCCTTGACTTGCTGACATGTCAAACATTTAGTCACATAGTCAGCTATGTCCTTCTTCATACCAGGCCATCAATACTGGAGCTTCAGATCATGATACATCTTTGTACTTCCTGGGTGCATAGCATATACACTGGTGTGTGCCTCTTTCAGAATACTGGCCTTCAATTCCCCATCATCTGGTACACATACTCTTCCTTTGTAGTACAGACACCCATCTGCTTTCACCTCATAGTCAGTTGTTTTTCCCTTTGAGATTTTGCTCATAATAGCCATTAGCTTCTCATCTACCTTCTGCCCATCTAAAATCTGCTGTAATAGGTTTGGCCTCATTTGCAACTCAGCCAAAATAGCTCCATCTCAAACCAAATATAGACGGGCATTCAATGATCTCAAGGCTGTCATGGATTTTCTGCTCAAAGCATCAGCAACAACATTTGCCTTCCCAGGATGATAGTCAATCACACAATCATAGTCCTTCAGGAACTCAATCCATTGCCTCTGTCTAAGGTTGAGCTCCTTCTGAGTTGGCAAATATTTCAAACTTTTGTGGTCTGTGTAAATGTAGCACTTTTCACCATACAAGTAATGCCTCCATATCTTCAGTGCAAAGATAATTGCTGCAAGCTCTAGATCATGGGTAGGGTAATTCTGTTCATGTGGCCTTAGCTGTCTGGAAGCATAAGCGACCACCTTTCCCTCTTGCATCAATACACACCCTAACCCATTATGAGAGGCATCACTGTAGACCACAAAGTCCTTTCCTGACACTGGCTGTGTTAACACTGGTGCCTCTGTCAACACAGCCTTCAACTTCTCAAAACTGGTCATTCCAGTCAAATCTGACATTCTTGTGTAATAACTTGGTCATTGGAGCAGCTATTAAGGAAAATCCCTTCACAAATCTCCTGTAATACCCAGCTAGCCCCAGGAAACTTCTGACCTCAGTTGTATTCCTGGGAGGCTTCCATTCCAATACTGCTTCTATTTTCTTGGGATCCACTCTAATCCCATCAGCTGACACTATGTGTCCAAGGAATGCAATCTCATTTAACCAGAAGTCACACTTGGACAACTTAGCATATAGCTTCTTTTCTCTCAGGGTTTGCAGAACAATCCTCAAATGCTCATCATGTTCTTCCCTGGTCTTGGAATACACCAAAATATCATCAATAAAGACCACTACGAACCGATCTAGGTATGGATGGAAGATACGGTTCATAAGGTCCATGAATGCCGCTGGTGCATTTGTTAGGCCAAAGGGCATCACTAGAAACTCATAATGCCCATATCGAGTCCTGAATGCAGTCTTTGGCACATCTGCATCCTTCACCCTCAACTGATGATACCCTGATCTGAGATCAATCTTAGAAAATATTCCTGCTCCCTTCAACTGATTAAACAGATCATCAATTCTAGGCAACGGATATTTTTTCTTCACAGTCACTTTATTCAACTGCCGGTAATCAATGCATAGCCTCAAAGTCCCATCATTTTTCTTTACAAACAGCACTGGAGCTCCCCATGGTGACACACTGGGGCATATGAACCCCTTATTAAGCAACTCTTGTAACTGAATTTTCAACTCCCTCAATTCAGTGGGTGCCATCCTATAAGGAGAAATGGAAATGGGTGTTGTACCCGGCAGTGTCTTAATAGCAAATTCGACTTCCCTTTCTGGTGGCAAACCAGGCAATTCTTCAGGAAATACATCTGGGAAGTCTCTTACTGTGGGTATGTCACACAGATCTGGCTTAGCCTGCCTAGTATCCACCATATGTGCTAGGTAGGCTTCACAGCCTTTTCTCATCATTCTTCTTGCAACTGTGGCTAAGATGACATTGGACAAGAAATCTGTCCTTTCCCCCACAACTGTGATCTCATTACCCTCTAAAGTTTTCAGAGAAATTCTCTTCAATTTGCAATCAACTATTGCCTGATGACGTGACAACCAGTCCATTCCCAAAATCACGTCAAACTCGTGGAAGGGCAACTCAATCAGGTCTGCCAAGAATTCATACCCCTGAATCCTTAACGGGCAACCCTTGTATACTTTGTTCACCACTACACTGTGGCCCAATGGATTAGTGACCAGAATGTCTTGGTCACTCTCCCCTACTAATATCCCCCTTTCTACGGGTAGGTTGATGCAGATGTATGAATGAGTGGATCCTAGATCCACTAATGCATGCACAGATGTATTGTAGAGGGAGAACATACCCCTGATGACGTCTGGGGCATCTTGCTCCTCCTGTGCTCTAATGGCATAGGCTCTGGCAGGTGGTCTGTTATCTAGCCTCTCTGCTGGCTCAGATGCAGGCCTCTGTGATGGTCCCACTGCGTCAGATTTGCCAGATTTCCTACCCCTTTGTGGTGCAGGAGCAGATCTGTCTGCATGTGTTGGAGCAGCTGTAGTAGTTCTGCATGGACAGTTCCTCAACTGATGCTCTGTTGACCCACACCTTAAGCAGGCACCAGTCACTCTTCAACACTCCCCCTTGTGCCACTTCAGGTAATGTGGACATGCAGAAGATGCTGGGGCTGGTCCCCTGAACCCCATCCCTGGAGAGCTGCCCACTGATGGTGTGGACTGACCTCTCCTAGGGGTAAACTGTGGCCTGGGCCCCTGACACTGACCCTGACCTTGTAGGTGACCTGAACTCTGTGCAGGTGGACCCTTGAACTTCTTCCCAAATGCAGGAGATGAACTAGACTGACCTGGGCCCCTCTTCTGCTGTCTTTCCCTTCTAGTCTGCTCACTGATTCTAACCTTTTCAACCTTTATTGCAGCTTCCACTAACTTGGTAAAGTCTGTGATTCCCAAGGCAGTGATCATGATCTTTATGTTGTCATTTAGTCCCTCTTCAAATCTCTTACACCTTTCAGCTTCATTAGGGACTATCTCCCTTCCATAGCGGCTTAATCGGACAAATTCCTTTTCATACTCAGCCACTGACAGCTGTCTCTGCCTCAGATTAATGAACTCTCTTCTTCTCTCTTCCAGGTATACACTACCCACATATTTCTTCTTAAATTCGGAGAGGAAGAAGTCCCAAGTTACTATTTCTGGCTGTACTTCACTGGATACCGTGTCCCAGCATTCATATGCATCATCTTGCAACAGAGATACAGCAGCCTCTAAATTTTGCTCTGGGGTACAGTGGAGTTGTTTTAAAACTCTGCCTGTTCTGTTCAACCAATTCTGGTACCGCAGTAATCATCTTCTCTCTTGCCAAAGAAGTCCACTGCTCCAAACTTTCTCAATTTTTCTAGATGTGATTTTGGTTGTGGAGGTGGTGGTGGTGGTGGCATTACCCTAGCCATTTGTTTGAAGAATTCTGTGACACCCCTTACCCGTGTACAGTATACCCGAGTAAGTAATGCCACACGGTGTACCGGCACACTCTAATATACCTTAATTAATTTATATCATGCTTTTTGGATATAATTTATGAAACATACTTTATTTAAGCCATTTAGCAAAATTTTTATTTATTTGAGGTTCCGGAAATTTTATAGAAAATCCGGCGGAGTACCGGCTAAAAATGGAGAAAACAGTTCTTCGGAACCTGTTAAAAACACTTCCAATAAACAAATTCATTCATTCTCAACTCCAATATCAACACAAAACTCAATATCAAGATTTCAACATTTTAATTTCTAATCTCATTCATCATTCACATGTGATGTTCACATATAAATCACAAGTAAACATTTACTTTTCCATTAACAAATACAATTTTCATAATTTACATATACATCAATATACATTACACAAGTTTAATTACATATGAAGAAAAATCAAAATTTAGTTACAAAATGTCAAAATGACACCTAGTGTCCTACCAATGCACAGCAGAAGTTGAGGTGACACGGACACTGAGCAGAACTGCCGGATGGACTCACCCAGTCTGTGGTCTACTGGGCTCACGATCGGTCTCAGTACCTCTGGCGTGGCAAAAGCAACGCGCTAAGTAATAATGCTTAGTGGTGCAATAATATAATAGAAGAAAATAGCAAGAAAATGAATGTGTATAGAATGTGTATGCTTTCTTTGTTTGGTATTGGTATATCCATTATTTCGTTAACGTTGTTCACTTTTATTCATTTGGTTGCCCCAAGTAACCTACACTAGATGATCGGATGGATAACGGGTAACCGCACCGGGTACCTAGCACCTCGCCGTCACACCATCGGTCACATATGCATCTCCCGGCAGTAATGTAATGACTAACAAGTCAGAATAATATCAGGCACAAGGCCAAATCTCAATACAAAATCAGAATGGCTAAAAGCCATGAAATCACGGAATGGCATATTGCCATGTGCAGTACTGCTAACTGAACCCTATTGGCATGCCAAACTATCCAAACCAATCTTGTTAGGTATACTAGGGCATTTGAAACTTTTAAATTCTTCAATTTGTGAATTTCAAATTTTTAGTGTCACTATTCATCTTATTGGTCAACAAAAATGTTGACTTTTAGAATAAAAATATGTACATTGACTTTGGCACTCCCAACATACCACATTTGGCATTCCAAACTTGTTGGCATTAAGCATTTATGCCATTACAAAGTTTAAACCAACACAAGCAGAATTTTCAGTTTTTGTGAGTAAACTTCACTGTTCCATTGGACACTGTTTCTGTGGGAATTTGAAGAAATGACAAACATGAAAGTTATTCCTTATTTTGTCTAGTTGAATTTCCTTTTTTGAATCACTCCATTTGGAGTTTTGTAGCTCCAGATATGGTCCAAAAACCACAGCTGGCCGGATTGCCAATCTGCAGAATTGACCATATCTACAGTAACAGGAACAGTAATTAGAGTCACTTGGTTGGATGGGTTCTGGCCATAATTTGGGGTAGGTTCCTTCATGAAAGTTGTTTGTCTATGTCGTAACTTGTTGCTGTAAAAATTTCAGGTCAATTGACCATATCTACAGTGAGTTATGGCCAAATGAACAGTTACTGTTCATTTGGTCAATTCTGCAGAATCAGTTGCAGGGTGTCCGGATTGGGGCCAAGTTTTGGTCCTCTTGCTTTGGTCTTTTGGGTATGGTTTCTTCAGAAAAAATGTGCCCTTATAAGCCTAGTTTCATGTCCAATTGGCCAAACACCAATTGGACTAACACAGCCAAAGTTATGGCTGTGTAATTGCACTGAAATCTCAGTCCATTGCTGCTATCCCTAGGGCAGATTACACCTTCACTTTACCATACTATTTTTCAGTTCTAATTATGGTCAACTTACCTAAAATGGTCACTAATTGACCATTAAAATGTTCTCTAACAATTTCCCAAGCCAAGCCAATTTTTCACTCTTCAAAACCCTAGTTCCATTATAGGTTTTCACAACACCTTAATTACTAGCTCCTTCAATAATCACATACACACATGGTTTAAACTTGATCTATAGCCCACTTTAAGTCCATCAAAACAATCAAAATAATTCCTTCACAAGGGCTGCCAAAAATTCATATTATGTGTACACATAATTCTTGTTCATTTTAATTACAATTCTTACTCAATTCAAGTTGCAAATCATGAAAATAAGGAGTTTTAAGTATCTAATGCACTAACCTTGATTAGGGCAGATTTTTCCTCACTCAAAACATCACTTTCCTTCACTTTCTAGGCTGCCAAAAGGTTGTTTAAGGTGTGGGGACAAGTTTTAGTGAAGAGTGTTTAAGGTTTAGTAGTGAAACAAAGAGAGAAAGGGAGTTTTGGTGGAGCTTTCATGGTGGAATGGTTATGGAAAATGGAGAGCTACGGGTGTGTTTTTGTGGGAGTGGTGGCTGCTGGAATTTTTCTTATTTTGGTCTTCTTTTATCTCTTTTAATAGTTAGTCAAATAATGGCTTAATTGTGATTGGTCAAAATTTTCTTAATGACATCACCATGATGTTAAATAAGCTTTTTCCTCATTTTCTTTCCTTTCCTCCACTACTCATTTTCAATTTAATTTCTAGTAATGTTTCTTCATATTTTATGTCATATTAATTATTTACTCAACTGGACAAGTCGGCCAAAAATCACCTCCGAAGGCGAAATGACCAAAATGCCCTCCGTTTGGCTTAACGGGTCAAAATTGGCATCTGATTGAAAAATTTTTCTAGGTATTTTCTTGGCATTCTAATGCCATAGGAACCTCAATGACCCTTCTCTGGAGTCCCAAAAATTATTTTATAATTTTTCTCCCGGGTCTAGAGCTCCTCGTTGCGAGAACCGCAACTTCCCTCTGGTTACCCATCGCTTAGGCACCAGCTCGTTTAACTCGGTTGTATTTTATTCCTAAAATTTTTACTAAATTTTTCTTATTAATATTTGAGTTAATTATGGTTCCTGACTTTAATTTAAATATTTTTCCGGACATTCTAGCTGTCCGGACCGACACTGGTCACCGGAACAGTAGGATGTACGGAGTAGTTACTGGGAGGGTGTTACAAATTCGGCCATTTATTGAAACATGGCCTGTGGAGGCTGAGCAGGCTCTGCTTGAGCTGGCGGAGCAGGTTCTCCCATACCCCCAGTCTCAGTTGCTGCAGGTGGAGCATGACTCTCCACTTCCTCCTCAACTGCTCTCTGTGATGTAGGGTCCATATCCTATTCAAAATAAGAAAGACAAACAGATCTGCATTGGTGTCACCTCGGCTCTTACAAATGCAATGCATGGTATGGACTCAATCTAGGCCCAGAAACGCCTAAACCGTGCTCTGATACCACTAAATGTGACACCCTTACCCGTGTACAGAATATCCGAGTAAGCAATGTCACACGGTGTATCGGCACACTCCATTTTACCTTAATCAATTTTTGTCATAGTTTTGAATATAGTTTATGAAATATAATTTATTTAAGCCATTTATCGAAATTATTATTTATTTGAGGTTCCGAAAATTTTAAAGAAAATCCGGCAGAGTATCGGCTAAAAATGGAGAAAATAGTTCTTCGGAACCTGTGAAAAACACTTCCAATATTCATATCTCATCACTCTCAAACTCCAATATCAAAATCTCAACATTTTTCTATTTTATTTCTCAATCTTTCATCTAATGTGATAATCAAGTACAATTCACAGATAGATATTCACATTTTCCATTCACCAACACAATTTTCATTATTTACATGAAAATCAAAATACATTACATAAGTTTCATTTACACAAAGGAAAATAAAAATCAATTACAAAATACCAAAATGAAGCCTAGTGTCCTACCAATGCACTGTAGATGGTGAGGTGACACGGACACTATGCAGGGCTGTAGGATGGACTCACCCAGTATACGGTCTACTAGGCTCTCGATCTGTATCTCCAGAACCTACGCGTGGCGAAAGCAACGCGCTAAGCAATGATGCTTAGTGGTGCAATAATAAAATAAAAGAAAATAGTAGAAAATAAATATGTATTGAATGTATATGTCTTATTTGTTTTGTATTTGTTATATTCATTTATTTCTTTAACTTTGTCCATTTTCATTCATTTGGTTGCCCAAGTAACCTATCTTTGACGATCGATGGATAAACGGGTAAACTGGCACTGGGTATCAAGTACCTCAGGCCGTCACACCATTGGTCACATATGTATCTCCCGGTGTGCAACAGAACAGCTAACAAGCTGTAAATAATATTAGGCACAAGGCTAAGTCTCAACACAATATCAAAATGGCTAAAAGCCATAAAATCATAGAATGGCATAATGCCATGTGCAGTACTGCTAACTGAACCCTATTGGCATGCCAAACTATCCAAACCAATCTTGTTAGGTATACTAGGGCATTTGATACTTTAAAATTCTTCAATTTGTAAATTTCAAGTTTTGGTGTCACTATTCACTTCATTAGTCAACAAAAATGTTGAGTTTTGGATAGAAAATAGGTGTATTGGTTTTAACACTTCCAATGTACCACATTTTGCATTTAAACTTGTTGGAATTAATCACCAAATCCATTTCCAAACTTAGCACTAAGGGGCAGAATTTTCAGTTTTTGTGCCATAAATTTACTGTTCTATTAGGGACTGTTACAGTGGAAATTTGAGGAAATGGTAAACATGAAAGTTGTTCCTTATTTTGTCTAGTTGAATTTATTTTTTTGAATCACTCCATTTGGAGTTTTGTAGCTCCAGATATGGTCCAAAAACCATAGCTGGCCGGATTGTAAAACTGCAGAATTTACCAAATCTATAGTACAATGAACAGTGAATGTGAGTGCCTTTTTGGACAGGTTCTGGTCATAATTTGGGGTAGGTTTCTTCATGAAAGTTGTTTGTCTATATCGTATCTTGTTGCTGTAAAGGTTTCAGGTCAAATGGACCATTTTACAGTGAGTTATGGCCAAATGAACAGTTACTATTCATTTGATCATTCTGCAGAATCTGCTTGCAGGGTATCCTGATTGGGGCCAATTTTTGGTCCACTTGCTTTGGTCTTTTGGACATGGTTTCTTCAGCAAATTTTTGCCATTATAAGTCTAGTTTCATGTCCAATTGGCGAAACACCAATTGAACCTACACAGCCAAAGATATGACAGTCCAAACAGGCTGGACTCCTAGCCTCCCTGCTGCACTCACTAGGCAGCCCATCAATTCAGTTTGTATTACTCTAAATCTCTTCAAATTATGGTCAACTTACCTCAAATGGTCACTAATTGACCATTATAATGTTCACTTACCACTTCATAAGCCAAATCTAAATTTCACTCCCAAACCCTAGCTCAAATTCAAGGTTCACACCACACACCTTAGTTAACTCTTTCATTCCTTATATATATATATATACACTTTAAACATAATCTCTAATTCATTCTAAGTCCATTAAAACAATCAAATTCATTCCTTCCTTAGGGCTGCCGAAATTCATGGTATACATACACATGAGTTTTAGTCCATTTAATTTACAATTTCATACCAAATTCAAGTCCCTAACATGGAAATAAAGAAATATTTGCATAAGTAAGCACTAACCTCTTGTAGGGCAGAATTTTCCAAACTTAAACTTCACTTTCTTTCCTTTTCTAGGCTGCTAAACACTTTCCCAAGAGGTATGGACAAGCTTTAATGAAAGGTGTCTAGGGTTTGGTAGTGGAAATTCATGAGAAATGGAAGTAGTGAAAGAAAATTTTCATGGAGGGAGTGGAAGAGAGGGTCACGGCTTTGGAAGAAGAAGAAACCAGAAAATGGTTTCTTAATTTTTCATTTTTCCCTTTTTAAATAATTTTTGTTGTGTTGTTGAATGGTGATTAGTGGAGGGCATTTAAATGACATCATAGTGATATCATAATTAAGGATTTAAGGCATTTTCTTTTTCTTTCTTTTCTATTCATTTTTAATTTAATTTTTAGCAATATTTATTCATATTTTAGATCATAATAATTATTTACTTAACTGGACAAGTCGGCCAAAAATCGCCTTTGAAGGCGAAATGACCAAAATGCCCTCTGTTTGGCTTAACGGGTCAAAATTGTCTGTACCGATTGAAAAAATTTTCTAAATATTTTCTTGGCATTCTAATGCCATAAGAACCTCAATGACCCTTCTATGGAGTCCCAAAAATTATTTTATGAATTTTTCCCCTGGTCTAGGGCTCCTAGTTGCAAGAACCGCAACTTCCCTCTGGGTTACCCATCGCTTGGGCACCGGCTCATTTAACTTGGTTGTATTTTATTTCTAAAATTTTTACTAAATTTTTCTTATTAATATTTGAGTTAATTATGGTCCCTCACTTTAGTTTAAATATTTTTCCGATCGTTCTAGCTGTCAGGACCGACACTGGTCACCGAAACAGTAGAATGTACGGAGTTGCTACAGGGAGGGTGTTACAGTCATAGAGTGATTCTCCCTCCTTTTGTCTGAAGGTGTTGAGCTCAAGCCTCAGTTTTGAAGTCTTTGCAAGTGGAAAATATCTTGCTAGAAAAGCTTGAGAGAGATTTTCCCAAATAGTGAATGTTCCAGCTGGTTGAGAAAGTAACCACTTCCTTGCTCTATCCCGAAGGGAAAATGGGAATGCTCTGAGTCTTATTGCTTGATCAGACACTCCATTCATCTTGAATGTATCACATAGGGCAAGAAAGCATTGGAGGTGATAGTATGGGTCTTCTGTGGGTGAACCTGCAAACTGGGTTTGTTGAATCATTTGGAGCCATGCTAGTTTAGTTTAAAGTTGTTGGCTTTCACTGTGGGTCTAATGACACTGGGTTGAAATCCTTGGATAGATGGATCTCTAAAATCTCTCAAGAGTCTCGGTCTTTCATTATTATAGCCCATGGATGGAATTTCAGGATCTCCTTGACCGTGCTCTTGATGTTTCCTTTCCCTCCTGATGGCTTTCAAAGTTCTATCTATCTCTGGATCGCAGTCCAAAATTTCTTCTTCTGGCCTTGTTCTGGTCATATACCAGATTGAGCACCTGAGAGAAAAGAAGAGAAATATAATCAGTAAAATAAAATTATATAATAAATATGATTGCCTAAATCAGCTAAATTGCCTATTGCTTGATATTACTAATACCAAAGAGTCCCCGACAATGGCACTAAAAACTTGTTTGCTTGGTTTTTATAACCCCGCAAGTGCACGGATCACTAACAAGTAATAAAGTGATAAGTAGAGTATCATTCCCACGAGGACCTTTGTTTAGCAAGTACCAATCTACACAATAATTTTGACTGCCTAGGCTACAGAATATTTAGGGAATGAAGTTCATTAACTTTAAACACTAGAATAGTAATCTTAAAATTAAGTAATTTATTTTTTGAACAATCCTGGAGTTAAGATTTCATACTTGAATCTTATTAGGGATGTTATCTCGTTTATTTACTGAATTGAGGTTCATTTTCTTTGATGGAAATTAGCCCTAAGTTATCCTAAATCCTCTCTTAAGGTATCTAGGGTGTATTTTAATTAATTCAAACCCTACTTTCGTAGTGATCAAATTAATTAAAATCCTTTAAGACCTTTGACCAATTTTTATTTTCCACAAAGGTATCAGCCTATGTCTAGGTCAGAATTCCTAGGTTCAAGATCTTGATTTTCTAATGTTAATCTTCACCTTTCAGTCCTTCAATCAACATCTACAGTCATGTTTAAGTGGGTACCATCACATAGCATGCATTAGGATCACAAGAAATTAAATCAAGAAACAAATCTCAAATCCAGTAAATAAAACTTAATGTTCATCCATAATAATAATTACAAGCATTACTCTCCTAAATCCAGAATAAGGAAACTATTCACTCATGTTAAGTTCAGCAAACATCATGATAAAAAGTAAAGCCAGTAAAAAGAAAACCATGTAAAGAAATAAAGCAATAGGAATCTGTCTAGGGGGATGAAACGAAGAAACTGAAGATAGTTTGCAGCTTTGATCTTGTGGAACTTCAGCTGGAGAACTTCTTTTGGTACTGACGCAGAACCTGACAGCAGCAGCCTTCAGTAATCTCCCCACGACAGTCGTCTTTTTCCCAACCACTCTTTTGATGTTTTCTTTTTTATTTATATTGGTTGCTCTAAGGTTAGGTTGCTTTGAGTCCAAAGGGCCTTAGGAGTCTCATTTTTATCCGAAAATAGGAGGAAAATTCGAGTTATAAAACTGGCTGCAGCATAGTACATGGCCCGTGTGTCACTACACGGGTCCTGCAAAGTAGGCCCATAACTTGCTGAAGGAGAATCGCGTGGTCTTGTTTTGGCACAGAAAGTTACACGGGTCTGTGCCAACTACACGAGCCTGATTACACGGGCCATGTACTTTTGTTCCCATAAGTTTCTTCAAACTTGCGCTCGACAGAGACTTACATGGGTCCCTAGAGATTACACGCGTCTGATTACATGACCCGTGTACTTGTGTTTCTCATCGATTCTCTTGGCTTTCTTCTGGCAGAGATTTACACGAGTCTGGGGCTTGGTATACACGACCCGTGTACTTTGTATCAGTAGCAATTCTCTGTCTCTTTACTCCTCCAAGCTTTTCTTGTACTCCTATACTTCTGTATCTTCACCCAAACACCTGAAATGATGCATAAAATATGGAATTAAGGGCTTTACAATAGAAATTATGAAAACTAATGAAATCAACTATTATGCATGAAAATACTTGCCTAAATGCTATGAAATAGAATGTAAATGTGCTTAAAAACATCTATACAACTCAAGTGTATCACAACCCTGGATAGAGGAACCACCCATATTTCTCATGGTCAAACTTGCAGAACCAATAGAACTAGTCAATCAACAAATAGTAGAGATACAGGACCACACCACCAGGTTCTCAAAACATAAGTTAGAGCATAACTCAACCACCACTATCTCCTCAACCTTAATAGCCTGAACCAAAGTTAACTATGGAATCCATGATGAAGGATTTTCTAGCAGCTCAATAACAACAAAATGAAATGATCAAATAGCTAACTTTCAGAATGGACTAATTGGCCACACATAATAAAATCCTTGAGAACTAAATTGTTCAGGAAGCTGGTTCTTCAAGTAAAACCATTGGTAAACTGCCTAGTCAACTAGAAATGAACCCAAAAGAGCAGTGTAAGGCAGTTACCTTGAGAAGTGGCAAAATACTAAAAGACCAAAGGCCAAAAACAAATCAAAAAACAATAGATAAAGCCCCTGATGAAACCAAGACTCAAGCAATGGGAGAAGAAACACAAGCTAATAAAGGTAAGGAGAAGAAGGAGGAAAAGAAAGAAGAGAAGAAAGAGCCACTAAAGTCCTACCAAACACCATTGCCTTTTCCTCAGAGATTCCAGAAGGCTAAACTAGACAAGTAGTTTAGAAAATTTTTAGAAGTTTGGTAGAAATTTTCCATCAACATTTCCTTCACATAAGCTCTATCTCAAATGCCATCACATTCTAAGTTCAAAGGAGATATTTTCAAACAAGAGGAACTTGATAATTATGAGACAATGGCTGTTACAAAGGAATGTAATGCAATCTTACAGAAAAAACTACCTCTAAAGTTAAAAGATCCTGGAAGCTTCTCCATACCTTGTCTCATAGGTAGTATGAATATTGATAAAGCCCATTGTGACTTAGGACCAAGTGTTGGTCTGATGCCCCTATCTATCTGTTAGAAACTGAATGTTAGAGAGTTTAAACCAACCACTATTTCTTTGCAATTGAAAGACAAATATGTTAAAGAGCTGATAAGAATTATAAAGAACATCCCCATAAAGGTTGGTAAATCTTTTAATACTGATAAACTTTGTTTTTCTAGAAATTAAGGAGGATGTTCCAATTCTCATAATCTTGGGAAGACCTTTCTTAGCAATAGTCAGAGTAATGATAGATGTTAAAAATGGGCAATTGACTCTCAAAGTAGGAGAAGAGGAACTAGCGTTCAACTTATTTCATGCCATGAAACAAAAGCCAAACATGGACAAGTGTTTAAGGGTTGATATAATTGATTAGCTAGTTGAAGAGGAGTTCAACAAGAGATATCTACAGGATCCATTAGAAGCTTGTATTGTGCACAGCAATACTATAAAAGATGAAAATAAGGAAACTGCAGCAATAGCACAATCACTAGAAGTGAGCCCACCACTACCATTGGCTTAAGCACTTCAAGTAGAGGAGTTGACAACATCTAATGATAAAAAGACAGCACAACAAGTAGAACTCAAACCCCTTCCTTCTACTCTCAGGTATGTATTTCTTGGCTTAAATTCTAATTTTCCTGTAATAATTAGTACTAGTCTAACTGAGCGAGAAGAGGAAAATTTGTTGAAGGAATTGAGAACCTATAGAAGATTATTGGGTATAAAATAGAATATCTAAAGGGAATTAGTCCTCCCATTTGTATGCATAGGACACCTATGGAAGAGAACAGTAAACCCACTATAAAGCATCAAAGGAGACTTAACCCTAACATGAAAGAGATAATTAAGAAGAAAATCTTAAAACTATTAGATGCAGTTGTAATCTAACCCATTTCTGATAGTAAATGGGTTAGTTCAATACATGTAGTACCTAAGAAGGATGGGATAACTATAATAAAAAAATGAAAATAATGGGCTAATCCCCATTAGAACTGTCACTGATTGGTGAATGTGCATTAATTATAGGAAACTAAGTAGAACCACCCAGAAAGACCATTTCTCTCTTCCATTTATTGATCAAATGCTTGAGAGACTAGCCAAGCATTCTAATTTCTATTACTTAGATGGGTACTTGGGATTATTTCAAATCCTAAATTCACCCAGAGGACCAAGAAAATACCACTTTTATCTATCCCTATGGCACTTTTTGCATATAGGAGAATGCCTTTTGGTTTATGTAACACCCATGCTACTTTTCAAAGATGTATGATGGCAATTTTCTCTAACTTTGTTGAAAACATAATGGAGGTATTTGTGGATGATTTCTCTGTCTATGATACTACTTTTGAGGATTGTTTGATTAATCTTTCTAAAGTGTTACAAAGATGTAAGGAATCAAACCTGGTACTTAATTGGGAAAAAGGCCACTTCATGATTCAAAAAGGCATAGTTTTTAGTCATCTAGTTTCAGAAAGAGGCGTAGAAGCAGACAAGGCAAAGATCAAAGTCATAGAAAAGATGCCACCACCAACATCAATCAAAGGAGTGTGAAGCTTTTGGAACAAGCATGATTCTATTGAAGATTCATAAAAGACTTTTCCAAAATAGCTAAGCCATTAACAAACTTGTTGAATCAAATCAAGATGTACCCTTTAATTTTGATGAAAGTTACCTTGCTTTTTTTTACAGAATAAAGGAAGCACTAATTTCTTTGCTAATAATGCAACCTTTAGACTGGGAGCTACAATTTGAGATCATGTGTGATGCCAACAACTATATAGTAGGAGCAGTTCTTGGGCAAAGGAAAGATAAGAAAGTCTATGCTATCTAGTATACTAGCAAGATGCTTGAAGACGCACAAATCAACTACGCAACTACAGAGAAGGAGTTTATAGCTATTGTATTTACAATTGACAAATTCAAATCCTACTTAGTTAGATCAAAAGACATTGTATACATAGACTATGCAGCTCTTCGATATCTCTTGAATAAGAAAGAGGCATAACCAAGCTAGTCCAGTGGATACTTCTCCTATAAGAATTTGGCTTGGAAATTAAAGATAAGAAAGGAATTGAGAATGTAGTAGCTAATCATCTATTTGGGCTAAAGCAAGAAGAAAGGGAGAACACAACTGAGGACATGCCAATAGATAACTCCTTTTTCGATGAGCACCTTTTGTCCATAACTCAACCCCCATGGTATGCAGACATAGTCAGCTATTTTGTATACAGAGTGCTACCACCAAATATGCCCTATCAACAATGCAAAAAGTTTTTATTTGACATAAAGAACTATAGTTAGGAGGAGCCTCTGCTATATAAGAGATTTAATAATGGCCTCATCAGAGGATGCATGCTAAAAGAGGAAGTTGAGAGCATACTCCAACACTTTATTCCTCACGTTATGGAGGCCACTTCAACACAACAAAAACTATAGTTAAGATAGTGCAAACAGGTTTTTATTAGTTGTCCTTGATGTGTGAAACATTTTGCTTATTAAAAGACTGAAAATATCTTAAGAAGGAATGAGATGCCCCTACATGAAATACTTAAAGTAGAGTTTTTTATTGTATGGGGGATAGACTTCGTGGGTCCATTCCCATCTTCACTTGGGAAGTATATCCTAATTGGTGTAGCTTATGTATCCAAATGGGTGGAAGCAATAGCCTCACCAACCAATGATGCTAGAGTGGTCATTAAATTCCTGAAGAAGTACATCTTTACAAGGTGTCGGACACTAAGAACTATAATCAGTAATGGGGGAACTCACTTCTTCAATAGCCAATTTAAAGTACTACTCAAGAAATATGGAGTGACTCACAAAGTAGTAATACCATATCACCCACAAATAAGTAATTAAGTGGAGATCTAAAATAGGGAATTGAAGAGAATACTTAAGAAAACAGTGAATCACTCAAGGAAGGATTGGTCCTTAAAACTTGATGATGCATTGTGGGCCCACCATACAACATTCAAAACACCTATTAGAACTACCCCTTTCTGCTTGGTCTTTGGGAAATCATGTCATCTTCTTGTTGAGCTTGAACATAAGGCTTATTAGGCAATAAAAACACTAAACTTCGACTTCAAGAGTGCTGGAGAATAGAGGCATCTACAGCTTAATGAATTAGAAAAAATTAGGCAAGATGTCTACGACAATGCAAGGATTTACAAAGAAAGGACTAAGAACAAGCATGACAAGCACATTATAAGAAGAGAAATTAAAGAAGGAGACCTTATCTTGCTATTCAACTCTAGATTAAAGCTATTCTCTAGAAAGTTGAGATCCAGATGGTCCAGAACTTTCAAAGTAATACAAGTCTTCCCTCATGGAGCAGTAGAAGTATGGAGTGAGACATCAGGAGCATTCAAAGTCAATGACCAATGCCTAAAGCCATACTTCTCTGGAGAACCTATTAAAAAAAGAGCTACACACTATTTTGATGGTCCACCTGCCCCTCAATGAGCCAACAACACAGTTAAGCTAAGGACTATAAATAAGCGCTCCTTGAGAGGAAACCCAAGTTTTAAAGTTTTAATTTCTTTTCTTATTTTGCATTTCTTTATTGCATACCCCTAACCAAACTTTAACCTTGAATTATTTTAGGTAAAGAGAGGAAAAGCAAGAAGCTAAAAGGAGGATAGACTAGAACAAAGACACAAAACCACATAAGAAAAGTGAATTTTAACCAGGGAAGTTTCATTACTTGCTAATTTTATGTTGTATTGACATACTTAAAACCAAATTATCATAGGAATAGAAGTTGAATAGATTATCATTATGCATTTGATGTATCATTTTATAGAGTTTCCAGTAGCCAGGTAGTAAAACATTACCTAAAACATAAGAAGGACCATGAAAACTTGAAAAACTTTAGTCTAGAAGGTTACACGAAGCACCTTGTGCATCAACGCATGCCCAGTGTAACTTAAAAAGCTCAAAAGTACAAAGCTAAAGGGCATTCCAAAAAGTTACATAGGGTACTCGTGCATGCATGCATGCCCCATGTAACCAAGGAACAAAAGCAATTTGAAAACAATGGTCCAAAAAGTTACATGGGTGACCTATGTAACCTTACATAGGTTGTGCAACCAGTCGAGCTAAAAGCAAAATTTTTTAAAAGAGATAGAAAGTTACACGGGATGACTCATGTAATGTTACACAGCCCTGTGTAAAATGTCAAATTAGTGTTTTTAAATTGTATCATTTCGCATGAAAATGCACACCCACCTACCTATTTAAACAACAAAATCCTTCCCAAAACTCACAAACTCACTTCTCTCTCTCTCTAAAATCTCTTAAATCCCTTTCCCTCACCAAATCCCCTTCCAAAATCTTAACTTCAAGAAATAAATCTCTCATCTAATGGCTCTAGCAAAAAGAGCATCTCATTGCCTCTCATCCTCACATGCTAGAGATGACTCTTCCTCCCCTCCATTGTGCCCAAGAGCTCGCCAAACACATAGGGAGAAGACAAAGCAACCCACAGCTAGCCAACCACAATCACTGTGCCCAGATTTCGCATTGGCCTGACCATTTAAGGATGCTAACCGCAAAGCCCTCTCCTTCCAACTTTCAACACAAAAGATTACCCTAACTAAATAAAATAGTGATCTTTTGGAACAATTAGGTTTGAAGGCACAAGTGGATGCATACCTACACTACATAGGATGGGAATGCTTTGCTACTCTTTGTTTCCCCACATACCAAGACCTCACATTGGAATTCTTAAGAAGTTTCTAAGCCAATCTTTGGGCCATAGATAGGGTTGACAGAGGATGCATCAAGTTTAGACTTTTGGGAGTCAACAGGGCATTGAACATGGATGAGTTTAATTCCATATTTGGCTTTAATAGTGATGGGATGTAAGAGATTCCTATCAATAGGACAGTATACAACAGCATTACATTTTGGCAAACAATAGCGCCCAATGCACTGGAGTACCATCCAAGCTGCTCTAAGTCTTCAAGGCTCACAAACCCGGCATTACGATATCTCCACCACCTAGCAGTACACACCATCATGGGTAGAGGAGATAGTTTGGCTATGGTCAATGACAATAAACTATTCTTCCTCTAGTGCATGGTCAATGGCCATAGATGCAACATAAGGTACTTCCTCTGCCAACACTTCAGGAGGATCTCACACTAGACCACATGACATATATTGAATGAGAGCCTCATCACAGCCATAGCCATGCATTTTAGATTTATACCTATGCATGTATAATTGCATCCTATCACAGGGACGACGAGGATAAACATAACCATATGCATCTATATGGGGATATGCAAGAGAGTAGGAGATTGGTGCCTCCTAGTAGATGAACACAGTAATGTCATATATAGAGCACCACCATAGGAGCAAAGTAAACCATCTGGTGCCCAGCAGTAGCATGAAGGAGCAAACTTAGTACTCCAAACCATACCAGCTCGAGTTCCACCCTTCACACCACCTCCTACCAAACTTGTCCTAGCATACTTACATAGGATGGAGCACACCTTCACCCAATGGTTTAGAGAATTAGAGGACAGCCTCTAGGAAGCACACAACAAGCTTAGGTATGTCTCACCAACCCTATAATAGATTTCTTTGACCTATTAAGGTGAAATCCTAGTATGCACTTGAGAAAGAGATTATTTAGGCTTTCCTTATTATTAACCTCATTATAAGCCTAAGCCACCCTTAATCTAAATTATCCCTTATAGCCAATTTGAGCCTATGTTTTTACCCTTATATTTGTGCTCTTTATTAACCCACAATATTAACCTAGCCCTTAGCCTAAACACTTATCCTAACCCTATAAGAATAGTTAAAATGCAAAGTGAAAGGCACACTAGGTATGTATAAAAAAGGAGGAAGGAGTAAAAGTAGAAGAGCACGAATATACTACAAAAAATTTTTTTTAAAAAAAAAAAAGAAGAAAAAAGGTTTACTTCCAAACTAGTAAAAAGAATGAGTTCGGGGGTAGGCACCAAAAATAGGATAAAAGGCACCAATAAAAGCCAAATTAAATGCAGAAGTGATACACTTATATTATATAGATGTTTTTAAGTACATTTTTATAATATTTCATAGCATTTAGAATAGTAATCTCATGCATAACCATTAATCTCATTAACTTCTATAAATTCCATTGCCAAGCTCTAAATTCCATGTTTTCTACATCATTTTCAGGTGCTTAGGTGAAGTCCCAGGGCATAGGAGTGTGGAAGGAAACTTGAAAAGGCCAAAGAATTGAGAAAAGCTGCTGATACACATTACACGGGTCATGTAAGCAAAGCCACAGACTCGTGTAACCTACTGCCAGAAGAAAGCCAGAGAGCCAAGGAAGAAACAAAGTACACGGGTGTTGTAATCAGACCCGTGTAAGCTATGGAGACTCGTGTAAGTCTCTGCCAGGTGCAGGCTTAAAGAATTTTCTAAGAATAGAAGAACACAGGTTGTGTAACTAGACCCGTGTAACCAGCACGGACCCATGTAAACTCCTGTGCCAAAGCAAGACTCAACCATTCAGCTCCAGTAAGTCACACGGCCTTGGGCCGTATAGTGACACACAGGCTGTGTATCATGTGGCAGCCAGTTTCCTAATCTGAATTCCAGCTTTTATTTACACACTCCAAATAGACTCTTAATGCTTTTGGGATTCTAAAGACCTAACCTTAGACCAGCTATTATAAATAGAAGCAGAAAATGACATCAGAGTGGGCTCTTCTTAGTTTAACCTTTTTTGCAGAGCTTTTTGGAGAGTTTCAAAAGGGTTTTCACTTTTTCATACTTGTATTCTCCGCAACCGTCTTGAAGAGTAGTACATCAGTACAGAAGGGAAATACTCAGTCAAAGTTCCACAAAGATCAAGATTGCAGTCATTCATCTTTGGTTCTTTCATTCTATTTCTCTAAGCTTACTCTTTATGTTCTTTTATTTTATTTTCTCTATGTTTGTTAAACTCACCATGAGTGAGTAATTCCTTTATTCTTGAGTTAGGAGAGTAGCACTTGCAATTGTTATTATGGATACATATTGAGTTTTATTTATTGGATTTGAGTTTAGTTCTTTGATTCAATTTATTGTGATCTTAATGCATGCTATGTGTTGGTACCCACTTAGCATTGATTGCAGATATTAATTGAAGGACTGAAAGGTAAAGATTAATATTAGAAAATCGAGATCTTGAACCTAGGAAATTTGACCTAGAGATAGGCTGATGACCTTTGTGGAGTTTCAAAATTAATCATAGATCTTAAAGGGTTTTAATTAATTTAATCACCACGAAAGTAGGGTTTAGGTTAATTAAAATACACTTGAGTGCCTTGAGAGAGGACTCTGGATAACTTAGGATTAATTTCCATCAAGGCAACTATTTTCAATCCGATGAATAGACAAGATTAAAATCCATAATAAGGTTGCAATGTGAAATCTTAATTCTAGAATTGCTTTTATAAATAGTTTAATTCAAAATTTACTTTCAGCATCCAAAATACATTTAACTCATTCTCCATCTATATTCGGTAGCCTAAATAGTCAAAATTGTTGTGTAGCCTGGTACTTGCTAATTAAATTCCTCATGGGAATGATACTCTACTCATCACTTTATTCCTTATTAGTGATCCGTGCACTTGCGAGGGTTATAAAACCAGCAAACAAGTTTCTGGCACCGTTGCTAGGGAATTTTAATTTTAGTAATATTAGGTGATAAGTAATTTATGTAGTACCCTCACTGTAGCAATTCCATACATTCTACTGTTTCGGTGACCGGTGTCGACCCGGATAGCTAGAACATTTGGAAAAATATTTAAACTAAAGTGAGGAACCATAATTAACTCAAATATTAATAAGAAAAATTTAGGAAAAATTTTAGAAATAAAATACAACTAAGTTAAATGAGCCGGTGCCCTAGCGATGGGTAACCTAGTAGGAAGTTGCGGTTCTCGCAACTAGGAGCCCTAAACCCGGGAGAAAATTCATAAAATAATTTTTGAGACTCCAGAGAAGAGTCATTGAGGTTTCTATAACATTAGAATGCCAAGAAAAGGTTTAGAAAAATTTATCAATCGGTATAGATAATTTTAGTCTGTTAAGTCAAACGGAGGGCATTTTGGTCATTTCATCTTCAGAGATGATTTTTGGCTAACTTGTCCAGTTAAGTAAATAATTATTATGATCTAAAATATGAATAAATATTGCTAAAAATTGAATTGAAAATGAGTAGAGAAAAGAAGAAAAAAAATGAAAGAAAATACCTAATTATGACATCATATGATGTCATTAAGAACCTATCCACCAATCACCATTCAATAAGCTTACATAAAACCATTAAAAAGAGATAAAATTGACAAAACAAATCTGTTGTCTTCCTCATTGCTTCAACTGGCCGAACCCATTTTTTTTTTCTCTCTTCCTCCATTAGTTCTTCATTCAAGCTCCATTCTCCTACTCAATTCTACCATAAAACCTCTAGTCTTTTTCACAAAAACTTGATTTTACCTCTTGGGAAAGTGTTTGGCAGCCAAGAAAAGCCAAGAAAGTGAAGGAATTGCTTGGGAAAATTCTGCTCAAAAAGGGTTAGTGCACTAAACAATTTCTTTTCTTTCTTTAATCTTGTAAGCATGCTAAATCAAGTAGAAATTGTGTGAAATTAAAAGAAAAACTTGAGTAAATGAAATCTCTAAATTTGGAAGCCATGAGAAAGTTTAAGGATTGTTGGTTTTTGATGAAATTAAGTGGCTTAATTATGTTATTGATGAGTATAGATGATGGATAAAGTGATTTGGTATGAGTTTGGTGTGTGTATGCCATGAATTGGAAATTGGAGTTAGGGTTTGAGCATGAAATTGAGACTTTGATCATGCAATGGTGAAAGTAAGTTTTAATGGTCAATTTGTGACCATTTGGTTCTGTTTAAATAAAAAATGAAGTGAATTGTGCAGTGAGATTTGAGTGTGGTGTGGCTGCCCTTGGTGACCTGTAGGACTAGGCATGAGTCCAGCAGGTTTGGGCAGCAATAACTTGAATTGTAGAGGTTTAATTGGTACAATGCCAATTGGAAATGAAACTAGACACATAATGGCACAACTTTGGTGAAGAAAGCCTACTCAGAAAACCAAACCAAGTTGACCTAAAAATTGCCCTAATCTGAGTGACCTGCAGTCTGCCTGGGCAAAATGACCAAATAAATAGTGTTTAGTTATTTGGTCATAACTCAGTGTAGAAAGGTCCAATTGACCTGAAATTTTACCAACAGAAAGACGAGACATAGACCTAAAACTTTCATGAAGAACATAAATCCAAATTATGACCATAACCTAGTCAAATTGCCAACCAAACTTAGGTCACCAAATCTGGCAGAACCAAATTGCCCAGAAATTTTGGGTACAAGTCAATCCGGCCAGTTATGGTAAAATGACCATAACTTGAGCTACAAAACTCCAAATGGAGTGATTCAAAAAGGGAATTAAAGAAGACACAATAAGGAACAACTTTGATGCAAAAAAGTTAGCCCAGTTTCCACTCTAAAATTGTCCAATGAAACAGTAAACTTAGGTAATAAAAATGGAAAATTTAGAAGTGCATGTAAGGGACTTTTAATTGCAATTGGCAATTAATACTAGCAAATGTAAAACTCAAAATATGGGATCTTGGTGTAATTAGAATTAACATATCCATTAAGTATGAAAAATTCAACATTTTGGTTGACTAGTAAGGTGAATAGTAATCAAAATGATTAGCAAACTAAGATGAAGACCTAGAACCGATTCTAAGCTTAAATGCTTAGAATTGTATGACAAATGTGGACTATGCATCCTAGTCAAAATTTGTTAAAAAGAAATTAAGGCCATAAATTTGAAATCCATAAAATGTTTATGGATTACTTGAAACATGAAAAATAAGTCACCTAATTGATGTGAATAGATAGCTAGGGCTTATATACCCATCACAAATAGAATTCATAAAATATTAGTAACTCAACTTGAAATATAAAATTTGTAATTACATAAGTAGATTTTTGAATGTATAAATGAGAAAGGAAAAATGTTTTGAATACAATGGTACATCTGAACCATTGTTTAGAATTGTGATCATATAAATGATCAAATGAATGTAAGAATTATAATTGAAATTTATCATGAAATAATGAAGTCATAAAACACAATATATTAATATTTAATGATATTATGTGCCCTTGTATTGCCTAGACACGTGTGTCAGATTGGATAGATTGGCATGCCAATAGGGTATTGTTTTAGCAGTACTGCAAAAAGCTTTATGCCTACATTCATGGCTTTATGCCCGTATTCATGGCTTTTATGCCCGATTATGTGATATCATGGCTTTTTAGCCATACTGACTGCATACGTGGTTGACGTTCTGCGTCCCATGGTATGACGGCCCGAGGCACCGCGGTGTCCAGTGCCAACGACCCGTTATCCAGTTTAGTCAGCCTGTCATAGGTTACTTGGGCAGTAAAATTTATTGAAATAAGTTAAGAATATTAGTAATTAAAAATATTAGAAATTAAATAAATAAGTAAGATGACCTAAAATAAATTAGAATAGTTATTTATTAGAAAGAATCGAAATAAACTGGACCGATATTAAAATTTACTTATTATGAAATAAACTGAAACAACCTATAAAGTATTGAGAAAATGCTAAAAGATTAGCAAAGAAAATTATAGCATACATAAATATTGCAAATGTGACTTACATAATAATATAAGCATAAATTTATTATTTTTAGATCATTTTTCTATGTACATTATTACTGTATATTGGCGAAATAAACACTTCCGAAGAAGACTAAATTAGAATAAAACATATTAAATTTTAGAAACCGCATGTGAAGTATAAATAAATCTTAGTTATTTGAATTATGTTTTTTTTCTATCTTTATTTGTATATTATTTCCTTGTTATATTATTGCACCACTAAGCAGCAATGCTTAGCGCGATGGAATTGTTTCTTCGCGCAGGTAATGAAGGTAAAGCCCAGATAAAAATATTAAACAGAGATTTTGGAGTTCTGATCTGCAAAAGTGCCTGAAGTATTCAAGGTTATCACCTCCTCAGCAATGCATGTAGATAGGGCCCATATAGAATATATTTTATATTTTGTATAAATTGCTTAGATATTGTATTGTAATGTATATTATGAACAGGTAATTAATAGGAATGCGATGTAAATTAATTAATTAGTTTTTTTCATATGTAATTAATTTATATATCATGTAAATTATGAAATTTTGTAATTATTTTGTAAATTATGTAAATTAAGGAAATTTAAAAATTTTGCTTCTGTAATTTGAGAATGTTTACATATGAATTGAGTATGAATGGAAATGCATGGATGAGATTTAAAATATGAGAAAATTATGAGAATGATTGATGAGATAATTATGATTAGCATGGATAAGATTTTATTTTGAAAATATTATTGAATTTCAAATAGGTGAATATTGAAATATGCCAAACGATAATAAAATAGGAGAAACTCCGCTGGTTTCTCCATCGAAAAATAATTGATGTTAAATTAAACGAATTCAAAATTATTAAAAAAATAAAGTAAGATAAGTTAGGGTGCTCCGGCACCGATTGTAGCACGCCTTGCTCAGCTACACTGTAGTCGGGTGAGGGGTGTTACAATTTAACTGATTTAAGCAGTTTCATTTATTGTTTAATTTTGTTTAAATTGTTTTATTCTCTTATTCTTTCTCAGGTGATTGGTTTGGTACATGACCAGAACATGACCAGAGGAAGAAGTCTTTGATTTGGATCTAGAGATAGACAGAACCCTAAGAACTATCAAGAGGGAGAGGAAACGTGAAGGACAAGATCAAGAAAATCCAAAAATTCCAAATATGGCCAACAATAACAACAGGCCGAGACTCTTGAAGGACTACGGAGCTCCCTCCGTACAAGGATTCCAACCTAGTGTTACATGACCCATAGTGGATGCCAACAATTTTGAACTAAAACCAGCATGGCTCCAGATGATCCAACAGACCCAGTTTAAGGGTTCACCAACAGAAGATCCGCACTACCACCTCCAGTGCTTTCTTACCCTTTGTGACACATTTAAGATGAATGGAGTCTCCGATCAAGCCATAAGACTCAGAGCATTTCCACTTTCCCTTCGAGATAGAGCATGGAAGTGGTTACTTTCTCAACTAGCTCGAACATTCACCACTTGGGAGGACCTCTCACAAGCTTTTCTAGCAAGGTACTTCCCACCTGCAAAGACTGCAAAGTTGAGAGTTAAACTCAATACCTTTGGGCAAAGGGATGGTGAATCACTCAATGATGCATGGGAGACATATAAGGACCTTCAGAGAGAATGCCCGCACCATGGCATAGAAGATTGGCTCCTGATTCAGAACTTTTATAATGGGCTACTGCCCTCTACAAGGAGCACAATAGATTCAGCAGCAGAAGGTGACCTAATGAAGAAAACACTAGATCAGGCACTTGAACTTCTAGAGAGGGTCGCATATCACAACTACGAGTGGTCAAATGAAAGGGGGATGTAACACCCCTATTTGCATTGCATAGCCCGGTATATGTTACTGTTCTGGTGACGGGTATCAGTCCAGACAATTAAAAGGATTAAAACTATGTTTAAGACAACTAGAAAAGCCCTGATCGAAAATAAATAGTGATTACCAGATGGAAAAGTAAAAATAAGAAAAATAGAACATAAAATGTTAAATGAGCCGGGAGTCATAGCGATGGGTGACCTTCCCGGGAAGTGACTGCGAGGTCAGTCTAAACTCAAATTTTGAACCATAAAATGTGACGCCGCGGTCCTTAGGACTATTGCGAACATAGTGGAAAAGAGAAAATCACATAAAAGAATTTTTAAGTAGGTCAAATAATTAGGTCAGAGATCCGAAAGAAATATCGAATAACTTGTAAACTGGATTAAACCGGCGAGGGGCGATTTGGTCAATTCACTCCTAGAGCTGATTCCTAACCTAACTATCCAATAAAATTGGAAAAAAGAAAATTTCAGGATCAATAATTAAATTAAAGAACTAAGGAAAAAATAAATATAAAAGAAAAAGAAAATTGAAAAAGTTTATTACATCACCTTTATGACATCATCATGATGTCAAAACTAATTTTAATTTTCCTACCTAAATTGACCAAGTCAAAAGCAATTTTAAAAGACATAAAATACCTAAAAAATGAAAAGAAAAATCATTTTCTTCTTCTTCCACCCAAGTGTGCCGCCCCACCTTTTTCTTAAATCACCATTGTAGCACCACCATGAAAGCTTGAGTTTAAGCTTTCTTTCAACCACTTAAACCCACTTTGACCCCAATATAATCCATAAAAACTTGTTAGATCAACTTAAAAAAGGCTTTACAGGAAGGAAAGAAAAGAAGAAAAGGAAGAAATTGAGGAGTTGAACATCAAAGTTAAGGTTAGTAGTTTAAATTGAAAATTTGTTGTTTAATATTTATGTTTTTAGTGTAAATAATATAGATCTTAACTTAAAAATTGAAAGAAAACTATTATAGGGAACCAAATAGAAATTTTAGCAGCCATGGTACCCTAGAGTTTGACGGTGTTTAGTTAAGTTAAATATGAAATCCTAGTTAATTAATGTTGTATAGGTAATTTGTATTTTTAAATTGCATGAATAGGGCTAAGTATAAAAATTAGGGTTTTGGCACCTAGGGTTTTGGGAGGAAAAATGTGAGAATTAGACAAATGATGTGTTTGACCTTGCTTGAGTTGAAAAATGGTCATGTATGACCAATTGTGGTGTGTAGGAAGTGTTAGAATTAGGTTTAAATTCAGATTGTTTATGGTCATTCTGCAGGCAGCACGACCAAGGTCCCTTTCAGGTACCAAAACTGAAAATTTACCAACCCAATTGGTGTGAGGACAATTGGGAATGAAACTAGATACAAAATGGCACATTTTTCATTTCGGAATCATTCCCAAAAAGTGACCATAACTTAGTGAAAAAATTGGCCAAATCCGGATTAGGCAAACTGACCTATACAAAAATGACCAAATGAATAGTGTTTGTTCATTTGGCCATAATTTGGGCTAGGCAGGTCCAAATGACCTAAAATTTTGCCAGTAGAAAGCTGAGACATAGCCCTACAACTTTTATGAAGAACACAAGTCCAAATTATGCCCTTAACCAAGTCATTTAGCCACCCAAATTTAGTGACCTAAAACTACCAGAACCAAGTTTGGTGACCAAAAAATCTGGGTTAGACCAATCCGGCCAGCCATGTTCAAATGGCTATAACTTGAGCTACAAAACTCCAAGTGGAGTGATTCAAAAAGGGAAATAAAGTTAAGACAATAAGAAACAACTTCTATGGAGAAAACTTAGCCAAATTCTAATAGCAACATGGCCAATGGAACAGTGCAAAACAGGACACTAAAACTGAAAATTTGAAATTTTGTCTAAAAGACTTAAAATTTGAGAAAAGAACCAAAACCAACAAATTAGGTAACCAAAATGTGGTATGTGGGTGAAATTAGAATTCCCATACCTATTAAGTATTAGAAAGTCAACAAATTAACTTGAATAGTGTCATGAATAGTAACCCCGAAATACAAATTTTAAAAAACGTCAAGTTTAGCATATTAAAGCTAGGTATAAGTAGATTTGAATTTATTTTTTGACTTATGATAAGTTGTGATATTGAAACACTGTGAAATTGTGTGTTTCAGTTGAAAAGAATACCGGGAAAGAACCTGAGGCATCGAGTCAAGGTCAAAAAGCGACTCGTATAAGGTTTGTGCACAACTAACTATTTTGTTATTTTTCACTTCTAAATTAATTTGAACAAGCTTATTTTATGACTTATGATTTTATTGTGTTGAGAATTTTAACTTATTGAATGAAATTGTATAATTTAAATATAAATTTTCTTATGCATTTAAGGATTTATTGCATGATTTTGAGGATTGTAAATTTTAAGTTTCATGTGTTACCAACCTTGAGCATGAATTTATGATAATTCTAAACACTTGGTAAATAGAAATTGTTTTGAATATGATTTGAAACCACAGTTGGCATGACAATATATGTTGTGAATTCTCATTAGCTTATCTAGTGAGATATCTCCTCCACTAAATGGGGTGAATTCCTTCCTCTCTGGCTTGCCAGTTGGGGAAGAGTTTAAATGAGTACTCATATACACTAGCTAGTCTTTGTTCCTCCCTTTTTGCCTCAGTTATTGGGAGAGTTTGAAATGTCATGGCGTACAACACTGCATCTATTTGAATTTTGGGTCATGGGTTCAACTATGTGAATTGTTGGCAACGCCCTTTAAATTATGCATAGTTTGATAAATTGTGGTTGAAATTAATAATTTTTCAGTGATTCAAAATATTTTTGTATTATTTCAAGATTTAAAAGAAATATAGATAAATAATTACTATTTGATCAAAATGTTATTAAAATAAATAATTTGTATGAATAAAAATATTAATTTCTGAATGTTATGAATTTTGAAGAATTTAGAAATTTTAAATTTTATTTGTTATGAATTCTCAAACATAACTTGCATTAAGTTTTAAATTATTAGTTTGTGCACCACTGAGTTCACCACTCAGTGATAACTTTGTATGCTGTCACAGATGAAAGAAAATATAAGCAGCTGAGCAAGATTACTGAAAGACATAGTGAGACTATTTTTGGATATATCATAGGTATACCCTTGTACTTTAGATTTTGATGTAATTCTGTAATTATATATATGAAATTTCTTTTGAGCAGTTGTACCAACTCTTTTGTAATATATTTTTGGATTGTAATCAAATACAAATTATTATAAGGTTATCTTGAGATTTTATGTATTTATAAAGTTTTGCACTACTAAATTTTTAATAATCCCATGAATGTAAATATTAATTTTGTTACCTTAATGAGATGTTTCAATATTTGATTTAATTTAAACGGTGTACTGAGTTGCTTGTGCTTATTTGTGAAATGAGATTGCGTAACACCCCTATTTGCATAGCCTGGTAGATTTTACTGTTCCGGTTACCGTTGTCGGTCTGGACAATTAAGGGGATTAGAATCACACTTAAGACAACTAGATAAGCCATAAATACAAATAATTAGTAATTGTCAATTAGTTAAGTATAAATAAGAAAAATAGAACATAAGAAGTTAAATGAGCCGAGAGTCACAGTGATGGGTGACCTTATCGGGAAGGACTGCGAAGCCATTTTAAACTCAAATTTCGAACCGTAAAATGTGACGCTGCGATCCTTAGAACCCTTATGAACACAGTGGAAAAGAGAAAATCATGAAAAAGAATTGCTAAGTCAGTCAAATAATTAGGTCAGGAACCTGGAAGAAATATTGAATTATTTGCAAACCGGGTTGAACCGGCGAGGGGCAATTTGGTCAATTGACCCCGAGAGCTGACTCCTAACCTAATTGTCAACTAAAATCGGAGAAAAGAAAATTTTGGAGTCGAGAATTAAATTAAAGAACTAATAGAAAAAAAAAAAGAGAAAATGAGAAAGGTGTAGAGAGATGACATCATGCATGACATCATGCATGATGCCATAAAGATTATAATTAATAAATTTAATTAAATTGATTTTTGGGTCTTCCATAAGACAAAAGACATAAAGAAAGAAAAAAAAATATATCCAAAGTCTTCTTTTTTCCCTAGTTGCCGTATCCCATTTCTCTCTCCCTCTCCATTGTTAAACCTCCATTGAAGCTTGTACTCAAGTTCAAATTCCCTCACTTAACCTTAAGATTTTTCATAAACACTTCATCAAAACTTGTTACCTCAACCTAAGAAGAGGATTGAAAGAGCAAAGAAAAAGAAAAAGGAAGAGAATTGAAGAATTGGACATCAAAGATTGAGGTTAGTGATTTAAGTTGCAAATTAGTTTATTAGTTGTGTTTATAGCTTGACTAACTTATAAATAAACTTTAAATAAAAGAAAAATTTATTGAGGGACCATGAGTGAATTTCGGCCAGCATGTGTATGGGGGTATATTTGCATGGTTTGATAGATTTGAAAGTATATGTGATCTTGTTTGAGATGAAGAAACATGCATATAAGCTTTGAATCAATCAAATGTAAAGAATTGGTAAACTAGGGTTTGGACACTTAGTGTAACACCCCTATGTTCGGTAGTGCGTACTACTGTTCCGGTGACCAGTGTTGTCCGGACAGCTAGGATGCCTAGAACTACACTTCGATATGAGTGAGGAGACATAAAATAATGAAATACAAGAAAAGAAAATACAAGAATATAGGCAAATATACAAGAATATATGTGATCTTGTTTGAGATGAAGAAACATGCATATAGGCTTTGAATCAATCAAATGTAAAGAATTGGTAAACTAGGGTTTGGACACTTAGTGTAACACCCCTATGTTCGGTAGTGCGTACTACTGTTCCGGGGAACAGTGTTGTCCGGACAGCGAGGATGCCTAGAACTACACTTCGATATGAGTGAGGAGACATAAAATAATGAAATACAAGAAAAGAAAATACAAGAAAAACAAAGGAAAAATAATAGCAAAGAAATGCAACCAAGTTAAGCGAGCCGAGAACCCTAGCGATGGGTGACCGCACCGGGAAGTCACGGCGTGGACCGTTGACTAGCCCTGGACCACGGGGAACCCTGAAAAATATTTTTAGGACTTAAATAGACCCCTATTGAAGTATAAATATTATTAGAAATATTAAATAAAAATTAAATAATTAGTACAAAGAAAAGTGGGAAATCGAAAAACGGACAAAACCCGGTGTTACCGAAAAATTGGGAATGCAACCCGAACAAGGGCATTATGGTAATTTGACATCCTCAATTGTCTTTTGACCTAAATTTCCATTAAAAATACATGGTATTACACTTGGAAAATATAATGAAAGATTAAATTTGGGGTACCTAATATAAATAGCCAAAAGTGGAGTGTAAATGGAGTAATTAACACATTTAACATATAATATTAATTAAATAAAGTTAGTGGAGAGTTAGTGGAAATTATCTACACCTAAGTGGACCAATAACTCACCCTTTGGACAGCAGATTGAAGTTCATCTCCAAGCTCCCAATTTCAACCGAAAATGGTGAAAAGAAGATCCACCATTGTTGTCCACTTGAAAGCTTCATGCATGCTTGATTTAAGCTTCATTCTTGGCACCTTTCTTCACTAAAAGTAACCACCACACCTTGGTCAGCATATAGGGAGTGAGAAAGGTAAGTTTTGATGAGTTTTTAAGAAGCTTCAAAAATAGGTAAGTTTGTGTTTTTGATTGTTGCTTTGTTAAAGTTTGTAAGGGTGTTATGGGTGTTTGATTTATGAAGAAAATTTTGAGGTTTGATGTTGAATGGGAATGTGTACTTTTGACAGCCATGGAAACACTTTGAAGATAGTTTACTCTTACTTGTAAATGGTGGATTAGAAGGTTGATTAATTATTTATGTGTATGGGTAATCATTTGGGTGATGTATATTTAGAATATGTAAATGTGAAATGAAATTTAAAGCTTGGAAATTAATGGAATGTAAATGTACCATTGTGGTAGTTTGTTAGCTCTTGAGGAATGCTGGAATTCATGCTTAGTTTATGGAATAATGATGTTAAAATGTGTTGGTTGTTATGGCAGTTTGAGTGCATGAATGATGGTGTGAAGTTGGACATGTAAATGAGCATGAATTGGTGATTGAATTGTTGTAAATTGAGTTGGACAAATTATGCACTTATTAGTGCACATTGAATGTAATTGTAAGCTACAAAAATGACCTATAATATGTTGTAAATTATGTTTAGGTTGTGGTACAACCAGAATTGGTTTAAATGTTAAGTTTGGTGAGTGTTAAAAGTGATGCATGATGTGTATGCAAGAATTTCAATAAGGCAGTTTGAGTTTTAGGCCTAGAACTTTAATTGTGTGGCTCCAATTGCTATGAGACCAATTGGAGGTGAAACTAGGCACAAAATGTGCCAACTTTCATGAAGAAAGCTTACCAAAATTCTGCTTGCAAGGTAGCTTGAATAATGACCAAATCCGGATTGAGTGCAATTGAGGCCTGAAAATTGACTATTTGGGTAGCAGTTAGTTTTTAGGTCATAACTCACTCAAAACAGGTCCAATTGACCTGAAATTTTAACCATGAATATTTAAGACCCAAATCTACAAGTCTTATGAAGACACCAAAGCCCAGAAATGACCATAAGCAAGTCAAACAGCTTGCACAAGTTCAGGTCCAAAAACTGGCCGAACCTAAAATGACCTAAAGTGACCAATTTTGGGGCAATTTGACTAGCAATAGTAAAATGACCATAACTTGGTCTACATAACTCAGAATGACCTAAAATTTTCCCTCGCATTCCATAAGACATAGATCTACAAGTTTGTTGTAACACCCTTCCGGTAACCACTCCGTACATTCTATCGTCCGGTGACTGGTGTCATCCTGACTAGAACGTCCGGAAAAATATTTAAACTAAAGTTAGGAACCCTAATTAACTCAAATATTAATAAGAAAAATTTAGTAAAAATTTTAGAAATAAAATACAACTGAGTCAAACGAGCCGGTGCCCAAGCGATGGGTAACCGGAGGGAAGTTGCGGTTCTCGCAACGAGGAGCCCTAGACCCGGGGGAAAAATTATAAAATAATTTTTGGGACTCCAGAGAAGGGTAATTGAGGTTCCCATGGCATTAGAATGCCAAGAAAATACTTAGAAAAATTTTTCAATCGGTACAGACAATTTTGACCCGTTAAGCCAAACGGAGGGCATTTTGGTCATTTCGCCTTCCGAGGTGATTTTTGGCCGACTTGCCCAGTTGAGTAAATAATTAATATGACATCAAATATGAAGAAATATTACTAGAAATGAAAATTGAAATGAGTAGTGGAAGAAAAGAAAAGAAAATGCAAAAATAAGGCAAAAATGACATCATTTAAAAAGTTGGACCAATCACACTTAAGCCATTGTTTGACTAACCATTAAAAGAGATAAGAGAAGACCAAATTCAACAAAATTTCAGCAGCCATCCTTCTCTCCTTAGTGCAGCCAAAACGTGAACCTCTCTCCTCTCTCAAACTCCATTAAACCTCACTTCTCAAGCTTAATTTCTCCCTTGTTTCACCACAAAACCCTAACCTCTCTTCATTAAAATTTTACTCCACACCTTAAACAACCTTTTGGCAGCCTTGAAAGTGAAGGAAAGTGAAGTTTAGAGGTGGGAAAAATCTGCCCTAAGTGAGGTTAGTGCTAGAAACTTCATTCTCCTTCTTTTAATCTTAGTTAGAATATCATTTGAGCTAAGAAATTTTAAAGAATTGAAGTAAATTACATGAGTTATGGTACTTTAAATTTTCAGCAGCCCTATGGAAGTATGAGGTTGATTGTTTTGATAAATTTAAAGTGGCTAAAAATGATGGTTAAAGTATTAAAATACATGGACATTAAACTAAGTATGTTAATTAAGTTCATGAGTAAATTTAGTTGGATATTAGGGTTTGGAAGGGTGAAAATGTGAATTGGCTTAGGAAATTGTTAGGGCACATTGTAATGGTCAATTAGTGACCATTTTAGATATGTTGACCATAAATGGGACTGAAAAATGCTATGGCAAAGTGAGGTGAAATCTGCCCTATGGACAGCAGCATAGGGACTGAAATTTCAGTCCCTTTGCACAGCCATAACTTGGGCTGTGTAAGTCCAATTGAATTTTGGCCAATTGGACATGAAACTAGGCTTATAATGGCACATTTTTGCTGAAGAAACCATGCCCAAAAGACCAAAGCAAGAGGACCAAAACTTGGCCCCAATCCGGAACCCTGAAACTGCCTCTGCAGAATTTGACCAAATGAACAGTAACTGTTCATTTGGCCATAACTCACTGTAGATTTGGTCAATTGGCCTGAAAGTTTTACAGCAACAAGTTAAGACATAGACAAACAACTTTCATGAAGGAACCTACCCCAAATTATGGCCAGAACCCAGTCAACCAAGTGACTCAAGTCACTGTTCATGTTACTGTAGATATGGTAAATCTGCAGAATTTGAAATCCGGCCAGCTTGGGTTTTTGAGCCATATCTGGAGCTACAAAACTCCAAATGGAGTGATTCAAAAAAGGAAATTCAACTAGACAAAATAAGGAACAACTTTCATGTTTTACATTTCTTCAAATTCCAACAGTAACAGTGTCCAATGGAACAGTGAAGTTAGGGCATCAAAACTGAAATTTTCTGCTAGTGTGGGTTACACTTTGAATTTGCATTAACACTTAATGCCAACAAGTTTTAAACACCAAATGTGGTATGTTGGGAGTGCCAAAGGCAATGTACACATTTTTATTCTAAATGTCAACATTTTTATTGACCAATGATGAATAGTGACACAAAAAAAGTTGAAATTCACAAATTGACAAATTTAAGAGTTTCAAATGCCCTAGTATACCTAACAAGATTGGTTTGGATAGTTTGGCATGCCAATAGGGTTCCGTTAGCAGTACTGCACATGGCAACAATGCCATTCTGTGATTTCATGGCTTTTAGCCATTCTGACTTTACATTGAGACTTGGCCTTGTGCCTGACATTATTTACAGCTTGTTAGCTGTTCTGTTGCACACCGGGAGATGCATATGCAACCAATGGTGTGACGGCCCGAGGTACTAGGTACCCAGTGCCAGTTTACCCGTTATCCAGTCCAGTCGTCTAGTGTAGGTTACTTGGGGCAACCAAATGAATAAAAGTGAACAAAGTTAATGAATTAATGAATATACCAAAATCAAACAAAGAAAGCATACACTTTGCATACACATTTATTTTTTTGCTATTTTCTTCTATTATATTATTGCACCACTAAGCATTATTGCTTAGCGCGTTGCTTTTGCCACGCGTAGGTACTGGAGATCCCGATCGTGAGCCCAGTAGACCACAGACTGGGTGAGTCCATCTGACAGTTCTGCTCAGTGTCTGTGTCACCTCACTACCTGCAGTGCATCGGTAGGGCACTAGGTGTCAGTTTGTCATTTTGATATTTTGTAGTAGATTTGTATTTTCTCATATGTATTTGATCTCATGTAATATATTTTGATGTATATGTAAATTATGAAAATTGTATTTGTTAATGGAAAAGTAGATGTTTACTTGTGATTTACATGCGAACATCACATGTGAATGATGAATGAAAATGGAAATTGAAATGTGGAAATCATGATATTGAATTTGGTGTTGATAATGAATGTTTGAGAAATATTGTTGAGATTTTGGGATATTGGAGTTTGAGATGATGAAATAAAAGTATTGGAAGTGTTTTTAACAGGTTCCGAAGAACGGTTTTCTCCATTTTTAGCCGGTACTCCGCCGGATTTTCTTAAAATTTTTCGGAACCTTAAATGCATGATACTTTTGATAAATGGTTTAAATAATTTGTATTTCATAAATTATGTGCAAAAGCATTTTCTAAATTAATTGAGAAATATTAGAGTGTGCCGGTACACCAGGTGGCATTACTTACTCGGGTATACTGTACACGGGTAAGGGGTGTCACATTTAGTGGTATCAGAGCACGGTTTAGGCGTTTCTGGGCCTAGATTGAGTCCATACCATGCATTGCATTTGTAAGAGTCGAGGTGACACTAATGCAGATCTGTTTATCTTTCTTATTTTGAATAGGATATGGATCCTTCCTCTCAGAGAGCCGTTGAGGAGGAAGTGGAGAGTCATGCTCCACCTGCAGCAGCTGAGACTGGAGGCATGAGAGAATCGCCCGCTAGCTCAAGCGAGCCTGCTCGGCCTCCACAGCCATGTTCCAACAAATGGCCGACTTCTTTAGACAGATGGTCGGGGTAATGCCAAGACCACCACCACCACCAGCTCCACAGCAGAAATCACACCTGGAAAGGTTAAGAAAATTTGGAGCTGTGGACTTCTATGGCAAGAGAGAAGATGACTCTGTTGCAGCCGAGAATTGGTTGAACCGAACGGGCAGAGTCTTAAAACAACTCCATCGCACCCAGCAGCGTAACTTAGAAGTCGCTATATCCTTGTTACAAGACGATGCCTACGGATGGTGGGACATCGTGTTCAGTGAAGTGCAGCCCAAGTCAGAACTTGGGACTTCGTCCTCTCTGAGTTCAAGAAGAAATAGGTGGGTACTGTATACCTGGAAGAGAAAAGAAGGGAATTTATTAATCTGAGGCAGAGACAATTGTCAGTGGCTGAGTATGAGAAAGAATTCGTCCGATTAAGCCGCTACGGAAGGGAGATAGTCCCTAATGAGGCTTGAAGGTGCAAGAGATTCAAGAGGGACTGAATGACAATATCAAGATACTGACTCACCGCCTTGGGAATCACAGAATTTAGCAAGCTAGTGGAAGTCGCAATAAGGGTTGAAAAAGTGAGAATCAATGAGCGGACTGTAAGGAGAGAGACGAGAAGAGGGGACTAGGTCGCCTAGTTCCACCCTCGGATTTGGGAAGAAGTTTAAGGGTCCTCCCGCACGAGTTCGGTCGCCCACGTGGTCGTGGTCACCTCAGGGGCCTGGCCACGATTCACCCCTAGGAGAGGTCACCCACACCATCGGTGGGCGCTCTCAGGATGGGGTTCAGGGACCAGCCCCAAGATCTTCTCGCGTGTCCACACCGCCGAAATGGCACAAGGGGGAATGTTGGAGAGTGACTGTGCTTGCTTGAGATGTGGGTCGACGTAACATCAATCGAGGAACCGCCACGCAGAACTACTACACCGCCCGACACAAGTAGATGCACCGCTCTGCACCACCAAGGGGTAGAAGGTCCGTAAACTGGCCGTGGGACCATCTCGAGGCCTACATCCGAGCCGCAGAGAGGCCGATAATGCACCACCCGCCGTAAATTATGCCTTGAGAGCTCGGGAGGAACAAGATGCCCTGACGTCATCGTGGGTACGTTCTCCTCTACAATACTCCTGCATGCATTGGTGGATCCAGGATCCACTCATTCCTACATTTGCATCAACCTACCCGTAGAAAGGGGGATATTGGTAGGGGAGAGTGACCAAGACATTCTGGTCACTAATCCATTGGGCCACAGTGTGGTAGTGAACAAAGTATACAAGGGTTACCCGTTGAGGATTCAGGGGTATGAATTCTAGGCAGACCTAATTGAGTTACCCTTCCATGAGTTTGATGTGATATTGGGAATGGACTGGTTGTCACGTCATCAGGCAATAGTTGATTGCAAATTGAAGAGAATTTCTCTAAAAAC